>NC_039358.1:192470082-193116425 GCF_003573695.1 Papaver somniferum | reverse complement strand
CCAGAGTCTATGCAGGTGATAGGTGTCTAAAACACCTTGATATTTATCTATTGTTTATGCTTTCTTTGCTAAGCTTCTTGTAAAATATGTATCTTATGTTTGCTTTTGAGTGTTTAGGTACTTTGGAGTCATTTGGAACAAAATAAGAAGAAACGTCGCTTGAAAGGAAAAAAAAGGTGCAACTGTTGTTGGAGGCAGATTATTTCTCATTATTTGCTTTTATTTCTTCATCTCTGTCTGAAAAGTATGTCGGCATTAGTTATGCAAATTTCTGTCTGAAAAGCACGACTACTTTAGTGATGAAGAGACATTGAAGAGGAGAAGTGAATCTGAGAAATAAGAGACGGTTATTGTTGTTGGAGGAACTCGAAAGAAGGAGAAAGCGTTCAATTGGAGCATAAGAGAGCAGGCAAGTGACATGGGAGTCGAGCAAAGTCAATATCAGGGCTGACATTTGGTTGACCCTTATCTCATCTATGGGTGCCTTAAGTCATCCTAGATACCCCTTATCTCTCCACCTGGGTGGCTATATCCACTCCCATTCCTACAGAACCCTAAAATCCAATTCATTTCCTAATCATTGGTTTGCTTCTCTTTCATTTCATCTGAAATCAAGAGAGGAGAGGCTTGCGAGAAAGGGAGGAATCGAGGTGCTATGAAGGTGATGCTTTAGACAAAACTATTTCAAGGAGAAAAGGGAGCTAATGGATAGAATGACACCTAAGAAAAAACCTCAATCTCCTATTAAGCTTATTCCTGGTGGTAATTATGCTTCAGATGAGGATTAATATGATGATATTTATGAAGATGAATACAAGCATCCTTTTGGAGACCTTGATTTGACACAAATAATTGCTGGTCTTCATTCCAAAAAGAGGAATTTTAGAGTTGGAAACAAGGGGCGCAAACGATTTTAATGATCCTAGTTTTTCTATTTATGTTATTTTTTTTTGTGTTTATGAGCTTATTTTATGAGCTTTTAGAGTTTTCCTTCCCCTTTGGTTTATGGGGGTGGGGAGGCCTTGAGCCTCCCATCTTGTAATTCTTGTAATTACGTTTTTTTGTTATAATAAACCTTGGACTTAACAAACAAATAATATTTGAATCTAGAGTGAGAGCTTTGAATTGAGACAGGGAACAACAAGAAGATGCATATAGATCTGTTTGTGCTGCTACTGATCGAGAAAAGAGGGAAGAGTTGATGCTCAAATTCAAGAAGGAAAGTGTGGTTTCTGTAAAGATATATGAAGTGGGTTTTCTTTGAATTTGTGTTTAAAACCAAGATGGAATAAGAAATGATGTGGAGAAAAGATCTAGCTCTGCTGGTGATTAGATGAGCAACTCAACTGTTGTTGTTGATTAATGGAATTAGGGTTCTACTGAGTTTGAATTCTCGAAAAACTCAATTGAAGAAGGAATTAATGAGTTACAATGGAATCTGTGATGAGTTGGAAGTTAGGGTTTGATGGAAATAGTTCTGTTACTGATGATTTTCAAGGGTTTGTATGAGATCTGAAATGGGTTTTGTTGGTTGGATTTGGTAGAGAATTGGGTATGTTTTATGCTTGAAATTCAGGTGAAAAGAAGTTGTTGAAGACATGGCTTTTGTTGAATGTTTGTGTGAATCTGTGGCTCGAATTAGTGTGCAGTTACAGCTCAAATGGAGGTACTGCAATGAACCAGTGATGCTGTCTAGATGAATGTTAGGGCAGGTACTTGAGCTACAATGGAAGCAGCTAGGAGGACTGTTGGTGGTCAACTACAGGTGAATAAGAGATAAGCTGCAACTGAGTTATGTTGTATCCTGTGATGGATATTTTGCAGGTGGTATGTGGTTGAGTTTAGAGCTGGATATGCTTATCTGTGGTGACTGAAGTTGCAGGTGCAGTGTTGAGAAGGTGAATCTGTCATGAGCTCGAGAACGAGTGAATGATGCTGAAAAAGCGGGGGTACAACAACCACACCAAGTATTTCGCTTAGCAATCTGTATGGAAAAACTCCAATATACTTTTTAGAGAATCAACTAGACAGTCAGACTCAATCTAGATAAAAAGTATATCAAAGAGTTTATATCTCAATCTCTCGATTTGATATATACTCAAGCAAATAGAAATCTGCGAGTCTTTATCAAATACTAGAGAGATAACTTGGATGGTACCAAAGACCAATATCCAAGTGTCAATCAATTTAAATCAACAACCAAAAGGTCGGATATTCTAATTGATTGAACAACGCACAACCTGTGATATTTCAATTATATAAAAAAATATAATGCGGAAAAGAAATAACACAAACACCAGAATTTCGTTAACGAGGAAACCGCAAATGCAGAAAAACCACGGGACCTAGTCCAGATTGAACACACACTGTATTAAGCCGCTACAAATACTATCCTACTCCAAATTAACTTCGGTCTGGAATGTAGTTGAACCCCAATCAATCTCACACTGATCCAAGGTACAATTATGCTCCTACATCTCTGATCCCAGCAGGATGCTACGTACTTGATTCCCTTAGATGATCTCACCCACAATTAAGAGTTGCTACGACCCAAAGTTGAAGACTTTAATAAACAAATCTGTATTACACAGAAAAGTCTACGGTAATAGATAAATCCGTCTCCCACGAATATACCTACGAGTTTTGTTCCGTCTTTTGATAAATCAAAGTGAACAGGAACCAATTGATAAACCAGACTTATATTCCCGAAGAACGGCCTAGTATTATCAATCACCTCACAATAATCTTAATCGACGCAGCGAAAAAGATAATATGGAATCACAAACGATGAGACGAAGTGTTTGTGATTACTTTTATATCTTTCCTATCGGAGATATCAATCTCAAGCCAATTATTACAATTGTACTCGTACAATAGAAACATCAAGATCAGATCACACAACTACGAGAAAGTAGTATCGGTTTGGCTTCACAATCCCAATGAAGTCTTTAAGTCGTTAACCTGGTTTAGAAGAAGAAACCAAAGGTTAAAGGAGAACCGACTCTAGCTTAGCACAACTAGTATCACACAGAAGGTGTGGGGATTAGGTTTCCTAGTTGTTAGAGTTCTCCCTTATATAGTCTTTCAAATCAGGGTTTGCAATCAATATTAGCTTGGTAACAAAGCATTCAATATTCACCGTTAGATGAAAACCTGATTTAGATTCAAGTTAATATCTTTCAACCGTTAGATCGAAAACTAGCTTGCTACACACAAATGAAATGCACGTTTCTAGGCTTGTGTAACCGTACCCAAACTTGTACATTTTTTGGTTCAACAATAGTCAACCAAATGGTTAGCCATATGATCACTTTCATATCAACCATATTCTTCTTCACCATAACTAGTTCAATTGACTCAAATGAACTAATTAGAGAGTTGTTCAATTGCAAGGAAATCTTATGTAAATACACAGGACACAATCGAAGCAAAAACGATTTTATTCACTCGAATCGCTTCATGAACTATATAGCCACGGTTTACAATTTGCATTCCTTAGTTTATATAAGAATAAGTTCACAAACATCGTTTTTAGATATAACCTACTCAAGTTCGCGGACTGGGTTCGCGGACTTGAGTTCCCGGACGGAGTTCACAAACTCCAGCAGAAATTCTCGGGACGAGAACTTCCGCCAGTTCGCGGACTTGGCTCACGCCACCATGCCGGTTCTCTTGATCAACAAAGTTCGCTAACTTCGGTTCAAGGAATAAGGACTTATACATATATGTGTTTCCAGAACAATGCTTATATCCTCCAATGGTTATATAATCTAAACTCTCATTTCAATCATTGAAACATTCTTAGAGGACGTTGATATTCTATAATTGTTATTCACAAACTATTTTTCGTCAAAATAAGCAATTTTCAAAGTGATTGAAACTTGTCATGACTTTCGTCACTAGGTAAAGATGAACTTGGCTAAAGCGAAAGCTTACCAACACATATTTCGAGAAATAGATAGGCGAGATAAACTCGGTTCGAAATAACAAATGTGTATAATCTAAGTCTATATAGCAAAACGACTTTTGTCTCAAGATAGGAGATAAATAGACTTTTGAGTGATAGATAAGTTCAAGTCTCCACATACCTTTTAGTCGATGAAGATCCACTGGTTCCTTGAGTAGTCCTTCATCTTGTATGATGATTGCCATGGAGTTCTTAAGCTCAACTACACTTTCTATCATAATCCGAGACCTTAGCTATAGTAGACTAGAAATCAAGACTTATAGTTTTGATCACTAACATTGACAAACATATTTGAGATAGCAACGCATGCGAGTTCGACCGAACAATGCTCTAACAATCTCCCCCTTTGTCAATTTTAATGACAAAATTATCAATACATATGGAGTTCAAAAAATAAATAAATTAACTTTTGTAGATCCTGCCTAATCTTCAACATTACTTGAAATCTTCGTCACTTCCGAGTACTCCAATAATCCCAAAGGTTGTAAGTTCAGCATCATTGATCACTTTTCAGAGTATCATGGATAAAGAAGTGTAATATAGTTGTATTCGAACCACAGAGATTGTTGGTGCTCAAAAGAATTGTTTAGCAAAACAATAATATAATTTTGATTTGTAATTAAGAAAGTAGAGAACAATATTTGTAAAAGAAAGGAATAAGTGATTGTTGTATCTACCAAGACTTTGAGGTTCCACCTGATGCATTCAAGTATTATGTGATCAAAATATAACTCGAACAGAACTGAATAATGATTCGTTCTACACGGAAGATATAGCAAATTGGGATTTAAAGTAACGAAAACAAATACCATATCATGACTGATTGATTATGTTTCTAAAATAAAGTTCAATTGAGAAATGTCACAGGGATTCCCTAGCATTCAATGTATCCGGAAATCACAATGAATCTAAGAGGTTTGTAGACATCATCAACACAAAAATGCAATAAAACAGAGACCAAGAAATGGACTAAAGCATGAAATTCATTTATGATCACTGTAAGAATACTAGAACCCATTAAGCTTCCCCTCTTGTTTTGGCAGAGGGGGGTTTAGCTTCTCATTGTTGTGTCGATAGCCATTAAAAGTATTCAATCAAAAACTCTAACACACAAGAGAACTAAAAAGAACTGAACTAAATAGAAAGCAAAAGACAATTCAGATTGCAGTATTCAATCGTACCCTCTTGGTTGCTTCTTCTTCTCCTTTTATACAGCAACAACTTGACTTCTTCTCTAACTTCTAGCTCAACAAATTAGTCATGCCAAAAAGACCTGAACCAACCCATTTTCATCTCTTCATTTGGTCTTCCTCCAGTTTCTGCCTAAAGATAGCTGAAATCAGTTACCTGTATTTGACTCTATCGCATCACGAACAGCATTAGGTAAAACCCATTCAAGATACCAGCCACTGCCTTCCATTCTTTGTTTGCTACCATCTTCTCTTCACTACTAATTCACTCTTGTCTCAGCACCATCACCCGCTCAATCTCTGTCCGCCTACCTAGCCATCACCGTCACTGACGCCAACTTAGTTAAGCAACACCATACACATCTGAAATTCGACTCAACATCATCCCAACTGAGACTCGCACCAGTTCACAACCAATCCAGACTAATTACCCACATCAAACCTTGGCATCAGTTCTCAAATTCAAAACCCACCAATCACAAATCTCAATTGAACCCATTTTTGGTCCCCATCCAACTCCATCATTGTTGTGATATAGTTATCAGAACCAAGAGTTCATGATGATCAAGTATACTCAATTCAATAGCAGCTTCTCGGTCTCCTCCATCAACACCAAACAAGACCCTGAAATCTACTAATGACGATGCTACTTACTGCCACCATTAGCATCAGTTTCAACTGACTCTTTCTGCCGAGACTACTTGACCAACCAAATCTCGTTACCACTGACAACCGGCACCAGCTTCATAATTTCAGTCTCAATCAAGTACCCACATAACAGATCCACATCTAGTCAATTCGTTTTCAAATATTTACCCCCAAATTCAATCGATGTTACTGCCATGAAAATTTCCGAGAATTGCTTGTGGAATTCCCAACATCAGACCCATTTCGCTCAAGCAAAAACCCATCTAAGAATTCAACCCATGTTTTTAAGATGCCATCAGCTGAAACCTTCAATCAATCAAACCCCAATTTCACTCCATACACAAAACCCCCAAATCTGTTGTTGTAGAGAACTCCATAATCCCATTTGTAGAAACGAGAAAATACAACCCTTGTGATTTGAATCT
This sequence comes from Papaver somniferum, assembly GCF_003573695.1. Lineage (NCBI taxonomy): Eukaryota > Viridiplantae > Streptophyta > Magnoliopsida > Ranunculales > Papaveraceae > Papaver > Papaver somniferum. The sequence continues at coordinate 193,110,195 of NC_039358.1, read as the reverse complement.
GATCTTTGTAGTGTAAATATCCGCAATACCTCATCAATTTGTATCGATCCATGAGGACTCCATCTCTGTTAATAGCAGTTGCTCTAAGGAAGATGATGCTCAGATCCATTTTCGTGTGATAAGAAGGAAATGAAAATGTTGAAGTGAATACCACAAAAGGAATGTGGTGGAAGAGTTTCCACGTATCCCACTTTCTTTATTCCACCATTCACTCTGTCCGTCAAATGAAACAGCCAAGCAAGTGGACCGAATGGTGAGCAGCACAGGCGTACAAGGCAGATCACCACAGGCCCGGCCTCTTTTGTTGCCTTGAGCTTTGTTGTCCCAATCGCCATTCAGCTCATCGTTTAGCCATTTATTTTCGGGGTGAATAGGTTTTATTTGTAATTCCTGTAAATGACTTAAAACAATGTCATTAACAAAATATTGAGACCTAGCTAGTATAAAGGTGGGTATAAAAGTGTCGCACTTACGTTCTTATCAAACTCCCCCACACTTACATTTTGCTAGTCCCGAGCAAAACAATAAAAAATTATATCCGCTACACAACTGGATATGGAGAGACGTCTGCTAAACAGCTAGACGGAACCACTAAACAGTGATTGAGAAATTGTCCGCTAAACAGCTAGACAAATCCGTTAAACAACTGGATTAAAGATGTCCGCTAAACAGCAAGACGAATCTACTAAACAGCTGATCTTATCATGTAAAATTTTCACTTCATTTTTTTTTAAGATGAAACGTAAAAGAAAAACAATAATCTTCAAAACAGTAAAGCATGGATTTACCCCACCCCCAACCTAATTTCTATATTGTCCCCAATGTGGCAGTGGTTAAAAAAAGATCAAAGGTGGAGAGGGGTAATCAGCCGAGCACAACATATTATTCATGATAAAGAAAAGAAAGAAAATAAAATAAAACAACATTATTTTACCATTGTCGCAGGTCAGTTCGGTTCATTTATCCTATGCAACAAGCCTTTAAACCTCAAGCTTGCACAAGAGGACGAGTCTGTCTTGTGAGGGCTTCCAGCTGTGATACCCACAAACACATCAGAAGAGGGTTATCTCCCTAAAGCGCTGAATTTTATGTCTTCAGCCAAACATCTGCAAAACACAGCCAATCAACATAAGAAGGATCCTCCGGAGTCGTGGTATCGACTTCTGGATTCACAAGTTCCAAAAACGGTTTCAACATCTGCCCATCAACCTTGAAGATGTTGTTGTCATTAGGATTTTGAATGCCAACAGTACAATTACGAAATTCATTTTTAAAATTAAACGAGTCTTTCAATCGTGACTTGAGATTATCAGAAAACTGGTGCAATTGAGAATCATAGCAAAGAACTGGTTCCAATATTTCCCTGATAGCATGCTTATCAATAAACATTTTCATTTTACATTTGCAGTTCGTATCATCCCTATTTCTGATCTCATGAAGCTCATTGAGCTGTGACTTCCTATGTGCGCAAGTACTAGGATCAATTCCTTTCATGTCTGCAATACTCCATTCTGCGGCACTTATATGCTTCCTAACAACATGTGAATGCACTGTTTTTTGTTCCTCATTAAGTTCAGATGGTATGAAAACTTGAACATCTTCATTCTGGCCTAAAACGTCATAATTCAGTTCACTAGGAAAAGGATTAAGATTAGGCTTTGGGAATTCTACGGATGGAGACAATGGCTCAGTCTCACTGATTTGAAGTGACTCAAATCTAGACTGCCACTTATCTGTTTCCAGCAACAGGGATGAATTCAGTGAAGAATTAACTTCTTTAATGTATCCATCCTCATCGAAATCCCATAGATTAGGAAAACAAGATTCTAAAGGAACCTTTGCTTCTAGATCGGATGCTTTTTCATGCACACATGTTTCAATCATATTAACTTCATGAATATCATCTCTACCACCTGGATCTTTACATGCATCAAATATATTCAACTCAACAGTCATATTTCCAAATGAAAGACTCATTATTCCAGTTCCACAATTAATCAAGACATTTGCAGTTGCAAGAAAAGGACGACCTAAAATGACAGGTATTTCTTTACTAGCATTAGCTACATGTTGAGTATCCAACACGATAAAATCCACTGGATAGTAAAATTTATCGATTTTAATTAACACATTCTCAACTACCTCTCTCGGTACTTTAACGGATCTGTCCGTAAGTTGTAAAGTGACTGAGGTGGGTTTTAATTCACCTAAGCCCAACTGCTCATAAACCGAGAAAGGTAGGAGGTTTACACTAGCTCCCAAATCCAGAAGTGCTTGTTTGATCATGAAATCCCTTATTATACAAGAAATAGTAGGGCATCCCGGATCTTTATATTTGGGAGGAGTGTTATGTTGAAGAATAGAACTTACCTGTTCCGTGAGAAATGCCTTTTTCTGCACATTGTGCTTCCTCTTGACCGTGCAGAGGTCCTTCAAGAACTTGGCGTAAGCTGTAACTTGCTTAATCACACTCAAGAGAGGTATGTTGATCTTCACCTGCTGAAAAACATCAAGGATATCCTTATTATCAGCCAACTGTTTATAGACAAAAAACAATGAGGAAATGGAGCATGCATCTTTCTATCAATTTCAGAATGTTCATTTTGAGTATCACTGTGACCATCACTACTCTTAAGCTCCAGAGACTTCTCAGGTTTGTTCACCTTCATCGGAGTCTCAATCACCTTACCACTTCTAAGAGTAGTGACAACATTAGCTTGCTCCAAGTTAGAATTTTTAACCTCAAATAGGCCTTTTGGGTTAGGTTGAGTTTGGGCAGGAAATGTCCCTTTCTCCCTAACATTGAGACGTGATTCAATTCTAACTATGCTAGTTTTCAGCTCATCTAAAGTCTTCATAACATTCTGATTTATTTGTGTCTGTCCCTGCATAAAAGTATGTAAAGTATCCTTAAGAGAATTCTTATGAGGTGGCACATAAGGGTTACTAGATGAAGACCCTTGAGGAACATTACATCATTCATAGTAGGACCATTTCTCCAACTGAAATTAGGGTGATTTCACCAATTAGGATTATATGTTTCTGAATAAGGTGAGCTAAAAGGTCTCTTGTATGTATTCATGGCATTTGCTTGGTCATATAACACTTATTGAAATGCTGGGATCGTAGGACGATCCTTAGTGTAGTGTTCCAGACTTTCGCAAATACCACAAGCATGTTCTACCGAGTCAGCTACCTTAACTACATTTGGTTTCTGAATAGCATCAACTTTCCTATGCAAGCCAGCAATTTTAGCATTCAAATCATCTTCCTCACTCAGCACATACATTCCATACCTAGAGCTAGCTAAGGGTTTGGACTTATTTCTATCCGATGTGCCTGAAGTATCCCAATTCTGGGCATTTTCATCTAGCGAATTGAAATAACTCCAAGCATCATTAGGTGACTTATTTAGAAATTGCCCATTACACATCATTTCAACAAACTGACGCATACCATAATTCATACCCTCATAAAAAGAAGTTAATAACTCTCCAAATTTCATTACCATGATGAGGGCAGCTAGAAAGTAAGTCTTTAAACCTCTCCCAACACTCGAAAAAAGACTCATGTTCATTTTGAGAAAAATTCATAATATTTTTGCGAAGAGTGATGGTTTTATGAATAAGAAAAACTTTTTCAGAAACTCTCTAGTCATTTCATTCCACGTCCTAATGGTGTTTGGTCGCAAAGAATGCAGCCAAGTCTTAGCTTTCTCCTTTAGAGAAAATGGAAACAATTTCAGTTTTACAACATCTTGAGTCGCAGCAACAAAAGGCATAGTAGTACAGACCTCATCAAATTCTTTCAAATGTATGTATGGACTCTCGGTGTCGAATCCATGAAACTTAGGCAATGCTTGTATCTTCCCATACTTAATCGACACGTTGCGAGCATTAGCCGGAAGAACTATACAATAAGGTGTAGAAGTCCTTTCCGACTGCAAATAATCCTTAAGGGTTCAATGTCCATCAGCATTGGCCGCGGCCTCAGCAGCTATTCTAGCAGCTTCAGCCTCACCCTCGAATCTCTCAGCTTCACCTTCCATTGGATGACTAGGGTGATTCACTAATAACCTATTAGCTAAACGGTGATAGTTACGCAATCGATTAAAATGATCAGACCTAGAATATTGCATACACAAAAGAAACAAGAAACGGATACAATGTTACCCAAATGGCTGTGATTTCGGCGATATTTCATCCTAATCACAACTAAAGCAACTACACTTGTTCCCTGCACCCATAACAGCTCCTAATGTCGCCAAGTGTTTAGAGATATCTTACTCCCTGTTAAGAAGCAACATAAATCAGCAAAATTTAAAACAAAACTAAAAATAGCGATGGAGAACTTAATTCTAAGGAACACTAAACAATCCTCGGCCCGCGGCGCCAAAATTTGATCTCTCTTTTCAGAGTATCAAGGATAAAAAAGTGTAATATAGTTGTGTTCGAACCACAAAGATTGTTGGTGCTTAGAAGAATTGTTTAGCAAAGCAATAATATAATTATGATTTGTAATTAAGAAAGCAGAGAACAATATTTGTAAAAGAAAGGAATAAGTGATTGTTGTATCTACCAAGACTTTCAGGTTCCACCTAACGCATTCAAGTATTATGTGACCAAAATATAACTCGAACAACACTGAATAATGATTTGTTCTACCCGGAAGATATATAAAATTTGGATTTTAAAGTAACGAAAACAAATACCATATCATGACTGATAGATTATGTTTCTAAAATAAAGTTCAATTGAGAAATGTCACAGGGATTCCCTAGCATTCAATGTATCCGGAAATCACAATGAATCTAAGAAGTTTGTAGACATCATAAACACAAAAATGCAATCAAACAGAGACCAAGAAATGGACTAAAGCATGAAATTTATTTATGATCACTGTAAAGAATACTAGAACCCATTAAGCTTCCCCTCTTGTCTTGGCAGAGAGGGGTTTAGCTTCTCAATGTTGTGTAGATAGCCATTAAAAGTATTCAATAAAAAACTCTAACACACAAGAGAAGTAAAAAGAACTGAACTAAATAGAAAGCAAAAGACAATTCAGATTGCAGTATTCAATCGTACCCTCTTGGTTGCTTCTTCTTCTCCTTTTATACAGCAACAACTTGACTTCTTCTCTGACTTCTAGCTCAACAAATTAGTCCTATCTTCATGCCAAAAATATCTGAACCAACCCATTTTCATCTATTCATTTGGTCTTCCTCCAGTTTCTAAAGATAGCTGAAATCAGTTACCTGTATTTGACTCTATCGCATCACGAACAGCATTAGGTAAAACCCATTCAAGATACCAGCCACTTCCTTCCATTCTTTGTTTGCTACCATCTTCTCTTCACTACTAATTCACTCTTGTCTCAGCACCATCACCTGCTCAATCTCTGTCCGCCTACCTAGCCATCACCTTCACTGACGCCAACTTAGTTAAGCAGCACCATACACATCTGAAATTCGACTCAACATCATCCCAACTGAGACTCGCACCAGTTTACAACCAATCCAGACTAATTAACCACATCAAACCCTGGCATCAGTTCTCAAATTCAAAACCCACCAATCATAAATCTCAATTGAACTCATTTCTGGTCCCCATCCAACTCCATCATTGTTGTGCAATAGTTAACAGAACCAAGAGTTCATTTTTTTTTTTTTTTGCTGAATCACCCTTTCTATTTATTATTGACAAACTAAAAGGTTACAAAAGGTACTATAACACAAATAACATAGCAAAAAAAATTACAAAGAAAATGAAATTTAAGAATCAATTTTAAGGTAACTAAGAATTTGATTTTCATAGTTGTTATTCCATCTAACTCCTCTTATTCTAACTCCATGTTCTTTGACTGTCTTCATTATCCTATGCTTGAAGCCATGAAAGTTAACATCACCACCTTCAAAGAAAATCATGTTTCTTTGAAACCATAGTTCCTTAATGACAGTACAAGAAGAAACAGTCCATACTTCATCAATGAAAGGACTGTGTTGTTTTGCTGCAGAGAAAACATCTGAAAAAGAGTATGGCCTAGGAAATTGAAACATATTGCTAATCCAGTTCCAAACCTGAACACTGAATTCACAAAGCCACAGTGTATGCTTCATAAAATCCTGTTCTGATTTGCAGATACAGCACCTAGAAGGCATTTCATATCCCTGCTTTCTTTTCATGTCATCATTCACATAAACTCCCTGCAGAAGTTTCCAAATGTTGCTGGCAATAGTTGGATGCAAGGATTTTCTCCATATATAAGAAGACCATTCTACCTTGTCTTCCTTGTGTCTTATTTTCTCCACTGCCTTTGCATTATTGAACAGACCACTTGTATGTAGGTTCCATATTATGGAATCACTTCCACTGTGGATCTGAGGCAAATTACCATACTGTAACAAATGCTGCAACTGAGGATGTATATTCCATTGGTTATTCCTGATTAAGTTCTGAACTTTTAATTTCATATTGTTATGGATAAATTCTGTGTAACCAATTTCATTGATTAGTGGGGATGATCCATACCAGTTATCAAACCAGACAGAGATGTTAGCTCCATTTCCAACCTTCCAAGAGATGTCTTCTTGTAAAGTAAGCCAAGCCCATTGCAGACATGCTCTTACAGATGATAATTTCCATTTTGAAAACCATATACCATATTTATCTTTGAACTTAGCTGTAAAAAACATATCACATTCATCTGATGAGTATATCAATTTCCACATCATTTTCATTAGCAAAATTTTGTTAAATACTTCTAGCCTTCTAATACCCAAGCCACCTTCATTGTATGGTACACAGATCTTCTTCCAAGATAAAGTTTTGTACTTTCTAATCTCACCATCACCTGACCATAGAAAGTTTCTTATTAGTTTTTTCACAGATCTTAATAACAGAAGATGGCCATTTGTAAACTGCCATATTGTAAAGAGGGTAACTGCACAACACTGTTTTAACAAGAATCAGTCTATCATGAAAGGATAGTAATTTTCCTTTCCAAGTTGCAAGTTTACTATGAAGCATAAGTACCATTAGCCAGACCATTTCTGTAGTTACCCTTCCTGGAGCTAGAATGATACCAAGATACTTATCTGGAAAACAAGATATATCCATACCAATTATACTGCTAATTTGGTGCTTTTTGACTGAATTGGTGCCATCAATAAAACACTTGCTTTTGGCTTTGTTAATCATCTGACCAGAGCTATGTTGATATTTTTCAATCAGCTTGAATAGACAAAGCAAAGTCTTCTTAGCTCCATTGCAGAATAAGAAAACATCATCAGCAAAAAATAAGTGAGTTGGGTATATTCCATTCCTGACTACCATTGGAGTTATTTGCCCTGTATTAACCAAATTTGTGATATTCCTACTCAATACATCCTCCATCAAAATAAATAAGATAGGGGATAATGGATCACCCTGCTTAAGACCCCTATGCATTGAGAAAAAACCACATGGTCCTCCATTGATCATTACTGATAATTTTGCAGATTCAAAAATGCTTAACAACCAATTACACCAAGATGAAGAAAATCCATATTTGCGCATAACTTTAAGAAGAAAAGTCCAACTTACAGAATCATAAGCCTGAGATATGTCCAGTTTCAAAGCCACATTACCACCTCTTCTCTTTTTCCTCATTTCATTAACCATCTCTGAAGCTCGAAGTATTTGTTCTTGAATGCTTCTCCCTTTAACATAAGAAGCATGTTGTGATGAAATTAACTTCTCCATGAGTCCATTCATTCTGACAGAAATTATCTTTGTGAAAATTTTGAATAATACATTACTCAATCCAATTGGTCTGTATTGACTTGGTTTCTTAGCACCTGCACATTTAGGAATGAGGGTTAGGAAATTTGAATTTAGGCCCTTTGGGATAAACCTTCTTCTCCAACAGAATTGTATGGCATCTTTTAAATCCAACTGAATTATATCCCAGCAACTTTTATAAAATGATCCAGGAAATCCATCTGGACCAGGTGCACTATCTGAGTTCATTTCAAAAACAATTTTCTTGATTTCTTCTGTGGTGGGAATGGAGTCCAACATTTATTGATTTTCATTTGTAATAACTGAAGGAATAACATCCAACAATTCTTCAGAAACATCCACATTTTGAGCTTCAAATTTTTGTTGAAAATGTTTGACTAAAATGTTTGCAATTTGAGATTGATCACTAATAATATTTCCATCTGCATCTTCTAGTTCACTGATTGTATTTCTTGCTTGTCTAATCTTCATTCTAGCATAGAAGTATGCAGTGTTTGCAGAACCATCTTTAATCCATTTTGCTCTGGATTTAAGTCTCATAAGAGTATTTGCTTGAACTTCTCTTGTTGCATATTCATTTTGAGCTGTTACTAAGTTGGCTAAGAGATCTTCATTTAAGGGATTTTGATCAGATAGCTCCATTGCTTTTTGAACCTTTACTTCTGCCTCTTTAATTTTTTTATTAATGTTACCAAAAATACTCCAATTCCACTCACTTAGAACCTTTTTTAAATTCTTTAGCTTCTGCAAGAAAATAAATGATGGATCTCCAATAATATTCTCAGTCCATACTTTCTTCACTTCACTTAAGAATAATGGATGATCAATCCACATTTTCTGAAATTTCCAGGGAACATTTTTTGGTCTTGGTATACTTGCACAACCACATAATAAAGGAGCATGATCTGAAATTATCCTTAATCCAACCTTATATCCCCAATCACCATATTTTTGTAACCACAAAGAATTGAAAACAGCTCTATCTAAGACACATAGGATTCTTTTTGTACCTTGTTGACAATTGGACCAGGTGTATTTTTGTCCTGTGCTAGGAGATTGAATTAAGTTGCATTCATTCAGGCAATGAAGAAAATCCATCATTGAACTTCTGTTAGGAGCTTTACCACCAAATTTTTCTTCAGGTGAAATTATAGCATTGAAATCACCTACAACAACCCATGGTTTTTGTATCTGACTAATAATTTCCATCTCAGACCAGAGAAACTTCCTATGACTTTTTTTAACATGAGCATGAACACCATAGATTAATACTTCACCAATACTGACTGTTACCATTTGGCTAGACATTGAAATAACTTGAGGAGTAGATAGAGAAGCATTCCAAAATAACCATAAATTACCTTTTGTAGTTGAGGTTGAATTGTGTATCACCATACTTTTCATTCCAGAGAGATTTAAATGACTGCAAAAAGAAGTATTACAAGAAATTTTTGGTTCTGCAACCCAAACTAGAGATGGGTTAAATTGATTCACCAAAGACCTTAGTTTATTCTGAGCCCTAGGTCTTCTTAGGCCCCGAATATTCCAATATATGATCTTCATCTTGGTGGTGGAGGATTTTTGGTACCTTCCTTACCTTGATTTTGTTTGAGATTATGTTTCTTATTTATAAAAATTGGATTACCACCTTTAACTGCACCTGGATAATGTTGAGAAGTGGAAGTAATAGAAGTAGGATTAATCACTTGCTTTTCAACCACTTTAGACCATGATGTAACCTTAACAGTTTCATCAGAGATAGTTCCTGTCTTTCCATTTACAAATTTGATTTGAGGAGTTTCTACAACATCATCTTTTTTATCTTCATTAACCACAATATCTTCAAAAACATTTTCTTGAACACATTCAAGAGGACTGAATCTTCCAGTATTAGCAGTGTGAATAATTTGATGAGCTGGAACTGTTGGAGTAGCATGAATTGTATGGATAACTGAGCTTTCATTGTCTTCTGCTGATGTATCACAAATATCAAAGGGCAATGATCTAGGAACACTTACTGAAGATAAAGTATTCAGAGTGTTTTTTGAACTTGAATTAGGCTGCTGAGGACTTTTTGAGGAGCTCTTAGGTTGTTGTGGAGTAGTTTCATTCCTTTTTGCTTTTTCAACTCTACATTCTGTGATAAAGTGACCTACCATTTTGCAGCAGCTGCAGTATTTTGGACAATCTGGAATGGAAATCTCTTGAAAAAAACCCCCATATTTAGTTCCAATCCATACTTTATTTGGAACTGAAGAAGCAAAATCCACCTCAACCAATACATTTGCATAATATCCAACATCACATTTAGCTGTTGCTTCATCAATTTTAATTGGAGTTCCTATTTCTTCACAAATTTTGAATAAAATTGATTCACTCCAGAATTCAAGACCTAAACCTGGAAATCTCACCCAAACAAACGCCTTAGAAGTTCTTTGACTGATAGGCCGAAAGTTATACACCCAATTTCTAATCTTCAAAATTTGATCTGTAACTTCCCATACCTGAGACTTGATGTAGTTACGATCTGTAATATTATCCAATTTGATGGTAAAGAAACCTCTACCTAATGGAATTAGCTTACAATCTCCAATTAATTTCCATTTATTTCTAAGAATTATTGCAGCATCAACAAATTTAATCTTATGTCAATTTAATCTACCAATTAAAGAAAAACGCCATGGATCTAAACTTTTCTCAAATAATTCATCAGGTAATTCAATCGAAGGAATTTTCATACCTTCAACTGATGAATTATTATCAGACTCAGATTTTTTCTTACATTCCATTTTTCGAAATAAAACACCTGATTTAAGACAAATTAATTTCAGTAACCATGATGAATGATGTAAGATTCAACAAAATCACCTGAAATTAATGCTTGGTTGAACAGAAATCAAGAAAATGATGAAGAAAAAATTTCGAGTCAAGCACCGATTCCGTCGCCGAGTCACTTTTGCTCTCCGTCGCCGAGTCCAATCTCACTTCACTTTTTCGTCATCAGATATAACCAAGAGTTCATGATGATCAATTATACTCAATTCAATAGCAGCTACTCTGTCTCCTCCATCAACACCAAACAAGACCCTGAAATCTGCTAATGACGATGCTACTTACTGCCACCATTAGCATCAGTTTCAACTGACTCTTTCTGCCGAGATTACTTAACCAGCCAAATCACTAACAACCGACACCAGCTTCATAATTTCAGTCTCAATCAAGTACCCACATAACAGATCCACATCTAGTCAATTCGTCTTCAAATATTTACCCCCAAATTCAATCGATGTTACTGCCATGAAAATTTCCGAGAATTTCCTGTGGAATTCCAACATCAGACCCATTTCGCTCAAGCAAAAACCCATCTAAGAATTCAACCCATGTTTTTAAGATGCCATCATCTGCAACCTTCAATCAATCAAACCCCAATTTTACTCCATACACAAAACCCCCAAATCTGTTGTTGTAGAGAACTCCATAATCCTATTTGTAGAAACGATAAAATACAACCCTTGTGATTTGAATCTGACCTTTGTAGTGTAAATATCCGCAATACCTCATCAATTTGTATCGATCCATGAGGACTCCATCTCTGTTAATAGCAGTTGCTCTAAGGAAGATGATGCTCAGATCCATTTTCGTGTGATAAGAAGGAAATGAAAATGTTGAAGTGAATATCACAAAAGGAATGTGGTGGAAGAGCTGCCACGTATCCCACTTTCTTTGATCCACCATTCACTCTGTCCGTGAAATGAAACGGCCAAGTAAGTGGCCCGAGTGGTGAGAAGCACGAGCGTACAAGGCAGACCACCACAGGCCCGACCTCTTTTGTTTCCTTGAGCTTTGTTGTCGCAATCGCCATTCAGCTCATCGTTTAGCCATTTATTTTCGGGGTGAATAGGTTTTACTTGTAATTCCTGTAAATGACTTAAAACAATGTTATTAACAAAATATGGAGAACTAGCTAGTATAAATGTGGGTATAAAAGTGTCGCACTTAAGTGCTTATCAATCATCTTTGTTGAAAATCCGTAGCTATAACAACAAGAAAACAAGAGGTCTCAGTCATTGTTATACGGTGTCATAGTATCATTACACAGCGTCAAAGTTCAATTGTATCACAACTTCAACAACAATACTATGGTGATATGTATCACTCCCCCTAGTCAACAACAATACACGGAAACCACTCCCCCTTACATAATGATCTGAAAACCATATGTATTTGTAGTGTGAACTACATATTAATTCTCCCCCTTTTTGTCAATAAAATTGGCAAAGGTACAAGAACGGGATCCTAATGAAATTTCCGAAAGAGACATTTCTTGACCAAAAGAAAGCAAAAATATATCATCTTATTTAGATGCAATCATAAAGCCGAAGCTAAACGCATTCATCAAGGAGTTTGTAAAGATACAAGATAACCCCTATAATATTCCACAGCCGCACTCCCCGCAAAGATTTGGCAATTGAGCACAAGTTCAATTAAGAACTTTCCGCCATAAAATGTCATTCCCGAAAGAACAACAAGAGCGACCTTAATTTCGAAGGAAAATAAGGATTTCTTTGGACATAACAAATCACATACAAGTATGAATTTGAATCCAAAATATTCAATTAAACTAACCACGAGATAACCCATGATTAATTCAATTGAAAAATGCTCAAACATAAGCGAACTTATGGAGACTCAAAATATACAACTAGATTAATCACAAGAGAACCCATAATTAATCTAATTGAAGTACACAAACAAAATAATCACAAAAGTAATCAATTTAATTGGTCATGCTCGACATAAGAAAACTTACGGAGCAACAACTAAATAACCAAACAAGATGATTAATTTAGTTGAATATGCTCGACATAAAGTACCTCACGGAACAACAACAAAGCTAATCATAAGAATAATCAACTTGTTCGTCATAAGACATTTTACAGAGCCTCACAGTAATGTATAAAATATGGATCAGGGAAGATCAATACTGCGTAATACACAAGGATTCATTCTATTTTCCATCACTATTCGCATAACGACATTCAATTGACATAATCCTTGCAAACAAAAGATTTTAACCTATCTTCCATCAATAAATGACATAATAGGCTTAACTTTTGTATTTGTCAAAAGTCTATTCATTGTTTTATCAATACATGCATATCGACATAAGAAAGACTTTACTTTTGACAAGGTATGGAACAATCAAAGTTCACGGACGTGAACACACATATCCCATAACAATATTGCAATATATAAAACCATAAATATTAATACTGCAAAAATCATCTTCCAAACAAGTTTAGAATTTAAACCAATAAATCTAAAAACATGAAGATGAAAACGTTGGGCATATCTATGTGTAATCACAATAATGGCTATTCCAAACACTAGTTATTCTTCTAAATAGAAAAAGAAAAATAGAATTCTTATCCGAAGACTTACTAGTTGTTGTAGAGCTTTCTCAGAGCCTCTACAGATAATTCCTTCTTATTATTGAAAAACTCATTGATTATGAGATCGTTCAATTCCTCAAAATCTTCAGAAATATCAGTCAACTCACTAAGTTCTCTCTTTAGCTTACGCAAGGTGTTTTTTGAAAGAGACAACATTTGTTCATAGTGAGCTATCTCTTCTAAATACGAAACAATTTGAGATTTTAAATTGTTTCTTCTGTTGATGAAATCTTTCACCAAACCCCTGAAGTTATCATCAAGCTGATAAAAAGACAAGAGGTAGTTAGAGGAAGAACCTTCTCCATAATTTGTAGTCTTCACTTTCTTCACCTTTGAGGAAGAGATTCCCTTACAAAGATACACATTGATTGCTTGGACTGCATCTCTGCTTGTGATGCCTCTAGTTACAGGAGCTATGAAACTGTATCTTTTTAGGGAAGAAAGGAAAAAAGTCTACAAATGTAATAAATAGACTAGTGAGCGTCTGAACCCTAGAAGAACAAGTCTTCCATAGTTTAGATAATCAATATCTATATTGTTAGGAGATTATTTTCTTAACAACAATAAATACACTACTTGAGCGACAAAGACGCAGAGTCTCATTTTCTCAAGTTAAAGATGAGGATGCGAACATCTCTAGAATTAGATAGAGACGTTGTGAGCAGACCGCTCTCTTTGTTTATCACATAGTGATTTACCAAGGTTTGTTGTGTAAACATAACTCCTACCTCTTTTGATTCTGAAAACACTGGTTTTATGGGAGCCACGATGATTATTCAGACTCATCTTTTGCATGTTCTTCTGCAGTTTAGAGAGATTCTTATTGCTCCTTCTGAATCTCCAGCACGTACTTTGAACATGATTTGCGTTCCCACAAAACGAACAGATCAAGGCTCCTTTGTCTTGTTGAGGTGCCTTCTGTTTAACACAACATTCAACTTTTATTTTTCCCTGATCAATAGAAGCAACGGGGTTGACAATGCCTGCACACTTCCTTTTAAATCCTAAACCATTAGTGTTTACAAAGGACTTCTGACCAAATGACATTGCTGAGATTTGGTCAGAGCTTCCATAAAATATTTGTAGATCATCCTTAAGAGTATTAATCTCTTTCTCCTTTAAAGCAATGGTTCTGGTGAGTTTATCATTAAGACAGTCTATCTCAAGATTTTTCACCTGGATTAATGATTCTAGTTTCTTCAATAAAGTTTTTAATTGAAGATTTTCTTGAAGAACCTCTTTATTCAAGAATTCGAAAATCTTTGTGTCTGACTCAAACTCTGAATCAGAACTTGAATATGTGGATGTTACTACTGTAAGAGCTGAGGGTTCATCACATTCATCAATCGTATTCAAACGGTTGACACTAAGAGATCTTTCTTTCACGGAATCATTAGCAGTGAAGGCTGACAAAAACTGTTTGTTACGTCTAATGCTTCTTTTTACAAATTCTTTAATATTTTCTGTTATCAATGGTTTTTCAAACCAGATACCATGTGAACAACATTTATCAGCCCAAGACAAGGTAGAGAATTCACTTGTGTCGGAAACAGCATTGAATGCAACAGTTTGAACAGAATTTTTATCAGGAATTCTTACCTTTCCAAAAGAAATATTTTCGGAAAGAGTGTTGAGGTTATTTCCTCCATCGATGGTATACTTCTTAGAAACGTATCTGTTGACTTCAAAAGTAGTTTCTAAGATATCCCAGGCATCTTTAGACGCATAGTGATGAAGGTTTGGGGTAATGGCCTGTCTGATAGCATTCAAGCCTTCAGAATTTTGCTTTGCAGCAAGGATTTCTTGTGGACTATAACTACCAACATCCTTAGGTATAGATACATCGCCTTTTGTATTAACCGGAGGATCATAGCCATTAATAACATGTACCCATACTCAAAAATCACGAGCTTGAAAAAAAGCGCGCATAACAACTTTCCAGCATGGGTAGTTTGAACCATCGAAAACTGGTGGTACGTTAATTGAGATAGCACCTCTGTCCATAGAGTCAGATCGCTACAAACATAGACTTGTGAGGTCTTGAACGTGTTTGCCTGCTCTGATACCAATTGAAAAGGCGGGGGTACAACAACCACACCCAATATTTTGCTTAGCAATCTGTATGGACAAACTCCAATATACTTTCTAGAG
Organism: Papaver somniferum; assembly: GCF_003573695.1. Classification (NCBI taxonomy): domain Eukaryota; kingdom Viridiplantae; phylum Streptophyta; class Magnoliopsida; order Ranunculales; family Papaveraceae; genus Papaver; species Papaver somniferum. Next base: position 193,094,813 of record NC_039358.1, on the reverse strand, counting down.
AATCAACTAGACAGTCAGACTCAATCAAGATAAAAAGTATATCAAAGAGTTTATATCTGAATATCTCGATTTGATATATACTTAAGCAAATAGAAATCTGCGAGTCTTTATCAAATACTAGAGAGATAACTTGGATGGTGCCAAAGACCAATATCCAAGTATCAATCAATTTAAATCAACAACCAAAAGGTTGGATATTCTAATTGATTGAACAACGCACAACCTGTAATATTTCAATTATATAACAAAATATAATGCGGAAAAGAAATAACACAGACACCAGAATTTTGTTAACGAGGAAACCGCAAATATAGAAAAACCCCGGGACCTAGTCCATATTGAACACACATTGTATTAAGTCGCTACAGACACTAGCCTACTCCAAATTAACTTCGGTCTGTACCGTAGTTGAACCCCAATCAATCTCACACTGATCCAAGGTACAATTATGCTCCTATGTCTCTGATCCCAGCAGGATGCTACGTACTTGATTCCCTTAGATGATCTCGGGATTTTTCTCTCCATATGCGATTTTTCTAGGGTTTCGAACTTTTTCATGTTTTTCCTTCATCCTTGATCATCTTTTGGTGATTTAGGATGGGGAAAAATCCTGTTTCAAACGTGATTTCACATGGGGTTAAATCCGTGAGTTTTGCTGATTTAGTTAAGGGTAAAAAACCTTATATGCTAACAGATATTGATTTAACATCTCTTCCTAAGGCGTCATTATATTTTAAAGAACCAGCATTGGTTTTACCTGTGGAACTCACTCAAGAAGGGCGTGATATCTTCCAGTTCAATCTTATTGGGAGACTGAACTTCAAAGGTTTAAAACTTAATGATGTTCAAAAATGTTTGGAAGAACAATGGGGTCTTGGTGATAGAAGGTGCAAACTGGTTCCTATGACTAAGGGTTTTTTCATCATCAAACTGATTTCTGCAGAGGATAAAGAACGAGTTTGGCATGGTGATTCATGGAAGATTCAAAATCAAACTCTTAGGGTTATGAATTTTTATCCTAACTTTGATCCAGAGAGGAAAAATACATCTCATGCTACAGTTTAGGTGAGTTTTCCTGGCTTGTTCATTGAGTTGTGGACTAAAAAAATCCTTCTTTCCATTGCAAAAATTCTTGGTAAACCAATTGCTATAGATCAAAAAACGTTGGATCATGATGTTGGTAATTATGCTGTTGTGTTGATTGACATATATTTTGCTAAGGTAATTCCTAAAATAATACGGCTTAAAGCTAACAGAAGGGAGTTTTGGCAATATGTGGAAATACAGGATATGGAGAATATTAAGTTTTGTACTTATTGTAAAATTATGGGGAATAAATTTGAGAGTTGTCTTGCTGCTCGTAAGATCTTAGGGAGTTCTGTTATGGAAGGGAAACATGAATTGAATGATTCTACAGGTGGGTTTCCAGAAAAATAAAAAGGAATGGCAGGTTAAAAAGTCTATTTCAAATACTACAGGTGTTGGGTGTTCTTCAACTATGGATAAATCTAAAGAGAAAGGAAAACATGCTCCTCTCATTCCTGTTATTTCAGAATATGTTGAGGTAACAAGTGACGAGTTTACAACTTCAACTTCTGTAGTTAATAAAGCTAAAAGTTCTACAGACATGGCAGAAGTTCATATGGATAGGAATAATATGCATGGTAATTTGCATGGTTCCCATGCAGATCATGATAAATCTGTTCAGTCCGGTAAAGAAAAGGGATGGAGAAATTGGGAATATGTCCCGTTTTCACTAATTGAGTTGGGGATCCGTCCCCAAACTGAAAAAATTAAGGAGTCTATCTCATCCATCCAAAAACTCAGTTAAATAGTCAATACTTCATTTTGACTGGTCATAATCTCTAAAAATATTACCTACATACCCTTATTTTTATAAAAAATGTTTACGGAGAAGATTAGAAACTGACTGAACAAAGAAAAGAAAATGAGAAATTCATGCAGTGAAGGTATATAAAAATCGTATACAGTCAAAGTAGTTTGCCGATGATAAACTAATCGAAGCACTAAGTTTGATCCTATATGGATCGAATATCACTGCGTAAACAATACAAGACTTCCTGCTTCTCCTCTTTCAATCTTCAAATGGCGCAAAATTGAGATATGGATGATGAATTGTAAATACCGGTTAGTATATCAAACCCACTTGTGTGATTGATTGTATTTCGCAGCTGTGGTGTTTAATTTCATTTAATTGTAACATGAAATATATGCTTGATTGATTATATCAAACCCATTTGGGAAACCAAAGATGATTATTTTAAGGAACTTGTAATGAAAATTGTAACGGAACAACCAAGCAGTAGACCATAATATTATGCTTCCTCACTCAAAAATTTTCATTTTTGATTATTTGTACATAACTGCGCCGATTCAATTTTTTGTTTTCTCATTTCCCATGTCTCCCATGTCTGTATCAGTTGACGAACATAAGTATGTTATCTTCAAAAATGATGAAGAAATCAGTTTACAATGTTAAGGGCATCTTGGTCTTTTATTTGCACGTGTGTTGTCGTATGTGTGTCTAATTGACTAGTTAACTGAGTTTTTGGATGGATGGGATAGATTTCTTAATTTTTTCCGTTTGGAGACGGATCCCCAATTCAATTAGTGAAAACGGGACATATTCCCAATTTTCCCTAAAGAAAATAGGGCAGAAGGAGAAACAACTATCAGTGCTATTCTAATGATACTTCTCTTTAAGAGTGTGATGATGATAAGAAGTTGGAGGAAGAGCTTAATAACTCTTTTATTGAATATCGCGAAGCTGATCAAATTGATGAGATGTAAAAACGTAATTGAAGCCAAAAAAAGATCTTGCTGCGTGCACAAAGGTTCATGCAATTCATGCAGCTGTTCCGCCAGAAAACAAGTCTGTGCAAAATATGGCTATTCAGCCAACGCCCATGACCAAAGATAACTCTGAGATAAGGTCCGTGTCCAAGCAAACAACTAATATTCATATTCAGGCCGTGAACTCTCAGGGTTTGAGTATAAATCCAATTTCAGGGTCCGTATCAAAGCCAAACTCAGGTTTGGAAACTTTTTCTGTGTCCAAGCAAACTACGAGAAGTAAAATCCGGCCCGTGAATTCTCAGGATTTGAATGTGAAAGCCGTAACCAAGAATAATTCTGAGAATCGGTCCACTCAGGCCGTGATTAACTCTCATGTTTCGAACACAATTCCAATGCCAGAGTCCGTTTTAAAGACAAACTCAGTTTTGGAAGCTACTTCCGTGTCTGATTCAATTAAATAGGATTGGAAAACAGTAAAGAGTAAGAGTTCCCCAAACAAAGGTACTCCTTTTAAATTTAAATATTTTGAAACTCCTTTTGTGATGAGCTTTTTCATACAGAATTAGTGGTGAATAACAAGTATGGCGCCCTAGCTTCTGAATTAGGCCTTGCTAATGATTCTAGTGAGGCTTTGGTGGAGGAGGAACAAGATGACTCAAGTGACTCAGAAACAGTATGGGTTCGAAATATTGGGATGAAGTTGATGCAGATATTTTAGCAAGTAAACAAGCTAGAAAAGTGGCCAAGCAAGCTGCCAAAATCATGGCTACGAATTCTAGGTCCAATGAGGAAACTCCTAGCCAAATCGGGTTAGACGAATGTGTTTTTGATATGAATAATATTTTGACAAATGAGGAATTAGAGGAGGCAAGCACCATTCAGATTGATGAAGTGCGTGCTAATTTCATTAGAGATCCAGCCTTTAGAAAAGACTATTTCAAGGGAAAAAAGGAGCAAATGGATAGAATGTCAACTAAGAAGAAAGCTCAATCTCCTATTAAGCTTGTTCCGGTGGTAATTATGCTTCAGATGAAAATGGAGAGGATTATGACTATGATGAAACCTATGATGACTATGTAGACGAATACAAAGAGTCCTATGGAGACTATGATTTGACTCAAATAATTGCTGGTCTCATTCCCAAGAAGAAGAGTTCTAGAGTTGGAAATAAGGGACGAAAACATTTTTAATTTTCTAGATCTCTTCTTTATGGTTTTTTTTTAGTGTTTTGGAGCTTATTTTATGAGTTTTTAGAGTTTTATGCCCCTTTGGTTTATGGGGGTGGGGAGGCCTAGAGCTTCCCATTTTGTAATTCTTGTAATTACGTTTTTTTGCTTTAATAAACCATTTTGACCTAGCAAAAAAAAAAAAAACTTAGCTGATCTCACCCACAACTAAGAGTTGCTATGACCCAAAGCCGGAGACTTTAATAAACAAATTTGTATCACACAGAAAAATCTACGGTAATAGATAAATCTGTCTCCCACGAATATACCCACGAGTTTTGTTCCGTCTTTTGATAAATCAAGGTGAACAAGAACCAATTGATAAACCGGACTTATATTCTCGAAGAACATCCTAGTATTATCATTCACCTCACAATAATCTTAATCGACGCAGCGAAAAAAGATATTGTGGAATCACAAACGATGAGACGAAGTGTTTGTGATTACTTTTATATCTTGCCTATCAGAGATATCAATCTCAAGCCAATTATTACAATTGTACTCGTACAATAGAAACAACAAGATCAGATCACACAACTACGATAAACTAGTATCGGTCTGTCTTCACAATCCCAATGAAGTCTTTAAGTCGTTAACCTGGTTTAGAAGAAGAAACCAAAGGTTAAAGTAGAATCGACTCTTGCTTGGCACAACTAGTATCACACAGAGGGTGTGGGGATTAGGTTTTCCAGTTGCTAGAGTTCTCCCTTATATAGTCTTTCAAATCAGGGTTTGCAATCAATGTTAGCTTGGTAACAAAGCATTCAATATTCATCGAAAACTAGCTTGTTACACACAAATGAAATGCACGTTTCTAGGCTTGTGTAACCGTACCCAAACTTGTACATTTGTTGGTTCAACAATAGTCAACCAAATGGTTAGCCATATGATCACTTTCATATCAACCATATTCTTCTTCACCATAACTAGTTCAAGTGACTCAAATGAACTAGTTAGAGAGTTGTTCAATTGCAAGGAAATATTATGTAACTACACAAGACACAATCGAAGCAAAAACGATTTGATTCACTCGAATCGGTTCATGAACTATATAGCCACGGTTTTCAGTTTGCATTCCTTAGTTTATATAAGAATAAGTTCATAAACATCGTTTTTAGATATAACCTACTCAAGTTCGCGGACTGGGTTCGCGGACTTAAGTTCCCATACGGAGTTCACAGCAGAAATTCTCGAGACGAGAACTTCCACCAGTTTGCGGACTGAGTTCACGGACTTGCCTCACGCCACCATGCCTGTTCTCTTGATCAACAAAGTAAGCAAACTTCGGTTCAAGGAATAAGGACTTATACATATATGTGTTTCCACAACAATGCTTATATCCTCCAATGATTATATAATCTAAACTCTCATTTCAATCATTGAAACATTCTTAGAGGACGTTGATATTCTATAGTTGTTATTCACAAACTATTTTTCGTCAAAGTAAGCAATTTTCAAAGTGATTGAAACTTGTCATGACTTTCGTTACTAGGTAAAGATGAACTTGGATAAAGCGAAAGCTTACCAACACATATTTCGAGAAATAGATAGGCGAGATAAACTCGGCTCGAAATAGCAAATGTGTATAATCTAAGTCTATATTGCAAAATGACTTTTGTCTCAAGATAGGAGATAAATAGACTTTTGAGTGATAGATAAGTTCAAGTCTCCACATACCTTTTAGTCGATGAAGATCCACCGGTTCCTTGAGTAGTCCTTCGTCTTGTATGATGATTGCCATGGAGTTCTTGAGCTCAACTACACTTTCTATCCTAGTCCGATACCTTAGATATAGTAGACTAGAAATCAAGATTTATAGTTTTGATCACTAACATTGACAAACATGCTTGAGATAGCAACGCATGCGAATTCGACCGAGCAATGCTCTAACAGATGCTGTTGTAGGGAAGATTGGTGCTGGTTGTGTTTGAATGGAACTACGAGAAAGTAAGCATTGCAGTTACGGCTCAAATGGAGAAGTGCATGGATAGGTGATTGCAGAAAGGGAGTGGCAAGGTTGCATCTGCGAGTGTGATGGCTTGGAGGTGAAGATCAGGTAGTCACATTACAAGTTGTGTTGTGCAGTAATGGAAATGAAGTACGGGTACTGGTGACAATGAAGCTGCAGTTCAGTGAGGTGGTCATGGGCTTGACTGAAGGGAAACAAATGGTGTTGCTGCTGGTGATGTTTTGAGCCAAGAGCAATGGACATATGGATGAAGCTGTTGCTGTTTGAACCGGATGCAGAGACAAGAAAGTGCCAGGGAATGTATGAACTGAAATATATGATGGCATGGAAATTCCAGAACTGCAGAAACAGTACGAAAACGCAGCGAGAATGGCGAGACAGTGGTACTAGTTCCGGTTGATGGATTTCGGAACGGAAAGTGGGAATCATAACGTTTCACTGAATCATGAAGGGGGTACGAGTCGGATGTAAGGTTTGACGGTCGCGTATATGAGTTTGGAGTTACGCTTTTGGGCACGTTTCCGTAAGAACAAGGAATTGGCTTAGATGGAATTTTCTGAATGTTTGAACTGCAGAGAAGTAGAGTTGAGCTGCTGGAAGTATGCAACTGCCTGGAAACAGTTTCCGATATGTCAGCTGGCCAGAGTCAGTTTTCCGGTGATCAAATTCCGGCAACGTTGACTGAGTTCTGGTGATGACGTCATCATTCTGGCAACCAGTTTTGGACCTAGAAATTCCAAAAGAGATATTTTGCACACATGGGCTTGGTGGATATATTGGACTTGGAATTTTGAAGATATGACCTAGTTTTGGAGACAAGAAAGCTACAAAAAGAAAGGGACTTCTACAACTTTGGGATCACGTATTCTATTCTACTTGGAGGTTTTGGGAGAGACCTGCAGCTAGGGTTTTCTTTGCTTTTGTATTTATATTTCGTCTTCTTTATTTTAATATTATGATGATGAACTCCAAAAATATGAGTAGCTAAAACTATCTTTGATTGAGGGTGATTTCAAAGCCCGAAATATGAACCTATAATTGATATGAAATAACTTGTTCTCTTGCATTTATTCTCATTATTGTTTGATTTCTATCATGCTAATAATGCTTATGGATTGTTCCTTAATTGTTTAAGTTTGAAATTGAATGGTTATGTCACAATCTTATTGCTAGTTTAGATTTTCTTCGACCCGTAATTGTCTAGAGAATTGAACACAAGTAGCAATATATGGGTATTGATGATGGGACTTTGTTAAGTACCTGTATGTAGAAATCGACACTAGTAGGTTATTTAAGCTTTTGATTTTATCACTAGGAACAATCTTATCTCATAAAACTTAAAGCATTTGTTTAAGTCACACCTAGTAAGCGTACCTCTAGGTAACTTGACAAGTAGAAACCGGTAGTCGAGCGCTTCCATGTCCGGTGAGCTTAGGAGATAATAACGGGATAGTTGAGCGTACTAATTATCCTAGGGTTGTTAGTAACGAGATAATGCGAAGAACGTACTTTTATGTCGGTTTAGTTTATATTCCGTGGTCGAGAATGAATCCTTAATCAATTTCATCTTATATTTGAATACAACTTTGTAATTTTCAGACTTTCTACAACAAAAATAAAGTAATTCTATAACAATTTTTTTCTCAAATACCTCCCTTGGGACGAATCTGCTTTCTTTATATTACTTTCTAGTGTAAAGAGAAATAGAAAATATTATTTGCGAGTTTGAATCCTTGAGAATCTTATTTCAGGTACTATTTCTTTGGTGAATGCTTGGAGAAGGCAAACCAAGTCCTATTGGTATATGTCTTCGTTCGGGCACTTTACTAAAAGACTTGATTCGAGCAGTGAATACTCCACTTCCTCCTAGTTCTTCACCAAGTGAATTCTCGGACTCGAACAACGAGGAAGGCAACACAATGGGTGGTCGACCACCTGCTCTAAGAACACTCAAGGAGCTCACTTCTCCAAACCTTGACCAGCAGCCTTTATGTATTCAGCTGATTAGAACCATTGAGTTGAAGCCGCAATTGATTCACTTGCTTCCCAAATTTAAAGGTTTAGCGGGAAATATCCTAATCGTCACTTGCAACAATTCCATCATGTTGTGACTAGTTTGAAGCAAGCAACTGCAGACGCCAATATGGCTATGATGACAACGTTTCCTTTCTCTCTTATAGATGCTGCGGGAGAATGGTTCTTTTGTTTACCTCCTGGGAGTATAACCACATGGAATGGGATGAAGAAGTTATTCCTTGAGAAGCATTTTCCGGCATCAAAAGCAGCAGTGATTCGCAAAGAGATTTGTGGTATTAGTCAAGTATCCGGAGAGACTCTCTATGATTATTGGGAGCGGTACAAGAAACTTCTAGCTAGCTGTCCACACCATCAAATTAGCGTTCAAATCATTATTCAATACCTCTACGAGGGGTTGCTTTCTAATGAGAGAAATTTGATTGATGCCGCAAGTGGTGGTGCACTTACCAACAAGACCATTGCGGAGGCTACAAGTTTGTTGGAGAATATGGCTGCGAACACTCAACAATTTTATACTCGAGGTGAACCAATGGTAAGGAAAGTGAATAAAGTTGATTATTCACATTTGGAATATAGAATGGTAACATGGAGAGGATGATGCAACAAATAGCAGCGGCTGTAATATCACCATACATCGAAGAAGTTGAGCAAGCAAGTGCTATGTACCAAAATCAGCAAAAGTCAAGATATGACCCTTAATCTAGCACATACAATCCGGGTTGGCGTGATCATCCCAATTTCAGCTACGCCAACAAGCAAGCTGCAACAAATCCTACTTTCAATCAACAAGGAGGGTACCAATTCATGTAATGACCACAACAAGAAACTCAAGGTACAAGTATGGATGCCAAGTTTACTCTTATGATGCAAAGTATGCAAGAGATTTCAAAGATAATGTAAGGGTTCAACCAATTCCAGCAGAAATCGGAGATGGCTATGAGAGATGTGCAAAACCAAATTAGTCAATTGGCTAATGATATGAATCAACTCAAAGCACAAGTAGCTGGAAAACTTCCTTCGTAACCATTGAATCCTAGGGAGACTGTCAATGCTATTGAATTACGAAGTGTAACGCAAGTAGAGAAACCGGTAACATCACCGGAGGCCCATGAACCTGATTTAGAGAAAGAAGAGGACGAAGCAGTCCCTAAAAAGACTGATTTGGTAAATTCTAACTCTAAACCTCTTGTTTCTACTTATGTTACTCCTCCACCTTTTCCTAGCAGGTTCGCAAAATCAATAAGGAGACGTTGGACAAAGAGATTTGTGAAATCTTCAAGAATATCGAAGTGAATATTCCACTCATTGAGGCGATAAGGCAGGTTCCTCGTTATGCAAAGTTCTTGAAGGAATTGTGCACTAACAAGCACAAATTGACCGGTAATGAGGTAATGAGTGTGGGGGAGAGTGCTTCGGCATATCTTCAAAATAAACTCCCACCTAAATTGAAAGACCCGGCAGTTTTACTATACCTTGCACAATTGGTAAAACAAGCTTTACAAAAGCTTTGCTAGATTTAGGAGCATCTATTAGCGTCATGCCTGCTTCAATTTATGAATCTTTAAATCTTGGTCCTCTCAAAAGTACCAGCATATTTATTCAACTTGCCGATAGATCTAATGTATACCCAAAAGGGGTTGTTGAAAATGTTTTGGTGCAGGTTAATGAGCTTATATTTCCTGTAGACTTCTATGTTCTTGATATGAGTGATGAAAACTCATCCTCGTCTACACCTTTTCTATTGGGTAGACCATTTATGAGAACATCTAGAACAAAGATAGATGTATTTGAAGGTACCTTGACAATTAAATTTGATGGAGAGGTCGTTCGCTTCAACATCTTTGAGGTGATGAGATACCCGAGTGATGTGCACTCATGTTTTGTTGTGGAGGAAACTGACGCCGGCTAAGAATGCAAGCGAGATGAGAGTCGGGCTGACGAATTTAAACCAAGCGCTAAGTGGGAGGCAACCCACCGGTTTTGTATCTTTATCTTTATCTATTTATTTTTTAGCATTTTATCTTTGTTTTTGCATATCATTTGCGGAATTTCCCACCTTGAACTTTACTTTGAATGACTAAATTTTACATTAAGGACAATGTAAAGTTTAAGTGTGGGGGAGCATTTATATGTTTGTAGAGTTTGATGCCATTAGTTAGAAAAAAAAAATAGAAGAAAAAAATTGCTTTATAAACTCCGAAATCTAGAAACTTGTGCCTTAAGGATGACACTACCAATATAAGTGGATGGAACCATCTTGATTGCAGGAGTTGAGGAACCCATTAACTAAAAGAAATAACATAACTCATGTGTTATAAATAATATGATAGTTGTTACCATATCTCGGAATGTCACCATATCACTTTCTGTTTTTATTTTTGCAATATTTTCTCGTTTCTCTAAGTGATTTGGTGGGTCACTAACATCGAATTGTTATTACTTCTAGGATGAAATAGAGTGATTGAGTTACTAAAAAAAAAGAGACCAGACCAATTAGACCAACCGGAGTATATAAAAAAATGAAATATGAAAAAAAAATCACACTTGGATAGTAATATATGTGTGTTCTCCCTGTCTCCGTTGCCTAAACAGTGTGGAATGCAGGATCCAAGGGAATTACCATGTAATCTGCAGACAAGAAGCATGCGCTTGGATCAAAAGATCCAATCATGTTGTCAATTCAAAAAAAAAAAAAAAGTGAAAAAAGAAAAGAAAAAATATTTTTATTGTTCAATAAAATCGACTGTTGGTTCCCTTGTATATGCTAGTTGAGTTGATCTAGAATTAAGATTGTCAATTGCTGGTTCCCTTGTATATGTGAGCTGAGTTGATATTAGAATTCAGACCAGTATCTCAGTCCTTTAGGTCATAGGTTCAACTTGGCGGTGACCTTCAGACAGATATGGGAAACACCGTTCACTTAAGTCAACATCCACAAACATCTATCTCTATATCCATCTTCTTAATCTATTCATATGTGATTGTGGTTAGTTAGATTCCGAGTATTGTGGTTTGTTCAACTTTCTAAGTAGAGCTTTATTTACTTATATATGAATTGGATTTGAATCAAGGTACCTCCTCCTGTAATCATTTTGGATTCGTTCATAGACTCTTCACAGGTAGCTGGAATTTGGAGTAAAAGGTTTTGTAGGTACACCTCTTGTAAACCTTCAAGAGACTAAAACTCGTCCACTAGGGACACCTAGGGGTTCAAAGGCTTGTTATACGTGCTAAGTGTGAGCGTAGCCTCGACGAGACGGAGTTGTATGTATGTTTTAGAATTATTTTGTTTGATTTGTTTGAGGACTAGCAAAGTCTAAGTGTGGGGAAATTTGATAGGTGTCTAAAACACCTTGATATTTATCTATTGTTTATGCTTTTTTGCTAAGTTTTCTTGTAAAATATGTATCTTATGTTTGCTTTTGAGTGTTTAGGTACTTTGGAGTCATTTGGAACAAAAGAACAAGAAACGTCGCTTGAAAGGCAAAAAGGTGCAACTGTTGTTGGAGGCAGATTATTTCTCATCATTTGCTTTTATTTCTTCATCTCTGTCTGAAAGTATGTTGGCTTTAGTGATGCAAATTTCTGTCTGAAAAGCACGACTACTTTAATGATGAAGAGACATTGAAGGGAAGAAGTGAATCTGAGAAATAAGAGACGGTTGTTGTTGTTGGAGGAACTCGAAAAAAGGAGAAAACGTTCAATTGAAGCATAAGGGAGCAGGCAAGTGACATGGGAGTGGAGCAAAGTCAATATAAGGGCTGCCATTTGGTTGACCCTCATCTTATCTATGGGTGTCTTAAGTCATCCTAGATACCCGTTATCTACTCCACCTGTGTGGTTATATCCACTCCCATTCCTACAGAAACCTAAAAATCCAATTCATTTCTTAATCATTGGTTTGTCTCTCTTTCATTTCACCTGAAATCAAGAGAGCAGAGGCGGCACCATTAAGATGCAGAGAAATTGCGAGAAAGGGAGGAATCGAGGTGCTGCGAAGCTGATGCTATTTGAATCTAGAGTGAGAGCTTCAAATTGAGACAAGAAACAACGAGAAGATGCATATGGATCTGTTTGTGCTGCTACTGATCGAGAAAAAAGGGAAGAGTTGATGCTCAAATTCAAGAAGGAAAGTGCGGTTGCTGTAAAGATCTATGAAGTGGGTTTTCTTTGAATTTGTGTTTAGAACCAAGATGGAAGAAGAAATGATATGGAGAAAAGATCTAGCTCTGCTGGTGATTAGATGAGCAACTCAACTGTTGTTGTTGATTAATGGAATTAAGGTTCTACTGAGTTTGAATTCTCGAAAAACTCAGTTGAAGAAGGAATTAATGAGTTACAATGGAATATGTGATGAGTTGGAAGTTAGGGTTTGATGGAAATAGTTCTGTTACTGATGATTTTCAAGGGTTTGTATGAGATCTGAAATGGGTTTTGTTGGTTGGATTTGGTAGAGAATTGGGTTTGTTTTATGCTTGAAATTCAGGTGGAAAGAAGTTGTTGAAGACATGGCTTTTGTTAAATGTTTGTGTGAATCTGTGGCTCGAATTAGTATGCAGTTACAGCTCAAATGGAGGTACTGCAATGAACCAGTGATGTTGTCTAGATGAATGTTAGGGCAGGTACTTGAGCTACAATGGAAGCAGCTAGGAGGACTGTTGGTGGTCAACTACAGGTGAATAAGAGATGAAGCTGCAACTGAGTTATGTTGTATCCTGTGATGGGTATTTTGCAGGTGGTATCTGTGGTTGAGTTCAGAGCTAGATATGCTTATCTGTGGTGACTGAAGTTGCAGGTGCAGTGTTGAGAAGGTGAATCTGTCATGAGCTCGAGAACGAGCGAATGATGCTGTTGTAGGGAAGATTGGTGCTGGTTGTGTTTGAGTGGAACTGCGAGAAAGTAAGCATTGCAGTTACGGCTCAAATGGAGAAGTGCAGGGACAGTGATTGCAGACAGGGATTGGCAAGGTTGCATCTGCGAGTGTGATGGCTTGGAGGTGAAGATCAGGTAGTCACATTACAAGTTGTGTTGTGCAGTAATGGAAATGAAGTGCAGGTACTGGTGACAGTGAAGCTGCAGTTCAGTAAGGTGGTCATGGGCTTGACTGAAGGGAAACAAATGGTGTTGCTGCTGGTGATGTTTTGAGCCGAGAGCAATGGACATATGGATGAAGCTGTTGCTGTTTGAACCGGATGCAGAGACAAGAAAGTGCCAGGGAATGTATGAACTGAAATATATGCTGGCATGGAAATTCCAGAACTGGAAACAGTTTCCAATATGTCAGCTGGCCAGAGTCAGTTTTCCGATGATCAAATTCCGGCAACGTTGACTGAGATCTGGTGATGACGTCATCATTCTGGCGACCAGTTTAGGACCCAGAAATTCCAGAAGAGATATTTTGCACACATGGGCTTGGTGGATGTGACTTGGACTTTTGATGATATGACCTAGTTTTGGAGACAAGAAAGTTACAAAAAGAAAGGGACTTCTACAACTTTGGGATCACGTAATCTATTCTACTTGGAGGTTTTGGGATAGACCTGCAACTAGGATTTGCTTTCGTCTAGGGTTTGCTTTCGTATTTATGTTTCATCTCCTTTATTTTAATATTATGATGATGAACTCCAAAAATATGAGTAGCTAAAACTATTTTTGATTGAGGGTGATTTCAAAGCCCGAAATATGTACCTATAATTGATATGAAATAATTTGTTCTCTTGCATTTATTCTCATTATTGTTTGATTTCTACCATGCTAATAATGCTTATGGATTGTTCTTTAATTGTTTAAGTTCGAAATTAAATGGTTATGTCAAAATCTTATTGCTAGTTTAGATTTTCTTCGACCCGTAATTGTCTAGAGAATTGAACACGGTATCGATATATGGGTATTGATGATGGGACTTTGTTAATTACCCGTATGTAGAAATCGACACTAGTAGGTGATTCAAGCCTTTGATTTTATCACTAGCAACAATCTTATCTCATAAAACTTAAAGCATTTGTTTAAGTCACACCTAGTAAGCGTACCTCTAGGTAACTTGACAAGTAGAAATCGGTAGGCGAGCGCTTCTGTGTCCGGTGAGCTTAGGAGATAATAACGGGATAGTTGAGCGTACTAATTATCCTAGGGTTGTTAGTAACGAGATAATGCGAAGAACGCACTTATATGTCAGTTTGGTTTATATTCCGTGGTCGAGAATGAATCCTTAATCAATTCCATCTTATATTTGAATACAACTTTGTAATTTTCAGACTTTCTACAACAAAAATAATCTTGCTAAGAGTAATTCTATAACAACTTTTTGCTCAAATACCTCCCTTAGGACGAATCTGCTTTCATTATTACTTGCTAGTGTAAAGAGAAGTAGAAAATATTATTTGCGAGTTTGACACCTCATCAGCAGGTGCAGAGAGACTAGGCTTGAACCTGAGAACAGAAAAGCGCTTGGTGGACAAGCCCTTTATGAGAATATCTGCAATTTGCTCTCGAGTAGATAAGAAACGAACCTCTAATGAATTGGCTGCAACCAATTCTCTGACATCGTGGAATGCTATTTCAATATGTTTCATCCTGTTGTGAAAAATTGGGTTTATTGTTAAGTATATTTCTCCCATATTATCACACCACAGAATAGGGCGATTAGAGCACTGAAAGTGCAGTTCAGAGAGAAGAGAGTGAATCCAAATAATCTTTGAGGTGGTATCAGCTAAAGCCATGTATTCTGCCTCAGTACTGGATCTGGACACAGTCTTTTTCTTTCTAGAGCACCAAGATATTAAGTTAGGCCCCAAAAATATGGCCATGCCACTGGTTGATCTTCTGTCAGAGGTATTGTGAATGGGGAAAAACGATTTGCTGGTTTTTACGGAATTGAAGAGTCGACCGTGTGGAGACTCCTTGAACCGAGCGAAATGTTGAACCTCACACAGATGCACTGCAAGAAGGGAGTGCGTTAAGTTCGAGAAATCAATCTGTAAGACCCCGGCCTGAACCAAGAACAATGGCCGTTCCAGAGTCAATTCGGTCACAAGAGAGGCTGGGTTGATCTGTAGGAGAGAAGCTGAGAAATGCGTGAGATCAATGGTGATCTGAGATTGTAGGTGTGTTGTGAATTCAGCGTGAAAATGATCTGAATGATTGAATTGTGCTCAATTGAGAGTAATTTTTGTGAGTTCGTGTAGACGAAAGATTGTCTGTATGAACTTTGATGAGAAATTGCTCATTTTGGCGAATGTTGTTCGATTGTTCGAAAAAACCTCCTTTTTTCAATCAGGATTCAGAGACATTTTATAATGCTAGAGTTGAAAACACCATGATCCCATGAAGTGTGACGGTTGCTGGAATCAGAGAGTGGGAAATGGGGAAATCGTGTTAAAACCAATTACTCATCGTGCGGAGACTTGGTTAATTTTCCACCTACTACTTTGCTGACTCTTCCAACTGATTGCACGACTTGCTCACATTCTCGTCGTGGGTGAACACACGTGCCGTAGACCGCCAGACCAAAACCCTAGTTAATATCCCCTCATGTGACACGATTGAAATCTCGTGATTGTGGAGTCGAGTTGCTGACTTTATGGGACGATGAGTCCATGTAGCGCTGAGTTGAACATGATTAGCAAACGTTTCGAAACTCATGAATTTAATGTGTATGCTGAGACGAGGTATCATTATAACCTAAGACGAGCAAAACTGTGTTGCTAAATTGTTGAATATTGGTAGTTGAACCAATATTCTTTGATTTGAGCAAATATTGCTAGTCTGAGCGAATATTGCTAATTGAATAAATATTGCCGGTTCGAGCGAATATTGCTAGTTTGAGCAAATATTGTTTTTTTGATGAATTGTTGGTAGCTGGACCAAATAAAATATTAATTTAAGTTACTGACTGCTGGGTCGAGCAAAATAAATATGAATATCAATCATGGAATCAATATAAAATTATCAGAGTGTTCGAATCTGCACAGAATCACGTTTCTGCAGAGCTCTGGATTCAAAATCCTAATTTTACCCAAATGATGATTTATTGCAAATCCACATGGGACCGGCTACATGGGATGACGGGTTCACCACATAACGCTCAGATGCTCGAATGAGAAACAAATACCAAAGTCTCTTGAGGACCAGTTGGTGAAAGAATGATTAAATGCTGGTTTAATCATTTACTGAAATAATGCTCGTATGAGCAACAAATCATAAAACCTGATGTAGAAAATATGAGAGGCCGACCAAGAGGTCATGAGACCGGCTCTTGATGGTCGTGGGACCAGTAGATGGTCGTTTGAGCGAACTTCCAATTGTTTGGAATGAGTTCGAACCTAATATGAGCAACTAAGCAAATTAGGTTAAAATCATTAAAACATGCGGGACCAGCTGTTTGCAAGCCTCAGGTTCACCCTTGGTCGGTCAAGGGGACGTGCCCGTGTCACCATAGTGTCTGTGCTTCAGTCCTGAGAATTTTGATATTTTCTGATGCACGTTTGAGCAACATTTGGAGAAAATATGCAAAATCCATGGTTTTGCTGAAACCGGCAAAAATACATGAGATGATGAAAATAATAAATAAACAAGGAATCACAAGGTGTGGGACCGGCCACGGCTAGGGGATGGCCGGCCGGCTGACACGCGGTCCCACATGCTTTTCCCAGTTTTATGTGATTTTATGTATTTTTCTCTAATTTAAGGGAAATTCCATGAAACTGGAGAGTTTGGCGAAATTAGGGAACTTCCATCAGATGAGAGACATAAATTAAAATATAAAATAGGAAATGGGAGTGTGGGACCGGCAATGGGCGCGACCCCAAGGCACTCTTCCCAATTTTATGTAATTTTGATGATTTTAGATAATTTTTCATAAAATCAAAGGGATTTGTTGAAAACCAAGATATTTTGTTGAAATCAGGGAGTTTTCATGAAATCAAGAAACCAAACACCAAATAATAATAAAATAATGGGCGTGTGGGACCGGCTAGGGCATGGCCGGCCGGCTAGAGCCCGGTCCCACAAGTTTTCCTAATGTTTTAATATTTTCCATTATTTTAAAGAAAATACATGAAATTAGGTAATTTTAGGGAAAATTCATAAAATCAAGGAATTTTCATAATTTGAGAAGGAATAATAAAATAATGGGACGTGAGGTGTGGGACCGGCCACGGCCAAGGCATGACCGGCCGGCCGGCCGGCGGTCCCGCGACACCTTTCCCTAATTTTATTATTTTTGATAAAATCATGTGATTTAGATAAAAATACTTGAAATTAGGTAATTTTCATGAATTTAGGGAAAATTCATAAAATCAAGGAATTTTCATAATTTGAGAGAAATAATAAAATAATGGAAACGTGAGGTGTGGGACCGGCCACGGCCAAGACATGGCCGGCTGGTGCTCGGTCCCGCGATACCTTTCCCTAATTTTATTATTTTTTGATAAAATCATGTGATTTAGATAATTTCTTTGAAAAGGAAATTTGCTCGAACGAGAGGATTTTCATGAGATCGTGAAAATAGTAAAAATATGGTAAAATATAAAATTGGGCGTGGGACTAGTCACAGCATGACTGGCCGGCTGGTGAGCCTAGTCCCCTGGCGCTTTTGTTTAATATTGTTTTATTTTTATTTTCCCTTTCTATTTTGCATAGGTTCCTCGTTCGTTCGTATTTTTAAAATGCTCGTTCGTGCATTCAAAATGCTGGTCTGTGTATTATCTGCTAGTTACACTTGCACCATTTTTCAGGGCTTATTCGATGCCCAGATGCCTGTTTCATTGAATATTTATTACTAACATGTGGAATTCTGCTGGGAAGAACCACAGATTGAAGTAACGAAATATAACGAGGAATCGCAGAATATTGCTGAATATTCAGGCGATTAATTGACGACTCGTAGAATATTGCTGGATATTCAGACGATGGCTCGTAGAATATTGTTGGATATTCAGACGATTTAAGATAATTAATTACTGGCTCTGTACTATAAGGGCTTCCTGTCTAGGAGCATTAATTATCTGAGGGTTGAGCAATATGAACTTGCTGGAGTGTCATATTCCTCTTGAATAGTCGGGGAAAATCTGGTTACATCCCGAAGACGTTGTCGCTCTATACTAGCAGACATGTTGTCTACGAGCCGCCCAATCTTTCGATTCTATACAGTATGAGATGTGTCGTGGCCTCAGTTGAGAGACTGCACATCTTCATCTTCTCTGAGAGACTTTCTCCATCAGAGGTGGCATGAGCTTTCATGCACAGAGACATGAGTTTCGGTACTCATCCGATTGCCGGATCCGGAGTAATTACTGAAATGGCTCAGTGTTCATGAGATGTGACGTGGCCTCAGCTGAGAGACTACACATCTACACGTACTCTGAGAGACAACCTTCTCAGTCAGATATTTATGACATGAGCTTTCATGTTTTAATGAGAGACATGAGTCTCAATACTCATCCCGTTGCCGAATCTGGAGTATAATTTTATAATTCTACCCTTTGTCTAAAATCTACCATCTACATTAAGTCCCCTGCTTAGTGAGGAATAGTCATGTTCCTTAGTCAGCATTTAATGGTGATTTTCCAGGTATAAATAAAAATAAGTAATTGAACTTAGTCATAAGATAAGATATTACCGGATTTCGACTGAATGAGCAAACCATGGTTTGAGAGGAAACCTCTGTGGCATAATAGAACATCATCCAGTGAACATAAATTGATGTAGAACCGCTGATTCGATGGTGGAACCTTGGTTGGTTTAGGATTCACGGGCCGGGCCCAAAAGGAAATCCTTATGGAATTAGGTTTTGGAAATAAAATTAGGTATAAAAGGGAATTAATCCTCTCTTTTTTTTCTCACGTCTACCACCTCCTTCATCTCCCTCACGTCTGTGCATCAGGAGCAGCAGGAGATTTTCTGCCGGAGTTGCCGCCGCCGTCCGATCACCGTACGGCCAGTTTCCGGCCGGCGCCGTCTGGCGAGTCGATTTTTTTTCCAGAGTTTGCTGATTTCATGAGTTTTTCATGCTTTCACCATGTCAAAATTCTATACATGTGTATATGTTGATGTGAGTTTTGTAGAAAAACCCTTGTTTTATCAAACGTATGTTCCTTCGATCGTTAGTTTTGGAAACTAATAAAAATCCCTGATTTATGAGAGATTTCTTTATATATGTGGACTTAGGTCCAGTGATAAAACTTAGTGTATGAGCTTTCATGTGAACCAAGATTTTACCTTAATAGATGTGAGCTTTCACAAAACCGAAATAAACCCCGTTTTAGAGGATAATGCTCATTCGAGGAAAATAGACATATATATTTTTATGTATGTAATTTTATGTCCAGTGATAAAACTTTATTTATGAGCTTTCATTAGAATTAGTATTTTATCACAATAGGTGTGAGCTTTCACAAAACTAGCATAAGTATTCGTTTTTTAATAAAACGCTAATACGAAGGAAAATAGTTTTTTTTAATATATATGTAGCCGTGACATATTTTATGTGAAACATGAAGACGTATTTTATTCACATGAATTTGTTCTTATTAGATAAATTCTGAAAATTTATATGAACAAATTGCATTAATTATTGTTTTGTAAAATCAAGACATGGGTTTTGAGTAACCTTCAAACTATACAACTTATTTGTGATGAAGTCATGTCTTATTGTAAATATCATAGTTCAGTTGTGTAAATGTTCACATAATGAAAATTATGTACATGATTTTATGAGAAATCATTTTCCATGAACTAATGAAGTGTTGTTCGTTATTGCAGGTTTCAAGGAACGAATTGATTTCGTGTGTTAACTCTTGTATTGAAACCACTATTGTTAGTGAAATTGAAAGAGGTAAGAGTTCAAGATTTACCGTTCCTAGACACCGGCGTTTTAATTTGCATGATTCCATCATCTTATTGAATTCGCGGGTGACTGAAACATTGTGTGGATTTCACAGCAGCTTTGCGAGGATGTCTGATTCTCCATCCAATGACGCTTCCAGATATGAAAGGTGTGCAGATGATGATATCTCCATAGAGGAAACATGCACGGATGAGACTTCCGTTGGTGAGGAAGACGAAACACCTGGAGTCAAGAATGTCCCAAACATAGATGACGCTTTCTTTGAGGTTCAGGAGCCCGAAAATCGTCTCAAGTCCCCGGTATATCGCCTTATGATCAATCCCAGGACGGTCACTCAAAAGAAATTGGTGACTCCTCGTGCTGCTATTCGGTTCTGTCTTGAACGAGGATTATTCCAGGCTTCAATGATTGAATTCAAGCTTTCTCGACGCCCTTTAGAGAAGTTGTCGGGATGGTCTAGACACATGCTGGGATTTCCTCGTGTTAGAGCTATGCTGGATAGAGCACAAATTACCAGGGCCGTTCAAACATATGGAGATTTGTATATCTTTCATGACACACGAGGTATTGTAGCTCTTCTTGCTCGCTGGTGCATCCCAACTCATACGTTTATATGCAGCTGGGGAGAGTTCACTATTACCTTGGAAGATGTAGTTGCTTTGTTACATCTTCCAATTACAAGTAACTTTCCTCAAGAACTTTGGACGACGGAAGAGAAATCAGTTTCCAAAACTTTAACAGCTGAGATGGAGAGAATCAACAAGGTTTTTGGTAAAGGTTGTTACGCTCATTGGTTGACACATTGATGGCCACGAGACGCCCCTCTTGATGAACCCGACGGTATGTTGTCTATTGCTTCTTTCTTGTACTTATGGCTGT
Source organism: Papaver somniferum (assembly GCF_003573695.1). NCBI lineage: Eukaryota > Viridiplantae > Streptophyta > Magnoliopsida > Ranunculales > Papaveraceae > Papaver > Papaver somniferum. The sequence goes on along the minus strand of NC_039358.1, from coordinate 193,074,040 downwards.
CCAGAGATGTGTTTGAAGATGCTGGTACCTTGTTGAAGCCGTTTGTAATTCCTTTCGCTATTAAATTGGCTCAAGGTGAACAACTTCCGCTCGGTAACTTATTCTTGGGTTCTTTATATTATAACCTGGACTCTTTAGTCGTAGACTCCAGTGTTTCGAACGGCTTCATGAAGATTGAGTGCTACGCCAATATGATGTTCCTCCAAGCTCTGATGTGGGAGCTTTTCGGAAACTATGCACCCATTCCCCGTAGTGTCTTACAAAGTCTGAACTCTGCTGATGCTCGACGTATCTTCCATGAGAAAGAAAACGCTAGGATTATGCGCTGGTCTACGAAGCAAATTCAGTCCAAGACACGCTTCATCGACGTATTAGATGACGAGTCTGAGTTCAACTTCCGTCCTTGGGTGGTGGTTCCTCCTCACGTTTCTTAATTGAAGACTTTCAATGCTGGAGAAAGTAAGTATTTGAAATCCGGTGCTGATTTGAGTGATGTCGAAAGATCTTTCATGCTGAGTTGTACTCCCGGTCACATAATATCAGCAGCGTATGGAGATTTTTCCGTGGAGGAGTATAATATTGACAGAACCGCCCGTCAGATGGGTATGGACCAATGTGTTCCAACCTTCAGAAGGATAAGACCATCAGTGGAACAACTTAAGACTTTTTTAGATCACACACATGATGAAGGGAGCTCCTATTGGTTCCCTTGTATGATCGAACCACGTACGTGACTCCAGGCTACATGGAATTCTGGGATCAGCAGCTTGAGCGTCTTAATGATTATGTGAATTCCGTCCAACCTTTAGTGAAAGATCCTCCTTATTCTGAGATGAGTGCCTCTCGTCCCAAACTAAGGAATATTTCTGGTGGTGACAAGCAAAAGACATCTCCATGAGGTTCACCAGTATGTATTCTTTTGCATATTCCTCATACAACTCGTATAATCATCTTTAATTATCACATCAATTTCTTTTGCAGGAGGGTCGTGCTGTGAGACCTCGAATTGAAGTGAATTTCTCAGCGGAGGCAATTTCCCACGGTGGAGAAGGCAGGAGCAAGAATTGCAAGTTGTTGCCCAACACCATAAAGTCCCCAGTCGCCTTTTTGGTGAGTTATTGATATTTTTCCGCTGTGACTTCTTCCATCCGCATTATCAGGATCTCAAAACCAATATTTGTTATTTGGTCAGAGGACTTTGTTCCGTCTAGTATTGACGGTCTTCGATTCTCTGCTGCTGGGCAGACGATTTCTGATTTGAACGTTGAAGAAGAAGTCGCCGTGAGTAATTTTCTTTACCATCAGACATAAATGTTTCATGTAAAAATGCTAACTACTTGATAATATGTCCAGGAGGATGTCGTCATGGATATGGAAAGTGATGATGTTCTATCTTCCTCCGAGAATATAGACGAAGGCACTTCCAAATATTCTGAGCCAAATAGAAGTAATGAGCCCCTTGTCGTTAATACGGACAATCATAATTCCTTGAATACTTCGGAGACTCCCAAAGTGAGTATATACCCTGCATCCTCTTCATAGAAGTATGAAAGTGCTGATTTGTGACTGAATGAATGAGAATCTATGTGTATATATGAAAAAACTTGGTCGAACTTCGTCGTCAGAAAATTCAGAACCCAGGTTTTTACCAAAAACGCCGTAAAATCTTCATCTGGAGTCGGATTTTCAATATCTGCATATGTATCCTCAATCCCAGGAAATTTCCAAGCTTTAGAAATGAAGATTTTTAAGTTTTGAGCATGTTTAGGTCCTGAAAAAGACGAAATAGTAAACTTCCAGGAGACTTTCAGAACTTTTTTCAGATTGCATGTTGCCCGATGTTTTGACCACATCTCCTAGATCGTTCTCCCAATTGCCATGAAATTTTGACATGTTATGGAGGACTTCCAAACAAAGATAATGGTATATGAACCAAATCTAGAATCCATACCAATTGCTCCCAGTTCGTCATTGAACACAGGACAGTGTAAAATTTCTTCAGCTGAGTTTCTTTGAAAACGTGTTTCATGACTTTGATGCTACTTGTACACGTCTTAGATGCATGATAAGGAATTTATATGATGTTAGTTCACTTACTTTCTTAATTTTATAATCGTATTGGATTTTCATCCTTGAATCATTCTAATCCCATGTAATCTTCGCATTAGGTGCCGAATAACGAAGTTGGGAATTATGAATCCAGTAAGGATGGTTTGGGCAATCCAGGAGTTGTCGGTGAAAAGACTTCCATATATGTGCCTCAAGATGATGAAGCGCTGGTCGTTGATGCCATAGAGGTATAAGAAACTCTAATTGTGCCTCAGATGGTGGAACCCGAACCCGAAATAGCGGAAGCTACTTCTTCTGAAATTGTCTCTATGATCACCGATGCTGCTCCAGTAGTTGAGAACCAGATGATAGTGCATGAGTATCCGACTGCAGGGATTTCCTTTGATCCTCAATTTGGTGAGTTGCTCCCGTATCACCAGCTTGTTGGAGGATTTAGCGTTCCTATCGGATATGTTGCTATGTACAAGGAACTGTGGGAAATGTATGGACACATTGTTGTCACTCGGGATCCAGAACGCAGTTATTTTCTGACGAAAAAAGTGGAGGCTATCTTGCGTGTCATAGATGATATCCGGATTACTGCCAAAAATGTTGTTACTCAAGATGTACTCTATGATTGGGAATACAACTTGAAGAATGATGAAGATCTTGGCTTCAATCTGAAGTGGCTCCGTCAAAGACTTGAAGTTATCAGGAAAGCAGTAAAGGGCGATGTTCCCTTCGCTACCAGTGATGCTGTGTTGAAGAAGATGAATGAAGTTTCTGATCTAACCAGGAAGCTGGAGGTGGAAAAGGCGGCTCTGAAAGTCTTGAAGGAGGAAGAGGAGCAGAAATCTTTCTTCGATGGTTTTCTTTAGTTTCCTTTCCATAATCCCATGAATTTCTGAACTTCTGAGAGATGTGAGGTTTTCATTTGGGTTTTGATATTAGCTGGTTTTGGATTGCTATATGGTTAAGGATTTTCTTTTGGATTTGATTGAGATTTTCCTTTAAGTAAAGTGAACTGAATTTTTGATAAATTGCTGAATTCAAATACTGACTGCAAGTATTGCAAATGTTTTGGAGGAATTGAAATACAATGAAAGAAAATCCTAAATTCCAAATCCAGACATCATGAGTGCTCAAACGCTCAGTACCTCAAATACCCAATAATTTCAAACAAACGCCTTAAGCCAATTCTCGTGAATTACAGGCAGGGTTCTGCCATCCGTGTTGACCAATTTGTAGTATCCTCCAGTTATGGACTTAGCAACCATAAATGGTCCTTCCCAAGTGGAGCTCCTTGCGGAGTGGAGATCTAGTTTAGCCGCCTTGAGAATCAAATTTCCTTCCTCGAATTTGTTCGGCTTAGTAGTTCGCGCCTTGAATATCTTTTGTTGATTCCGTAGTTGTGGCACGTATGGGAACTCATGTAGAGGAGAGTACCCAGCATATTGTCTGTCGTGCTTAGCCAGGTCTTCAACAATAAACCTATTGATAGAATGACCGACTTGGAGAAGCTCTGAACCCAACCATTGGGTATAATATTGGCGGGGTGAAGTTGTCCATTCATAACTTTTGGTAATTGCTAAATCGTTTGTAGGGAGAAGTCCTTGAATCAAAGCATCATATTTGAACACTGGTAATATTGGAGCACGAAAAGGAATAAGACTTTCCTGAGCCCGAAACCTTTTGACAAAGGTATGTGGATTTTCCTCAGGTTCTTGTGTAAGTCCCATCAAGGTTTTTACTTCCTCCAGATGCTCGAACGGTGGGTTGTCCTCTGTTTCCTCTTCCAACTTGGAGTCTTTGTCGACGACAGAGCGTGTTGAAAACTTTGAAATTACCCTTCCAGCATGAATCCAAGTTCTTCCAAGGATCATATCATATCCAGGATCTTCTCGAATTATGTAAAACTTGGTCTCAGTGCAGACCAAATTCTCTGAGAATGATGAAGCCGTATACATCTCTGGAGATTCCTTCGTGGTCCCTGATTGCTATGGGAGCATGAGTAGCCTCTTGTCGAGTAATGCCAGCAGCTCTGAGAGTTTTCAAAGGGATTATCATCAACGAATGCTCTTTTGAACTCATTTCCTTTAATATGCACGGTGGTGAGCAGTCCCCAGTCATACATTTCTTTGTCGGTGGCTGAAGGTTCAGGAGGTACTTCTGGAATCAATAGGCATGTCCCTTCACTATGTGGTTCAAAGCTGTGAACATGTCTCCCCTTTGTGCTTTTGACAGATATAGCAATTCACAGACATGCTCTATCAATGACTGAACCGCTTCCTTGACTGGTGCTTCAGAAATGGAGAAAGTCCTGACAGGAAGAGGATCTATATGTACTCCTTCGGATCCAAGGTTAAGTTCTCCTGACTCAACCTTTTCTCTGAATATGCGTTTCAAAACTTTGCAGCTACTTGTGGGGTGATTGACGAACCTGTGAAATCGGCAGTAACGAGGATTTTCCATGTCTTCCTCAGTTGGGTCTCTCCTGACGTATGACAATTTGATTGCACCATCTTGGATCCAGGCGTCTAATAGTTCGAGCACTTCTCCAATGGGGAGAGGAAAATCAGGTGCATCATCAGGAGCATCTGTGCATTGGCCAGGAGCCTGTGTATCTGGTTTGTCCTTCTTTTGTGTCTTTGGAGGAGCTACACCATGCTTGTTCGGGCATTCAGCCTTGCGCTTGCTCCCTTCTGCAACAACGTTTGTAAAGGACTGCAGGTTGTACTGCTTGTTGATCAGGCGTCTGCTTCCTCGAGTGTCACGTGATTCCTCAGTCTTTGTGGACTTTGCTCTTTCTAACAGAGCAGGTGCAGTGGTTGATGATCTCTTCGCGGCTTCGTGAAGTTCTGAGAAAGTCTGGAATCGAAAATTCTCCAGTAGAGCTATGTAGACCGGGAGCATGCCGTTGATACACAAATCTACCAGCTGCTTCTCTATGACATTTGGGTCATGACAGTCCAGGGCCTGGACTATGAATCTTTTCACGTAATCATTGCGATTCTCACTGACCCTCTGGAACATTCTTCCAAGATCAGAGAGAGTGACTTGCTCTGACACGAAAAAGTACTTCTTGTAGAAGGCGTTGATCATTTCTCCCCAATTTTTGATAGTCCCTGGTGCGATGTTGTTGTACCAGGTGTATTCTCTGCCTTTCAAGGATTTTGAAAACTCTTTGAGACGAACAACATGGTTATGTTCATGCTCTCCCAAGGCTTCGAGAAAACGAGAGACATGTTCTCGAGCATTGCCAGTTCCGTCATACAGAGTGAAAGTTGGAGAAATGTAACCTTTTGGAAGGGGAATCCTCTGCGTAGCGGCAGGATAAAGAGGTTGGTGACGATGGACATGTGATGTCTTGTCTTTTCCACGGTTCTCCAGAAGGCGCTCCACGTCTTCCCGAGTAATGAAATTTGATGGTTCCTTTGCTGATGAATCTGCAGCTTTGCCAGTTTCATCATCATCTACTGTATGGATTGGGATTACTTCAGGATCAGAAACATCTGATGATTTCTCCTTCTCTTTTCCCTTTTCTTGAGTCTTCTTTGTCATCTTATCAGTAACAGTTTTGAGATAATTACACAGCTCCTTCTGTGTAGCAACCATGTCCGTCTGATTCGTTGCGAGAGTCTCCTGCACTTTGATAAGATCAGCAATGGTAGGTGGTGGATTTCCTCTGACTTCTTCAGGGTGTCGACTGAACAGGGGATGACCATCAACGTGAGGAGGAGTAATGTCACCACCGTCAGTGTTGGAGGCCGGAATCGTTTCCGGGATATTGTGATTGTTGTTGTTGCTAGTACTAGCGTCGTTTGTGTTGGAACCTGTAACTAACCCAGACCTAAGACCATCCATCTTATGAAATCGTGAGATTGCAACCGAGAAATTAATCTCCCACTGTGGTCGCCAATCTGTGGATGGGGAAAAACGATTTGCTGGTTTTTACGTAATTAAAGAGTCGACCGTGTGGAGACTCCTTGAACCGAGCGAAATGTTGAACCTCACAAAGATGCAATTCAAGAAGGGAGTGCTTTAAGTTCGAGAGATCAATCTGTAAGACCCCGGCCTAAATCAAGAACAATGGTCGTTCCAGAGTCAATTCGGTCACAAGAGAGGATGGGTTGATCTGTAGGAGGGAAGCTGAGAAATGCGTGAGATCAATGGTGATCTGAGATTGTAGGTGTGTTGTGAATTCAGCGTGAAAATGCTCTGAATGATTGAATTTGCTCAATTGAGAGTAATTTATGTGAGTTCGTGTAGACGAAAGATTGTCTGTATGAACTTTGATGCGAAATTGCTCGTTTTGGCGAATGTTGTTCGATTGTTCGAAAAAACCTCCTTTTTTCAATCAGGATTCAGAGAAATTTTGTAATGCTGGAGTTGAAAACACCATGATCCCATGAAGTGTGACAGTTGCTGGAATCAGAGAGTGGGAAATGGGGAAATCGTGTTAAAACCAATTACTCATCGTGCGGAGACTTGGTTAACTTTCCACCTACTACTTTGCTGACTCTTCCAATTGATTGCACGACTTGCTCACATTCTCGCCGTGGGTGAACACACGTGCCGTAGACCGCCAGACCAAAACCCTAATTAATATCCCCCCATGTGACACGATTGAAATCTCGTGATTGTGGAGTCAGTTGCTGACTTTATGGGACGATGAGTCCATATAGCGCTGAGTTAAACATGATTAGCAAACGTTTCGAAACTCATGAATTTAATGTGTCTGCTGAGACGAGGTATCATTATAACCTAAGACGAGCAAAACTGTGTTGCTAAATTGTTGAATATTGGTAGTTAAACCAATATTCTTTGATTTGAGCAAATATTGCTAGTCTGAGCGAATATTGCTAATTGAATAAATATTGCCGGTTCGAGCGAATATTGCTAGTTCGAGCAAATATTGTTTTTTTGATGAATTGTTGGTAGCTGGACCAAATAAAATATTAATTTAAGTTACTGACTGCTGGGTCAAGCAAAATAAATACGAATATCAATCATGGAATCAACATAAAATTATCAGAGTGTTCGAATCTGCACAGAATCACGTTTCTGAAGAGCTTTGGATTCAAAACCCTAATTTTACCCAAATGATGATTTATTGCAAATCAACACGGGACCGGCTACATGGGATGACGGGTTCACCACATAACGCTCAGATGCTCGAATGAGCAAAAAATACCAAAGTCTCTTGAGGACTAGTTGGTGAAAGAATGATTAAATGCTGGTTTAATCATTACTGAAATAATGCTCGTGTGAGCAACAAATCATAAAACCTGATGTAGAAAATATGAGGGGCCGACCAAGAGGTCATGAGACCGGCTCTTGATGGTCGTGGGACCAGTAGATGGTCGTTTGAGCGAACTTCCAATTGTTTGGAAGGAGTTCGAACCTAATATGAGCAACTGAGCAAATTAGGTTAAAATCATTAAAACATGCGGGACCAGCTGTTTGCAAGCCTCAGGGTCACCCTTGGTCGGTCAAGGGGATGTGCCCGTGTCACCATAGTGTCCGTGCTTCAGTCCTGCGAATTTTGATATTTTCTGATGCACGTTTGAGCAACATTTGGAGAAAATATGCAAAATCCATGGTTTTGCTGAAACCGGCAAAAATACATGAGATGGTGAAAATAATAAATAAACAAGGAATCACAAGGTGTGGGACCGGCCACGTCTAGGGCATGGCCGGCCGGCTGACACGCGGCCCCACATGCTTTTCCCAGTTTTATGTGATTTTATGTATTTTTCTCTGATTTAAGGGAAATTCCATGAAACTGGAGAGTTTGGCAAAATTAGGGAACTTCCATGAGATGGGAGACATAAATTAAAATATAAAATAGGAAATGGGAGTGTGGGACCGGCAATGGCCGTGGCATGGCTGGCCGGCCAATGGGCGCGGCTCCAAGGCACTCTTCCCAATTTTATGTAATTTTGATGATTTTAGATAATTTTTCATAAAATCAAAGGGATTTGTTGAAAACCAAGATATTTTGTTGAAATCAGGGAGTTTTCATGAAATCAAGAAACCAAACACCAAATAATAATAAAATAATGGGCGTGTGGGACCGACTAGGGCATGGTCGGCCGGCTAGAGCCCGGTCCCACAAGTTTTCCTAATATTTTTAATATTTTCCTTGATTTTAAAGAAAATACATGAAATTAGGTAATTTTTGGGAAAATTCATAAAATCAAGGAATTTTCATAATTTGAGAAGGAATAATAAAATAAAGGGATATGAGGTGTGGGACCGGCCACGGCCAAAGCATGACCGGCCGGCCGGTGGTCCCGCGACATCTTTCCCTAATTTTATTATTTTTGATAAAATCATGTGATTTAGATAAAAATACTTGAAATTAGGTAATTTTCATGAATTTAGGGAAAATTCATAAAATCAAGGAATTTTCATAATTTGAGAGAAATAATAAAATAATGGAGACGTGAGGTGTGGGACCGGCCACGGCCAAGACATGGCCGGCTGGTGCTCGGTCCCGCGACACCTTTCCCTAATTTTATTATTTTTTGATAAAATCATGTGATTTAGATAATTTCTTTGAAATAAAGGAAATTTGCTCGAACGAGAGGATTTTCATGAGATCGTGAAAATAGTAAAAATATGGTAAAATATAAAATTGGGCGCGGGACTAGTCACGGCATGACTGGCCGGCTGGTGAGCCTAGTCCCCTGGCGCTTTTTTTTTATTATTTTATTATTATTATTTTCCCTTCCTATTTAGCATATGTTCCTCGTTCATTCGTATTTTTAAAATGCTCGTTCGTGCATTCAAAATGCTAGTCTGTGTATTATCTGCTAATTACACTTGCACCATTTTGCCAGGGCTTATTCGATGCCCAGATGCCTGTTTCGTTGAATATTTATTACTAACTTGTGGAATTCTGCCGGGAAGAACCACAGACTGAAGTAACGAAATATAACGAGGAATCTTAGAATATTGTTGAATATTCAGGCGATTAATTGACGACTCGTAGAATATTGCTGGATATTCAGACGATGGCTCGTAGAATATTGTTGGATATTCAGACGATTTAAGATAATTAATTGCTGGCTCTGTACTAGAAGGGCTTCCTGTCTAGGAGCATTAATTATCTGAGGGTTGAGAAATATGAACTTGCTGGAGTGTCATATTCCTCTTGCATAGTCGGGGAAAATATGGTTACATCACGAAGACGTTGTCGCTCTATACTAGCAGACATGATGTCTAGGAGCCGCCCAATCTTTCGATTCTATACAGTATGAGATGTGTCGTGGCCTCAGCTGAGAGACTGCACATCTTCATCTTCTCTGAGAGACTTTCTCCATCAGAGGTGACATGAGCTTTCATGCACAGAGACATGAGTTTCGATACTCATCCGATTTCCAGATCCGGAGTAATTAATGAAATTGCTCAGTATTCATGAGATATGTCGTGGTCTCAGCTGAGAGACTACACATCTACACGTACTCTGAGAGACAACCTTCTCAGTCAGAGATTTATGACATGAGCTTTCATGTTTTAATGAGAGACATGAGTCTCAATACTCATCCAGTTGCCGAATCTGGAGTATAGTTTTACAATTCTACCCTTTGTCGAAAATCCACCATCTACAGGTATCACCAGCCCAGTCAGCATGAGAGTATGCTTGCAATTGTAGAGAAGAAGACTTCCTAAATTTCCAATCAAAAGATAAATTGCCTTGAAGATATATGAGAATTCTTTTCACAGCAATCCAATGAGCCTCTGCAGGAGCATGCATGTACCGACAAGCTTTGTTGACTGCAAAAGCAATGTCAAGTCTTGTGATGGTGGCATATTGAAGAGCCCCAACAATGCTTCTATATAAAACAACATCCTCAAACAGTGATGATGGCTCAGCTGGTTGTGGCTTAGAATAAGGTGTGTCACTAGGCTTGCAGACACTCATCTTAGTTTTAGAAAGTAAATTTGAAATATATTGAGTTTGACTGAGATGAATACCTTCTGGTGTATGAGTAGCTTGAATGCCCAAGAAAAAATAAAGTTCTCCCAAATCTTTGATAGCAAATTCAGTGCTCATGGTTGTACTTAGAGAAGTAATAGTAGAAGTACAACTGCCAGTGATCAAGATATCATCTACATATATAAGAATATAAATTGTAGCTGAAGCAGTAACTCTGTAAAATAAGAAAGTATCAGTCTTAGAAAAGTGAAAGCCATTCTGAAGTAAGAACTTGCTCAACCTTTCAAACCAAGCTCGAGGAGCTTGTTTGATTCCCTAAAGAGCCTTTTGAAGCTTGCATACATGATGAGGAAAAACAGTATCAGAATAACCTGGAGGTTGCACCATGAAAACATCTTCAGATTAATAGCCATGCCGAAATGCATTCTTCACATCCAATTGTCTGACCTGCCAAATTTTATAAAGAGCTATAGACAGAATGGTTCTTACTGTAGTAGGATTCACAACTAGACTAAAAGTATCTTGATAGTCAATTCCTTCAACATGATTATAACCCTTAGCTACTAATCTAGCCTTGTACCTCTCAATAGATCCATCTGAATTTCTTTTGATCCTAAAAATTCATTTACACCCAATGACATTATGTGCATCAGTAGAAGTAGCTAACCTCCAAGTGCCATTTTGTATTAAGGCATTAATTTCTTCATCCATAGCTGCTCTCCATTTGGGGTCCTTGCAGGCTTCAGTATAGCAAGTTGGAACTGTGATATCCTCACATACAGATTGTACCTCAGAAGCATACACTTTAGGTTTGAAGATACCATGTTTACCTCTTGTTTGCATAAGATGAGCATTAGCAGGAGCTGAAGGAGGTGAAGAAGTAGATGCAGCTAGTGTAGGAAATTCTTAAAGATCATTAAGTGGAACAGTAACTTCATTTGAAATAGTAGTTGTAGTGATTACATCTTGTGAGGGCATAATGGATACACTTGACAGAGTTGCAGATGTGGATTCTTGATGTAGAAACAGATTGGCATAAGGAAACACAGACTCTTCAAAAACAACATCTCTAGATATGATGATCTTATTTGTCTATAAATTTAAGCATTCATATCCCTTGTGTAAATTATTGTAGCCCAGAAAAACACACTTCACAGATCTTGGTTGCAGTTTATGATTATTGAAAGGTCTGAGACCAAGGATAACAAGCACATCCAAATGTTTTTAAGAACTTGTAATCAGGTTTTAGATGAAACAAACATTCCAAAGGGGAGACATTGTGCAAGACTGAAGTGGGTAGTCTGTTGATAAGAAAATTAGCAGTTTCAAATGCATATGGCCAGTAAGATAATGGAAATGAGGCATGAGATAGTAGTGCTAAACCAGTTTCCACTATGTTCCTGTGTTTCCTCTCAGTTGTGCCATTTTGAGCATGAGTACTGTAGGATCAGAATCTCGCAGCAATAATGCCTTAGCAAAATTATCAGCAGCACAACACAACAGCGTCGCAGAATAATTTCAGAAATGACATAATAAACGACGTCAACTAAATCATGAGAAAAATGTGACGGTCCTGCGAAAATTATAGAGTTTGCGAGATTAACATTTGTAAGGTCGCGAGAATGTCGCAAACCATACCCGAAAATAAAGGACATATTAGTTGTCATCCACTATGTAATTCCCTATAAATAGCCGCTCAGTTGTAAAGGAAAGAGAGAGATCTTTTCTGATTGAGAAGCAAGTAAATAGGAGAGAGAAAATCTAGAGTAGTGATTATTCTTGATTCCTTTATCTTTTCTTGTAAGATTGTTCAAAGATTCATCAATAAAAGTTAAGATTGTTAATCTAAAATGAGTTGAATATTAATGAAATCTTGTGAGGGGTGTAGTGTAGGATTTCCTGCAACTACATAATGGCGCTAGAAACAGGGAGGCTGAATATTGAAAATTGAAGATTGTTGTTGAGATTGTTCAAATCAAGAAAGTGATTAAACAAATCAGTGAACCAGTTAAAAGAAAAATGATTAGAGTCAATGAAGATGACAAAAGATTGGAGTGTAATATGATAACAAAAACAATGGTTAATGGATTTCATGAAAACATCAAAGGAAGGATACATAAACGAGATTTTGAAGGAATGAAGGTTATGGCGGTAGAAAAGACATCACCATTGAAAGATTGGGAAAAGCAAAAAATCACATCCATGGCGACAGAAATACCAAAAGAAGATTTGAACCACACATCTCCATTGGTTATTACAGTGCCTATTACACGAAAAGAGAAGGGGACAACAACAAAATCCACGGAAGAAGGGATATTGAACAGAACTTTAGTCGATACAGGAAGTTCAGTGGATATAATATTTTATCATGCGTTCAGGGGAATAGGATTTAAAGATGAAGAAATGTCCAGTTCAACATATCTTGTTCATGGCTTTAGAAAATCCACAACAAAACCTAAAGGAGAAATAGTGGTACGAATTCTACTATGAGAGATCGAAACACACGTGACACTATGTGTGGTGGATATGGAATCACCATATAATATGTTGCTAGGAAGACCATGGATACATGCGATAAAAGTTGTAGTATCAACGTTGCATCAATGTATTAAATTCCCCACACCAAATGGAATAGGTGAAATCAGAGAAGATGTTGACAATGCGAAATTATGTCATCAGATTGAAGTAAAGCATTATGAAGGACAAGCAAAAAAAAAACAATTTCGCAGAAAGTTGGCAAAGGAGGCAAAGAAAGAAGAAGAATTTAGAGTGTACATGATAAGGGAAAAAGAAGGCAGGGGAATACCCACCGAAATTTCGAAAGAAGGAGAAGGACCTGTGAAAACAATAAAAGAACCAACACCAATGGGAGAACCCAAGTCCAGTTACACTTCCGCAGAACCAACAAAAGAAGTAAACTTTGGGACTATAGAAGAACCTCTAAATTTGAGAATTGGAACCAAGATGGATGTAGAAAAAGAAGAAAGAACTATTAACCTTTTGCGAGAATATAAAGACATTTTCGCAAGGAGCATGGATGAGATATCGGGAATAGATCCATCAATTGCATGTCACAAGCTGGAGATTAACAAGAATGTGAGACCATTTAAACAAAGAATAAGAAAAATCGCAACAGCCTACCATTCCCAAATAGAAGAAGAACTACAGAAAATGCTTGATGCAGGAATTATAAGAGAAGCTAAATACCCAGAGTGGATAGCGAACATGGTCATTGTTCCAAAGAAAAACAAAGGAATAAGGATTTTCATAGATTCACTGATTTAAACAAAGCCTGCCCTAAAGATAGCTTTCCGTTACCAGATATTCCTCAAATGGTGGAATCAGCAGCGGGAAATGATACGGTATCGTCTTTAGATGGGTACAAAAGATATAACCAAATCCATCTCGCTGAAGAAGATCAAGAGCATACTGCTTTTTTCGCCCCTAGAGGTTTATATTGTTACACGAAAATGCCATTTGGTTTGCGAAATGCGGGAGCAACATACCAAAGAATGGTAGAGAAGGTGTTCGCGAAATGGATACACAAAACATTAGAAGTATATGTGGACGACATGTTAGTAAAGAGTAAAGAAGCCAAAGACCATGTACAGGACCTGAGGGAGATTTTTGAACAAATGCGGCAGTATGACATTAAACTGAATCCTGAGAAGTGTATCATTGGAGTTGCATCGGAAAAAAAATTTAGGCTACATTGTATCAAAGGAAGGAATACAGGTTGATCCAGAAAAAGTGCAAGCAATTCGTGACATGCCAACACCAGCAACAATAAAAGATGTACAGAAGTTGAGTGGACTTTTAGCTTCACTAGGGAGATTCATTTCGCGATCATCAGACAAATGCAAGCATTTTTTCGATATACTCAAGAAGGGTGCGAAATTCAAATGGACTGATGAATGCGAAAAATCTTTTCAAGGGATCAAAGAACATCTTATGAATACATCTATTTTACAAAAAGCAGAATCAGGAGAAGGGTTGTTAATCTATCTTGCGACGACGTTGCATGCATTAAGTACCGTGTTATTGCGAATAGACGCAGGAGTGGAGAAACCCATCTATTACATTAGCAAAACTTTTAATACTGCCGAGAAGAATTACTCAAAGATTGAGAAGCTAATCTTAGCATTAGTTTATGCATCATTTAAGCTCCGCATATATTTTCAAGCGCACAAAATAAAGGTATTAACAAAAGTACCAATTGAATCAGTGATGAAGAATTTAAAAAGATCAGGAAGAGTGGAGAGATGGAATGCACAAGTAGGCCACTTTGATATTAAATATGAAATTTTGTCTTCACTAAAATCACAAGTTGTTGCAGATTTCTTGGCAGAATTTCCTTTAGAAGAAGATGAAGCGGTAGAAGAAATGATGGAAATAGAAGACGAACACGGAGATCGAAAACACTTATTAACAGAACCAAATAGATGGGAGATATTGGTAGATGGATCATCAAATGGAGAAGGCAATGGAGTTGGAATTATTTTAATTTCGCCAGAAGGAGTGAAGATGGCTTTTTCATTCAGATTGGAATTCGCATCCACTAATAACAAAACGGAATATGAAGTTGTGATACATGCCTTAAAGTTCACAATATAAATGAAACTAGAAAATGCCAGGATCACTAGTGATTCACAGCTAGTTATTCGCCAAATAAAGGGAGAGTACACTACAAATGAACCATCATTGAAGAAATACAAGAAGCTCGTTGAAGAATTGTCAGCGAAAATCCCAAAAATAAAATGGAGGCACATTTCAAGGAAGGATAACAGACTCGCAGACGCTTTTGCTTTCATCTCAAGCATGATGACAGATCCAACTGCGAGATGCATAAAAATACAGACACTTCTGTCACCATCAATCAATAAAGAAAAAGAAATGGACGTGATGATAATAGACGGTGGAGAAGAAGAACAAATGAACAATATCGCAGATTGGTGAACAGAACTTCATGCATATTTGGCGAAAGGAGAAACACCAAGAAAGAGATTGGAAGCACACAAGTTAAAAAGCCGCGCAACAAATTATGAATTAAGAGATGGGCTGTTATACCGAAAATTCTTTAATGGACCATCACTCAGATGTTTGACACGAGAAGAAGGAGAAAAGGTACTAAAAATGTTACATAGTGGGGACGCTGGCAATCATAGTGGGGGAAGATCTTTCGCACATAGAGCAAAAATGCAAGGCTATTACTGGCCATACATGCACGAAGATGCAAAACAAATATCAAGACGTTGCGAAGATTGTCAGCGGCATGGAAAGAAAATACATGCACCTGGAGCACCATTGTTATCTTCAACCAGTGTGTGGCCTTTTGGAAAGTGGGGCTTAGATATTGTAGGGCCATTTTTACCAGGATCTGGACAAAGAAGATACTTAATAGTCGCAACAGATTATTTCACAAAATGGACAGAAGTGAAGGCAGTACAATATATTCGCGACAAAGATATCTTTGCATTCATATTCGAAAATATCATTTGCAGATTCGGAATTCCTGCACAGTTGGTATCTGATAATGGGAAGCAATTTGAAGGACATAACATAGAAATCCTACTTAATGCATTTAAGATAAAATGTGGAAAGTCTACTCCTTTGTATCCACAAGCTAATGGGAAGGTAGAGGCAACAAACAAAACAATTGCAGATATATTAAAGAAGAAATTAGAAGGAAATCATAGAGCATGGTGCGAACAAGTACATAATGCAGTATGGGCTTATAATACAACTAGAAGAAAAGCTATTGGAATGTCACCCTTTTGTTTAACATACGGAGTTGAAGCGGTGTTACCAACAGAAGTTGTTATTCCGACAACAAAAAGAGAAGCTTGGGAGAAAAATCTTAGTGCGGGTTTGATATTAAGCAAACTTGATGAATTAGAAGAAAAAAGAGAAAGAGCTTTACAACATATGGAGAATTATCAGCGAAGATTAGCCCGAGAATATAATAAACGTGTCAAAGTACGCGAATTCCAACCAGGAGATTTAGTATTGCAAGAGACGCCAATATATCAGCGAGAAAATGGTGGAAAGTTAGCGAAAAAATGGGATGGACCTTACATCATTAAGGAAATAGTTGGAACATGAGCTTATAAATTATTGGATACAGAAGGTAGAGATGTTGGTCATAGACTTGACAGACCATGGAACAGATTGTACTTAAAAAGATGTTATCCGTAAGAAGCTTTGAGAAGTTATGGATTCTGAAAGAATATTTGCGAGATTATTCATATCAAAACAAGATCATGATGTGCGAAGCTTTCGCAGAGATAATCATAGAACAATGACATAAAAAAAGGGGTGAACCTTTATGGCGTACACCCTAGTTCGCGAATAAAATTTCGCAAGAGGCAAATGTAAGACCTAAAGTACGTCATATAAGGGGGTACCTGTTGCATGGCTCAGGGAATGGATACACCGTTACCGGAACCTGAGTCATGGAGATTTGGGTTCAATAAATCCCATCCGGGAGAGGCACCTTGGATTCTCAGCTTAAGCATATGACTTAGGTTGGGAGACTAAGGTAATAAGGACTCTCCCAAGGAGTGCAGAATCTGATCAAGGCGCCGAGGTACACGGTTGATTAAAGAGTTCCAGGGGCGTCTGGAGCGTACCTTGCCATTCTTGACAAGTCTTGGCTTATATTGCACTCGGCCCGAAGAAAACCCCACTTAGGGTGCAGTCTCATAACCATAAACCCTATAGGTAAAAGGGATAAGAGGCTGCGAAAACAACTAGTTTTTGTTAAGATTGGATGGGAGGAGCTAACCTTGTATGGTAGAAGTACGCCTCCTTTAAGGGGCAACCAGGGGGGAGATAAGGGCGGCACCCTCCATTAGGGAGCTGATAAGTGTCTTAAGACGCAAATGTCATGAGGCTTTTTAGTCGCAAGGGTATTAAGGCTTGTCATATTTTTGCAACAATCCTGAAGAGGCAATAATACTAGAGAAAAAGATAAGACGAGATCAATGGGTTTTCGCATGAAAGTGCGAAGACGTCCTGCGATTTCGTCGCAAGACGGCAATGTAATGGGGCTTTATTTTCGCAAGAAAATTTAGGCATATCATATTGTCGCAACAATCCTGAAGAGGCAATAATATAAAACAAAAAGTTAAGGCAAGATCAATGGGTTGTTGCATGAAAGTGCAAGGACGTCCTGCGATTTTGTCAGCAATGACAAGAGGTGGCATAATAAGACCTTTAATTAGGAAGGCAAAATAAGACCACATGACAAAACAAAATATTTGTAAGTATGCATAACAGATCATTTCTCGCAAGAAAGATAATGAGAGGAAAGTATGGGAATCAGTAAACAAGAGGCATTATCTTTCTCGCCAACAAAATAATAAAGGGAAAATTAATTCTAAAGTTGGTTGAAGAATATTATTCGCAAGAAATAATAAAGGTGAAACAATTCAAGAAGATAGAACTAGATAAGAAGCTCATGCTTCAGTATTAATTCCAGTAGAAGGAGATAATGGACGCTCTTCGCCAATGTTCTCATTATCGCCAATCTCTTCTTCATTTCGATTCTGATCTTCACCAACA
The DNA here is from genome assembly GCF_003573695.1 of Papaver somniferum. Lineage (NCBI taxonomy): Eukaryota > Viridiplantae > Streptophyta > Magnoliopsida > Ranunculales > Papaveraceae > Papaver > Papaver somniferum. The sequence continues at coordinate 193,056,483 of NC_039358.1, read as the reverse complement.
ATAATTTCTTTGAAAGGGACTTCTTTTTCCCTGCCACCTTGATTATCGCCAGCAATTACTTCTTTAGAAGAGATTTCTTTTTCATTTTCATATTGATTAGCACCAGCAGCTGCTTCCTTAGAAGGGATCTCTTCTCCATCTTCCAGAAGACTATTCTCTCCACCACTCTCATAATCATAATCACTGTCAGCAGGACGAGGAATTTCATCATCATCTACTTCCAAAGGTTCGATTGATGTATGAGGAAGAGATTTGGACAATAAAATATCATTTACAAGGACTTCAGCCTGGAGATGAACTTGACGAAGAAGTGCTCTCTGTTGATTCCTATCTTGAATATCCTTAAAGTAAGAAAGATAATCAAGTATTCTTTCTGCTCGGTCGCGAGAACCAGTAAGGACAGAGACGAGTAGTGCATTTTCTTTGAGAATTTTGGCATATTTAGCCTCCAAAACATAAATGGAGGAATGAAGATTTTTCTCAGATTCTGCAAAAAGTAGAATACAAAATTTCAGTAAGATGAAGAACTCAAAAAGATATAACAAAGAAAAGATAGTTAAGGCAGTCAAACTATTATGACTACCTTCCTTTTGCGAAATAAGGTGTTGAATCAAGGTCAGACAACTATTCTCCCAACGGTCCATTGCATCATCAAATTTATCTCCAACTAAACCTTTAAGTCGAGACTGGAGATTTTTCTCTTTAGAAATAAGAAAGGCATTTTTCTTCGCAAGAGAAGAATAAGATTCTTTTACTTTGGAATATTGTTCTTTAATTTGATTCGCCTTTACACTTAAAGCTATTCTACCTTGAATGAGTGTATCTCTTTCAGCGATAGATGACTCTGTTACTTCTTTAAGTTCATTTCTCAAAGATTGTCGCGATCCAACAAAATATTCTGGAGCTTTTGATTTTCGAGACGAAGAGCATTACACTCTTTTTCCAAAGCTGTTTGCGAAGCAGCTCTGTCAGAGCCAAAATACTTACTCAGAATTTCGCAAATACCAGACTTGACAGGATCAATGGGAGACTTCTTGCCATCATCCAGGACCTCAGACAAAACTTTGAAAGCAATATTTATTCCTTCCATGGTTTCTTTCGAAAAAGGAAGAGGCTCAGGTAGAGAACTGGTAATGATAGAAGGTTGAGAAACATTATCAATAGGAAGAGAAGAAGTTTCATTCGCAAAAGGATTAATAAGGGGGGTTTCAATCATTGAAAGGTCAGTTGAACAAATGAAATCTGAGGCAGTCTTTTCGCGAATTGGAGATAATGGTTTAACTTGCGAAGATGTCGCGGGAGATTTAGAAGAAATAAGCAAGTGGAATGGAACAGAGGTTTCAACGATTTTAAGGTGGCGAGATTTCTTGAGAGGTCTGTTGGCATCCTTATCACCCTGCGAATCATAATCCAGATAAGAAACAGAGGCAACAGTATTGTTATTAGAAAAGAATAATGTTTCTTACTACCTTCTGATTCGCAGACTTTCTTTTGTTTACAACAATCTTATGCTGCGATTTGGGAATATTAGGGTTCTGAACCGTAAAATTGGTGTTAGAGGCGTTTTTGCTGAAATAAAAACAGTATGAGAATCACATAAGCAGCATCATCAAATAAAGCAGTAAGCAAGATCAATTTCAGCAAAACCCATAAGAAAGAAAAAAGAAAACTAACCTTGATGAATCCATGGAAAACACTAGCAGGAAGATTAATTCGTAAAAATTAAAAAGGAAGAAAGTTACGAACAGTGAAGATCTACAGAGGGAACATTATGGAGATGAAGAAGAAATTAAAAAAGATTAAAAGAAGAAGAAAGAAGAAAAAGTTGTAATGGCAGAATTTATGGAAGAACAATAGAGTTGCAGAGATGAGGGAATAAAAAGAGAAGAGAAAGTAAAAAGAAAATGGAAAGAAGAGTAAGAAGAATATATAAAGAAGAAATAAACACTATTAATACGAAAAGACATGAGCGGTTGAAAAGCAGCGGTTGCAGAAGACGTGTCAAGAAATAGATGGAAGAAAAGATACGTGTGATAAATGCAGAATATGAAGAGATGGACAGGTGCGGCATTTCTCACATCGTTCTCTACTTCGCAGAGAAGTTATGAGAAGAGGAAAGATGTAGGATCAGAATCTCGCAGCAATAATGCCTTAGCGAAATTATCAGCAAAACAACACAACAGCGTCGCAGAATAATTTCAGAAATGACATAATAAGCGACGTCAACTAAATCATGAGAAAAATGTGACGGTCCTGCAAAAATTAGAGAGTTTGCGAGATTAACATTTTTAAGGTCGCGAGAATGTCGCAAACCATACTCGAAAATAAAAGACATATTAGCTGTCATCCACTATGTAATTCCCTATAAATAGCCGCTCAGTTGTAAAGGAAAGAGAGAGATCTTTTCTGATTGAGAAGCAAGTAAATAGGAGAGAGAAAATCTAGAGTAGTGATTATTCTTGATTCCTTTATCTTTTCTTGTAAGATTGTTCAAAGATTCATCAATAAAAGTTAAGATTGTTAATCTAAAATGAGTTGAATATTAATGAAATCTTGTGAGGGGTGTAGTGTAGGATTTCCTGCAACTACAAGTACGAGGACAGGACACTCTGTGGCCTATTCCACATGAGTCCAAGTAAGTTGACAAATTTCTATATTCACCTCCCCAGTCTGACTGAACAAATTTAATACTTCTTGACAACAAATTCTCTACATGAGCCTTAAATTTGATAAATGTAGAAAGAACTTCATATTTGTATGCCAAAGGATACAACCAAGTAAATCTACTGAATGAGTTTATGAATAACACATAATATTTGTAACCATTTATTGAACATAAAGGAGATACCCATACATCAGTGTGAATAAGATCTAAAGGACCATAATCTTTGTTATAGGACATTGTTGAGTAACGCAAAGCATGGATTTTAGCTAACTGACAATCATGATATATAGTAGTAGAAAGATGATCATTAATAACCTCATCAACAGAAGCCAGGACATGCTTCAGTGTTTGATATGCATAAAGTACTTCTACTAGCTTGTGCAAAACCTTGTTTAAGTTGAGCTGTTATGAATTCCAGATGATAGAGCCCATCTTTAACAGGACCATGAAGGAGAACCTTGTGAGTAACCATATCCTTCACAAAGAATTCATCAGGATAAAATTCAAAGAAACAATTATTCTCTTTGGTAAATTGATGCACTGATATTAAATTCTTAGTAATTGAAGGCACATGAAGCACATTTGACATAATAAACTTTATAGAGCCTTTCTGAAAATTGGAAGAACCAATATGAGTTATGTGCAAACCTGGGCCATTTCCAACATGCACTTGATCAGATCCCTGGTACTCAGAATGCAAGTTGAGATTAGACAAATCATATGTAAGACGATGTGAGGCACCTGAATCTGGAATCCAACTAGACTGAGAAGTAGATGCACCAGAATAAGATGTAGAAGCACCAGAATATGAAGTATAAGGATCATCATTGTACACTGCAAAAGCCTCAGGTTCTGGACACCAGAATTCTTCATAATCATCACCAAAATAGTCATAAGAAGTGTTGTATCCTTGAGCCATATAGTTATCAGATGGTGCATATCTGTAGTGACAAGCATTGCTAAATGTCCAGGTTTCTTACATATCTGACAATCAGTAGAAGCATTTTATCTCATAGCTGGTAGATAAAAACTTGTTGGCTGAGCCGGTGGACCAAATCTACCACCACCATTAGACATTCGACCTCCACGAAAACCTCCTCTAAAACCACCGGATCTATTGAATGTTTATCTAGATGGATATGAGTTCCATTGATTTGGTATATGAGCATAGTTATGAGGATGATGATATGACTGATTGTAGTAATTAAGATTACAAGAACTTTTGAACTGATTACCAAAAGCAGGAGAAGAGTTAATCTGATGTTGTTGAGATACATTTGTAGATGCAGCAGAGATATGAACATGATTTTAAAAATTCATCATAGTCTCCTCAGAAAGAAGCAAACCAAGAAATTCGGAAGAAGTGATGAGATTTTCATTTTTGAGTTGTTGCGTACTGATCGATATCTTGAAGGCATTGAACTCTGCAGGTAATCCTTGTTGAATGTGAAAAACCATATCCTCATTGGTGATAGGTCGATTGATTTGTGCTAGTTGATGATAGATTGCTTTTGCTTTGTTGAAGTAGATTAACATTGAATCAGAACTTTTCTTCAGTGTAATGAGATCTGATTTCAATTGCATCAATCTTGATTTGGTTGTAGAATTGTAATTATGTTCTAACCTAGACCAAACTTCATGAGAGAAAGTACAATCAACCACCTGAGAGTGTATTTCTTCAGTGCAAGCTGAAAATAGCCAAGATAAAATAGCTTGATCTTGATTTACCCAGTAAGTATACACATGATTTCGAACAAAATCATTATCTGTATCTGAATCAACAAAGTTTGCATCATTGATGATTTTAGCACCATCCTCTAAAGTACGACGATAATACTTCGTTGGACTTGAAACGATCTATCAACAAAGCGAAAGAGATTGTAACTGCGTAAGAGTGGAACAATTTGAGATTTCCACAGAGAATAATTCGTATTTGATAATTTTAATGATGTTTTGAAGGTTAAAGGGATATGTTTATTGTAATATGTCATTGTAATTTGAAGATGGTGAAGATTGAATAAGAAATTTGAATTTTCTTTTGGGGTTTTGAAGAGGTATTTGATACCATGTTGAAAGAGATGAGATCGTTTGACACTCTCTCTGATTTCAATTGATAACAATTCTTCTCAAGTTTCATTACAGAGTCAATCACACAGTTTATGTGTTTTTATAAGATTTGAAAATCTGTTAACCACCTGAGCCGGTGGCTAACGTACACTATACATGTTGCTGTCAGTTGCTCACAGCATACACTTCACACGCTCACAATTACAGATACAGGACACAACTCACACATTTTAAAGACCATACTCTAACAAAAAGTATAGTGGACTCGTCACTTGAAAGAACAACTAAATGATCATGGATTTGCAGCTACTGGAGCAGGTAGTTACATGCGAAAAATAGTGATGCACAGTTACCTGATGTGGAACTAAGATCTTCTCCTAAAAAACTTTAAAAGTGGAAATGTCAAAATATACCTAAATGCCGAGATGAACTTCCCATGCCAAGTACAATCCTAGAGAAGCCTATGGTCAAGTATACTACAACAGATTTCCATACGGATCCAACAGCCACCCCTAATTTCCAAGAAACACTTACATCTACCATTATCAAGAAAGAAAATTGGAAAGGATTCTATCAAGGATCAGCTACCTTAAAAATGATCAGAAAAGACTATAGATCAGAAGGTTTTGGTCCTAGTTTTACCAAAGAGAGCCGGCTACATGCAGTCATGGAGAACAGTGAAAGCCAATAGAGTAGATAATTCATTTATAACATAACTATAAACCAACTGAAGAATACCACATTTATGGACGCCGCCAACAATACTTTCATGGTAAATTTGGGAGCTCTCCCTTGTCCCTCGTCTCATGGTAGATATAACTGATTTCAGTATTTAGCCCTAGACTAACAAATAATCACTTCTCCATGAGCATGGTTATTCCAAAAGATTAATATGAAAACAACTAAGAAACTGAAGTTAAAGAACATACAATTTCTGAAGCATCAAGTCGAGTTCGAATTATATCTGATCTTACTTCACCATCCTTTCAAGTCTTTACCTGCCAGCGAGCATTCCACCATCAATTTCCTTTTACCTATTTATTCACAGAGTTATCTGAAGGTTTACTTGTCCAAACCACATCACTAGTACATGAAAGTTGGATACCCATGGACTGTGAATGTTACAGGTTGCTAATTTCTCAGAGATACAGATATCAGGGATTTATTTACAAAACAACTTAAGAGAAGCAAAGGAGACAATTAAACTCATCCAAGTTGGGAATCCAAAAATCATTAGGGATTGTTACGACCTAATTGATAGGTAATTATCTTAACACCACATATTTTGGCTGTGAATTTTGTATTTCCCTTCAAAACAACAAATTCGAAGAAAAAAATTGATTTTCAGACTAAACCATTTTTTAGTAATTAGCAACGGCGCTGTTCAGTTGCAAAGCGGGGTTGCAATAGTTTTGAACTGTTACGAAAGTCGATGTTGCAAATTTTCGCAACGTCTTGTAACCGCTACGAAGATCAGTCGCAGCAATTTCAACTGTTGTGACGTAAATTTGTCGTAACAGTTTCTAACAGTTTCGAAACTAGGAGGTCGCAATAGTTTGTAGCAGTTGCGAAATTAAAACCGTAACAGCACACTGCCGTTGCGATTTTTTTGCAACATCACAAAAATCGTGGTTTTGACCAGTCAAAACCAGGCCAAAATTAGAGTCCCCTGTAAAAAAATCAAGTTACCCCTATTCATTCAGAAATCAAATCAATCCAACAATATTATGAAAAACAATTGAAACTGAATGAACATTATTAACTGACAACATTTTACGAGCTCAACAAACTACAATCTCTGAAATTCCGAATGTGAAAAACAATTACATAACATTATAGAACCTCATGGCATCAACTGCATATGGCCTTCCTACATCACGAACTTGTTTAGATGTGTAATTACGTTCCCTTCTGGTTTTAGCAACCAGGATCAAGCCTAAAACTGTCAAGATTAAAACAAAAAGCATAAACATACTACACAAAAGGTAAATGAGCAAAACAAAGATAGTAAACAAGCAAAGAAGTAACATTCTTATACATCAGTACATACATGCATATGATAAGTGTCTAAAAACATCTCTCTAAGTATCGATTGGTTATGCTTTTTTAGCTAGTTTTTTTTGCGAAATTGCATTATTAGCTTTGTTTTATATTTTATGGGAATTTTGGATCTCATTCCCAAAAAGAACAAGAAATCAGCTAATTGGCCACAAAAGAGGCAGAAGTGTCTGCATGGACTACGGGCATTCGCGGGGCATTAAGAAACAACAAGATGAAATCCATTACGAATTACTGGAGACAGCCAAAGAAGGCAGTCATTTGATTCTAAAGGTTTATTATAGGCACCCGCTCAATTCGCTAAGGCCCACCTGATTCTCTTGTATTTACGACCATTTCATCTCAGTTCAGAACCAAGAGCTGCAACCAAGAGTTCACGACGGCAAAGCTTAGTGGGTGACGCTGCAATCTCAGAGCTGGAATTGGTGAATTGGTGAACAGGGTTTGTATGGATAGCATTATGGCATGAACTGTGGTGGTTTTAATCTGAAGTATTGCAGTGAAAACAAACCAAGTTTGCTGCCATCGATGGAGAACACAGGCTATTTGTTGAGTATTATGGGTTAGTCTTATGCCGAGAAAGAGGAAGAAGAACTGAAGTTGTTGATAAGGGGCGGTGAATGGAGTGTGTTTGATTGATGGGTTTATGCTGAATTGAACTGGCAGGGGAAGAAGATTTCTTGATGCGCAACAACATCACTTCATTGTGCTCAGCAGTGTTTGCAGAATTGCCATTGGTGATGATGCTCAATGATGAACAGGGGATAGTCGCTGCTGGTTGTCATGAGAAGAAATCGATCGAGAAAAGAGAGATATTGGGTTTACTGGCAGTGAATGAGGAGATCGAGACTAGGGTTGCTGTGGTTGGATATCGTGAAGATGGATAAATTGACTTCTGTTGTGGACTGTTGGATGCTCGACCAGCTGGGAAGAAAATATATGGAGGAGCTCGAGTTGACTTTTGAACAGGGAATGACGGAGATGAGTGATGGGAATTAGTCGAGCTGGTAATGATCGATAAAGGAAAAAGTTGTGCTGCTGTGAGGGTTTATGACCGCAAGATGAATACAGCAGTGATGATGAGATCGAGCATGAAGAAGTCAGGAAGAAGAATCTCGTCTAGGAAGGTTATCAGGGAAATGGAGGTTTGAAGTTGGGTTCTAGTAAGGAGCTGACGATGAACTAATGGAGCTAGATGTTTGCTGTCGATTGAGAAGAACTCGGATCATACAGGGATTAAGGTATTGATGGAGCTCGAGGCAATGACGATGGAGGAGTATGGCTGAGTTCGTGGGTTCAAGGTATAGGGGCAATGATCGAAGAGAACCTGAGCATGGCAGTGATGGGAATGGAGAGGAGTGGAACACTGTATCGATGATAGAATGGAGGTTCTGCCATTATTGACAGTCGACGATGAAGTGGTGATGGTGATTAACTTAATTTGAAGAGGTTCTCGACTCGATGGTTCAGGGAGGAGTATAGCAGTGATGGCGATGTCAGAGATTGAGAAGTTCCATGTGATCGATGGTGCTGGGAATTGCTAATGACGTAGATGGTTGGTGGTTGATTTGTGACGATGGAAAGAGATGAAAGGTCGAACTTGGTAAGAGACGAGGTTAGAGCTAGACAGAAAGGTGGTGTTCTCACATGTGGTTCATGGCAATGCTGTCCAGAAGCAATGGAGGAGTCGGGAGCAAGAAGGAGCAGGCAGAGCTTGGCCAAGTTTAATAAGAAAAGCAAAGTCCGTAACTTCAACTCACGATCACCAGAGCATACGAGGGGAAGATGGAACTGAGAACAGGCTGTCAGTTCCACAGAACTGACAAGCCAATAACGGAAAAGTGGGCTGAACTTAACAGTTTGCGAAAGCCCATTAGCTTGGGCTGAAATTCTTTACACAACCAGACTTTGGACGTGGGATATTGGTGTTTATGTGAGTTTGGCAAGCCACTTTGCACGAGGTTTGATGCACGGGACACAATTAGGTTTCCTAGTTTTCTTCAAGAAGAGGTTACAAAACTCTATATATAAGGAAACCTAGAGACAATTTGTCATATCTTCTTTTCACCGTTTTTCTCCCCCTTAGGGGGGAGAATTATCTCTTTTCTATATTCTTTTATTGTTAAGGATGAATTCAAAGTTCTAATTGTGAAGCTCAATTTTTAAAAGTTTATTTCAAGTTTTAAAGTTAATCATTGTGGATTGTTTTTACTATATCGAAGGTTTATGATTGATTCTTAGATTGGTTTGGGTGGCCAACTAGATTAGTCTATTAATCATTCTAATGCTAGTAGAGAGTTGAGTCGATCCGTAATTGTCGCTTATCTCCTACACAAGTAGAAATCGCAAGACCTTGCGGAGGGATTCTGTGGAGCAATTGTGAGTAAAGACAACACCAGTAAGTGACCGAGCGTACCGAGTTTAACTGCTGGGATCAAACCTAAATTCATAAATCTTAATGCGTCCGGGGAATTACATCTTGTAAGCGAACCTCAAGGTGGTTCTTTTGAATAGAATCTGGTAGTCGAGCGCTTCCGTATCCGGTGATACAAGGAGTTTTGGGGATAGCTAAGCTACCTGCTTTCCTACGGTTGGTGACAATTGATTCTAACAAGAGATAAATAGGTACACTGTTGAGTTAACGGTTAGGAACGGCGAAGGATTTCTTCATTATCTTTTTCTTATTATCCTTTTTATCCTTATTTTATATTCTCGCTGATTTAGATAACATATCAATTGCATTACTCCTCGTGGGAACGATCCTTACTACCGCTTTATTACTTTTTAATTAGTGGGAAACATCTTATTATTTTGTTGAGTAAATGACGCTCATCAAAATCGGCGCCGCTGCCGGGGAGCAGTCGGTAGTTTGAGTTATTATTTGATTTTCTGTTTTTGTATTTAGTTTTTATCTTTAGCTTTTGCTAATTTGTTTGCTTAGAATTTTATTTTCAGGTGCAACAATCACTTGTTTGCGTGTGTGCATAATTTTCAAGATGTTTCCTTTTGGGAACAACATATATGGTTCACAAGACCAAGCATACTATGGTAATAATTCTGGTTTTCAATCTCACTCTTACAATAGCTTCCAACCATATGTGGGATACAATCAAAACCACTCTTTTGGTTATGATGACTATTCTACAAGACCTTGTGATTTTTCTCATACATCGCAACAACCTTTTGGTGGTTATGTAAGTGGGCAATCACAAGGATGGGGGGGTAGTTATACTTTTCATGCGTTCCAATCTAGTTTCTTGCAGATGCCTAATGAATTTATGCATTTGCGATGTACATAGAACCAGATTAACTCAACTCCCAACGTGCCGAGTTTCGTACCAAGTGAAACATATGATAGTGTATTTAGACCTGTCTCGGATCGTACTTATGATCTTTCACCCATTCAAAGGGAAGAGACGTGGTCTAAAGAACCTATTGTGAGTAGTAGCGGAAAACGTGTTAACATAAAGAAACTCTTTAGACAATATGAGCAGTTGGAAGAAGAGGGAGCAACGGAAGAGACTCTTCAAGCAATTTCTAGGGCCATACATATGGAGGTTAACCGCCGTGTGGATAATGGAGAAGACCCCCAAGAAGAAGATTCTGAGGATAATGAACCCTTGGAAAATGTTTATAATGATGGTGATGCTATCTCAACTCATGATTCTAATGATCATTCTCCTATTCAAAAGGAAGAAGTTGAGTCTAGAAACACTACAATTATTGATGGTAAGACTTATGTTGTGTATGAGAGCGATGATAATTATGACTTCTTTGTGAATAACACCCCTAATTCAGAGATTTTGAATACTTTGAATGAGAAGTCAACTTGTGATGAAGCACATAAGGATTACGACAATTTGCTTATGGAAGATTCTGATTTCTTTTCCAATTAGGAGGACTTGGATATAGAAGAAACTGATGAAGAATGGCTCGTAAAGAGTTTGAATGAGAATTGTGATACTTGTGATGTAGGAGAATCAATGGAATTTTTCAGAAGTACTGTGGATCCCGTAATGCGTGAGATTATGCGAGGTTTGTCTAACCCTTTACATGAATCTCCATCTAATGATGATCCTCCCAAACTTGAAGTAGTTTCTCATAGAGTTGGTAATCCATCTTTTAGGAAAATACCTCATTTGGGGCTGGAATTATGTGCTTCTAAAGTTCTTTCCGAATTTCTTGCTTCCAAGTATCTATCATATGCGTTTAAGTCTAACACCATGCAGGTTTTCCAAGAGGAACGAATAGAAGTGCCTTCCACTTATGTTTTGTATACACTTCCGAGTGTGGAAAAGACTAAGTGTTGGGGTGACTCTCGTGGGATGATAGTTTCAATTTTCCCACTATTTGCTAATACTCGTGTGAAGCTTTTGTTATATATGCAGATTGTTCTGTGGGTGGATCCTCAAATTTTCAGATTGTTGATATATGGGGAGTCTATTTTGAATGTTTCTCGTATGCGTCAATCAGGTGAACAATTCCAATTCTTACTTCCTTGTCTTTTTCAAGTATTCCTCTTATTCTTTTTGCAATGATTTGAAACATTGAGGACAATGTTTGAATTAAGTGTGGGAGTAGGGTATAATAAGAAAAAAATTGACGTATACACAAAACTCTAGCTTTTAGAGATTTTTGAACAATTTAGAATAAACACTAGCCTTTCTAAGTAGATGGAATTTTTTCTTGACAATGAGGTATATATTAGCTGAGTCGGGATTAGATGCCAACTAAATAGCTTGTTTAGTGTTTATCCTCTATTGTTCAGAAATAGCTATGAGTTGGAGTATCAATTTATGTAATTTGTATATAATTTGTAGAGTTTGATGCTTTAGTAAAAAAAAATGCATGATAAACTTCAAAATCTAGAAACGTGTGCCTTCAGGATGACGCTAGATAATATAAGTGGATGGAACCATCTTGGTTGCAGGAGTTGAGGAACCCATTAACTAAAAAACAGAGCTCAAGTGTTAGAAATAACATGATAGTTGTTACCATATCTCGGAATCGTCACCATATCACTTTCTGTTTTTATTTTTACAAACTTTTTGTTTCTCTAAGTGATTTGGTGGGTCACTAACATCGAATTGTTATCACCGCTAGGATGAAATAGAGTGATTGAGTTACTAAAAAAAAGAGAGACCAGACCAGACCAATTAGACCAACCAGAATATATAAAAAAATGAAAAATGAATGAAAAAATGACACTTGGATAGCAATATGTGTGTGTTCTCCCTGTCTCCGTCGCTTAAACAAGCGTGGAACGCAGGATCCACGGGAATTACCATGTAATCTGCTGATAAGAAGCATACTCTTGGATCCAAAAGATCTAATCATGTTGTCAATTCGGAAAATAAAAAAGAAAAAAAAAGTGAAAAATGAAAAAAAGAAGTTATTATTATTGTTCAATTAATAAATCGACCGCTGGTTCCTTTGTATTTACCAGTCGAGTTGATCTAGAATTAGGATTATCGATCACTGGTTCCCTTGTATATGCCAGTTGAGTTGATATTAGTACTCAGACCAGTATCTCAATCCATTAGGATTCATAGGTTAATCTTGGCAGTGACCTTCAGACAGATATGGGAAACACCGTTCACTTTAGTCAACATCACAACCATCGATCTCTATATCTATCTTCTTAATCTATTCATGTGTGATTGTGGTTTGTTAGATTCCGAGTATTGTGGTTTGTTCGACTTTCTGAGTAAAGCTTTGTTACTTATATATGAATTGGATTTTCAAGGTACCTCCTCCTGTAATCATTTTGGATTCGTTCATAGATTCTTCACAGGTAGTTGGAATTTGGAGTAAAAGGTTTTATAAGTACACCTCTTGTAAACTTTCACGAGACTATAACTCGTCCACTAGGGACACCTAGAGGTTTAAAGGCTTGTTATTTATGCTAAAATTAACCGTAGCCTCGACGACACGGAGTTGTTTTGTTTTTTTGCTCGAGGACTAGCAAAGTCTAAGTATGGGAGAATTTGATATGTGTCTAAAAACATCTCTCTAAGTATCGATTGGTTATGCTTTCTTAACTAGTTTTCTTGTGAAATTGCATTATTAGCTTTGTTTTATATTTTATGGGAATTTTGGAGCTTATTCCCAAAAAAAACAAGAAATCATCTAATTGGCCACAAAAGAGGCAGAATTGTCGGCATGGACTACGGGCATTCGCGGGGGCGTTAAGAAACAACAAGATGAAATCCATTGCGAATTATTGGAGACAGCCAAAGAAGGCAGTCATTTGATTCTGAAGGGGTTTATTATAGGCACCCGCTAAATTCGCTAAAGCCCACCTGATTCTCTTGTATTTACGACCATTTCATCTCAGTTGAGAACCAAGAGCTGCAACCAAGAGTTCACGACGGCAAAGCTTAGTGGGTGACGCTGCAATCTCAGAGCTGGAATTGGTGAATTGGTGAACAGGGTTTGTATGGATAGCATTATGGCATGAACTGTGGTGGTTTTAATCTGAAGTATTGCAGTGAAAACAAACCAAGTTTGCTGCCATCGATGGAGAACACAGGCTATTTGTTGAGTATTATGGGTTAGTCTTATGCCGAGAAAGAGGAAGAAGAACTGAAGCTGTTGATAAGGGGCGGTGAATGGAGTGTGTTTGATTGATGGGTTTGTGCTGAATTGAACTGGCAGGGGAAGAAGATTTCTTGATGCACAGCAACATCACTTCATTGTGCTCAGCAGGTGTTTGCAGAATTGCCATTGGTGATGATGCTCAATGATGAACAGGGGATAGTCGTTGTTGGTTGTCATGAGAAGAAATCGATCGAGAAAAGAGAGATATTGGGTTTACTGGCAGTGAAGGAGGAGATGGAGACTAGGGTTGCTGTGGTTGGATATCGTGAAGATGGATAAATTGACTTATGTTGTGGACTGTTGGATGCTCGACCAGCTGGGAAGAGAATATATGGAGGAGCTCGAGTTGACTGTTGAACAGGGAATGCCGGAGATGAGTGATGGGAATCAGTCGAGCTGGTAATGATCGATAAGGGAAAAAGCTGTGCTGCTGTGAGGGTTTATGACCGCAAGATGAATACAGCAGTGATGATGAGATCGAGCATGAAGAAGTCAGGAAGAAGAATCTCGTCTAGGAAGGTTATCAGGGAAATGGACGTTTGAAGTTGGGTTCTAGTAAGGAGCTGACGATGAACTAATGGAGCTCGATGTTTGTTGTCGATTGAGAAAACTCGGATCATACAAGGATTAAGGTATTGATGGAGCTCGAGGCAATGACGATGGAGGAGTATGGCTGAGTTTGTGGGTTCAAGGTATAGGGGCAGTGATCAAAGAGAACCTGAGCATGGCAGTGATGGGAATGGAGAGGAATGGAACACTGTATCGATGATAGAATGGAGTTGCTGCCATTATTGGCAGTCGACGATGAAGTGGTGATGGTGATTAACTTAATTTGAAGAGGTTCTCGACTCGATGGTTCAGGGAGGAGTATAGCAGTGATGGCGATGTCAGAGATTGAGAAGTTTCATGTGATCGATGGTGCTGGGAATTGCTAATGACGTAGATGGTTGGTGGTTGATTTGTGACGATGGAAAGAGATGAAAGGTCGAACTTGGTAAGAGACGAGGTTGGAGCTAGACAGAAAGGTGGTGTTCTCACCTGTGATTCATGGCAATGCTGTCGGGAAGCAATGGAGGAGTCGGGAGCAAGAAGGAGCAGGCAGAGCTTGGCCGAGTTTAATAAGAAAAGCGAAGTCCGTAACTTTAACTCACGATCACCAGAGCATACGAGGGGAAGATGGAACTGAGAATAGGCTGTCAGTTCCACAGAATTGACAAGCCAATAACGAAAAAGTGGGCTGAACTTAACAGTTTGCGAAAGCCCATTAGCTTGGGCTGAAATTCTTTACACAACCCGACTTTGGACGTGGGATATTGGTGTTTATGTGAGTTTGGCAAGCCACTTTGCACGAGGTTTGATGCACGAGACATAATTAGGTTTCCTAGTTTTCTTCAAGAAGTGGTTACAAAACTCTATATATAAGGAAGCCTAGAGACAATTTGTCATATCTTCTTTTCACCGTTTTTTTTCCCTTTAGGGGGGGAGAATTATCTCTTTTCTATATTCTTTTATTGTTAAGGATGAATTCAAAGTTCTAATTGTGAAGCTCAATTTTTACAAGTTTATTTCAAGTTTTAAAGTTAATCATTGTGGATTGTTTTTACTATATCGAAGGTTTATGATTGATTCTTAGATTGGTTTGGGTGGCCAACTAGATTAGTCTATTAATCATTCTAATGCTAGTAGAGAGTTGAGTCGATACGTGATTGTCGCTTATCTCCTACACAAGTAGAAATCGCAAGACCTTGCGGGGGATTCTGTGGAGCAATTGCGAATAAAGACAACACCAGTAAGTGGACCGAGCGTACAGAGTTTAACTACTGGGATCAAACCTAAATTCATAAATCTTAATGCGTTCGGGGAATTACATCTTGTAAGCGAACCTCAAGGTGTTTCTTTAAAATAGAATCCGGTAGTCGAGCGCTTCCGTATCCGGTGATACAAGTAGTTTTGGTGATAGCTAAGCATACCTGCTTTCTTACGGTTGGTGACAATTGATTCTAACAAGAGATACACGAGTACACCGTTGAGTTGACGGTCAGTAACGGCGAAGGATTTCTTCATTATCTTTTTCTTATTATCCTTTTTATCCTTATTTTATATTCTCGCTGATTTAGATAACATATCAATTGAATTACTCATCGTGAGAACGATCTTTACTACCGTTTTATTACTTGTTAATTAGTGGGAAACATCTTATTATTTTGTTGAGTAAACGACGCTCATCAGCATATGATTTCACTATCCATGGAAAAGAAAAGGAAGAAGAAAATGCACCAAACTATAGCCTACTTTACTCAAACTCTTTAGACGAGTCATTCTTGTAAGAATTACGTAAAACAAATACTTGGCAGTCAAGATGGCAATGGAGACGTTTAGTATGTTTTTCATGTTTATGTGTCAATTAGGCTCACAGGCAAAATAGCGATACTCAAAGCGATTGGAAGTGTTAAAGATGTATTGGACATGGGTAGCACAAGATAACCAAACATTGTAAAGTAATAGTAGTACAAGTAATTAGTAATCGGTTAAATCAAGTACTTCCTCCGTCCCATTAATAAGTGATCTAGTTACTTTTAGATTTTGTCCCACCATTAAGTGATTTATATCACTAAACAAGGTGATATTTCTAAAATTATCTTTTTAATTGATTATAAGAAATATGCATAATTTGATAGTCATGTTTATATTTGTTAAATAGGTGTTTTAAAATGCTTTTCAATGGTACAAAATTTGAGAACATCCGTGGTGTAATTTTAGAGATAAATCATTTCAAAATTTCACTATTTATTATCCATAAGGGTATAATTGTAAAAAGTGCTTAAAAATATTTTTCCCCTTGGTTGTCTTGAAAATTGTGCAAACTTGAACTAGATCACTTAATAGCGGGACGGATGGAATAATTGATAAATATGAATTGCAAATAAAACCCAGAAACTAACATCAGCAACCACAACACAGATTCAATTTACGTAACAAAAGAAAAATATTTATA
Organism: Papaver somniferum; assembly: GCF_003573695.1. Classification (NCBI taxonomy): domain Eukaryota; kingdom Viridiplantae; phylum Streptophyta; class Magnoliopsida; order Ranunculales; family Papaveraceae; genus Papaver; species Papaver somniferum. The sequence continues at coordinate 193,040,098 of NC_039358.1, read as the reverse complement.
ACACGTAAAGAAGTGGGAATATCTACTAAAAGAAGGAGGACAAATAAATAGCTACCACGTGCTTCCAAATCCCCCCAAAAAAATCGCAATTAATAACTCAATTAGGAATTTCATAACCCCAGCCCAGATCGATTGGATAATTGTTGGATGCTTAAAAAAAATGCTGGTAAAACTAAATAGAATTACCAGGCAGGCACAACCCTTGAACGTAAATACATGCGAGAATCCTTCACTCTTAGGATGCTGAACATTTTCAACCTGCAATAGCAGCAACCGTTGTTTTTTTCTTCTGCAAGATGAATTCATAGAGTTGCTAATACAATTAGTCATAATCATGATAGTGATCCCCAATTGACAAACAAATCAATTAGCAAGCAACATAATACACCTAATTGTTGTTTTTCGTAATGGAAGGCCTTCTGTATCACTTTAGTAAGTGCCAAACTCATTAAGGTTAATGATACAGAATAGTAATACATAAACCACTGTCTTCAAAACAACGCCTAAACAACCATTTCGGGACAAATGTTGAATATTTATGGCCTAACTATAACACACTTCTTTGAAACAGTGGTTAGACCAAAACTATGGTTCATTGGATCTGGTTTTCTTTTTTCTAATTCTGTATGCAATAAAATTCTAATTTTGCAAGGACATGGACAAATAAGTATGGGCTTCCATGATACACGAATAATTGTTATATCTATATTTTGTTCTTCGTTTCTAAACGCTATTAGCTTATGTTATGATTATCAGAATTTGGAATAAACTACTGCTAGTACTACATACCTCTAAAAATATGCTTAAACCCATAAAGATCCTTTGCGCAATCAATTCCTGAGTTGGTGTCTCTCGGGTCATATTCTACAAAATGTGAAAAAAAACTCGCAGAATTAGATCCAGACTAAACAAAAAACAAAAACCTAAGAGGAAAAATAAAATGAAACAAGTCTTACTAACAGAGGTAAACTTTAATTAGCATGTTTCTGAAGAAGGGAGAACCATCCATGAGTACTAGTATAAAAAGCCGTCAAAATCTTGCAAAAAGATTGAACACCCTTTCTTGGTGGTTCTTGTGTACATGATCAGGACTACTAGGTTCATTCAGCTAAAATGCAACAAAAACACACAAACAACAAACGAAAAGCTTATAAGTAAACAAAATCGACAAAATCAACAAAAGAAGAAAAACACTTCAATGAGAGATTGATTGATTCCTTACATCATCTTCTGATTGCAAAGTCACTCTTGCATAAATCTCATTGGTTTCTTGTTCAGCCTACAACAAAATATTCAAAGTCCAATTAGCATCATACTAGACATTATAACATAAAAAGATCTAAACATAGAGAAGAACCAAAGACTAATACATGCCAGTAATTCGATATGAACGACTCACAAAGAATCTTTGAAGGTAGAGTAAACAAAAGAATTCTCTGAAATAATTTTTTATCTGTTGATGCTTAACATAAAAAGCAAAACAACCCCCAAATAATGTACCGAATTAGCTCAACATTTCATCAGAAAAACACAAAATGGATGAAGAATGAAGAATGAAAATCAGTTTAGAGATGACGAGTCTTACTGGCTCCATATGACCTTGAGGGAAGTAAGAAACCCGTTCACCAACATCAACAAGAGGAGCAACACAAGCTCTCCGTAACTCTGAATATAGATCATCACATCCATAACCTAGATAAATCCAACTAAACTCAAAGTCAAACAATGTTAAAATAGACACAAAATGAAACTCAGAGAAATGAGAAGCTTGATTTCTAATTTATGAATCAAAACCTAGAAAATTTAAGAGAACCCCACTATCAAAATCAGAAAAATGAGCTTCATTTCTAATTTCTGAATCAAAACCCAGAAAAATTAAGAGAACCCCATTAACAAGCAAAGAAAAATGAGCTATATTTCTAATTTCTGAATAAAAACCTGGCCAAATTGGGGTATACCAATATTAATTGGGATATACCCATTTTATTCCTATCCAAGGTAGTGTGTTAAGGGGTGTCTAAAAGATGCTTAAAGACCAAATTACCTTACTACTAATACCCTGTCGACTGATCATCTAAATAAATCACCCAAATAATTTTCAAAATCTATCTTCAAAATTCTAACTCAATTCTAACCCAATGTGATGAAATCAAAAATCAAAACGAAACTTTTTTTTTTTGGCTACGGGATTTGAGATTGGGTATGATTTTGTACCCAATCTCAAACCGAGTACAAATTTATATGCGGGTTGAGATTGAGTACGAAATCATACCCAATCTCAAATCCTGTATGATTCCAAACTTTTACAAAAGTCGGCAGAGTATGGTTTTTGTAGACCTTGCCGACTTGTATTAGTCGGCATGGTAATTTTTTGTCGACCTTGCCGATTAATACTAGTCGGTAGCTTCCTAGGTTGAATATCGTGACGAATTTTCATATCTGAAATTAGCATTTACAGGGTCGGCACGGTATCCATCCTTATACATTGACGACTATAGTTCAGTCGGCAGGTTATTAAATTAATACCTTGCCGACTATTCATGCATCTGTAACACCTTTATCAGTATGTCAAAAATCCTATAGTCGGCGGGGTATTTTTTTATCGACCTTGCCGACTATAAGATAGCCGACAAGGTAAGAAATCAATAAGATGTCGACTAGTGAAGCATTTACAACAGTCTCTTGTGTGTCAAAAATAATTAAGTCGGCATCTTCTTCATTCATCGACCTTGCCGGCCAAAGCTAGTCGACATTTTCTTTATTCGTCGACCTTGCCGGTTAAAGTTAGTCGGCATCTTCTTCATTCGTCGACCTTGCCGACTTTTCATAGTTTCAGAACTGAAAGTGTTAATTTCTTCTTTAATTTTGAGTATGATTTCGTACATCAGCTTTGCAATCCTCTTATTAGAAGTGTTTGGGTAGTATGCTTCCATTTTCGTTGAAATATTCTCGAAAGAAAAAAATTTCATCAAAAATCTTCCCACATGAATTCAATCAAAAACAAAACTTCATAACTTAAATTCATAATTTCAAAAGTTTTAATCTACCCAATTAATTAATCTAAACTCAATTAATTAACCTATCAGATTTTTTAGTGTTAATTAAACAAGGGTATATTAGCCATTTAGAAAATACATGGTTAAGAGGTGGCCTGTTTTACTTCTAAATGACATGGATTTCGTCTCATTAGGTATACCCAAATTAATTCGGGTATACCTCAATCAAGTCAGGAATAAAAGCCCAGAAAAATGAAAACCCATTTATCACTAAAATCAAAATCTCACATGTATTTTGTACTTCCCCAAAGCTATTATCAAACATAAACGCCATTAAGACCAGTAAACCAGCACCAGCAGTACCTCCTTCTCTCTCACAACAAAAACCAAATAAATAACTAATAAAAACCCTAAAAAATCAAGAAAAAATCGTAACAACAACAAAAAAAAACAAAGCAACAGAAGCTCAATTGCTTGATTATATGTTCTCACTCAAAAAAGCCTAACTTTAAGAAAAACTCACAGAATACTAACCACCATAATTGATTGCAGAACGTTGATTAAAGCTTTAGAGCAACCAATACATCAATAAGATTACCCCCTTTCGTAAATATCAACAGCTACAACCTAGAAACACAATAACAATAGAGAATATTATCATCCAAGCCAGATCTACTCGTTCATCAAAAACGTCACATCTGTTTAAAGTAAATCTAGGGTTAGGGGTTAGATTTTGGTTTTCAATTTGATAGATAATCATCCAAAAGATGCAACAGACAGTGATGAATAACCTAGGTTTTCATTTGAACGATTTGAATCAAATGATTTTATTTATTTTTTCTGATAGAGGTAAAGATCGAGAGAATTTCCGCTGAGAGATGAGAAAAAACATGATTTAAACTGGGTTTTGGATGGTACTGGTAGGAGAAAGAGAGAGAAAATAGCGAGGCAGAATGAGAGAGAAAGACAATGAGAGGCTGTAATCGATAATAAAAAAGATAGAGAATCGAGTCAGCTTTTCCGAGTATCTGAATGGGCTGAATGGTGAGTCAGCTAAAAGTGTAGGAACGCACACTCACGAGTTGTATGCGTACAACTCCAATCTGTTGCAAATCGTAACATAAATAAACAGTTGTGAATTTTGTAATAAAGATAAATTGTTGCAAAATTTTTGCAACTGAAAATTCGCAACAGGGACAAATCTTGGTGTGCTGTGAGTAAATATTGGCATCTGGACAGGGTAAAGAAGAAACATCTTGGATGGCTCACTATCATGCTTAAGCTTAATCCCGTTGAAAAATGAAACCAAAGAGGAAATCCACTGTCAACAATGATAAATATCACCAAAAAAATTAAAATCATAATTTTCAAAACTGAAACAATCGAAACACAGCAGAGTAAAAGATGCTAAGCTTCATATGTTGCCACCAAAGCAGAGGAAGGTAATCCAGTAACTAACACCCGGTAAATCTAGTGTCTGAAGACTCCTATTCGACCACCCAAAGTTAATGTTTTTGGATTTGTTCAAACAGTTTAGAATTACGTATAGAGATACAATGAATATATTTATACTGATTAACTTGCAATACTTGGATATTCTTGTTGTTTTACGGAAAATATGGCAAATCAATTCTACCCAAGTTCGAAACTTGTAATATTACTAAAATTGCTCTAGAAACAAAACTGAAAAGATGGGTTAATCGTCTTAAAGAATAATCATATACTCATTGCTTCCCTAACATAGAGTATCTCAGCTGCTGCAAGTAATTTGTTCTCTTTTAGCTTCTTCTGTTCTAAGGATGGTGTCATTTTTGTACAGACAACCGCTTACTTTAGCAGTTTAAGCGGGTGAGTGGTGATTAGAGTTTAGTCTTCTTTTGCTAATCTTTAAACTAATTGAGTAAGCTTCAAGTCTAAGTGAAGGGAGCTAAATGTAGACAAAACTAGCTTGCATAATCAATTCTCTAAGCCTTTGTAATTAAATTGTTCAAAGCTTGTCAAATGATGCCTTACTGTTCTATTAAGTTAAAAGAATAAATTAGAATCAAAATACTACATGTCAAGTTTGTAACTTACCACTATTCTCATAGATGATTTATAGTCATCGAGAATATGAACTATGCTCCCGTATTAGCCTCTGAAGACCTGCAATAGTGCAACATGCAAGACTTCGTGTTTAAAAAAAGTTTTTGCATTCGGTCTATGAGCTCTAGCCAATAGAGCTTCGGAAATTCAAGCTTACCTTGATTAGTTGGTGTAAAAGAAAGTTTTAAGGACAACTGATGCAGGGGCATAAGAAACCCATCAACAACATAACGAAAATAATCAGTCCGAAACTTTAACAAAAACATTGAAGGAAATCATGTCCGGAGGACAAAGTATAAGACTAAGTCCTATGGGCTAGATTGAGCTGCTAGATTAGCAGTTAAGTGTTGCAATTCAAAAAAAAAAGTGTGGCCTAAAAGTTAACACTAGTTCTCTCTCCTAGCATGTGCTCGCAGGTGAAGTAGCAGCGAGATTGAAGCGCTGAATGGTTCAGCGCCACAAAAATCACCTTTATGTTGAATTGTTCGGCGCTCACAAGAATCACAAAAATCACACGGATCACAAAAATCACAAAATTTGATATGACGGCTGAAATTGGTTGCGCTGAACCAAACAGCGCTGGGCGGTGGTCCCAGCTGACGTGGGATGCTAATCTAAATGTTAGATTAGCACTCCCATAGGACTTAGGAAGTAGTCCTAGCTGACGTGGATTGCTAATCTAGCTGACGTGGATTGCTAATCTAGCTGCTAGATTAGCACCCGTAGGACTAAGCCTAATGGTGGTGATACCTTCTGAATGAACATAAGCAGTCCATGAATAAATAGAGGAGTGGTGCAATTGATCCCACATTCACACCATCCTTAGAACTAAAGAAGAACCATGCTGGTATCTTTAGATCATCTTTCTTGAGCAGTTCTGCATAAGCATAAGCATACGTACTAAATACACATCATAAGCACGGAATTATAATCCTCTGCCCTAGACAGTAATTTCAATAGAAATAGATATATTGCCACGTTCATAAACAGGCTCCATAGCAAGTCCAAGGAAAACCTGAGCTTTAGCTTATTAGGAATTGTCAAAGCAATCAGATAATACAGTGTACGAAGAATGAGGGAATACTATCATCTTTTTTGCGCAACATTGCTTGATCGGGTAGCCCGGGGCTTTAAATTATATAGCACAAACTAAATCTTAATAAACCCAATTTCCTAAAAAACCTGAGCTTTAAGAAATCATATAAGCACAATAGGGTATGTAGAATGAGAGAATACGTACGCTAGACTTACCTTCCCCAAATTGATGAACAAAATCGTGAAAATCAATTCATGTGATGAGAGGGTGAAGGAGAAATCAAACAAAACAAATAAAAAAAAGACATATCATAAGACTACAGTCCTCAGAGAACAGAGCTAAGAAACAATCCCAAACTAGGGTTTCTTTCGCTTGGAAGATTAAAAGGATACATCCATCTTCACTTTCACAAATGGTTTTCTACAGAAATTCATCTTTTAGAAGAACGCTATCACTGAATTAAAATTCAACCTAAACAAAAAAAAAGATCAACCTGAAAAAATCATTGAATTAAAAAGATGGGTTTTTAGTATCAAATTAACACCGAGATAAAAGGTGGATATGCTTCAAAAAACAAAGAGATACAAGGTGGAAAATTAGGGCTGCAATTTTAAGACCTAAAAGATGATTTTTCTTTTGTGTTTCTTCGTCCAGTGAAAGAGTCGCCATTGTTTAGATTTTGAACTTGATTTCCGAGAGGAGAGGTGAAGGATCAAAAAAAAAAAAAAAAAAACTAACTTTCATGTGAGTCAGATATTACACAGTGGAAAAGACTATTTTAAGGCTCGACATCAACGGTCAGGAACAACGTAGAATATTTAGACGACTTCAGATAGCCCCGAGCAGCACCCAACCCATATTCTGTTGACCCACGTACATCCACGTAACAATACTGAAATTTTTCTGGCCGTCGAAGTCAAAGACTGCGGGATGGGCCTTCCGGATTAATCTTGTCTACTCTTTGACTCTTTGATTAGAAAGACAAACACCACACCTTTTTATAACATTGATGATTGATTCATTCTCAAAAAAGAGCTGCAGCAATCAAGTCCGGATCATCATGCTGCAGCAATCAAGTCCGGATCAGATTAATTAGTTTTTGCGTAGTCCTTTCAGAAATCGAATATGCTGAATCGCTGATGTTGTGTTTTAGATCTCCATGATTGCTGGATAAAACCTAGATTAGGACATTAAACTTGCTTGGAAGATCTGGCTGCAAACGAAGTAGCAATTAGATTAAGCTGATTAAGCCAGTGTCTCATGCGATTATTTGGAGAACTTTGTCTGATATTATGGGAAAAAACAGGGAAATACTGGTCTGAGAGAGCAAAATGCAAAATTAATGAAGAGATGAGGATTTCTTCAGTAGCAACATCAGATTTAAGGAAGATGAAACTTGTGTTTTACTTGCATTTTTCTAGACAAACAAAAATAAGCCTATAATACTCATGCAGATTCATCCCGAACTAGATAACAGAGGAAATATATTGGTTCAAGATTCATCTGCAAAATTAACAGAAAGGTCCCAATAGTGACCAACCCCAGCATCAGCGAAGTATTTCCTAGCAGCAGCTTCAGTTCTGCACTCGTGAACAGCAAACCTATTGAAACTTGATTTAGCTACGCTGCCCTGCCACACAAGCACACATTTGTTCACTGGTTTGTCATTATCTTCATCCATATTGTCCTCTTCTTCATTTCTGACAGACACAGCCCAGTTTATTCTCTTAAGCATCAGCTTTCCATATCTTTTAATGGATTTATTGCCACCTTCCACAACCACAACAGTTATATCATCAGTTATCACCAAACAACCTGTTAGGCGATTCTCCTGAGCATTAACATCAACTTTAAATCGAGTTTGCCGGTGTGAGAGATCATTAATCTTATATACAGAAACGATGGTCTCAAGCGTGTTTGGATCATCAAAGAGCTTCTTCTCTTTTTTCTCACGGCGTTCTGCAGGTGTGAGCTTACGTGCAATGTTCCTATCAACATGGGCTTGTTCACGCTCAGCAGCTGCACTCCTAATTTCCATTTCAAGCCTCGTAGGATCTTGTGTGACTTCAGATCCAAGAACTTTCATAAGATTACTCATTTTGACCTTCGACTTTGGGGGTTCCAACAGACCCTGCCTGATCATCTCCTGTCTATCTTTCTCCTTCGCGAGACGCCGTTGGGTACGCAGTTTCTTCTGCTCTTTCTTCGTTAACTTTAAAGGTTGGGGAGGTGGTGGGGCAGGTTCAGCTGGGGGCTCAATTGGCAAAGGGTGCTCAACATATATTGTGATTTTATCCATTTTTAGTTCGTCTTCAGTAATGCTGTCACCGCTGATGTCACCATAGTTCCCAGAAGGCAAAAGCACAACATCCCTGATACATGCAAGATTTATATTATAAGAACATCAGTAAAAAATGTCATTGAGTATACTTTAAAAACAAAAGTAAAGAAGAATAACAGCAACATTGGTAACAATAGCAGTAGCAACTTACCACCACTCGACCTTGGGGATTGGGTCCTTTGGTTTTTCTTTGATGATCACTCTCTCGGATACTTCTATCAGATTCGGGTTGATATCAGGCTCGGCCTTCGCTTTTGCCAGCTGTGCTTGTTTTGTCTTCAACTCTTTTGCCTGTGCTTCTCCGAATTGGTTCTAGATATAGATGATGACTCATAATAAGGAGAACCGTCAAACAAATAATCCGCTAATAAGAAAACAGATAAAAAGGTTTCTTGTCTAACGTACTAACCTTGAACTTAATTATCTCTGCCTGCTTTGACCACACACCTTCCTCCACAAATTGAAAATTCATTCTCTTTGGCCTCAACAGTTTCGCCTTGTTGATACCCATTCTCTCATCATAGTGAGGATTTGATTCTGGATCCACCTCCAATTCAGGCTTCAGAATTTGGAATGCATCCTTTTTCTGCTTGTTGATGTTGACCTGGGATTTCGCATTCAAGTAACAGAGATGAGTAACATCAGTTGTTATTGACCAAGAAAGTAAATGAGAACAACAATTCAAGACCAAACCAATGAGGCAAAAGAGTGACACTGCGAAAACAAACCTTCAAGGTGCTGAGATTAGTCAACTTTGGCTGATTAACCACATTGCCATGTTCATCTACTTCTCTACCATGTGCATCTAAACGTAGAACAGGAGCTTTTGGTGGTTTTTGTTGAATAGCAATCTCTACTGGCATCTGCCCAGGGAACATGTTTATGAGAGGAGCAAACTCTGGATCCTGGTGAAATCCCATCTTCGCAGCAAGTTCCTGTGCTCTCTTTACTGCCTCAATGTTTGGTACATTTGCAAGTCCAGGAAGTGAACTTACGCCACCAACAGAGACAGTTGCATTACCTGGCTGTGGGGATACTAGTGTAGCAGTCGGAGGGGGCACGCTCGACGCTGGGGCTTTATCTACCTCCTTGTTTAATCCCATGGACAGCGTTGAATCAGAACTTGGTGTAGTACCTTTCTTTAACTATACACCAGGAGAACAAAAATTAAGGATCTGCTACTCAAGAGTCGTGAACACAAAAACAACAAGCTCGAATGAAAATGCAGTAAAAAGACTAGTCAAAAAGGAAAATCCATACGACAAACTGAAGGCATCGCCAAATACAAATAAAGGTTGATAAACTTACCTGTGGAATCTTTTTTAGCTTTTCTGACAATTGCTTCTGCATTTGTAACGCTCTCTTTGCTTTTTCTAAAGCCCCAAGAGACAGATTTCCACTTTTGGTAGCAGCTGAAGATGTTGTCCCATCTGTACTAGATTTTCCAGGAACCTCATGAGATCTGGTAATATTAACTCCCTTATTTTCATTGGTTGTAGAAATTGAAGATACCTTGGAAGGAGGGGGGTGATCCTGGCCAATCCTTGATGTCATTTGGTGTGGTTCCAGAGATGCACCCTGCAAAAATGAAAAACACAACTCAAAGTAAAAATCACTAAACTCAAATAATCCAAATCCAATTCTTATGTACTGACACTAAGAAGATTATCCCATCCAAATTAATGCCGGCGTAGAAAATTGAGAAATACAACAAAGCAATTGATCACTAAGCACCAGTTCAATTCTATTGAAGCATTATAAAAGAGTAATTAATCTCTACAAATAATTATTCACACCACTGTCAATGGTCTTCTTTCACATAGTAAGTTCAGACCAGCAATGAAGACATAGTATACACTGCTTGATCAGCAGGGTTTGACCCACAGTTTTCAGGAAAACATCTTCGCGTAATAACCCTTATCCCTTAGCCTATACAAGGTACAGCTCAGAAGAAAAAGTGACATGAGTCAACTTGGTGAGACAACTTTGTTTCACACTTAAAACTAATACTTAAGCTTTATGCAAGACACTACCAGCTAAGCTATATAATAATTTTCATTCATTTACATATGGCTTGTGTAACAATTAGAATAATGATACGTAATTGCATACATCTCCCACTTAATTACAAATAACAACTCTACTTTTTTTTTGTTATATTTGCTCTTCATCTTTCCAGTTTCATGAACCGCATCAACCCTGTTCTCAACTTAAAACATAACCTAACGTCGGTTGTTTCTCTTCAGCTATAAAAACAGCTTTTTAACACATCGAAAAAGAAAAAAAAAAGAAAATCATACAACTGGAATGGACACTCAGATGAAAATTATACTAAATCCAAACTAACACTATAAGCATCATATTCCACCCAAATGGAAGCTACTACAGAGATCTCCAGCTCCAAATTAGTGACATGCCTGATAAACAGAACATAGGCCAAACAAGCAAGCTACACTGCTATTGTTGGTGAACACGAGCTAACTTCTACCCCATGTATACCAGCACTGCAGCACAATTATGCAACAAGTAACGTGGTTTCGATATTTCAATCACATTTCCATCAGTTATGACCAACCCTACATCTAATTCACAATAAAACACTTGAAACTAAGTACCAAATCAAAATAAAACAAATCAAAGAGGAAGTACAAAAAACTTACATTAGCAGCAGCAATGGAACCGCTCCCGTTGGTAGAAACATTACTCTGAACATTATCACCACCCATCCGTTCCCTGTCTTCAGTTTTATCCCCAAATCTTCTTCGTTCCCTTTTCTCCACTCTATTATTATTATTATTACTACTACTATTATCTTCCTCATCATAATTTCTACTTTCTTTATAAGCTCCATTCAAATCCCTGTCTTCGGCATCCTTATCTTCAAACTTCCTTCTCTCTCTTTTTTCAGCCCTAACTCTTTTCTCGTATTCTTCACTTTCTTCGCCTCTTTCTTTCCTTTTATGAGAAGCAGAATCACTCACATCTGTACTACTTCGGTGCTTATGATCTCGATCTCGATCGCGATCTCGATCTCGATCGCGATCGCGATCGCGATGATTATCACTGTGGTGACTTGATTCTCTCTCTTTTTCGTCTCTGGATTTTCTGCTTGATACCCTATCCATCTCTCTCTAGGGTTTCTACTGTTTGTTCCCAGGACGAACTTTTTTCCTTCGACAAAAGAAAGATTTGAGTATAATATTTATGTGTGGCTAAAGGTATTGTTCACCCCTGTGTTATTATTTTGAGTCCATCTATGTACACCCCTTCTTCACCCGGGTGCACATTCCTCCCTTATTGGCCATACACTTAACTCTAGTTAATCTTACATAGTAATAAATAAATTATTACTATGTTGGAAACCGGAAAATGGGGGAACAAAAAAAAGTGGGGGAACAAAAATATGTGCAAGATTTAAGTTTTCTCTATGTATATCTTTTAAATTATTCTTTCTCAGTGAAAAACACCATTAAGGAACCCAAATTTTCTATCTTCCTCTCAATAGTTTCTCCATTAGTTCATCTGGACGACTTCGATCATTGTTCAAACAAATTGCATTAGTGGTATAGCCTGTAATTTTTTCAAACAAATTTGATGTGATCGTTAGATCGAAGGTTACCCATATATACCCCATCTTGATCAGTTTAGCTTTCCAAACTCTAATCATACTTCTGTGCCATGTTCCAAATTTTTTTTTCTTTTTTTTTTCTTTTTGGTAAATAAGAATTAGTACCTAAATGATCAATTAACATTCTAACTTATACAGAGACATCATAAATTCATAATCCTTTCAAAGATGTGGAGAATACTTTTCTACAATTTTTCTTCTCTGTTTCGTCCTTTATTAAACATTCACTGAATCATTGATCAATCTTCTTTAGGTCTATTCAACGTATTCATCAGCGAAAGATCTGTAGCTGGAATTGAATACTGCTATTCCCATAGTCCTACCAAATAGATCTGCTCATTTCTATCATCAAAATTCAACTTGAATCTTAGGCTTTATTTTTGCTTGACTTAATCGAAGATTTATAACCAAAAGATAAAAGTAAGATGGACTTAACGTCTTCTTCCAGGCAGAGTTTATAACGGACAGAGAGAGGAGAGAATTCGGGTTTACATTTTCCAAATTTTAAACTGAAAAGTCAATTAACAAATTAATGTCTAGGGTTAATGCACAACCAATAAACATGGGAGGAATGTGCACCCCGGGTCAAGAGGGGTTGCACATAGATGGACTCTATTATTTTTATTTTTTTATTTTTCTGGTTATTGTGATTGATTTTAATGGGGAGACTAGAAGTATTGTTCACCCCCTTTGGTTTCCTTTTTTTTCCCTTCTTTATATTACGAAACTAGATATCACCCGGGCGTTATGGCCCGCGCTCAACCTCTCATTATGGTGCTAATCTTCGTGGTTATTTGTATAAGATTTTCTAACTTAATTCGATGATAGTCAAGATGAATAAGTGTATATTAAATTTTCTATGCGTAACAGTTCTAATAGGAGTGTCCCTTTAAGGGTATACCTCCATCAGAAAGGATGTGAGCCTACATATATTCCTTTGACAACACTGTTGTAGTAAATCAATACAATAGGTAATTAGGATTTGGATAGTTCAGAATATAAAATAAATATTATTTTTGTTGAATCTCGTTGTTGGTTATCTTGTAGCTAGTCCATCCAAGCACCGTAAGAGTACCATATAGTCTGCAATTATGTAGATAATCAAGTACATTTAAGCATCAAAAAAGGCAACACAAAAATATAGGAAAAGGGTGAAAAAGCGGGGGTCTAACAACCACACCGAATATTTCGTTCGACAATCTGTATGGACTAACTCCAATATAATTCCAAGGGAATCGACTAGACAGTCAAACTCAATCAAGGAAGAACATCCAAGAGTTATATTCCAATTTTTCAATACAATCTGCAATCGAACAGATAAAAATCTGTGAGCCTAATTGATATGAGAAATAACTTGAACGGTATCAAAAACCAATGTTCAAGTGTCAGTCAATTTCATCAACAACCAAAGGTCAGTTTTACCAATTGATTGAACTACACACAACCTGTGATATTTCAATTATATAAGCAAATATAATGCGGAAAATAAATAACAGAGACACCAGAAATTTTGTTAACGAGGAAACCTCAAATGCAGAAAAACCTCGGGACCTAGTCCAGATTTGAACACCACACTGTATTAAGCCGCTACATACACTAGCCTACTACAAGTTAACTTCGGACTGGAATGTAGTTGAGCCCTAACCAAGTCTCACACCGATTAAGGTACAGTCGTGTTCCTTACGTCTCTGAATCCCAACAGGACTCTACGCACTTGATTCCCTTAACTGATCTCACCCACAACTAAGAGCTGCTACGACTATTCTGATAGATAAATCTTTCTCCCACAGAAATACCTATGAAGTTTTGTTCCGTCTTGTGATAAATCAAGGTGAACAAGAACTAATTGATAATTCGGTCTTATATTCCCGAAGAACAACCTAGAAATATCAATCACCTCAAAATAACTTAACTATATGGTAGTATAACAAGTTATTGTGGAATCATAAAGAATGAGACGAAGAGCTTTGTGATTACTTTTTATATCTTACCTATCGGAGATAAATCTCGAGCAAATCTTAGAGAAGATAGTAATCAATACGATATAATAAGTAAGATCAGAACACGCAACTACAAAGAAAATAATTGGGTCTGGCTTCAGAGTCCCAATGAAGTCTTTAAGTCGTTAACCTATAATGGTTTTAGGAAAAACCTAGGCTAAAGGAGAATCGACTCTAGTACTCAACTAGTATCACACATGAGGTGTGGGGATTAGGTTTTCCAGTTGCTAGAGTTCTCCCTTATATAGGTTTCAAATCAGGGTTTGATAACTTTGAAACAAAACAATCAATATTCACCGTTAGATGAAAACTTGATTTAAAATTCAAGCTAAGTTTGCTTAAAACAAAGCAATATCTCTCCACCGTTAGATGGTCTTAGCTTGTTACATACAAGTGAAATATACCTTCATTTAAATATGGGCAACCGTACCTAAACGTGTATATTGAGTTGGCTCAACAATAGTTAACCGAAGTTAGCCATATGAACACTTTTCTCTTAACCTCATTCATCTAACACTTATAGATCATATGATAATAAAATGAACCTAATTGTGTTACTCATAGAATTGTTTATATTCTCATGTACAAGACACAATTGAAACAAAATCGGATAGATTCAAGAGAATAAATTCATGAACATTAAGCCACGATTTGCAAAGATTGCATTCCTTAATATATATATATGTATTTGTTCATGAGTATGAGATCATATTTAACCGATTTTAGAACTTAAATCAATATTATTTGCAAACGGGTATGCAAACTTAAGTTCCGGAGATTGGTCTTGTCCGACAGTTCGCAAACGGGTAAACATAATGTCGTACCGGACCGCAACTCAGGTGAAACCGTTTTCAAACTTGGTTACCAGACTTTGCCAGTAAAAACCGTTGGCATACTGGTATGCATACTTGGTTCCTGGACCTGGATAACACTACAACAGTTGTATACTGGTGTGCATACTGTGATATATACAGACAATGGTTATTTGTTCTAAAATCCCATTTCAATCATTGAAACATCCTTAGAAGACGACAATAGTTGTCTCACACAAACTATTAGCTTATAAGTAATTTTCAATGATCAAATCATCAATACGAAACATTCCGAGTCTACATCAAATGACTGTCTCATACAAATCATGTAAGATGTTTCAAGGAAATTTTTACATGATCATCTTTTGACTCATTGTTTAGTTTCCAAATAATAAATCGTTTCCAACTAAACTCGTCAAGAATAATGATGAACGTAATTAAAGCAAAAATCTTTCCAACACATATTTAGAGAAAGATATAAGCGAGTTAAACTCAGCTCGAAATATCAAATGTGTATAATGTAAAGTCTATATAGCTATACGACCTAGTCTCAATAGGAGATAGAATTGAATAGACTTCTGAGTGATAGATAAGTTTTAGTCTCCACATACCTTTTGTTGATGAAGTTCCTCCAAGATCTCCTCAGTAGATCTTCGTCTTCAATCGATGAACGTCGTGAAGTTTAAAGCTCAACTATACATTCTATCCTAATCCGAGACATAGCTATAAGTAGACCAGAAATCAAGACTTATTGTTTTGATCTCCTAAACTTGAGAAATAAGCTTGAGATAGCAGCGCTTGCGAGTTCGACCGAGCAGTGCTCTAACAATCTCCCCCTTTTTCAATCAAACTATCAATACACATGGATTACAAAATAAATAAACTTTGTAGCTTCTCATCCAACATGCTTGATTTCCTTGGTTGTTCAACATTCCTTGAATTCTTCGTCACTTCAAGTACTCCAGTGATTCTGAACGTGTTCAACTCAGTATCATTGTTGTTGAACATCTGTAGCCATAACAATAAGAAAACATATGTTCGCAATTGTTGTTATACAGTGTCATAGAACTATTACACAGCATTAAAGTCCAATTGTATCACAAGTTTGACAATAATACTACGGTGATATATATCACTCCCCCATAGTCAATACTTCATTTCACAATGAAAACCACCCCCACCCCCCTACATAATGATCCGTAAACCATATTTATGTAGTGTAAACTACAAAATAAATCTCCCCCTTTTTGTCAATATAAATCGGCAAAGGTACGAAAATTAATGGGATCATAATGAAATTCTCATAGAGACACTTCATGACTAAAAAAGAACATATCAACTTTGTTTCGATGATTTCACATAGTCGAAACTTAGTGTATTCATCAAGGAGTTTATAAAGATACAAGATAACTCCTACAATATCCCACAACCGCACTCCCCACAAAAAATTGGCAATTAAGCACAAGTTCAATTAAGAACTCTCCCCCATAAAATGTCATTCCCGGAAGAACAACAAGAGCGACCTTACTTTTATGAGAAAATAAGGATTTCTTTGGACATTAACAAATCACATGAGACATGAATTTGTATCCAGTAAACTCAAATAAATTAACCACAAGAGAACCTTAATGATTAATTTAATCGGAAATGCTCAACATAAGAAAACTTACGGAGCCATACAATACTTTCACATAGAAGTGGATCAGGGAAAGACCAATACTGCGGAATATTCGGATGTTCATTCTATCTTTTATCAGTATTTGCATAAAGACATAATAAACTTAACTATTGTCATATGAGATATCATAGTTCACGGACGTAAACACATATATCCCATAAAAAATATTAATATATAAAACCATAAAGATTAATACTGCAAATTCATCTTCCAAATAACTTAGAATTTAAATAAATAAATCTAAATCATTGCAAGATTAAAATCGTTGGCAATAGCTATGTGTAATCACAAAATATGCTATTCAAAACCCTAGCTATTCTTCTTAAAACACAATAATAAATTCTCATATGAAGTTTCCTAGACATTAATATTCTTGAAAAATTCTTTATCGTCCCCGAACTCCTTGTTGTCAACAGACATTGGAAGATAGGGTTCATGAAGAAAGGAGTCAATTCCAACGAACCTTCTAGACTGATGCCGAACCAGGGCCTTATGAATTTCAATAGTTCTTAGAACAATAGCCTTTATTTGTTGAATATCAATCCTCGTTTCTTTCAACTCTTCAAGAACACTAGAAAACTTCTGAAGGTTTGAGGGGTTAGCCCTTGGTTTCTTCAAATTCTTCCTTTTTCCCTTCAAAGTTATAGAGGAATGAGATTTATCTTTTTCCTCCATGATTGATGGCTTAACAATCATATTAACATCTTTTCCATCGGAAGATATAATGCTTGGAGTCTCTATATGGAATTGTGAAGAAACACACAAAACTAACTCCACGAGCAATCTCTTGATGAAAAAAGTTTTAGGGTAGGAAAAAAAGGAATATAGGGTTACAGAACCTAAATACAGGGTAAGTAGGATTCACGTACAACCGACTCATAACCCTAAAAAAAGGTAAAATTGTCGAATTTAACCCTTTTTTTAATAATAATCAAAATAGGGCAAATTTTTTCAACATCAATTATGAAAAGATCAACAGAATTCCAGAAAAACAAAATGAAAAGTAAACAAAATTTCTTTTCCTAAAAACCCGATTGTACATAAATATTGTCTCTTTTTAAATTCGGGCACATGAGACAAGAAGGACCTTCAACACAATTAAGCTGCGTTGGGGTGAATAATAATATGTCCACCATTCAATTCTTGTACGGAATTCTTAACACTCTTTTTAGACCTTGTTCTTTTCTGTAAGGGTCTATCTTTTTCTTTAGAAATTAACTTCTTCGGAGATGAGTTAAATCTACATACCTCAGATGAATTCGACTTCTGAACAAGTTTGAGTTTGTTTGCTAATCGATTTGCTCTCCGTTGAAGTTTGTTGACATATCTTATTTTATGCTTGTACTTGAAACACTTAGAGAGTTCATGACCCTTAAAAGTACAATAAGAACATGTCAATGTGGAGGACGGTTCAGACACCATAGCTGAGCATGCTGCTAAACAAATTGAGGTACCTGAAACATGTGAGATAGAATTTTCAGTAGACAGAGAAAAACACATTTTATCCTCCAAAGTGGTTGAAGAAGTTTCTCCATGAAGAATATAAAGGTTGATGTGCGTATTGCTACAATTATCAAAATCAATATTTTCACCAAGAAGAGCAACACTTGACTTTTCATCTTCATTTGAGTCATACTGATCTGACGTTTCATCAAGAGTTGCAGCAAGACCTTTATTCCCAGTGTATTTCTAAGATTTGGACACTCATTAGCAAAACGACCAAAACATTTGCAATTGAAGCAGTGTGGCACATTATGGGCGAAGTACACTTCTCATCTAGGGAGACTTAAAGAATATGGGGTGAAGTCTTCGATTCTTCCAGGCATTCGTTTAATTCACTCCTCTGTGGACAAAAATACCAAAGTGGATGTTTAGTATGGTAATGAAAGTATTGCAGACATACTTGGTGAAACTGACCTTGATGGTTCCATCATGGTTAGTGATATTATTGTTAACAATAACTGGAAGTTGCAGGGCGCTCATGCTCAACAGTTGGCGCGAGCTGGTGTGGACTTAACAAATTTTCCGGTGCTGCAAGGAGGGGAGGATTGTAGAGTCTGGATGCCAAAGATGAATGGAAAATTCTCAATCTCGTCTGCAAAAAAAATCCTAAGAAAGAAATATTCGGCTGCTGAAGTGTATGGTATTTTGTGGAGGAAAGCAATACATCCAAAGTTAGCTGCTCAGAATTGGAAAATCTGTAGAGAAGCTTGTGCAACTCAAGACAAATTTAGGAGCAGATTCAAAGTTGATCTAGCCAACAGATGTTACTTATGCAAACAAGCTGAAGAGTCCTTAGAGCACGTCATATGGAGTTGTCCTTTTGCAGCACAAATCTGGCAGTGGTGCTCAGGTTTGTTTAAACTCAGTCCACATTATGGTTTAGTGAATTCGTACAAGGCTGTTAAAGGGAAAAGTCGCATTATAAAATATTTGTGGTTATTGGCCAACATGATAATTCGGTCGGAGCTGTGGCAGACAAGAAATATGGCCTGTTTTCAAAACGCGGCAGTGAGTATTCACTTCTTCAAACAACACACTTTCCATTTGATCCATGGTTTCTCTATCCGCTTGAAGAGTTTTATGCATAATACCTCGGAAGATCTGGAGATTTTGAATTGTTTTGGTGTGCGACATAAACAAGTAAAGATTATACAACCAATTGAGTGTTCTTGGGTTCCTGCTAACTGGGATGAAATGTTATTGTGTTGCGATGGTGCTGCCAAAGGTAACCCTGGTAGAGCGGGAGCTGGTGTGGTAGTTCGAGATGCTGGTTGCAATTTCGTTGGAGCTATGAGCATTGGGATAGGTCGAACTAATATCTTATTGGCAGAGCTCTATGGTGTGATTATAGGTTTGGAATAGGCTATGAAATGGTCAGTTCGTAAAATCTTGGTGAGGTCAGATTCAATTGGTGCCATAACTGCTTTTAAGATTTCTAATTTACCATGGTTCGCAAGACAAAGGTGGAGAAGGATTCAAGATTATTATGTTTCCATTCGGTTTGTGCATACTTATCGAGAGGCTAATTTTGCAGCTGATGCTATGGCAAAAAGGGGTTGTCTTTTGAGGAATGGTGAAGGGATGAAGTATGATGAGAGACCTTATTTTCTACGTTCTTTAGAATATCCTAATGTCTCTTATTTCAGATTTAAATAGTTTGTAAGTTTTTGGGGTCTATGGACCTCTTTTCTTGTAAACTCTTTGTAAATATTTCTATTCATCAATACATTTTGGACTTACTAAAAAAAAAGCAGTGTGGCATATCCTCATCATCAATATCGACGATGTACCTGTTTTTAGGAGGGACACGATCGTGAGGTTTGACTGATGACCTGGGTTTATCTCTGATGAACCGTTTACTTCTCTTTAAAAGAATATCTCTAAACTGTCTTGTGATCAGTAAAACTGAGTTGTCAAGATCTTCATCTGATGAATCAGTCTCAATAGGATCAGTAATAAAGATGCCAACACTTTTACTTTTGTCAAGTAATTTAGTGTTCTTTTGTGCTTTGAAAGCAATATCCTTTCGGTATTTGGATGTATGCTCATGATCAAAGATCTTTAACTTCCCAATAAGAGTATTTATGGAAAGTGTATCAAGGTTATTTCCTTCAAAGATGGCATGTTTCTTAGAATCGTATCTAGCTGGTTATGATCTGAGAATTTTCATCATAATGTCCTTTTCAGGAATAATTTTACCCAATGCAAAGGATGCATTAACAATTTCAAACACTTTGTGATTAAACTCATCAAATGAATCATCATCAACCATACGAAGGTTTTCCCAATCAGAATTTAGGTTTTGAAGCCTAGCTTCCTTTTCAGAGGCATTCCCTTCAAATACAGTTTCTAAGATATCACAAGCATCTTTAGACCGAGTGCACGTAGTCACATGGTGCTGAAGATCTTGGGTAATAACATCTATGATAGCATTTAACCCGTCAGAATTTTGATTTACAGCGGAATCTCGTCAGGCTCATATCTACTAATATCCTTTGCAACAGTTACACCATCTACTGTAGTCATTGGAGGATTATAGCCATTTACAACAAAAACCCATGATTAAAAATCAGGTGCTTGAAGAAAGCACGGATAGCAATTTTCCACCATAAGTAATTCGAGCCATCGAAGACTGGCAGTACATTTATAGAGATAGTGCTTCTGTCCATAGAGTCAGATTGATACAAACACAGACTTCTGAGGTCTATAACATGTTTTCCAAGCGGGGGTCTAACAACCACACCCAATATTTCGTTTGGCAATCTGTATGGACTAACTCCAATATAATTCCAAGATAATCAACTAGACATTCAGACTCAATCAAGGAAGAACTTCCAAGAGTTATATCTTAATTTCTCAATACAACATGCAATCGAACATATAGAAATCTGTGAGCCTGAATGATAATAAATTTAACGGTATCAAAAACCAATATTCAAGTGTCAATCAATTTTAAAAACCAAAGGTCGGATTACCAATTGATTGAACTACGCACAACCTGTGATATTTCAATTATATAAACAAATATAATGCGAAAAAGAAATAACACAAACACCATAAATTTTGTTTAAGAGGAAACCGCAAATGCAGAAAAACCCCGGGACCTGGTCCAGAATTGAACACCATATTGTATTAAGCCGCTACAGACACTAGCCTACTACAAGTTAACTTCGGGCTGGAATGTAGTTGAGCCTTAAGCAAGTCTCACAACGATTAAGGTACACTTGCATTCAGTATGCCTCTGAATCCCAGAAGGACTCTACGCACTTGATTCCATTAGCTGATCTCACCCACAACTAAGAGTTTCTACGACCCAAAGTCAAAGACTTGATAAACAAATCTGTCTCACACAGATAAGTCTATTCTGATAGATAAATATGTCTCCCACAGAAATACCTATGAAGTTTTATTTCGTCTTTTGATAAATCAAGGTGAACAGGAACCAATTGATAATCCGGTCTTATATTCCCGAAGAACAACCTAGAAATATCAATCACTTCACAATAACTTAACTATATGGTAGTAGAACAAGTTATTGTGGAATCATAAAGAATGAGACGAAGAGCTTTGTGATTACTTTTCATATCTTACCTATCGGAGATAAATCTCGAGCAAATCTTAGAGAAGATAGTAATCAATACGATATAATAAGTAAGATCAGAACACGCAACTACAGAGAAAATAATTGGGTCTGGCTTCAGAGTCCCAATGAAGTCTTTAAGTCGTTAACCTATAATGGTTTTAGGAAAAACCTAGGCTAAAGGAGAATCGACTCTAGTACTCAACTAGTATCACACATGAGGTGTGGGGATTAGGTTTTCCAGTTGCTAGAGTTCTCCCTTATATAGGCTTCAAATCAGGGTTTGATAACTTTGAAACAAAGCAATCAATATTCACCGTTAGATGAAAACCTAATTTAAGATTCAAGCTAAGTTTGCTTTGAACCAAAGCAATATAACTCCACCGTTAGATGGTCTTAGCTTGTTACACACAAATGAAATATACCTTCATTTAGATATGGGGTACCGTACCTAAACATGTATATTAAGTTGGATCAACAATAGTTAATCGAAGTTAGCCATATGAACACTTTTTTATTAACCTCATTCATCTAGCACTTCTAGATCAAATGACAATCAAATGAATATAATTGTGTTACTCATAGAGTTGTTCAATTCTTTATATTCTCATATAAGTATACAAGACACAATTGAAACAAAATCGGATTGATTCAAAAGAATCAATTCATGAACATTAAGCCACGGTTTGCAAAGATTACATTCCTTAATATATATATATATATATATATATATATATATATATATATATGTATTTATTCATGAGTATGAAATCATACTTAACCGATTTTAGAACTTAAACCAACTTAGTTTGCAAACGGGTATGCAAACTTAAGTTCTGGACATTGGTCTTGTCCGACAGTTCGCAAACGGGTATGCATACTATCGTACCAGATCACAACTCAGGTGAAACAGTTTGCAAATGGTATGCAAATTTGGTTCCCGGACTTTGATAGTAAAAACTGTTCGCATACTGTTATACATACTTGGTTCCTGGACCTGAATAACACTACAACAGTTTGCATACTGGTATGCATACTGTGATATATCCAGACAATGGTCATTTGTTCTAAACTCCCATTTCAATCATTTAAACATCCTTAGAAGGCGACAATATCTGTCTCACACAAACTATTAGCTTAGAAGTAATTTTCAAGTGATCGAATCATCAATACGAAACATTCCGAGTCTACATCAAATGATTGTCTCATACAAATCATGTAAGATGTTTCAAGGAAATTTTCACATGATCATCTTTTGACTCATTGTTTAGTTTCCAAATGATGAACGTAGTTAAATCAAAAAGCTTTCCAACAATTAGAGAAAAAAATAAGCGAGTTAAACTCATCTCGAAATATCAAATGTGTATAATGTAAAGTCTATATAGTTATACGACCTAGTCTCAATATGAGATAGAATTGAATAGAATTCTGAGTGATAGATAAGTTTTAGTCTCCACATACCTTTTGTTGACGAAGTTCCTTCAATCTCTCCTCAGTAGATCTTCGTCTTCAGTCGATGAACGCCGTGAAGTCTAAAGCTCAACTACACATTCTATCCTAATCCGAGACATAGCTATAAGTAGACTAGATATCAAGACTTTTTGTTTTGCTCACCTAAACTTGACAAACAAGCTTGAGATAGCAACACCCGTGAGTTCGACCGAGCAGTGCTCTAACAAAAGGGATTATATGAAAGCTCAATAACAAAAACTAAAAGGGATTACACGACGACTAAATTACGAAAACTAACCAACCGTAAAAACCAAAATCCTGCAAAATAAACGAAATAAAACTGGGAACAAAGAGAATCTCAAATTGATAAGTTACTCTTCTTTGCACTAACACACTACAATCCAAATGCCAGCTGGAGTGTAAGAGACCTCACTAACAAAATAGGCACCTGATGCCAACATTACTAATACGAAATTTACTATCTTGGTATCTTTTATTATCTCATCTTTAACACAAAACAGTAAATTAGTCAAAGCATGCAGTACAAAACGATAAAAAACTTGTTCTATAAGGAATTTTAAATTATAATTAAAATTATATTTTACATTAGCTTCATAAGTGAAGTTTACATTTGATGTCAGGAACTCTCATTTTGTCTCACGTAGTTCGTCTCTTCAAGTTTCTCTCTCTTTGTTGTTGGAGTTTCTCTATCTTCGATGCCACCTGCATTTGAATACAATTTTATGTTATCTAGCAGTATTGTTAGAATCTACTAATACGTATTGTTTGTTTAAGAATGTTACATGAATATAAATTTTTGAACAGTTCTTTAATTATATATAAAAGTTTTTTGTCATCATTTTCAAACTTTAACTTGATGTTGTTATTGAAACAATTTTGGCAAGTAGCTTTCAACATTATTTATGGTATTCTTTTATGTGCATGAGCATATTCGATAATTGTATATGTAATGTCAAGTCTCAAAGAAATACAAATTGAGCAAGAAAAAGTAGTTCACACTCGATTAGTCAAAAAATAAGAACACATCATGTAATTCTACTTATGAGAAACCGACTTCTAATCGTGGCCATGTATATAAAAATCTTAAAATATTTTTTGATATTTTTTTAACCGACGTCTAAGGTGCACTGCTCGGATGCTCTAAGGTGCACTGCTCGGATGCCTTTGGAAATAGACTACAACTTGAAGGATTTTCTTCTCATGTTATTCATAATGCTACTGCTAATGGGTTTGTTATTTAGATTCAATAAGGCCTTCTATTCTAAATAGGAGTAAACGGGCCATTTCTATTGAGGTTGACGGGGTTCATATTTCTTTTGTTCATGCTAGTTATGTTCAAGTTACAAGGAGAAGACTTTGGCAGCAACTCAATCTCCAAGATGAATCTATTCCTTGGCTTGTTATGGGTGATTTCAATTGTATTCTTAGGCTTGATGAGAAAAAATGAGGTCTTGAACCAAAAACTTCGGCTATAAATGAGTTTTCAGATTGGTTGGATGACAATAATCTTTTTGAGGCTGACTCTTTGGGTACAAAATTCACATGGACTAATAGTCAGTCGGGTACTAATAGAATCATTAGTAAACTTGACAGTGTTGTTATTAATGCTGCTTGGCTTGGCGAAATTTGAGAATTGGCGGTGTAAAGATCTTCCTAGGGAAGTTTCCGACCATTCTACTCTCTTGGGTTATCCTTTTGTTGTTCCAAGGCCTAAGAGAGCTCCGTTTCGTATTCAGAAGATGTTGTTTTTGCACGAGGATTTTCTTCGTATGGTTAGTGATTGTTGGAATATGCCGGCTCATGGTTCTCTTGATTTCATGTTTACTTATAAAGGAGTGGAATCTTCTGGTTTTTGGTAATATTCATTCTCGGGTTGAAGCAAGATCAGTTGAGGTTTGAATCTGCAGCTCTTTGTTCGGATGAGGATCCAAGTGACGTTACCAAGCTTAATCTTATGAAGGATGCTACGGCTAAGCTTAGTGAGACTTGGCTTCAACACAACACTATGCTTAAGCAAAAGGAAAGAAATCAGTTGCTTGTGGAGGGTTCAAGCAATTCTACTTTCTTCCATAATAGCATTCGTATTCGCAGATGCTCTAATACTATTTCTGAATTAGTAGATAGTGATGGCCATACTATCTCTGATTATGATCAGTTGCGTGACCATATTGTGCAGAGTTCTATGAAGAGAAATTTAATGGCCATGAAACTGATATTGATGCTAGCTTATTTGATTATGAGCATGTTAGTATTTCTGATGAACAAAGTCTTTCCATGGACAGAATTCCAACTCCTGATGAAATCAAACAAGCAGTTTTTTACCTTGGAGCTGATAGTGCACCGGGGACAGATGGTTTTTCTGGTTGTTTCTATCGTCATTGCTGGGATATTATTCAAGATGACTTGATTAAGGCTGTTATGTTTTGTTGGAGTACTGGTCATATTCCTAATGGGGTGAACTCAAGTCTTATCATTTTACTTCCAAAGGTAAGAGGTGCAAATACTCTTCGTAATTTTCGACCTATTGGCCTTAGTAATTTTTCTTTAAAATTTTTACTAAGATCCTTGCTACTAGACTTGCTAGTGTTTTGGATAATCTTGTTTCTGAGGAACATGTAGCCTTTATGAAGGGTCGTAATATTCATGAAAACATCAGTTTGGCTTCAGAAATGGTTAATGAACTTCACATCAAGCATAAGGATGGAAACATTGGCCTTAAGCTTGATATTTCTCAGGCATTTGACACGGTGAGTTGGTCTTTTGTGCTGGAAGTTTTTCGCCGGTATGGTTTCTCTGAACATTGGTGCTCTTGGATTCTTAATATTTTGTATTCTGCTAGAATCTCTATTCTTTTGAATGGCAGTCCGGAGGGTTATTTCAAAATTAATAGAGGTTTACGTCAAGGAGACCCCCTTTCTCCTTTGATTTTTGTCTTGATTGAGGATGTTCTCAGCAGAAATATTACGAAGCTTTTTCTGGAAAAAAAATGTCTCATATGGTTACAAGAGGTGGTATTTCCCCTCTCATCTCTTCTTTGCTGATGACATTATGATTTTTTGCAAGGGCAACCTTAAGAGTCTTCATAATCTGGTGGATTTGTTGGGTAAGTATCAAGCAGCTTCTGGCCAAACTGTGTGTAGGCAAAAAAGCAAGATTTATTATGGTGGAGGCTCTTTGAGTAGACGAACCTATCTTGCTGATTACTTGGGTATGAGTGTTGCCACTTTTCCTGATAGGTATTTGGGAGTTCAAATTATGCCTGACACTGTTAGATATCATCATATTTCTGGAGTTGTTGAGAAGATTAAAGCTCAACTTGCTGGTTGGAAAGGTTTTTTATTATCTTTTCATGATCGTATTGTGCTTGTTAAATCGGTTATTTCTAGTTATTTTATTCACAACATGGATATCTACAAATGGCCGCGCAAATTTATTTTGCAATGTGAAAGAGCAATTAGGAACTGGTGACTTTAATGTTAGTCGTGATGTGGTTGTGGCATATGATAAAATCTGTTGCCCTTTTGAGGAGGGGGGTCTGGGTTTTACTCGTATGGCTACTATGAACAATGCTCTTCTCATGAAGCTTTGGTGGAAAATTCACACTTCAAAGAAGAAATGGGCTGGATTTCTTCGTGCAAGTTTTTTTTGTAGGAATGGTTGCATCAAGGCGAATGGTTTGAAATCTTCTATTTTGCCGGGTATTAAAAAAGTGTACAAGATTGTTGAATCTAACACTAAAGTGCTGCTAGGTGATGGTAGAGATACTTCTCTTTATTATGATGCTTGGTTTTCAAATAGATGTGTTGCTGATATCCTTAACTATTATACTATGGATAGAACCACGTTGGTTAGTGCTATTTTGATTGAAGGACGCTGGCAGATTCCTGTAGAACATTTGGATCGCATGGTAGCTGCTGGTCTTGATGTTAATCAGTTGCCTACTCCTTTGGAAGGTGGGGATTCACGTATTTGGATGCCAGAACTCAAGGGGAACTTTACTGTAAGTTCAGCTTGAGGTTTAATCCTCCAGAAGTATAATGATTTTGTAGGCGCGTCTCTTTTATGGAGGAAGCAAGTGCATCCTACCTTAGCTGCCCAGAATTGTAAGTTTCTTCGTGGTGCTTTCACTACTTATGACATAATCCAAAGCAAGTTTAAAATTCAGCTTGCAAGACGTTGTAGCCTATGTGGTGTGGCGGAGGAGACTCTTGATCATGTCCTTTTCCATTGCACCTTTGCTGGCCATGCTTGGAACTGGATTGCTGATATTTTTGATTTAATACGTAATGCTAACCTTGTGCTATCTTGCAAAGCAGCTAAGGGAAGAAGTGCTATGATCCGTGACTTGTGGCTACTTGCTAACCTTGTCATCAGTTCAGAGCTATGGGCTGTGCGGAACAAGGAAGTATTCCAGCGTCAACAACCTAACTGGAACATTTTCTTCAGGAGTGTTTTGAAGTTAATCCAAGAGTTTGCTGTCAGACTTTAAGGGTTCATGCGAAACAGTGCTGCTGATGTTGTTAATCTTGATTATTTCTGTGTGAATCATAGAAGAGTAAAGCCTTTTCAACCTGTTGAATGCTTTTTGGAGCCTCCGGAAGAGAATGAACTCCAACTTTGCTATGATGGGGCTGCGAGAGGGAATCCAGGTGTTGCCGGTGCTGGTGTGGTTGCACGAAATGTGAACTATTCAGTCCTAGGATCCATGTCTATTGGCCTTGGAGTTACTACTAATTACTTGGCGGAACTATATGGCATTATTGTGGGTATGGAGTGGGCTATAAGATGGGGAATGAGGCGCATTTGCATTAGGTCGGATTCCTATGGTGTTGTTGAAGCTTTGAAGAATGCTAATATTCCTTGGTTTGCTCGACAAAGGTGGGTAGCAGTTCGTAGACACTATGATGCAATAAGGTTTATTCATACCTATAGGGAGGCGAATTTCTCTGCCGATTCTATGGCAAAGAGGGGTTGTCTTATCAATGAAGATGAAGGTTTACATTATGATGGAAGACCAATTTTTTTAAATTCAGTTGAACAACCTAATGTTGCTTATTATAGATTCAAATAGTTTACAAGTTTTTGGGGTTGCTGTGACCTCTTTTCTTGTAAATTATTCTTTTTAAATTTGTTATCTTTTAATACAAATTTTTGACTTATCAATTTTTTTTTTTTGATATTTCAAGTAAAAGAGAACTGTGATTCCAACTGACTTCTAAAGCAACGTCCTAGCACTCACTCACAGTCGTTGACTTGGAAGCACCTAAGTTCAACCCCTCCAAAATTCTAGCCAAAACTTAGATATTTCCACCTTCCGCATTAGACACCTAGATAATGTAACAATTGTGTCTTACTTTCTATGAGGAAAATAACATAGATCAAGATCCTAGTTCTAAATAATCAACAAATGCTCCTTATGTTTGTCATAAAATCAATCAATGGATAATTATTTTGAGAAAAAAACATATACTATTTAGCTTTTTATGTAGATGCAACCGTATCTAACGAAAATCAAAACTTTGAAGATATTTTGTACTTACAAATATCAATATTGTCAAAATAACATGATCAATCATCAAGCTATTAATCCATAATATAGTTAGAAGGCTATAACTGCACACCTCATCAAGTTTTCTTTAGCATTTTCCAACCCGCCACCTTCTCATCAAACATTGTGTTGATGGTGGTTTTTAATTCAGGGTTAAAACCGTAAAACCCTAAGTTTATGTGTTTCTATTATGCAAAGATTTAGAGCCATTTAAAGTGGATGAGCACTTACGCCTCTTTGCTTACATATGTATTAAATAGTTCAGTATATTCATATATGAAATTTAATTAAAATAATGTTGGTTGCAAAATCCCAAGTATTCTTTAAATTTTGTTGAGCTCCTACTCGCATTATTCACTAATGCAGGGATTGTTAAGTATTTATCCTATGCAATGTTCCTAGCTGAACTCTTAATATTGACATGACATAACAATTAATGTTCAGTCTTAGCTGAGTAACAAGAATCTCCCGAAGTGTCAGGATTAAGATGTGCATGAATGTACTCAATCAGAGGCGCACAAGATGCAGTGAGACCAAAGTTGCGCTGCTTTCTAAGATAAAAATAAGTGATTTTGTAGCAACGTGCAAAATTCACCAAAATCGATTAACTTTATGTCAAATCACAAAATTTGATAGGTGTAGAATACACCTTGATTTAATTTATGCTTTCTTTGTTATTTTTCTTGTAAATTATGCATGTTACATGTGTTTTTGAGTTATTAGGTACTCTGGAGTCGCACGGATAAAAAGAAGAAGAAATCACCTAATTTGATCAAAAAGGGAGAAATTGTCATCTTATGGGCGAACACTATCTGGAGCCCAGTCAAGGTTAAGGGGAAACTCTATTTGGAGGAGTACTAAACACATGATAGCTGAGGTTAAGGGAATGTCAACTTGGGTGACCCTTATCTGAGACTATGGGTTGTCTCAATCCATCCTATTTGGATGACGACCAAAGGGAGGAGTCCCTTAGTGATGAAAATATGGTGAGTTTGTCAGTCACAATGTTTGTGCAAAAAAACTGAAATTGGCTCTCTGGAAATAACAATTTCACGAAATTAAGCTCAAATTTGGGATAATCAATCAAATTGATTACAAACTTCTGTCAAACACCATTAACTAAACGGATTCACAGTTCAAATTTATTTAAAATATCCATCAGATCGATCGAAATCGATCAATTTCAGTATCCTTATATTCAAAAAAAAAAAGCAAAAAACTCCGTTCTCAGTTTTTCATATCCTAATGAAAGCGTTACTAACAAAATTTGAGAAACTCACATACATCTTTTACCTATTTATATCTGATTCAAGAGATTTACACACATTATTTGATCTCTGTATAAAAAATAGAGTTAATTAAAAAAAAAACAGAGTTCTTTACCGGAAGTTTCAGGTTAGAAGATGAAGTCGTGGGCCGGGTGAATCCGAATATGGCCCATAACCAGAAAACCCAACCGAGTTAACTAGTGAACTGACTCAGAAGTCAGAACAGTTGGTCAATCATCAGTTCATCACTTTCCCTGTTCCCCTTTTCTTTTCACTTCGGATGACGACTACCCTAGCCATTTACTTCATGCTCACTGATGGATGCTTGCATAAGTTGCATTTGATTTTATAGTCACATTTCATTATCGGTATGGAATCCTTATACACAATTATTTCACTGATTCAAATTGTAAGGATTATTTTTGGTTGGTGTATGTATCTGCTTGTAGTTGAACATTAGAAGAAGAAGAAGAAAATTAGGTTCTTTACCGAGAAAATGTAGAGGATTCTTCATTCTTGGGTTTACAGGTTGAGAATAAAGACCATACCCATGAATTTATGACGTTGAAATTGCAAATTCAGAAGATTCTAAAATTGAAGGGTAGTGGTGCAATATATCTATCATTAATAAGGAAGAGGGGATGGGTGGTGGCGGTGGCCGAGCACCAAGCCTTTAGAGAAAGAGAGTGAAAGAGAAAAAACAGGTCCATTAACCTATACTTGGGAAATGCCAGATGCTATATCTACAGGACGCGTAGCGATAGTTCAACAGAAGCACACCATGTGTTAGTAAAGGTTTTGGAATTTCTTAGACTAGAGACTAAATGGTTTTTACTCGGCAAGCTCCCCTCCCATATGCAATTACTGGACCGTTACTGAACCGTTTATGCGATTACCAATTCATATGTATAAAAATAAACTTGACTTAGTTTTCAAGTCAGTTGCAACAGTGTTGGGACTTTGATGTTGACGTGAGGAGGTAACAAAAATACGTATTTTTTGTGTATTTCATAATCCATGTACATAAAGGTGCTGACAATATAATGTAGTGTATGGTAGCTCCGTTTGGTCGTCGGCACTCACTGCTGCAGCAGTCATCTAGTACATATGCCCTAAAATCGAGCGGCTCACTCGTTCCCCTCATTCACTAAATTCACCTGAAACCAAGAAGAAGAAAAGAAGAAAAGCAGCGACCGCTGCTATATCACCTGAAACCTATAGAGAGAGAGAGAGAGAAGTTGATCGAGAAGTTCACAGAGTTGATTGAATTTCAGTGAAGGAACAACTTTGGTCTGCTTACGAAATTGAGATGAAGTGAATTGATTGTGATTCCGAGATTCAGAAGAAGAGGTGGTGCTTAATGTTGATTTGAGAAGAGTTCGAAGGAATTGAAGGAGTTGATGGAGAGATTCTAAATTGGGGATCTCTGTTCAGGTCGAAATGATGTGTTGGTGTTATTGAGAATTAAGGGGTTGAATTGCAGACAACCAAGAGAAGAAGAGATTGAGATTGGGTTTGCGCTGAAATTAAAGATGGTCTGAGATGGGATTGATCTGTGTAAGAAGAATGGATATTGAATCTGAGAGATGATGATGCTGTAAATATAATTAATGGGATCTGGTAATGATGAATTTTTGCTATTAACACTGAAGATGGTGGAAGATTGAATCAGAGTTGGGTTTGGTGTTGTTTGAGAAGACATTGGTTGAAGCTATGAACAGATGGAGGTCAAGACAAGGTGGTGGTACCGAGCTGGAGGTGATTGAGATGGTACTTGAGAAGTTGATGGCGTTGATGGTTCTTGAATATGTGAAATTATGGTTGGGGTTTTGTGAATCAGAAGATTGGAGAAATGAGTTAGTAGCAGTAGCGGAAGAATACGCAAAATGGTGTTGGTGGTGCAGTTTTAGTATGCTGTAAGGAATTGGAGAAGCTGATCAGAAAGGGATCTTGCTGTTGCAGAAATAGCAAATGAATGAAATGATTGATTGAAATTAGATGTATGCTAGGAATTGTTACTCAATGAATCGAGGAATTTTGGGGATAGCTAAGCGGACCTGCTATCCTACGGTTGGTGATAATCTGTGACTAATAAAAAGTGGAAAAGAACATAATTTGAATCATTGTTTTGCAACAAAGAATGATTCCTTGATCTAATCTCTCTTATTGATTTCAACTTAGACTTTTGATTTCTTTATTTACTTTCTTTTTCTTTTAAAATCTAAAACCAAAACCCCCTCTTTTGTGACAATTAAGCAACTAAAAACTCTTGCTCCTCGTGGGGGCGAACTTGACTACACTATATTACTTGTTAATTAGGTGGAAAATTTTTAATTAATTTGTTGTGGATACGACACACATCAAATTTTGGCGCCGCTGCCGGGGATCAACTTAAGTTGTTTTTCTTTTTCTTTTCGTTTTGTTTTTGGATTTTCTTTTTGTTTCTAACCTTGTTTTCTAGAATTTTTATTTCAGGTACCAGTTTTCCATGTATGGTGGACACGAGCAAGCATATTACAACAATCAATACGGTTTTTAACCTCAACACTATGGAAACTTCCAACCATCCTTATGATACAATCAAAACCGATCTTTTGGCTATGATCAATTTCCTACAGAGCCTTATGGATATTCTCATACATATCAACAACCTTATGACGGGTATTAAGTGGACAATCACAAGGATGGGAGGATAGTTATACTTTTGATCAGAAATTCTCTAGTTTTGCAGATAAGATGTGTACCATGATTGGGGATCTTCAAAAAAAGTTGCAAGAATCCCTACAAAACCAGCAACCCTATGATTGGGAGGAATCACATCGAGAAATTCAGTGAAATTATACGAACAAATTACTCAACTCGATAAAAATAGGGATGAAAAACTCCAACAACTTTAAGACGACATTGCTAAAATACAAAGAGACATGGATCAATACAAGGAGGAGAGGGATAATGAAGAAATTTGCTTTCAAAGCAATAAATATTGTAATGTGCATGTGGTGTGTAATGAATATTTGATCTATGATTATGTTGGAAAAGGCAAATCTTCGGAGACTTTTGATGACACTAGTGTAGCTTACTTGAGCCTTGATCTTAATAATGATCAAACACCCATTTAAAAGGCAGAGCTTGAGGATGATGCAATTAGTGCTTTTAAAAAATTCTTTAAGGAAAGATATGAGTCCGTCGTAGAGTATGATCCTTACAACAATGAGGAAGTTATTCCAACTCCGGAACATAATAACGATCCTTCGCGTATTCAAAAGGAGGAGATTGGGTGTGACTTACCTATTGTTATAAACGATGTAACACCCTCACAAGAGGATCTTAGGATTTACACCGAAGAAGATTTTATGAGAGAGGAATGGCCTGATTCCGGTGATGAAAATGTTGAAGAGATGATGCTCGATAATGAAACGAAATTGATTGAATTCGTGGAAGACCTTATTGAACTTTCCAATGATTTTCATGATGCCAAGACTTTAATTAAGGTAGAAAATAACGAAGAATGGTTGAAAGATTTAATAGAGGACCACGATATACAAGAGGTAAGTAATTCACATGAATTATCTAAGGATGAAGAAGATTCCGCAAAACAAGAGATTGTGCGAGGTTTTTCTAATCTTTTGCATATTGATTCTTCTCCTTTAACTCTTATTGGTTTGAATGTATGTACTTCGAAAGTATTTTTGAATGACTTTTTTTTGTAAATATCTTCCATTGGAAACACTTGATGCTAACATTATGCAGGTTTGTCAAGAGGAATCTGTAGAAATTCCCACATTCTATGTTCTATATACACTTCCGAGTATGGACAAGAATAAGTGTGGGGGAAATTTCTATCGAGCGGTAATTCACTATTGTTTTCTTTTGCTAACATTTGTATGAAGCTAGTGTTGCAAAACAGGTACTATGGGTGGATCCCCAAATTTTTAGATTGTTAGTAATGGGGAATGAATCTTACAAGAGCCAAGTCGGGCCGACGACTTTAAAACAAGCGCTTCATGGGAGGCAACCCATATTGGTTTTGTATTTCTTATCCTTTTGCTTTTTATTTTGTTATTTATTTTTCTTGTTCCATATCATGTTAGGATTTCCCATCTTGATTTTACTAGAAGGATTCAATTACATTGAGGACAATGTAAGGTTTAAGTGTGGGGGAGTGGTTAAGCATATATTTTTAAAAAAAAAAATTGCATAAAACCTCCAACTTGTAGAGATTTTAGAGTCACTAGTATACTTCTAGCTATGTTTACATACGAAATTCTCGGCAGAAATAATGGAACTTAGAAGTTCTAGAGAACACTAAAAATTAAATGTTATTAATCTTTGCGAGAAGTCATTATTGTTTGTGGCTCAACTTAACCATGTCGGTGATGCAAATGAGGTGCAGAAAGATATTCAGTCATAGAGTTGCTGATCAATCATTAGTGGAGACTGCCCTATTTATATCATGTGAGGCACCGACCATAAAATTTTTGTAGCTGACTAAAAATATTTGTTTTGAGTGTGTTTCACCGTACGTTAATTTCGGGTTGAATGGTGAGCTACCCAACTTCACACCATTTTCAACACTATTTTTGATCTCTTGAGTGCTAATTTTGTCAATCATGAGGGTGACGTCTATAGATGAAGCCTCCTTCTTGTAGTTCGATTTGCAGTTAGCACCATTCTCTCGAAAACAACGGGTCCATAGAAACACCATCATCATCAACAAGGATCAACATCAAAATCTACAAAGAAAGTTGAAGACGTTCAAGGTTTACAAGCAACGGAACAAGAAAATAGCAAATTTCATATTCAAGTAAAGCAACATACAATGAGCAGATTTTTTTTTATATATGTTGAAGACTTACGATATAATGAGCATAATTAAACATACAAGTTGAAGACTTATTTACAAGAGCAAAGAAAATCAAAAGGTGAGAATTATTGAAGTTTATGATTTCGAGACAATACAAGTTGTGAAGAATCAAGCGGTAAAATACTTCTCCCACGGCCACGGTTTGTTTTATTTTCACTTTGTTTTGTATTTTATTTCTCTTGTCTTCACAAAAAAATGAAAAAAAAGAAGAAAATTTGAAAAAAGAAGAAAAAAAGAAGAAAAAAAATGAGACAAGAGAAAAATTTAACATTGTTTTTATTTTTTATTTAATAAGTCGTGGGGAAGGAAAATCTATAAGGAAGTTTCAAGCGACAAGGATTTAAGAAAAATAGTTACAAATTGTCAAGGATCTAGGAAGTTCAAGAGTTTATCATCAATAGTTGAAGCCGAAGCCGAAGACCAAGAAGATGAAGACGAGGAGCCGAAGACGTTTCTATTGGATGTTGTGACAGTAGTGTTATCATAATTGGCAATCGGATGTGAAGGTGAGTAAGTAATCTCATCCTCGATAATAGTGGTTGATTTCCTTTCTTAGAGATCAGATCGTTAGAAAAAGATTTTTACTTCCCACGATTTTGTGGGGTCTACAGAAATTATTCGGAAGGTTTCCTTCCCACCATTCAACGTGTCGCAGGATTTCTCTATTCATTCCTAGCTGCACACATGTGAGAACCATAAAAGTGCGTCTTTTGAGTGCAATTTCATAAAAACCTTTTGGTGAGGCAGAGTCAAGGCGAAATGCTTATTGGTCGCTCTCAAACTTGAAATCTTTCATTATGGCATAGGTTGACCGTTCACACTTTCTTCGATTAATTGCACTTCATATTTGAATTTTTTTTCTTATATTTCTGACTTCTTGACACTAGATTGAGAATCTTTATGTTCTTATAGCTCTTTGGATGCTTGCGACGCTGGAACGCTTTGAAGTTGGAGTAGGTTTTATGGGTATATCTCTAGTAAGCCCTCACAAGACTATAACTCGTCCACTAGGGACACCTAGGGGTTTAAAAGCTTACATGCTAAGTTTAACCGTATTCTCGACGAAATGGAGTTGTATGTATTTAGTTTAGTTTGCTCGAGGACTAGCAAAGTCTAAGTGTGGGGAATTTGATAGGTGTAGAATACACTTTGATTTAATTTATGCTTTGTTTGCTATTTTTCTTGTAATTATGCATTTTATGTGTGTTTTTGAGTTATTAGGTACTATGGAGTCGCACGGAGGAAAAAAAGAAGAAATAACCCAATTTGAGCAAAAAGGGAGAAATTATCATCTTATGGGCGAACATTATCTAGAGCCCAGTCAAGGTTAAGGGGCAACTCTATTTGGAGGAGTACTAAACACATGATAGCTGAGGTTAAGGGGATGTCAACTTGGGTGACCCTTATCTGAGACTAATGGGTTGTCTCAATCCATCCTATTACATATGCCCTAAAATCGAGCGGCTCACTCATTCCGCTCATTCATTAGTTTCAACTGAAACCAAGAAGAAGAAAAGAAGAAAAGCAGCGGCTGCTGCTATATCACCTGAAACTGAGAGAGAGAGAGAAGTTGATCGAGAAGTTCACAGAGTTGATTGAATTTCAGTGAAGGAACAATTTTGGTCTGCTTACGAAATTGAGATGAAGTGAATTGATTGTGGTTCCGAGATCTCATAAGAAGAGGTGGTGCTTACTGTTGATTTGAGAAGAGTTCGAATGAATTGAAGGAGTTGATAGCGAGATTCTGAATTGGGATTTCTGTTGAGGTCGAAATGGTGTGTTGGTGTTCTTGAGAATAAAGGGGTTGAATTGCAGATAACCAAGAGAAGAAGAGATTGAGATTAGGTTTGCGCTAAAATAAAGGTGGTATGAGATGGGATTGATCTGTGTGAAAGAATGGATATTGAATCCGAGAGTTGATGATGCTGTAAATATAATTAATGGGATCTGGTAACGATGAATTTGTGCTATTAACGCTGAAGATGGTGGAAGATTGAATCAAAGTTGGGTTTGGTGCTGTTTGAGAAGACATTGGTTGATGCTATGAACAGATGGAGGTCAAGACAAGGTGGTGGTACCAAGATGGAGGTGATTGAGATGGTAATTGAGAAGTTGATGACGCTGATGGGTCTTGAATATGTGAAATTGTGGTTGGGGTTTTGTCAATCAGAAGATTGAAGGAATGGGTTAGTAGCAGTAGCAGAAGAATATGCAAAATGGTGTTGGTGGTGCAGTTTTAGTATGCTGTAAGGAATTGGAGAAGCTGATCATAAGGGGATCTTGCTGTTGCAGAAATAGCAAATGAATGAAATGATTGCCTGAAATTAGATGTATGCTAGGAATTGTTACTCAGTGAATCGAGAAATTTTGGGGATAGCTAAGCGGACCTACTATCCTACGGTTGGTGATAATCTGTGATTAATAACAACTGGAAAATAACATAACTTGAATCATTGTTTTGCAATGAAGAACGATTCCTTGATCTAATCTCTCTTATTGATTTCAACTTAAACTTTTGATTGCTTTATTTACTTTCTTTTGCTTTTAAATATAAAACCAAAACCCTCTTTTTTGTGGCAATTAAACAACTAAAAAATCTCGCTCCTCGTGAGAACGAGCTTGACTACACTATATTACTTGTTAATTAGGTGGAAAATATTAATTAATTTTTTGTGGTTACGACACGCATCAAAATTCAGTTTTTTGACCTAATTTTGCCAATTTCCAAAAATTAGGTTTTTGCCCTAAAACGGAGCCTGCACGATGTCTCGATCCCTATTGGTCAAGACTAAACCTAGGTGTTAGTGCATAGATCGGTTGAACCCACCAAGCGTTGGTATGTCAAGTTTGGTTGTCATATTTTAGTGAATCAAAACTCAATTAAAGAGTCGCTTGATTATGTACTAGAGACAACTTCGTGTAGGTTAGGCTAGAAAGATTAGGATAATGAGACATACAAGTATTACTCTAAGACTTGAAGAATGTGAAGAAGTAACAAGCTACATCGGCGACATCATCCTTCCTCTTGAGGTTAGTAATATTTTGACTTGAACTGTCTCATTCCCAACGTATCTTTCAAGTCGTGCTATATTGAAAACATAACTGCGAAGCTGTGAATGATTATACTCTAGTATACATAGTGTTAAGGAATTACAATACGAAGTATAACTCTTATCTTTTGAACTTTGTATATAAGACATCGACATAATCATATGAATGCTATTGTGGTTATGTGTATGGGAATGGGTGAAGATTTCGTCCTAGGACACAATGTTTACATTCGCTTAAAGGAAGTACATTCATGAACTTGTTTTGTGAATCAAAAGAGAAATCCCTAGGCTTATTGGTATTGTTATTCATTGAATATCTTTGGATTAACAATATGTGTGAGTTAGTAGAACCGATCATAACTTGTTATGTATCTTGGTAAAACTAGTCACAATGCTTGACTTATGTATTGGTATGACTTTTATTAGTGTAACCGATCTTAAGTAATCACCTAAGATGGTATGATCGATATTTTTAATTGGTGTGACCGATCCTAGTAATTGGTGTAACCGATCCTAGTAATTGGTTTGACGATCACAAAAGAACGTGTAATCGATCCTTGTAATTGGTGTAACCGGTCCTGATAATTGGTGTGACCGATCCTGGTAACTGGTGTGACCGATCACAAGTAATACCATGAGAATATGGTAACCGGTCCTAGTAATTGATGTAACCAATTTGGTAACTGATGTAACCGGTCCCACTAACCATATTAAGGTAGAACCGATCCTTGTGTTTGATAGAACCGTAAACCCATGATTAGTGTGTTGATTTGATCAATCACATAGTTCTTGGAAATCAGATGAACCAATTCTAAACTTTTTTGGAAGTGTGGTATAATCGGTTCCAAGATTGTAAATATGAAAGAGGATTTACAAAGAAATAAGATGTCGACATACTTTGAACATGTTCTATAACTCTTATTTTTTATTGTTCAAAGATATTCCTTAATAACTCAAGGAGATCCCGGGCCGAAATAAGTTAAGAATCTTTTAATTAGGATTGTTAATTTTATATGCTTTTAATTTCCAGCAATTAAAGTGTATATCTCTGGAAAATAAAAATTGGTAATGTGCATTTACTAAATAGAGATTTTCTAGTAGAATTTCGGTTAATATTGGACAAAGCATTTATAGAAATTATGAAAACCGAATTTGGAAATATATTGCATATCTTGAGAATATTTTCGGTTTTGGAAATTCCTTGGTGTCCAAACTTCCTTGGTCTATAAATACCCAAGTTTGCATTTCGAGCAAACTATCCTAAGAGCCACAAAACTTCCTTGTTGTGTTGTTACTGGTGGAGCCGTCTATTCAAAGAGGAAAGTACCCTAATTAGGCGAAATCTCTTACGACCGCTCGTTTAAAGACTTCTGTGGGATCAAAAAGCTCTACGAGTACCGTTGGTGGGAAACTAGATAATTGCAGTATTATTAGTTTTCGATTTGATTTGATTGACTAATGATTGTTGAACTTTGATTGCACCTAGTTTGTTTATTCTTGAGAATTTTCTCTTCTGATATAAGATTCACTCAAACTAGATCGAAGTGTCGACGGGATATTTAGAACTGTTTGTAGACCTAAAGACGTCTTGTGATAATCCATTGTTAACAGACTCCGTCTGTGCGTGATTGATCACAAGAGATTCAAGTTGTGGTGTGCAGGTATTTATTGAAGATTTAAGAAGATTTGAAGACGAAGAAGATTTCTAATTTGGGTTCATAATCTTTGGTGTGCACAAAACTTGATTGGATGGGATCCAACTATAATCGGTTTATCCTTGATAGATTTGATTAATTAGTTGCGTAGATCGGCATCAGTATTTAGCATCTTGATAAGATCCTATTATTGATTGCATAATCTAAACTCTGCTACTTTGGTAGTTGTTGGATAGATTGATCTAAACCCGACAAAGGAGTTTATTGGAATAAACAGAAGAGCCTTTGTCTAACTCGTATCACTGAGATTGAATAGAGTTGTTACCGAATAGATTTGTTGTTCCTTTACTGTTTGGAATACGAACCAAAGGAATTGTTCCAGTGCGTGCACTTATTGAATGTCGGAAGCGCAGGGATACTGAAGAAACTAGGTGAACTATAAGTTTAGTTGCTCGGTCTCAATTATACGAAATTAGTTTGATTTTGTATAGCGACTTAATTATGAGAGTATTCAATTCTGTACTAGGTCCCGGGGTTTTTCTGCATTTGCGGTTTCCTCGTTAACAAAATCTTGTTGTGTCATTTACTTTTGTTTCCGCAATTATAATTGTTGTTATTATAATTTAGAGTAAATTACACAAACGTTAACTCCGTATTACTTGATAGTGATCCTATAGAGTTTGGTTAAGTCCGAACCTATTATCAAGTAATCACACTTTGATTGTTGTATTGTCTCGATCTCGTATCCATAGACAATCACACAAAGTGTGAATACCGATTCATTATATTGTCTCGACTCAGTCCATAGACAATCACTTTTGGTAAGAGGACTTATAGGTGGAAAAGTTTAAAATTGTGGTATATTTGGGTACCCTCGTCTTTTCAATTGGTATCAGAACAGGCAAACACGAAAAGATCAAACAATCTGTGTTTTGTGCGGTCCAACCTGTAAGAATTGAATCTAATGGGTGATTTAGTTAACGAAAATCAAGATGAAAGATCAACACCTGAAAATGATATCTTCTGTGAATCTACTGAACAATCTGATCCATATAATGTGGATTCTGATGATTGGCAAACTTGCCTTGAAAAACAACTTGATGAAATTTCTGCAGATGGTGACTCAGAAATCGATCAAGATGTTGAATAAGATATGTTTGAATTTTCCTCACTACTAGGTGTTATCTCTACAAAAAGACTATCTACCTCGGACGCGATTGGGCTTCTTGCACCTTGAAAAAGCGGGGGTACAACAACCACACCCAGTATTTTGCTTAGCAATCTGTATGGACAAACTCCAATATACTTTCTAGAGAATCAACTAGACAGTCAGACTCAATCTAGATAAAAACTATATCAAAGAGTTTATATCTCAATCTTTCGATTTGATATATACTCAAGCAAATAGAAATCTGCGAGTCTTTATCAAATACTAGAGAGATAACTTGGATGGTACCAAAGACCAATATCCAAGTATCAATCAATTTAAATCAACAACCAAAAGGTCGGATATTTTAATTGATCGAACAACGCATAACCTGTGATATTTCAATTATATAACAAAATATAACGCGGAAAAGAAATAACACAGACACCAGAATTTTGTTAACGAGGAAACCGCAAATGCAGAAAAACCCCGGGACCTAGTCCAGATTGAACACACACTGTATTAAGCCGCTACAGACACTAGCGTACTCCAAATTAACTTCGGTCTGGACTGTAGTTGAACCCCAATCAATCTCACACTAATCCAAGGTACAATTATGCTCCTACGTCTCTGATCCCAGCAGGATACTACGTACTTGATTCCCTTAGCTGATCTCACCCACAACTAAGAGTTGCTATGACCCAAAGTCGAAGACTTTAATAAACAAATCTGTATCACACAGAAAAGTCTACGATAATAGATAAATCCGTCTCCCACGAATATACCTACGAGTTTTGTTCCGTATTTTGATACATCAAGGTGAACAGGAACCAATTGATAAACCAGACTTATATTCCCGAA
Organism: Papaver somniferum; assembly: GCF_003573695.1. Lineage (NCBI taxonomy): Eukaryota > Viridiplantae > Streptophyta > Magnoliopsida > Ranunculales > Papaveraceae > Papaver > Papaver somniferum. Next base: position 192,998,573 of record NC_039358.1, on the reverse strand, counting down.
GAACAGCCTAGTATTATCAATCATCTCACAATAATCTTAATCGACGCAGCGAAAAAGATATCGTGGAATCACAAATGATGAGACAAAGTGTTTGTGATTACTTTTATATCTTGACTTTCGGAGATATCAATCTCAAGCCAATTATTACAATTGTACTCGTACGATAGAAACAACAAGATCATATCACACAACTACGAGAAGGTAGTATCGGTCTGGATTCACAATCCCAATGAAGTCTTTAAGTCGTTAACCTGGTTTAGAAGAAGAAACCAAAGGTTAAAGGAGAATCGACTCTAGCTTAGCACAACTAGTATCGCACAGAAGGTGTGGGGATTAGGTTTCCCAGTTGCTAGAGTTCTCCCTTATATAGTCTTTCAAATCAGGGTTTGCAATCAATGTTAGCTTGGTAACAAAGCATTCAATATTCACTTTTTTTTGGTAAGTTCAAAATTGTATTGATGAATAACAAATATTTACAAAGAGTTTACAAGAAAAGAGGTCCAAAGACCCCAAAAACTTACAAACTATTTAATCTGAAATAAGAAACATGAGGATATTCTAAAGAATTTAGAAAATAAGGTCTCTCATCATAGTTCAACCCTTCACCATTCCTTAGTAGACATCCTCTCTTTGCCATAGTATCAGCTGCAAAATTAGCCTCTCGATAGGTATGCACAAACCGAGTGGAATCATAGTTGTCTTGAATCCTTCTCCACCTTTGTCTTGCGAACCAGGGCAAATTAGATTCTCAAAAGCCGTAATTGCGCCAATAGAATCAGACCTCACTAAAATTTTACGAACTGACCATTTCATTGCCCATTCCAAACCAATAATCACGCCATACAATTCTTCCAGGTAGTTATTTGTTCGCCCCAAGCCAATGCTCATCGCCCCAACAAAATTGCAATCTGCATCCCACACCACAACTCCAGCACCTGCTATACCAGGGTTCCCCTTGGAAGCACCATCGCAACAAAGTAAAAGCTCGCCCCTATTCGGAGGCACCTAAAAACACTCAATCGGCTGCATTAGCCTTACTTGTCTATGACGAACACGGAAACAGTTCAATATCTCCAAATCTTCAGAATTGTTGCGCATATAGCTTTTCAAACGAACAGAATAGTCATGTATCAAATGGAATACTCGCTGCTTAAAGAAGTGGACGTGAGCTGTTACGTTTTGAAAACAAGCCATCCTTGAATGCCATAAATCCGAACGTATAACCATGTTGGTTAACAACCATAAATATTTGATAATACGGCTTCTCCCTTCGGCTGACTTATAAGAATTCACAAAATCATAATGAGGCCTTAAGTTAAACAAACCTGAACACCACTGCCAGATTTGCATTGCAAAAGGGCAAGTCCACAAAATATGCTCTAAATATTCTTCGGCCATCTTGCATAAGCAGCATCTGTTAGCGAGTTCAACTTTGAATCTGCTCTTTATTTTGTCTTGAGTAGCACATGCTTCTCTAGCGAGCTTCTAGTTCTGAACAACCAACTTTGGGTGTATTTCTTTCCTCCACAAAAGGTTATACAACTCTGACGCTGTGTACTTCTTCCTAATGAGCTTTTTGGCCGAAGAAACTGAGAATTTTCCATTCATCTTAGGCATCCCAACCCTGCAATTTCTCCCTCCACAGCTCCGGCATATTATTTAAGTCCACACCAGCACGCACCAAATGCTGAATATGAACTCCCTGCAATTGCCAGCCATTAGTATTAATAATATCACTCACCATAACAGGATTGTCCAGGTCATTTTCATGGAGCATGTCAGCAATGCTTTCATTCCCATACCAAACATCATAATAAAGAGATGTAGACCTCCCATCGCCAAGAAGAACTTTGGTATTTTTGTCAACGATAGAATGAAGTAATTTAATACCCGAAAGAATAGAAGAATTAGCTCCATAGAGTTTGATTCTACCAGCTCTAGTAGTGTATTTCGCCCACAAGAATCTAGCCCACTTCTTGTTAGAAGAACGAATACTCCACCATAACTTCATAAGTAGCGCCTTATTAGTAACCTCCATGCTAGTAATTCCGAGACCACCTTCATTTAAAGGGCAGCAAACTTTTGGATAGCCAACAACAAATTTCCTTGCAACCTCCGCATCTCCAGACCAAAGGAAGTTGCGAATAACTCTTTCCGCTTGTTGAATGAACTTCTTTGGCCATTTGTAAACATCCATGTTGTGAATGGCATAAATCGCAATCACCAAATTAATAAGAACTATCTTGTCTTGAAAAGAAAGCATCTTACCCTTCCAAACCGAAAGTTGCTTCTTTATCTTATCAATCACATTACTAATGTGACGATACTTAACATCACCAGGCATAATTTGAACACCCAAATATCTGTCCGGAAAAGTAGTAACCTCCATTCCCAGTAAAGTAATGATAGTTCTACAGCGACTCAAAGAACCACCACCATAATAAACCTTACTTTTTTGCCGACAAACGGTTTTCCCTGAGGCCGTTTGATACTTACCAAGTAAGTCAAGAAGATTATGCAAACTCTTCATGCTACCTTTACAAAAAATGATTATGTCATCAGCAAAGAAAAGGTGGGTGGGAGAAATACCTTTTTTTGAAAGCATGGGCGTCATTTTCTTCTCAATAAATAATTTGGTGAGTTTTCTACTAAGAACATCTTCAATCAACACAAAAATAAGAGGAGATAAAGGATCACCCTGCCTTAAACCTCTATTAATTTTGAAGAAACCCTATGGACTGCAATTAAGAAGGATAGAAATACGAGCCGAACTAAGAATCGAGTAAATCCAAGAACACCAATTATGAGAAAAACCATATCTCCGGAAAACCTCTAAAACAAAAGACCATCTAACCGTGTCAAAATCTTGAGTAATATCTAGCTTTAGACCCACATTGCCATCTTTACGCTTGGTTTTTAAATCATTCACCATCTCCGACGCCACACTGATGTTCTCATGAATGTTTCTCCCCTTCATAAAAGCAATTTGTTCCTCTGAAACAAGATTATCAAGAACACTACCTAGTCTTGTAGCTAAGATCTTAGTAAAAAATTTAAAGAAAAAATTACTAAGACCAATAGGCCGAAAGTGACAAAGAGTGTTGGCTCCTCTTACCTTGGCTAATAAAATCAAAAGACTAGAATTAGTACCTTGAGGAATCATTTGGTGTTGCCAACAATAAGAAATAACATTGTAGAGATCTTGTTGAATCACATCCCAACAATGTCTATAGAAGCAACCAGAAAACCCATCAGGGTCTGGAGCACTATCAGCGCCAAGATCAAAAACAGCAGCCTTCTTCTCTTCAATAGTAGGAATTTCATCCATTTTCTGACTATCTTCAACAAAAATAAAGTTATGATCATAATTAAATAATTCCTCATCAATAGGTAATTCATCACCATTAAATTTAGACTCAAAAAAGGAAACCGCATAGTCCCTAATCTGATCATAATTGGTGAGAACATTTCCATTATCATCAACTATTCCGAAATCATATTATTGCTCCTGCGAGTTCGAATATTGGCATGAAAAAAAGAAGTATTACTAGCACCTTCCAACAACCATTTATTTCTTGACTTTTGCTTCAACATAATGGAATGATGAGCACGAATTTCCTGAAGAGTATCCGAAGCTTCTTTGGCAGAATTCAGCTTCGTAATATCTTCTAGATCCTCATCTGAAATGCGAAAAGCAACTTCCATAGTCAATTTAGCTTGTTTGAGCCTTGCATAAACATTACCAAAAACCCGCAAATTCCAATCCTTCATGGCAGCGTTTAATCTTTTGATCTTGAAAGGAAAAATAAAAGCAGGAGAGCCAGAAACATGAGCATTCCAACTCTCAATAACCATGTTGTAGATGGTGGATTTTCGACAAGGGTAAATTGTAAGACCACACTCCAGATCCGACAATCGGATGAGTATTGAGACTCATGTATCTTATTTAAACATGAAAGCTCATGCTATAAATCTCTGACTGAGAAGGCTGTATCTCAGAGTATATGTAGATGTGTAGTCTCCCAGCTGAGACCACGGCACATCTTATGAATACTGAGCAATTTCAGTAATTATACATGCTCCTGATCCGGCAATCGGACGAGTATGGAGATTCATGTATCGCATGAAAGCTCATGCCATAAAATCTCTGACTGAGAAGGCTGTCTCTCAGAGTGTATGTAGATGTGTAGTCTCTCAGCTAAGACCACGACACATCTCATAAATACTGAGCAATTTCAGTAATTGTTTTATATAAAAACGAAAGATTGGACGGCTCCTAGACAAATTGCCTGCTAGTATAGAGCGATAACGTATTCAGGATGCAACCTGGTTTTCCCTGACCATATAAGAGAAATATGACGCTCCAGCAAGCTCATATTACTCCACCCTCAGATAATTAATGCTCCTAGACAACATGCCTGCTAGTATAGATCCATCAAGTTAATTACCTCTAATCGTCTGAATATCCAGCAATATTCTATGATTCTTCGTAATATTTCGTCACTTCAATTCGTGGTTCTTCCCAACAGAATTCCACGGGTTAGTGATAAATATTTAACGCACATGCATCTGAACACCGAATAAGCCCGGACTAAAATGGTGCAACTGTACTTAGCAATAATGCACAGACCAGCATTTGAATGCGCAAACGAGCATCTCAAAAATATGAATGAATGAGGAACCTATGCAAAAATAGGAAGGAAAAATAATAATAATAAAATATTAGCAAATGCGCCAGGGGACTGGGCTCACCAGCCGGTCGGTCATGCCGTGAACAGTCCCACGCCCAATTTTATATTTTATCATATTTTATTATTTTTCCCTGATCTCATGAAATTCTCTCATTCGAGCAAATCCCCTACGTTTCAAGGAAATTCTCTAATATCATGATATTTCTTTAAGTCAAGGAAAATAATAAAATTAGAGAAAGGTGTCATGGGACCGAGCACCAGCCGGCCGGCCATGCCCTAGCCGTGGCCGGTCCCACACCTCACGGTTCCCCATTATTTTATTATTTCCCTCAATCCATGAAAATTCTCTGATTTCATGAATTTTCCCTAAAACCATGAAAATTCCCTGATTTCATGAATTTTCCCTAAACCCACGAAAAATATTATAAAATCAAGAAAACTCATGGGACCGGGCCCTAGCCGGTCCCACACACCTCTTATTTTTTGTATTATTATTATTTGTTTTGCTTTCTTCATTCCATGAAAACTCCCTGATTTCAACAAAATACCTTGGTTTCAACAAATCTCTTTGATTTTATGAAAATTCCCTAGAATCATGAAAATTACACAAAATTGGGAAGAGTGCCCTGAGACCGTGCCCGTTGGCCGGCCGGCCATGCCTTGACTATTGCCGGTCCCACACTCCATCATTCCCTATTTTATTATTATTTTATTTCTCTCATCTCATGGAAGTTACCTAATTTTATAAAACTCTCCAGTTTCATGCAATTTCCCTCAATTCAGAGAAAATACATAGAATTACATAAAACTGGGAAAGTGTGGGACCGTGCTTGTCAGCCGGCCGGTCATGACCTAATCGTGGCCGGTCCCACACCTTGCAATTCCCTGTTTTATTTATTATTATTTTCATCATCTCATGTATTTTCCTAGTTTCATCAAAACCCTGGATTCTGCATATTTTCTCAAAATGATGCTCGAACGCACACCAGAAAATATCGAAACCCTCAGGACTGAGACACGAACATCATGGTGACACGGGCACATCCCCTTGACCGACCAAGGGTGACCCTAAGGCTTGCAAATGGCCGGTCCCACATATTTTAGTTATTTTAACCTAATTTGCTCAATTGCTCGCATTAGGTTCAAACTCTTTCCAAAAAAATGGGGGTTTGCTCAAACGACCATCAATTGGTCCCACGGTCACCAAGAGCCGGTCCCATGATCTCTTGGTCGGTCCCTCATCTTTTCATGGCTAGGTTTTGTTATCTGTTACTCACACGAGCATTATTTTAATAAATGATTAAACCAGCATTTAATCATTCTTTCACCAACTAGTCCTCAAGAGACTTTGGTATTTTGCTCATTCGAGCATATGGGCGTTACATGGTGGAGTCATCATCCCATGTAGCCGGTCCCTACTTCACTCGACGGTTGATTTTGAATAAATCATCATTTCATTAAAATTAGGGTTTTTGAATCCAGGGCTCTGCAAAAACATGATTCTGAGTAGATTCGAATGCTGATAATTTTATGTTGATTCCATGATCAACACTTTTATTTATTATGCTCGACCCAATAGTCAGTATCTTAAATTAATATTTTATTTGGTCCTGCTACCAACAATTCATCAAACGAGCAATATTTGCTCAAACCAGCAATATTTGATCAAACTAGCAATATTCGCTCAGACTAGCAATATTTGCTCAAACCAGCAATATTTGCTCAGATTAAAGAATATTGGTTCAACTATCAATATTCAACAATTCAGCAACACAGTTTGCTCGCCTTAGGTTATCAACATGATAATACCTCGTCTCAGCAGACATATTTAACTCATGAGTTTCAGAACATTTGCAAATCATGTTCAACTCAGCAATACATGGACTCATCGTCCCATAAAGTCAGCAACTGACTCCACAATCACGAGAAATCGAGCGTGTCACATGGGGGGATATTAACTAGGGGTTTGGTCTGGCGGTCTACGGCACGTGTGTTCACCCCACGACGAGAATGTGAGCAAGTCTTGCAATTAGTTGTAAGAGTCAGCAAAGTAGTGGGTGGAAAATTAACCAAGTCTCCGCACGATGAGCAACTGGTTTTAACACGATTTCCCACTTCCCCACTCTCTGATTCCAGCAACTGTCACACTTCATGGGATCACGGTGTTTTTAATTTAGTAATATAAAAATACCTATGAATCATGATTGAAAGGACAAGATTCGAATACTCGAACATTCGTCTAAGCAAGCAATTTCTAGGAAAGTTCATACAGACAATCCTTCGTCTACACGAACTCATCGTCTGAGCAATCACTCTCAATTGAGTAAAATTCAATCATTCAGAGTGTTCTTACGCTGAATTCACAGCACAACTACAATCTCAGATCACCATTGATCCCACACATTTCTCAGCTTCCCTCTTACAGATCAACCCATCCTCTCTTGTGACCGAATTGACTCTGGAACGAGCATTGTTCTTGGTTTAGGCCAGAGTCCTACAGATTTATCTCTCGAACTTAAAGCACTCCCTTCTTGCAGTGTATCTGTGTGAGGTTCAACATTTTGCTCGGTTCAAGGAGTCTCCACACGAATGTCTCCTCGATTCCGTAAAAACCAGCAAATCGTTTTTTCCCATCTACAGATTGGCGACCACAGTGGGAGATCATTCTCTCGGTTGCAATCTCAATTCTCACAAAGGTGGTCGGTCTTAGGTATGGTTGAGTTACCAATCTGGGTTCAATACCCAACTCTAACATTGCAAGTTCTAGTGGTACTCCCACTGCAAGTACTACTCCTCTCAACGTTTCAGGCTCTAGTGGTGCCGCTAACACCACTCTTCCGGCCAGCAATGTCACGCCATATGTTACTCCTCCTCCTCCGAGTGCTGGTGCTCCGGTGATCACCCCTGCAAGTGACGGTACTGGCGCCATCATCAATCCACTCTTCGGTCGGTCTCCTGAAGAAACCAGAGAAAAGCCACCTACCATAGGTGATCTCATGAAGGTGCAAGAGACTCTTGCCAAGAATCAGAATGACATGGCTGCAACACAGAAAGAGTTGTGTGCTTATTTCAAAACTCTCACAGACAAGCTTGCGTCTGAACGAACTCAACCTCAGCGCGAGAAAGGAAAAACTAAAGAAACATCTTCTACTGCTGATCCTGAAATCTCTCAAATCCATGTTGTACACGATGAAGAAGTCTGCAAAGCTGCATATGAATCGCCAACAATGGAACCTGCAAGTTTCATCACTCGTGAAGACGTGGAACGCTATTTTGAGGATCGAGGAAAAAAAAGACATCATTTGTCCACCGTCACCAACCTCCTGCTTCCACACAGAGGATTCCACTTCCAAAAGGTTATACCTCTCCAACATTCACTCTTTATGATGGAACATGCAATGCTCGAGAATATGTTCCTCGGTTTCTGGAATCATTGGGTGAACATGAACATAACCATGTTGTTCGCCTCAAAGAATTTTAAAAATCCTTGAAAGGCAGGGAATTCACCTGATACAACAACATCGCACGAGGAACTATCAACAATTGGAGAGAAATGATTAACGCCTTCACAGAAAGTACTTCTTTGTGTCAGAGCAAATTACTCTCTATGATCTTGGAAGAATATTTCAGAGGAGCAATGAACATACCAATGACTACGTGAAAAGATTCAAAGTCCAGGCCCTGGACTGTCATGATCCAAATGTCACGGACCAACAACTGGTAGACTTGTGCATCAACGGCATGATCCCGGTCTACAAAGATTTATTGGAAAATCTTCGTTTCTATACCTTCTCAGAGCTTCATGAAGCGGCGAAGAGATCGGAAACTACTGCACCCGCTTTAATGGAAAAAACAAAAGCTACAAAGGCTGAAGAACCGCGAGACCTTGAGGTAGCAGACGTCTGATTAACAAGCAGTACAACCTCCATCCTTTCACAAATGTTGTTGCAGAAGGGAGCAAACGGAAAGCCGAATCTCCGCGCAGGCATACCTCAGCCCCTTCAAAAGCATAAAGGAAGGATAAGCAAGATGCACAAGCCTCTGACCAACGCACATGAGTTCCTGATCAAGAAGCACCTAACTTTCTAGTTTCCATTGAAGAGGTGATCGAACTTTTGGATGTCTGGATCCAAGATGGTGCAATCAAGTTTCCATATGTCAAGAAAGAACCAACTTAAGAAGACATGGAAAGTCCTCGTTACTGCCGCTTCCACAGGTTCGTCAATCATCCCACTAGAAACTGCAGAGTTTTGAAGCGCATATTCAGGGAGAAGGTTGAATCAGGAGAGCTTCAAATGGGGACTGAAGGAGTACACAAGAATCCTCAGCCAATCAGAATATTTACACTCTCTGAACAACCTATCAAAGAGGCAGTTCAATCCTTGGTCGAACATGAATTGCTCTATTAGTCGAAGACACAAAGGAGAGACATGTTCACAACACTGAACCACACCGTGTCAAGAAGTCCATTTCGGAAATACTTCTTGAGCCTCCAGCCACAGACCAAGAGATGTACGATTGGGGACTTCTTACCACAATCAATCTCAGAAGAAATGAATTTGGAAGAACGTTGATTGATGCTGGCACCGCCATCAACAACATTCTACTGAATACGATCGGGTCCACACACATCACTCGACGATAAGCTACTCATTCTCCCATATCAATCAGAGACCTTGAAGGAATGCTCGGAAATACTTATGGCCACATCACTCTCAAGGTGAACATAAGTTCAACCTGGACAGAGACCAAGTTTCATATAATAAGGAAGATCCAGGATATGACATGTCCTTCAGACGAGTGTGGATCCACGCTGAAAAATGGGTACGTACAAAGCGCCTTTGGTTACACATCTCTTTAATGAAGAAAGTTCTGATCCTGAAGATTTGGCGGACGTTCCATCATCATAGTACTTGGAGGAATTTCGAACTTTGACAAGGTTGAAACAAGAACCTGCAAATATGCATAAACATTCATCAAAAGGTCCTGCACTCAGGCAAGTCTCATTCCTCCCATGTCTATGTCATTTATTTCCTCACATGCTATTCTAGCATGGGGACTCAACTCTGCTAGCATCTATGCTATTGCAAGACGCTATAAGTGGGTAATCTCACTTCAACGATATTTTACCAAGTGGTAGAATATGACATTTCTACGAATCGAGCATCTCACTGAGACATTCATTACCGAGATGATATTCAAGCACGACAAAGAACAATTTGGGCATTTCCCCATAGCCTTGCAGGAGTGTTTATGTGTGCCACGAAATCAGAAAGCTCTGATGTCTGCACAAGTGTTGAATACCACTACCGCGACTAAAGGAATGGTGCATCAACAAAAGATAGTTGGAACCCAAACGATCAAACCTAAGACATGCTCAAGGGATATGACGCTTCAACGCTCAAGCATCTAAGAAGCCTTTAAATTGTACTCCCAATCAAAGAGTACACCTCCTATAATGGCGCATCTAGCTTCAACGTAAATATCTCGACGATGACACACTGATTCAACACCAGCGCAATCAAAGTGTAACTAAATTACAATCTCTAATTCTTCATTATCCCATGATAAGACTTCTGAAGCAGATACAATATCATTCATTCATGGATGGCACAAACTCCTTCAACATACACTGGGGACTTGATCTTATTGGAATTTGCAATCTGATGTGATTCCATGAAACTTCATCAATGGAACCTCTCTACATCACAAGCCTTGCATGACCAAGGAACTTTTCTCCTCACATCTAGAATGGAGACTGCCGATGTTATCTGCCACAACAACATCGATTCCCTGACGAAGCCACTTTACAGTAAAGTCATATTCAGGAGAATTTGGGCTGAAATCCTAGAACATCTTCATCTTAGGAATGGTCAACTCACCAACTAGTTCGTGCATGTAAAGGCTCACTGGATGGAAGAGCAAAGACTATCATTTTCGGTCTCCGGAGCAACTCCAACCATAGTATCGGCATCAACAAGGATGTGGAAGAACCCCATTCATGGTATCAGCATCAACAAGAATTTCTGGAGGAAATTCAATTGTGATGTCATCAGTCTCAGGCGCAACATCCGGCTTCATTAACTATCCATTCTCTGAAGCGTTACTCTATGGATCGTACTTCTTCAGGCCCTAAGGATTCATGTCAAAATGTTTAGACCTGAAAACATGAACGCCTTTCCAAAGCTTACACGACAGACGGGCACAAACCAAAGTCTTCTACAAGATGTTCTCATCGCCTCCACAAAAGAGATACAACACATTTCAGGCCATGGGTTTACAAAAACGTACCAATGGGTGAGGAATGGGATAATTCTTCCTCAACAAAAGATGTTCGCCTATGTCTCTGGTACAACATACCAAAAGAGCGCATCAATCGGACATACGAGCTGAAAGATACGTCCTTTACCGTCAGGTCTACGAAATCTGAAAAATTTGTACGGGATTACAAATTACAAATGTGCACGCTTCGTTGGCTGACCTCTCCAACTCCAAATTGAGTGAGTCCTTTCTCATGTGATAACTCAGTCTCTTAGCTTAAAAAGTTTGGGTCAAGCATCAAATTCCGACGTCGTATGAGGTTCCCACAGTTTCCAGAGCATACAACATGCAAGCAGCAATTCTTAGACGGGATTCATAACTTCCGCAGTCGATCGGTGTCCACCAGGTCATTCCGCTAAGTCCTTCATCAAGGTACCTCCAAATTCGACCACCTAGGTCTTTACATCAATTTTTCTACATGGGTCCTCTATCTAGGTCTTGCCAGAAGAAGGGAAAACAAAAAGAGAGATTTAACACGATATTGGGGACTCCACTGATCATGACGATCAGTTTCACAATCCAAGACCCGTGGCACCAGACTCTCATGTGCTAATCGTTCATCATAAAAGGAATGATACCACTGGGACATGAAACCATGGTCATTACGTCATCCCCTCTCGAGAGCAAACTCAGCTATGGTCCCGTGACCTGGGTTTTCAGAAGTGATGTTTCTACGACTGACAGAAACAAGATGGAACTGCAAGCACCATGCTCATGTATTAATCAAGGGGTTCAGATTTCAAAATTAATAAATGGCATTTAAATCCTTCATCAAGTGTTCAAGACACAAGCAAATGGTCTAAAGACACAACAGGGGCGTTTTACAACAAGCTCGTTTGAGACGATTTTACATTGTCTTGCACAAAGAGGCGATATGGGAGAAATTGGTGAAGAATCTATGGATGGATAATATACCATTCTCTTCGCATGGATGTCCTCTACAACATATCCAAAATTCACAGCAATTGGATAAACGAGCAAAGAGATGTGGCTGAAACATTGGACTACATGCCAGCTGAAAGATTTCTGAAAGTCTCCTGGAAGTTTACTGTTTCGTCAATTTAGGCCCTTAAACGTGCTCAAAAGCCGAAAATATTCTTTAATAAAGCTTGGAAATTTTCTGAGGATGAAGAAACATGGGTAGATCACGAAAATCCACCATCAGACGAAGATTCTACAACATTTTCAATGAAGACCCGACTTCTGAATTTTTTGATGACGAATTATGACGAAATTCTTCGTTGATCTGAATCAGAAGCCATGCCTTCCGCGCGATATGAGACTTCATATTTAGCCGCTAGTCTCATTTGCTGAAGCCGGCGGCGCTTTGCTGATAAGCTGCAAGCCTTTCATCTTCAGTTTTCCTTTTCAGTAATAACTCATCTCGTCCCTGCTTCTCTTCTGCATCCGCTAAGGCTAAGAAAGCGTTGATTCTACCACGGACGACTCCCAGATGATCTAAATACATACAATGCATCAGCTTTCCAGCGTCTCTGAAAGGTTGATTCACCTCGGCATGAACATCTACAGAAGTCTTCATCTTTGACTTGATATTTCTGGAGCGTTCCCCGGAAAGGCAAAAGAGTGGTTGTAACCAGAAGTCACCACTATCTGAGGCGAAAGACATGGAGTCATGGATATACCAATAACAAACGCGTAACAAAAGGGTAACAATCCAACTCTTACCTATTTATGATTTCACTAGTTGTAGTGATTATAACGTCAGAATTTCGAAAACTTGATCGTTCCTTCAAACCTGCAAAGACGAGCAAAATTCATTATTCAGAATCATGACTTGATGTTCATTAAACTGTGAACAACTCACGTGAATTTTAACATCCACTGGTTTTTCAAAAATTGGACAGACGTCCATTCTACAATTGTGAAAACTTACATATAGACATTATTTCACCATGTATAATTGTCTGCTTTCAACAGTTGTTCAAAATCAAAACATTGGTTTTACAATATATATATATATATTTAACGTGAAACTCACGTAAGTTTGAAAATATATATATATATATATATATATATATATATATATATATATATATATATATATATATATTTGGTCCCTCGCGCGAGCATCTGTCTTTGAAGCGAGAGTATATTTTCAAGGATTTCTGAAAGCTCCAAGATAAAATTTTCATGAAAGCTCATAAATAAAATTTTATTACTAACAGACGCACGTTTTTTCAAAAAAATTCTCTCGTACGAGCATCCACCTTTGAAATGAGAGTTTATTCCACTTAGTAAAATCTCACATATTTAAAAAATATAAAATTTTGTTTTTCGTGAAAGCTCATAGACAAAATTTTTATCATTAGACTCAGGTCTATTTTGTTTGTTTCTTAAACTAACGAACGAACGAACGAACATCCGCGCTAAAACGGATTCCTTTCTTGGGCCTGTATCCGTAAATCCTAAACCGACCAAGGTTCCACCATCAAATCAGCGGTTCTACACCAATTTATGCTCGCTGGATGACGCTCTATTATGCCACTGGGTTTTGCGCTCAAACCATGGTTTGCTCATTCAGTCTAAATCCGGTAACATTTTATCTTATAAGTTCAATTACTTATTTTTGTCTGTACCTGGAAAATCACCATTCAATGCTGACTGAGGAACATAACTATCCCTCACTAAGCAGGGGAATTAATGTAGATGGTGGATTTTCGACAAGGGTAAAATTGTAAGACCACACTCCAGATCCGGCAATCGGATGAGTACTGAGACTCATGTCTCTTATTTAAAGCATGAAAGCTCATGCCATAAATCTCTGACTGAGAAGGCTGTCTCTCAGAGTATATATAGATGTGTCGTCTCCCAGCTAAGACCACGACACATATGATGAATACTGAACAATTTCAGTAATTATACATGCTCCTGATCCGGCAATCGGACGAGTATGGAGATTCATGTCTCGCATGAAAGCTCATGCCATAAAATCTCTGACTGAGAAGGCTGTCTCTCAGAGTGTATGTAGATGTGTAGTCTCTCAGATGAGACCACGGCACATCTCATAAATACTGAGCAATTTCAGTAATTGTTTTATATAGAATCGAAAGATTGGACGGCTCCTAGCCAGATTGCCTGCTAGAATAGAGTGATAACGTCTTCAGGATGCAACCTGGTTTTCCCTGACTATATAAGAGAAATATGACGCTCCAACAAGCTCATATTACTCCACCCTCAGATAATTAATGCTCCTAGACAGCATGCCTGCTAGTATAGATCTATCAAGTTAATTATCTCTAATCGTCTGAATATCCGGCAATATTCTACGATTCTTCGTAATATTTCGTCACTTCAATTCGTGGTTCTTCCCAGCAGAATTCCACGGGTTAGTGATAAATATTTAACGCACATGCATCTGAACACCGAATAAGCCCTGACTAAATTGGTGCAAGTGGACTTAGCAATAATGCACAGACCAGCATTTGAATGCACAAACGAGCATCTCAAAAATATGAATGAATGAGGAACCTATGCAAAAATAGGAAGGAAAAATAATAATAATAAAATATTAGCAAAGGCGTCAGGGGACTGGGCTCACCAGCCGTCCGGTCATGCCGTGACCAGTCCCACACCCAATTTTATATTTTATCATATTTTATTATTTTTCCCTGATCTCATGAAATTCTCTCATTCGAGCAAATCTCCTTCGTTTCAAGGAAATTCTCTAATTTCATGATATTTTTTTATGTCAAGGAAAATAATAAAATTAGGGAAAGGTGTCATGGGACCAAGCACCAACCGGGAGGCCATGCCCTAGCCGTGGCCGGTCCCACACCTCACAGTTCCCCATTATTTTATTATTTCCCTCAATCCATGAAAATTCTCTAATTTCATGAATTTTCCCTAAAACCATGAAAATTCCCTGATTTCATGAACTTTCCCTAAACCCACGAAAAATATTATAAAATAAAGAAAACTCGTGGGACCGGGCCCTAGCCGGCCGATCATGCCCTTGCCAGTCCCACACACCTCTTGTTTTATTATTGTTATTTGTTTTCCTTCTTCATTATATGAAAACTCCCTGATTTCAACAAAATACCTTGGTTTCAACAAATCTCTTTGATTTTATGAAAATTCCCTAAAATCATGAAAATTACACAAAATTGGGAAGAGTGCCCTGGGACCGTGCCCGTTGGCCGGCCGACCATGCCTTGACCATTGTCGGTCCCACACTCCATCATTCCCTATTTCATTATTATTTTATTTCTCTCATCTCATGGAAGTTCCCTAATTTTATAAAACTCTCCAGTTTCATGGAATTTCCCTCAATTCAGAGAATAACATAGAATCACATAAAACTGGGAAAGTGTGGGACCGTGCTTGTCAGCCGGCCGGCCATGCCCTAGCCGTGGACGGTCCCACACCTTGCAATTCCCTGTTTTATTTATTATTATTTTTCATCATATCATGTATTTTCCTAGTTTCAGCAAAACCCTGGATTCTGCATATTTTCTCAAAATGATGCTCGAACGCACACCAGAAAATATCGAAACCCTCAGGACTGAGACACGAACATTATGGTGACATGGGCACATCCCCTTGACTGACCAAGGGTGACCCTAAGGCTTGCAAATGGCCGGTCCCACGTATTTTAGTTATTTTAACCTAATTTGCTCAATTGCTCGTATTAGGTTCAAACTCTTTCCAAACAATTGAGGGTTTGCTCAAACGAACTTCAATTGGTCCCACGGTCACCAAGAGACGTTCACATGACCTCTTGGTTGGTCCCTCATCTTTTCATGGATAGGTTTTGTTATCTGTCGCTCACACGAGCATTATTTTAATAAATGATTAAACCAGCATTTAATCATTCTTTCACCAACTGGTCCTCAAGAGACTTTGATATTTTGCTCATTCGAGCATCTGGGCGTTACATGGTGGAGTCATCATCCCATGTAGACGGTCCCTGCTTCACTCGGCGGTTGATTTTGAATAAATTAGGGTTTTTGAATCCAGGGCTCTGCAAAAACATGATTATGAGTAGATTCAAATACTGATAATTTTATGTTGATTCCATGATCAACACTTTTATTTATTATGCTCGACCCAGCAGTCGGTATCTTAAATTAATATTTTATTTGGTCCTGCTACCAACAATTCATCAAACGAGCAATATTTGCTCAAACCAGCAATATTTGATCAAACTAGCAATATTCGCTCAGACTAGCAATATTTGCTCAAACCAGCAATATTTGCTCAGATTAAAGAATATTGGTTCAACTATCAATATTCAACAATTCAGCAACACAGTTTGCTCGCCTTAGGTTATCAACATGATAATACCTCGTCTCAGCAGACATATTTAACTCATGAGTTTCAGAACATTTGCAAATCATGTTCAACTCAGCAATACATGGACTCATCGTCCCATAAAGTCATCAACTGACTCCACAATCACGAGACATCAAGCGTGTCACATGGGGGGATATTAACTAGGGTTTTGGTCTGGCGGTCTACGGCACGTGTGTTCACCCCACGACGAGAATGTGAGCAAGTCTTGCAATCAGTTGGAAGAGTCAGCAAAGTAGTGGGTGGAAAATTAACCAAGTCTCCGCACGATGAGCAACTGGTTTTAACACGATTTCCCACTTCCCCACTCTCTGATTCCAGCAACTGTCACACTTCATGGGATCACGGTGTTTTTAATTTAGTAATATAAAAATACCTCTGAATCATGATTGAAAGGACAAGATTCGAATACTCGAACATTCGTCTAAGCAAGCAATTTCTAGGCAAGTTCATACAGACAATCCTTCGTCTACACGAACTCATCGTCTGAGCAATCACTCTCAATTGAGTAAAATTCAATCATTCAGAGCGTTCTTACGCTGAATTCACAGCACAACTACAATCTCAGATCACCATTGATCCCACACATTTCTCAGCTTCCCTCTTACAGATCAACCCATCCTCTCTTGTGACCGAATTGACTCTGGAACGAGCATTGTTCTTGGTTTAGGCCAGAGTCCTACAGATTTATCTCTCGAACTTAAAGCACTCCCTTCTTGCAGTGTATCTGTGTGAGGTTCAACATTTTGCTCGGTTCAAGGAGTCTCCACACGAATGTCTCCTCGATTCCGTTAAAACCAGCAAATCGTTTTTCCCCATCTACACATGCGCATGAAATCAGGGTGCGAAAACCACATCTTTTGCACTCTAAAAGGTGCTCTTTTCGGTCTTGGGTTGGCAAAACGAAAGCCAATAAGGGTAGAATGGTCGGAAACTTCACGAGGAAGAGATTTACACCTCCAATTCTCAAATTTATTAAGCCAGGCTTCATTAATAATAACTCTATCTAGCTTGCAAAGGATCCTACCTACACCTGATTGACCATTAGGCCAAGTGTATTTTGAACCCAAAAAATCAGCTTCAAAGAGATCATTGTCCTCCATCCAATAACTAAACTCATTAATGACTGAAGTCCGCGGTTCACAACCTCCTTTTTTCTCATCATTACGCAGCACACAATTAGAATCACCCATAACCAACCATATGGAGTATTATTATCAACCGAAGAGAGTTACTGCCATAACCTTCTTCGAGTGACTTGAAAACAGCTAACACGAGCAAAGGATACCAACACACCCTCCGTTTCAACACTAATAGCTTGCCTAATAGTATTCACAACTACAGTCGTAGCCATATCAATCGACCAAAAAATACAGAGATTCCCTTTAGAAGAACCATCAGAATTATGAATAATTTCTCTTTTGTAACCATCCACATATAACCCTTGCATAAAATTAAAAGTACAATGTACTTTCGGCTCAGCAATACAAAAGATGTCCGGCTTGAATTCCTTAAGTAACTCTTGTAATTTGCACCATGCAACATGGCGTGCAATGCCATTTATGTTCCAATATAGAACACGCATTAAAAACTAGTTTTGGAAGAGTTATTAGTTAACTGAGAAGAAGCCCCATTATTTATTCTTGGCGAGTTACCTCTTTCCACACGGTTTCTTAAATTTGAAACTTCTAAACCCAAATCAGACTCGCATTCATAAATCGTTTCAAGGTGTGAGTTTTTACCCACCGTAGAATTTACCACCTTGTGCATGGGTTTCATGCGTTCTCTTTGAGCTTCTTGTTCAACCCTGAACTTGGCATCAACTGAACTTTCTGCCACATCCGGAACTATATTGAGAACATCAAACTTGTTTTTATTAAGTATAAACTCACCCGCCATTAGTTGATCACAAAGAGGAGTCGGAGGTGCAGACCTAACAGGTTTAGGAATCCTAGTTGCAGCCAAACCAGTCTTAGTTAATGGATCAGTTTCACCCACTTTTCCATTGTTAACTAAAACTGATTTTGGAGCCTGCGAATGCTTTGTTCTCCCCAATTCAACATAGGCAGCTTCAAAATCAGCTTGGGCCTTTGCCATATTAACCTCCAACTGCTTAGCATTCACCAGCTTAGCAGCAAACTCCCGATCAACTTCTTCATCCACATTGTTAGGAACAACTTCATGAACAACATAATTGTTACCCTTCTTCTTACGCTGTGCAACCTGCCATTCACCACCAGCTTGCGTAGTTTGCGTATTTTGAACAACAAGAGGCTGAACAATATGAGGTTAAACAACATTTTTTTGCGTATTGTTTAAAACTGCTTGTCGCTCATTATTAGCTTTGGGATGCTTTCTGCATTCCTGGTCATTATGACCAATGAGCTTACACTTCAAACAATATTTTGGCATCTTTTGAATTTCCACAGACTGCCAAAAATCCAAACCGCCCACCGTAACATGAATAGCATCTGTAGCAGACTCAGCGAAATCAATATCAACAAGGACTGAAGCAAAGTGTCCATACTCATGGGATAGAGTACGCTTGTCAACCACAATTGGAGTACCAAGTGATTTAGCCATGGACAACAAAGTTTTTTATGTCCAGAATTCAATGGTAATCCAGGGAAAGTAACCCATACCAAAGTATGAGATGTTCTTTGTTTTTCAGCGTCAAAACCAGGGAACCACTCAATTAGGTTTAGCTTTTGATGTCCAAAAAACCAGGCTTCAGCATTCAATAACCTGTATTTTGCATCTTGCGATTGTCGCTTGATGGTGAAGAAACCCCTACTCATAGGGATGAACTGAACCGCACCTTGACCTAGCTGCCATTGAAGTTCAAGGTCGTTTTTAACATCTTGTAAATTAATCCCTTTCAAATCCAGACGCCCAATAAGGCTAAACTTCCAAATATCACAACCTTCTGAGTAAAAAGATTCAGGGAGAACCACCGCTGGTTTTCCATCCTTCAAAGTTGGTTTAGGTAGCAAACTGATATCAATCAATGTAGTTGGGAGCTATTGTTTTCCTTTCACTTGATCAGCATAAGTGAGAGTTCTCAATTGAGAAACATCT
Source organism: Papaver somniferum (assembly GCF_003573695.1). Classification (NCBI taxonomy): domain Eukaryota; kingdom Viridiplantae; phylum Streptophyta; class Magnoliopsida; order Ranunculales; family Papaveraceae; genus Papaver; species Papaver somniferum. The sequence goes on along the minus strand of NC_039358.1, from coordinate 192,979,173 downwards.
CCCATCTCGAATCACCCAAAAGCTGATCCAAGATGAAGTGCGCTTGAAATTTTTTTGAAAAAGTGCAAAACCCTAAAATCGCCAAAGCAAAAAATTTTATCGTCCAATTTTTTTGTGTTTCTTCCTACAGTCCCACATTCAATATTCATCGTTAGATGAAAACCTGATTAGATCCAAGATAATATCTTTCAACCGTTAGATCGAAAACTAGCTTGTTACACACAGATGAAATGCACGCTTCTAGGCTTGTGTAACCATACCCAAACTTGTACATTTGTTGGTTCAACAATAGTTAACCAAATGGTTAGCCATATGATCACTTTCATATCAACCATATTCTTCTTCACCATAACTAGTTCAAGTGACTCAAATGAACTAGTTAGAGAGTTGTTCAATTGCAAGGAAATCTTATGTAACTACAAAAGACACAATCGAAGCAACAACGATTTGATTCACTCGAATCGGTACATGAACTATATAGCCGCGGTTTGCAATTTGCATTCCTTAGTTTATATAAGAATAAGTTCACAAATATCGTTTTTAGATATAACCTACTCAAGTTCGCGGACTGGGTTCGCGGACTTAGGTTCCCGGACGGAGTTCACAAACTCCAGCAGAAATTCTTGGGACGAGAACTTCCGCCAGTTCGCGGACTGAGTTCGCGGACTTGGCACACGCCACCATGCCGGTTCTCTTGATCAACAAAGTTCACAAACTTCGGTTCAAGGAATAAGGACTTATACATATATGTGTTTCCACAATAATGCTTATATCCTCCAATGGTTATATTATCTAAACTCTCATTTCAACCATTGAAACATTCTTAGAGGACGTTGATATTCTATAGTTGTTATTCACAAAATATTTTTCGTCAAAGTAAGCAATTTTCAAAGTGACTGAAACTTGTCATGACTTTCGTCACTAGGTAAATATGAACTTGGCTAAAGTGAAAGCTTACCAACACATATTTCGAGAAATAGATAGGCGAGATAAACTCGGCTCAAAATAGCAAATGTGTATAATCTAAGTCTATATAGCAAAACGACTTTTGTCTCAAGATAGGAGATAAATAGACTTTTGAGTGATAGATAAGTTCAAGTATCCACATACCTTTTAGTCGATGAAGATCCACCGGTTCCTTGAGTAGTCCTTCGTCTTGTATGATGATTGCCATGGTGTTCTTGAGCTCAACTACACTTTATGTCCTAGTCCGAGACCTTAGATATAGTAGACTAGAAATCAAGACTTATAGTTTTAATCACTAACATTGACAAACATGCTTGAGATAGCAACGCATGCGAGGTCGACCGAGCAATGCTCTAACAATCTCCCCCTTTGTCAATTTTAGTGACAAAAATATCAATATATATGGAATACAAAAAATAAATAAATTAACTTTTATAGCTCCTATTCCATACGCCTAATCTTCAACATTACTCGAAATCTTCGTCACTTCCAAGTACTCAATGATCCCAAAGGTTGTAAGTTCAGCATCATCGTTGTTGAAAATCCGTAGCTATAATAATGAGAAAACAAGAGTTCTCAATCATTGTTATACAGTGTCATAGTATCATTACACAGCGTCAAAGTTCAATTGTATCACAACTTCAACAACAATACTATGGTGATATGCATCACTCCCCTTAGTCAATACTCCATCTCACATGGAAACCACTTCTCCTTACATAATAATCCGAAAACCATATGTATTTGTAGTGTGAACTACATATTAATTCTCCCCCTTCTTATCAATAAAATTGGCAAAGGTACAAGAACGGGAAGCTAGAACTTGGTTAGGTTTAGGTTTAGAAGAAGAGAAGAGAAGACAAATTTTAACTGAACTTTGTTATTGATTTTGACTCACACAGAATACATACAGACTCGACAATATATATATATATAAAGGTATCTTGAAGTTCAGGAAACCATATTCCAAACTAAAGACTATTTCCTAATACACAGAGAATACTAAAAATAGACGAACTCTTATTAGAGAACCTTCCGTGTACATTATTGAGTCACAATGTTCACGTACTGAATGTTGTGTTAACACCCTCCCGCAAGCGTAACGGGTTATCCTGAACCGTAAGCTTGAACCGTAAAAGAGAAAATCGATCGCTAGAAAGCGGTTTTGTGAATATGTCTGCAATTTGATCTTTAGAAGTTATGAAACGAACATCAAGAAGTTTGGAAGCAACTTGATCACGAACAAAATGATAGTCAATTTCAATATGTTTAGTCCGTGCATGAAATATAGGATTGACGGTGAGATACGTCACCCCAAGATTGTCACACCATAAAATAGGAGGAGAATGAGTAGATATACGAAGTTCCGAAATGAGTGATTGAATCCACATAATTTCAGCAGTAGCAATGGCAAGTCCCCGATACTCAGCTTCAGTACTAGAACGAGAAACAGTTGTTGTTTACGAGCACTCCAAGAGATAATATTACCACCCAAATAAACACAATAGCCACTAGTAGAACGACGATCATCAAGAGAACCAGCCCAATCAGAATCAGTGTACGCACTAAAGGATAATTGCAGCGAAGGTGATGGACAAAGAAGTATACCAAAGGTAGTTGTATTCTTGAGATAACGAAGTATTATCTTAACTAAACTCCAGTGAAACTCAGTAGGAGCATGCATAAATTGACATACCTTGTTGACAGCGTATGCAAGATCTGGTCCAGTAAAGCGCCAACAATACTACGGTATTCAGTAGCATCAGATAATAAAGTGCTACAATCAGAAGAAATATCACCGAAAGTACTAAGTGGAGTTTGAATTGGTTTAACTCCATCCATTTTTGCTCGTACAAGAAGATCTTGAGCATACCGTTGTTGAGAAAGAAATAAACCCGAAGAAGTACGAGTATCCTCAATGCCAAGAAAATAAGACAAGGAACCAAGATCTTTAATTGCAAATTCTTGTTGTAAACGATTGAGAATAGAAGTAATACCTGTGGTACTGGAACCAGTAACTATAATGTCATCCACATAGACCAACAAATAAATATTACCATAGTTAACATTGTGAATAAAAAGAGATGAGTCACACTTGGAAGTAATAAATCCAATTTGCAGCAAAAAAGTGCTAAGTCTGTGGTACCACGCAGGAGGAGCTTGATTAAGTCCATAAAGAGAACGATGCAATTTGCAAACCTGTGTAGGAAATCGAGAGTCCACATAACCTGGAGGTTGCTTCATGTATACTTCTTCTTGAAGATTCCCATGTAAAAACGCATTATGCACATCAAGTTGATGAATAGACCAATTGGAGGATAAAGCCAATGTAAGAATAATACGTATAGTGCATGGTTTAACAACCAGACTAAACGTTTCAGAAAAATCGATTCCCTCTTGTTGATTATAGCCCTTAACAACCAAGCGAGCTTTACGGCGTTCAATTGTACCATCAGCCTTTCGTTTGATACAAAATACCCATTTACATCCAATAACATTCATAGACGGATCATATGGTACCAATGACCAAATACCATTGCGAAGTAATGCATTAATTTCATAATCGGTGGCTACACGCCAAAGCGGATCAGTTTGAGCATGTGAATAGCAAGTTGGTTCAAAAAGAGAGTCAATGACTAATGCATACTTGGAAGCATATATCTGGTTTGGCTTAAAAATCCCATCCTTTGCTCGAGTCACCATTGGATGAGCTCCCAAAGTAGGTGGTGTAGGCTGAGAAGATGTGTCAGCTGCTGTTGAGTCAGATACTGAGGTTGATGGCACGGCTGGCATAGAAAGAATATTCGGCGTTGGTGTGGAGGAAAGATTCAAATCAGTGGCAGTAGTTGTAGATACTGTCAAAGGGACATCTTGAATAGTAGCAGTAGGGTCGCTGGATGATGCAGACAGCTGAGGGACCAAATATGTCATTACTGACGGAACAAGTGAAATATTGTCGCCAACAGATGTAATCGGAAATTCTGGATATGACAACGAGCCCACGTGAACAGTACTGGGCTGTGGTCTATCAGTTGAACGAACTGGACGGCGAGAATATGAAGCTGGTGGTAATGAAACAGGCAAAAGTGGAGGAAGTGTTACCTGTGAAGTAGTCGATACTGGGGAAGGTGATGTTGCAGAGGCGAAGGGAAAGGTAGTCTCATCAAAAACAACATGACGACTTACATATATACGACCCGTAGGAATATGAAGGCATTTGTAACCTTTTTGAGATGGACTATAACCAATAAAAACACAAGAAGAAGAAAGGGGCTCCATTTTGTGATATCTATACGGATGTAGGTGAGGATAACATAGACAACCAAAAACACGAAGGGAGGTGTAATCTGGTGGAAGACCAAAAAGAGCTTCATATGGAGAAGAATTGCAATTGAAGTCGAAGGAACACGATTCATTAAATAACAAGCAGTGTAAAAAGAATCATACCAATACGAGGATGGTACAAAAGCCATGTTTAGAATTGTAAGACCAGTTTCACGAATATGACGATGACGGCGTTCCACTAGACCATTTTGTTCATAAGTATGTGGACATGAAAATCTATCAAAAATAACAAGTTGTTGAAGATGCAGAGTAAGTTTACGACACTCAAGTGCATTATAAGATTCAATTTTTTTTGATTTTTTCGATTAAAAAGATTTTCAACATGCTTTTGAAACAAAAAGAATATAGAAAAGACATCAAACTTTTGAGACATAGGAAACATCCAAGTAAAACGACTAAACGCATCAATAAATATGATATAATATCTGTATCCTTCATTAGACAAAATATGAGAAGGTCCCCACACATCGGAGACAATTAAATCTAATGGATTCAAATAAGTAGTTTTACTAGGATTGAAAGGTAACTTATGACTCCTATGTTCGTGACAAGATGAACAAAACTTAATAGTCTGACTAGAAACTGGAAGTGAAAACTGAGAGACGACTTTACGAACTGTACATCATTGGATGTCCCAATCTAGAGTGCCAGTTTTGCAAGGAAGCACGTTCTCCTATGCAAACTTTAGGAGACTTAAACGAATCATCGAGTTGATAGAGACCACCCTTCCTACGGCCGCGAAGAAGAACCTTCCCGGTACATCGATCCTTCACAAGACAAAAATTCAGATGAAATTCAATTAAGACATTATCAGTGGTGAAATGAGATACTGACAAGAGATTATGAGAAATTTGTGGTGCAAAGAGAACATTACGAAGCTGCAACTTACGGTTGGGAGTTCCCAAAATAGAGGATCCAACATTTACCCATTTGAATTTGATCAGGACCAGTATACTCGGTTGAAAACTGAAGACGAGAAAGATCATTCGTTATATGATCTGTGGCACCACTTTCTGGAGTCCATGGAGGAGTTGGCAATAAACCAGTTTGAGCAGTATAAGCACGAGGTGCGGAAGCTGGTGGTTGGCGTCGAGGAGGACGAAAACTGCGATCGAAGAAGTTCCAACAATCTGGAGCTTCATGGTTTTTGCGACCACACAATTGGCAAGGGATCTCTGAACGGACATAATTGCGTTGAGATTGAGATTGATTGGCTGGGAGGCGAGAAGACATACCAGATGAAGTAGTATACTGTGTATTATATGGTGTTGGATATGAACTGTTTCGAGCAGAGAAGCGAGATGGGATTTGTGCAGGATTACGAGATGGGCTTTGGGTTGCAACGTTAGCAACCGGTTGAGAATTTAATACCTTGGACTGCTGCTCAATTCGTAACTCAAAGGTCAGGAGAAACGTTAGAAAATCTTCTTTAGTTAATGAGCTCATCGTGGTGGTGAAAGAGGCAACAATGGCATCGTAAGAACTATCCAGTCCATCAAGGAGACAGTGACGAAATTCCTTGTCAGTAACAGTGGTGTTAGCAGCAGCCAAACTATCGACCAAATCTCGAGCACGATCAATGTATGCTCGCATAGATTGAACACCCTTCTTTAAAGCACGCAACTCACAATGAAGATGATGAATTTGAGCATCTGATTTGGAACCATAAAGAGATTCAAGAGAGGACCATATTTCTTGAGAAGTTGTCAGACGATGTACATGGCGAAAAACAGCTGGTGTAAGTGACGACAATATCCAACGAACTATAATCTTGTCATTTTTTCTCCATGAAAGAAAAGCGGGATTAGGTAACTCATCGGCTAGGGTAGGCACATGAAAAGAAGTTGTACCAGTAACATGACTATCCAAATCATATCCTTGGAGGTAAGGTAAAAATTGAGCACGCCATAATGGATAGTTGTTTTCCTCTAATTTTACAGTAATTAGGTGATGGGGTTGAGAAAATTGAAGAGTCGACATGACATAAGATTGAAGGGAAGAAACAGATGATGAAATAACTGAAGTAGTAGTAGAAGAGATCGAAGAAGAGACAGTTTAGGAGATAGTTGATGATGCAGTTGACATTGTAAGGGATTGTAGATGGCTGATACCAAGCTAGAACTTGGTTAGGTTTAGGTTTAGAAGAAGAGAAGAGAAGACAGATTTTAACTGAACTTTGTTATTGATTTTGACTCACACAGAATACATACAGACTCGACAATATATATATACACATAGGTATCTTGAAGTTCAGGAAACCATATTTCCAAACTAAAGGCCATTTCCTAATACACAGAGAATACTAAAAATAGACGAACTCTTATTAGAGAACCTTCCGTGTACATTATTGAGTCACAATGTTCACGTACTGAATGTTGTGTTAACACGGGATCCTAATGAAATTTCCGAAAGAGACATTTCTTGACCAAAAGAAAGCAAAAATATATCATCTTATTTAGATGCAATCATAAATCCGAAGCTAAGTGCATTCATCAAGGAGTTTGTAAAGATATAAGATACCCCCTATAATATTCCACAGCTGCACTCGCCACAAAGATTTGTCAATTAAGCACAAGTTCAATTAAGAACTCTCTCCCATAAAATGTCATTCCCGAAAGAACAACAAGAGCGACCTTAATATCGAAAGAAAAGAAGGATTTCTTTGGACATAACAAATCTCATACAAGTATGAATTTGAATCCAAAATATTCAATTAAACTAACCACAAGAGAACCCATGATTAATTTAATCGGAAAATGCTCAAACATAAGTGAACTTATGAAGACTCAAAAATATACAATTAGATTAATCACAAGAGAACCCATAATTAATCTAATCGAAATACTCAACCAAACTAATCATAAAAGTAATCAATTTAATTGGTCGTGCTCATCATAAGAAAACTTAGGGAGCAACAACTAAATAACCAAACAAGATGATTAATTTAGTTGAAAATGCTCGACATAAAGTACCTCATGGAACAACAACAAAGCTAATCATAAGAATAATCAACTTGGTCGTTTTAGTGCTCAACATAAGACACTTTATGGAGCCTCACAGTAATACATAAAATATGGATCAGGGAAGATCAATACTGCGGAATACACAAGGATTCATTCTATTTTCGATCACTATTCTCATAACGACATTCAATAGACATAATCCTTGCAAACAAAAGATTTTAACCTATCTTCCATCAATAATTGACATAATAGGCTTAACTTTTGTATTTTTCAAAAGTCTATTCATTCTTTTATCAATACATGCATATCGACATACGAAAGACTTTACTTTTGAAAATGTATGGGACAATCAAAGTTCACGGACGTAAACACATATATCCCATAACAATATTGCAATATATAAAACCATAAAGATTAATACTGCAAAATCATCTTCCAACAAATATAGAATTTAAACCAATAAATCTAAAAACATGAAGATGAAAACGTTGGACATAGCTATGTGTAATCACAATAATGACTATTCCAAACTCTAGTTATTCTTCTAACAAAAACAAGAAAATAGAAGATTTACTAGGAAAAAAGATCATCTTTTACTCATTGTCTTCCTCATCGGAAATACCCCAAGATGCTTGAATTGTTTTCAACTCTTCCTTGAGCTCGGGAAACTTAGTTGCAACTAATGACAATTGTTCTTGTACACACTTCACCATTGAATCAACCTAACACACGCCCTTGTGGATTTTTTGAAGAAGGCTCAAGGTGGTAGGGTCACAATCGTTAAGTGAAGCATCTCTTTGTCTTTTGCACACATTCTCCCTTATGCGTCTGAAGGTACAGGAACGAACCGGTTTGGGAACCCCGAGAGAGTTTCCAATTGGATCAAAACCACGATCACGGAAAATTTGACCAATCAAGCAAGGGTAACCTAACATCTTGATGGGTGAAGTCATCTAAGTCATTTGAAAGATGATAAAACCACAAATATCGAGACTTTGAACACCCGATTCAAGGAAATAGACCAATTCCGCAAACTCATGACTCCACCAAGAATTCTCAATTGTGGAGGGACAAAGATTTGAGATACCAAGTTTTCCAAATGCCATCAACGCAATACTAAGATCATTAGTAGGAAACTTTCCTTGATTCCAAGATACGTTCTTGCCACAAAGCCCAAGAGAGATTTCATCACATGATGAACGTTCATCACTTGGTCCAGGAAGACGCATGTTTCCCAACGGAATGTTGGTCATCTTTGAAATTAATTCTCTATCAACAAGAAATCTTTTTCTATTTATCATGAATTTGAATTCCATCTTATTAAGATCAACATCATGAATGTTGGCATAGAAAATTCTTGTAAGAGAATCAAATCCTTGACCATGACCATCAAAGATATTTCCAATCTTGAATTTTTTGAAGCAAGCTAAATCACTAAATCCTCTTCATGCCCACTAGAGAGATCCAATTTCTTTTCTAGGATAAAATCATTAGATGAAATTTTTTCAAAAGTTCTAGCACAAGAATCATCCACAAACCTAATCCTAAGAGAGTTTTGGTCACAAGGAAAACCCATGCTAGAGGTATTTGAGATTTTGGAGACTCTTTTTGAGACCTTAGAATTCATCATGAGATCTAAGAAATTGAAAGGAACAAGAGGAATTTACTTACTTGGAGTGAATCTTGAACACCTTTTCTTTCAGTTTCTCCAAGAAGGCTTCAATGGGGGAAACACACAAAACCCTAGAGGTTCACGTACGCGTACGGGTGATGAAGAAGAGGGTGCACGAACTTCTTCTTTATAATACTAAGATGGGCTTGGACCCGTTTGTGAACCGCGACCCACACAAGGAAAGAGGGATTTTCTTAGCCGTTTGCACATCAAAGGTTATGCATCCCGGGATAACACACGTTTGTGAAAGACGATGGATGCAATAGAAAGCCTTATTTGGTATTCTAAAAGAGAATAACCAAACTGTAGACACCTCAACATTTCTTGCCCCATTTCAAGATATATACAAATGGGGTACTGCCAGGCTTGTTACCAAGAGGCATAATTAGCAGAGGAATTCTCATGCAACATTTCTGATTGATATGTGTGAACAGTCCCCGTAATATAATCAACGTAATGATGATAATCAGGGCAGTCAGAGCTTCCTATCCTTCATTTGATCTGGCTAGAAGGAAATTTTTTTCGAAACCTAGGTTGTACAATATTATTCGATGGCTTAACATGTACAGAACCTTTATCGGAAAGATTCTTAGACTTAACGGAATTAAGTTTTTCTAAGAGACTAAAAACGCCTTCGAACGCTCTACATAGATCTTTATCAATTGATCCATTACGATAGTATTCCTCAAAGAGATCAAGAGTTAATCTAGTGAGGGTCCATATTATTGAGCGTGACGAACGTTTCCTCAATCTTTCCTTCTTTTTATTTTTACCTTTAGATTGGTTCTTATCATCTAACTTTTCCTTTTTAGATGAAGTGAGATTATCATGTGAACCCGGAGGTTTTAACCATAATAATCCTTTAGCAATCTTTAAGGACTTCTGGCGTGCGTTACAGATGCCAAGAGCAAGTTTTCCAAAGAAATTTCCCATGGGATAATTTTTAAGGAACGAACAAACACAAACTTATTAGGTTTAGAGTGTTTGACTGCTCTGATACCAATTGAAAAAGCGGGGGTACAACAACCACACCCAATATTTCTCTTAGCAATCTGTATGGACAAACTCCAATATACTTTCTAGAGAATCAACTAGACAGCCAGACTCAATAGATAAAAAGCATATCAAAGAGTTTATATCTCAATCTCTCGATTTGATATATACTCAAGCAAATAGAAATCTGCGAGTCTTTATCAAATACTAGAGAGATAACTTGGATAGTACCAAAGACCAATATTAAAGTATCAATCAATTTAAATCAACAACCAAAAGGTCGGATATTCTAATTGATTGAACAACGCACAACCTGTGATATTTCAATTATATAACAAAATATAATGCGGAAAAGAAATAACACAGACACCAGAATTTTGTTAACGAGGAAATCGCAAATGCAGAAAAATCCCGGGACATAGTCCAGATTGAACACACACTGTATTAAGCCGCTACAGACACTAGCCTACTCCAAATTAACTTCGGTCTGGACTGTAGTTGAACCCAAACCAATCTCACACTGATCCAAGGTACAGTTATGCTCCTACGTCTCTGATCCCAGCAGTATACTACGTACTTGATTCCCTTAGCTGATCTCACCTACAACTAAGAGTTGCTACGACCCAAAGTCGATGACTTTAATAAACAAATATGTATCACACAGAAAAGTCTACGATAATAGATAAATCCGTCTCCCAAAAATATACCTACGATTTTTGTTCCGTCTTTTGATAAATCAAGGTGAACAGGAACCAATTGATAAACCAGACTTATATCCCCGAAGAACAACCTAGTATTATCAATCACCTCACAATAATCTTAATCGACGCAGCGAAAAAAGATATTGTGGAATCACAAACGATGAGACGAAGTGTTTGTGATTACTTTTATATCTTGCCTATCAGAGATATTAATCTCAATCCAATCATTACGATTGTACTCAACACGATAGAATCATCAAGATCAGATCACACAACTACAAGAAAGTAGTATCGGTCTGGCTTCACAATCCCAATGAAGTCTTCAAGTCGTTAACCAACAGGGTCTCGAGGAGAAACCTAAGGTTAAAGGAGAATCGACTCTAGCTAATACAACTAGTATCACACATGAGGTGTGGGGATTAGGTTTCCCAGTTGCTAGAGTTCTCCCTTATATAGTCTTTCAAATCAGGGTTTGCAATCAATGTTAGCTTAGTAACAAAGCATTCAATATTCACCGTTAGATGAAAACTTGATTAGATTAAAGCTAATATCTTTCAACCGTTGGATCGAAAACTTAGCTTGTTACACACAAATGAAATGCACGATTTTAGGTTTGTATAACCGTACCCAAACATGTACATTTATTGGTTCAACAATAGTTAACCAAGTGGTTAGCCATATGAACACTTTCATATCAACCATATTCTTCTTCACCATAACTAGTTCAAATGACTCAAATGAACTAGTTAGAGAGTTGTTCGATTGTATAAATCTTATAGAAATATACAAGACACAATTGAAGCAAAAACGATTTGATTCTCTCGAATCGATTCATGAACTTTATAGCCACGGTTTGCAAAATTGCATTCCTTAGTTAATATAAATATAAGTTTACAAATAATCGTCTTTAGATATAACCAACTCAAGTACGCGGACTTAAGTTCCCGGAAGGAGTTCACAAACTCCAGCAGATTTTCTCAGGATGAGAACTTCCGCCAGTTCGCGGACTGAGTTCACAGCTCTTGTTCCGGTTTTCCTGATCAACAAAATACGCATACTTTGGTTCAAGGAATAAGGACTTATACATATATGTGTTGCCACACAATGCTTATATCCAACATTGGTTATATAATCTAAACTCTCATTTCAATCATTGAGACATTCTTAGAGGACGTTATATAGTTTTTATTCACAAACCATTTTTCGTCAAAGCCATTTTTAAAGTTATTGAAACATAACATAACTTTCGTCACTAGGTAAAGATGAACTTGGCCAAAGCGAAAGCTTACCAACACGTATTTCGAGAAATAGATAAGCGAGAGAAACTCGGCTCGAAATAGCAAATGTGTATAATCAAAGTCTATATAGCAAAACGACTTTTGTCTCATGATAGGAGATAAAGTAGATATACTTTTCAGTGATAGATAAGTTTAAGTCTCCACATACCTTTTAGTCGATGAAGTTTCACCAGTTCCTTGAGTAGTTCTTCGTCTTGTATGATGATTTCCATGGAGTTCTTGATCTCAACTATACTTTCTATCCTAGTCCGAGACTTAGCTATAGTAGACCAGAAATCAAGACTTATAGTTTTGATCACTAACTTTGACAAACATGCTTGAGATAGCAACGCATGCGAGTTCGACCGAGCAGTGCTCTAACAATCTCCCCCTTTGTCAATTTCAGTGACAAAACTATCAATACATATGGAATACAAAAATAAATGAATAAAATTTTGTATCTCCTATTCCACATGCCTAATCTTCAACATTACTCGAAATCTTCGTCACTTCCAAGTACTCCAATGATCCCAAAGGTTGTAAGTTCAACATCATCGTTGTTGAAAATCCGTAGCTATAATAATGAGAAAACAAGTATTCTCAATCATTGTTATACAGTGTCATAGTATTATTATACAACATCAAAGTTCAATTGTATCACAACTTCGACAACAATACTATGGTGATATGTATCACTCCCCCTTAGTCAATACTCCATCTCACATGGAAACCATTCCCCCTTACATAATGATACGAAAAACATATGTATTTGTACTGTGAACTACATATTAATTCTCCTCTTTTTGTCAATAAAATTGGCAAAGGTACGAAAACGGGATCCTAATGAAATTTCCAAAATAGACATTTCATTACCAAAAGAAAGCACATATCAACTTATTTAGATGCAATCATATAGCCGAAGCAAAATGCTTTCATCAAGGAGTTTATAAAGATACAAGATAACCCCTATAATATTCCACAGTCGCACTCCCCACAAAGATTTGGCAATTAAGCACAAGTTCAATTAAGAACTCTCCCCCATAATATGTCATTCCCGAAAGAACAACAAGAGTGACCTTAATTTCAAAAGAAAAGAAGGATTTTTTTGGACATAACAAATCACATACGAATATGGATATGAATCCAAAAAAATACTCAATTATATTAACCACAAGAGAACACATTATTAATTTAATCAGAAATATACAATCAAACTAACACAAAAAAGTGATTAATTTAATTGGCCATGCTCGACATAAGAGAACTTACGGAGCCTCACAGTATAAACATAAAAATATGGATCAGGGAAGATCAATACTGCGGAATACACAAGGATTCATTCTATTTTCCATCACTATTTGCACAATGACATACAATAGACATAATCCTTGTAAACAAAAGATTTTAACCTATCTTCCATCAATAAATGACATAATAGGCTTAACTTTTGTATTTTGAAAAGTTCATTCATTCTTTTATCAATACATGCATATTGACATATGAAAGACTTAACTTTTGACAAGGTATGGTACAATCATAGTTCACGGACGCAAACACACATATCCCATAAAAAATTGCAATATATAAAACCATAAAGATTAATACTGCAAAAATCATCTTCCAAACAATTTTTGAATTTAAATAAATAAACCTAAAAACATGAAGATGAAAACGTTGGACATAGCTATGTGAAATCACAATAATGGCTATTCCAAAATCTAGTTATTCTTCTAAACAAAACAAGAAAATAGAAGATTTACTAGACATAAAAACTCCTATAAAGAATTTCACTTACTTTGAATACTCTTCTCATATTCTCCGTATTCATCAAGCTCATCTTCGATCAGATCAATTCTTGAAGAGGCTTCAAGTTCACTTTTCAAGGCACGAACTTGATGCAAGACAAGATTCATGGTCAAAGAGAGCTTATCAAAATGAGAAACAGAGATGTTCCCGTCCAGAGAAGAACCGTGAATGTCAGGGCTCATCACATTATCAGAAGAATCAAACCGTATCTTCTTAGATGGAAAGAGAACAGTCCAAACATCACTTTCTTTGCTTGAAAGACTTGAAGAAGACATGATAGAAGAGATAGATGAAATGTTTATGCTAAGGAGAAAAACATCATTTTAAAAGAAACTGAGGACATGAGATAAATATCCAAAATGACCTTTGACCAAAACCCTAACATAATTTTGATTATCCTCAGAAAAGGTCTTAAGAAGAAAACCGTTTGAAAACATTAACAGTTCTGGGCTAAACTAAATTGAAACAACAACAAAAATATTTCATCACAACCCTCTTGAATATTATGATTTTTGTCTAATAGGAATAGACAAAAATCATCAATACAGTATACAAATTGTAGTTGTTCCAATCCTCTGCAGGACTGGGTAATTTCTTTCGAGGGGATGAAGTATTTGTTATACCTTGTTTCTGTCTTGTTTTTAAGAAAGAAGAGTTATGTACTTCATTCTTTCTTTCTTTTAGCACAAATTTGAATACCTTGATTGTTGATTTTCGTAAACTATGCATTCTTTTGGAAATCTTTTTTACAAAGAACGAGGGTTTTGTATGAGATTTCTTTTTCTTCTTCTGCAAACAATGTTTGACAGAGGAGAACTTTTATTGTTTCTTAGTGCCACAAGATTTAAGATGGTCCTGATGAACATATGAGAAAATCACAAGATTAGATAAATTCTTGTGATTTTTTATACGATCCTTGTCGTCAAGGTGACTTAAGAATGATATAGAATCAAGAGGAATTTGCTGACAATTCATAGTCGAAGAGGTTCGATATGTCTTACAAGAATCACGATTGATCATCTCCAGTTTTAAAATAGACAGTTGACATTCCATATTTTCAATCCTTTTAATTAAGACTTCCTTTTGTAGTTGAAGTATTTCTGAGGAAGTAAGATTGTTTATCATGGAATAATCAGGACTGTTAGGAGGACATACGTGATAATCAACAAAAATATTAAGAGAACCATCATAGACATCATCCTCGGGACAGTAGTCAATAGTAGCCATCCATGCTTTAGTTATCTCACTCGACTCCGTATCAGGACATTTAGAAGTATTGTGAACACTTCTATAGCACTTGAAACTAGAATTGTTAACATAGTTTTTTTGAACTTTTTTATTGATTGACTGAGCTTTCTTTTGAGACTTTCTTTTACTCTGTCTAAGAGATTTATTAAGTTGTTGTACAAACAGTGACATAGTCGAATTAAAGCAATTCTCATCCCTTTTATCAGTCAATTTAGGACGTCGAGACTTACGATCAGATGCAACAACATGGTTGCTAAACAGATGACGTTTTTCTCTTTGTTCAAGTTCAAGATCGAAAATTTTCAACTTTCCAGCTAGGAAATTTCTGGATAGTGTATCAATGTTATTTTCCTCAATGATGGCATGCTTCTTAGAGTCGTATATAGATGGCAGCGATCTGAGAATTTTCATCACAATGTCCTTTTCAGGAATAGTCTTACCCAATGCAAAAGATGCATTAACAATTTCAGACACTTTGTGATTAAACTAATCAAATCAATCTTCATCTGCCATACGAAGGTTTTCCCAATCGGAATTAAGGTTTTGAAGCCTAGATTCATTTTCACTGGTATTACCTTCGAGTACAGTGTCTAAGATATCCCACGCATCTTTAGACCTAGTGCAATTTGACACACGGTGCTGAAGATTTGGGGTAATAGCATGTATGATGGCATTCAAACCGTCGGAATTTTGCTTTGCAGCAAGATTTTCGGCAGGACTGTATTCACCAATGTTCTTGGGAACGTTTACATTTCCTATTGCCACAACGGGAGCATCATAGCCATTAAATACATATACCCATGATTGAAAATCACGTGCTTGAAGAAAAGCTCGCATAGCAATTTTCCACCATAAGTAATTAGAGCCATCGAAGACTGGTGGTACGTTAATATAGATAGCACCTCTGTCCATAGAGTCAGATCGCTACAAATACATACTTGTAAGGTCTTTAAACATGTTTGCCTGCTCTGATACCAATTGAAAAAGCGGGGGTACAACAACCACACCCAATATTTCGATTAGCAATCTGTACGGACTAACTCCAAGATACCTTCAAGAGAATCAACTAGACTCAATCTTAATAAAGTATATCAAAGAGTTATAATATCTCTATTTCCCAATGTAATCAGCAAATCAAACAGATAGAAATCCGTGAGCCTGATTATTATGTGAAATAACTTGAACGGTACCAAAGACCAATGTTCAAGTGTCAATCAATGTAAATCAACAACCAAAGGTTGGATATTCTAATTGATTGATCGTAACGCACAGCCTGTGATATTTCAATTATATAACAAAATATAATGCAGAAAAGAAATAACACAGACACCAGAATTTTGTTAACGAGGAAACCGCAATTGCAGAAAAACCCCGGGACCTAGTCCAGATTGAACACACACTGTATTAAGCCGCTACAGACACTAGCCTACTACAAACTAACTTCGGTCTGGACTGTAGTTGAACCCCAATCAATATCACATTGATCCAAGGTACAGTTGCGCTCCTTACGTATCTGATCCTAGCAGGATACTACGCACTTGATTCCCTTAGCTGATCTCACCCACAACTAAGAGTTGCTACGACCCAAAGTCGAAGACTTCAATAAACAAATCCGTATCACACAGAAAAGTCTATGATAATAGATAAATCTGTCTCCCACAGAAATACCTACAAGTTTTTGTTCCGTGTTTTGATAAATCAAGGTGAACATGAACCAATTGATAATCCGGACATATATTCCCGAAGAACTGCCTAGTATTATCAATCACCTCACAATAATCTTAATCGACGCGGCGAAAGAAGATATTGTGGAATCACTAACGATGAGACGAAGTTGTTTGTGACTACTTTTATATCTTGCACATCGGAGATATTAATCTCAAGCCAATCATTACGATTGTACTCAACACGATAGAATCAGCAAGATCAGATCACACAACTACAAGAAAGTAATATCGGTCTGGCTTCACAATCCCAATGAAGTCTTCAAGTCGTTAACCTACAGGGTCTCGAGAAGAAACCTAAGGTTAAAGGAGAATCGACTCTAGCTTATACAACTAGTATCACACATGAGGTGTGGGGATTAGGTTTCCCAGTTGCTAGAGTTCTCCCTTATATAGTCTTTCAAATCAGGTTTTGCAATCAATGTTAGCTTGGTAAAAAAGCATTCAATATTCACCGTTAGATGAAAACTTGATTAGATTAAAGCTAATATCTTTCAACCGTTGGATCGAAAACTTAGCTTGTTACACACAAATGAAATGCACGATTTTAGGTTTGTGTAACCGTACCCAAACATGTACATTTATTGGTTCAACAATAGTTAACCAAGTGGGGATTAGGCTTCCCAGTTGGTAGAGTTCTCCCTTATATAGTCTTTCAAATCAGGGTTTGCAATCAAAGTTAGCTTAGTAACAAAGCATTCAATATTCACCTTTAGTTAAAAACCTGATTTTTTTTTTTGCTAGGTCAAAATGGTTTATTAAAGCAAAAAAAAGTAATTACAAGAATTACAAAATGGGAGGCTCAAGGCCTCCCCACCCCCATAAACCAAAGGGGAGAAAAAATAACATCAAAATATCACTAGAAACTCATAAAATAATCTCCTAAACTCAAATAACTAACAAAAAAGAAGAAAAATAGGAACTTAACATCGTTTGCGCCCCTTTCCCACCTTAAAACTCCTCTTCTTAGGTTGGAGACCAGCAAGGATTTTCGCCAAAACATCAGGGTCTCCATAAAACTCATTATATTCATCATCATAAATATTATCAACCATTGAGTCGAAAACTTAGCTTGTTAGACACAAATGAAATGCATGATTTTAGGTTTGTGTAACCGTACCCAAACATGTACATTTGTTGGTTCAATAATAGTTAACCAAGTGGTTAGCCATATGAGCACTTTCATATCAACCATATTCTTCTTCACCATGACTAGTTCAAATGACTCAAATGAACTAGTTAGAGAGTTGTTCAATTGTATAAATCTCATAGAAATATACAAGACACAATTGAAGGAAAAACGATTTGATTCACTCGAATTGATTCATGAACTTTATAGCCACGGTTTGCAAACTTGCATTCCTTAGTTAATATAAATATAAGTTCACAAATAATCGTCTTTAGATATAACCAACTCAAGTACGTGGACTTAGTTCGCGGGCTTAAGTTCCCGGAAGGAGTTCACAAACTCCAGCAGATTTTCTCGGGATGAGAACTTCCGCCAGTTCGCAGACTGAGTTCACAACTCTTGTTTCGGTTTTCCTGATCAACAAAGTACGCATACTTTGGTTCAAGGAATAAGGACTTATACATATATGTGTTGCCATACAATGCTTATATCCAACATTGGTTATATAATCTAGACTCTCGTTTCAATCATTGAAATATTCTTAGAGGACGTTATATAGTTGTTATTCACAAACCATTTTTCGTCAAAGCCATTTTCAAAGTGATTGAAACATAACATGACTTTCGTCACTAGGTAAAGATGAACTTGGCTAAAGTGAAAGCTTACCAACACGTATTTCGAGAAATAGATAAGCGAGATAAACTCGGCTCGAAATAGCAAATGTGTATAATCAAAGTCTATATAGCAAAACGACTTTTGTCTCATGAAGGAGATAAAGTAGATAGACTGTTGAATGATAGATAATTTTGATTCTCCAGATACCTTTTAGTCGATGAAGTTCCACCAGTTCCTTGAGTAGTTCTTCATCTTGTATGATGATTGCCATGAAGTTCTTGAGCTCAACTACACTTTCTATCCTATTACGAGACTTAGCTATAGTAGACTAGAAATCAAGACTTATAGTTTTGATCACTAACATTGACAAACATGCTTGAGATAGCAACGCATGCGAGTTCGATCGAGCAGTGCTCTAGCATGATGTTTGATTTCGGTTTTCATAACCTTGATATTAGATCTCATATGGTGTGAACCCTTATAGTTTCGGTGACTTTTTGATTTAGCAGAATTAAGTTATAGCCATGTTGGTAGGCTTTATCAAAGGATCATAAGGGGTTCTGATTGAAACTCATGTGTGAAAAAGTCACAATATGTTGAATCGTTTTTGGTTTAGCATAAAAGCATATGTGTTTCGGGGTTTTAACTTTTGCATCGCATTAGTTAAAACCGGTTTCAACCTTTCTCTGGTAAAGGCTGGTTTTTGTTGTTGTTCTTTTGTCTTGCGAGAGGATGACAACACAACGGGGGAGAGTTCTAACGTGAACTTGCGCTTAATGACATATATTTTGGCGGTGAAAGAGGATGCGGAACTTGAGGTAACGAATTTGTTAGTTAATCGTTTTCCTGTTTAAGAAAAGCCTGCTTTTATTGCATATATTTATTGCTTTTGCTTAACAAAATTTTGGTACAATTGATGTTTATTCCATTATTTGTGTATGGATGTGTGTGTGATTCAATTGTTTCCGGTTAAGAAAAACTATTGTTATCTTGCTTTATTGTTTGGTATCAATTGTTTAGGCTTACGAAATTTCGGTGCAATTGCGGTACTATAATGTCTATGTTTGTTTCAATTGCTTCCGGTTGAGGTAAATAATTATGCAAGTTGATTTATTTGGTTTGTATGAATTGTTTATGGATTAACAAAAAGGTTTTCAGGATGAATTGTTTAGTCCAATTCGATTCCGGATAAGAGAAACTAAGTTAATTCTGATCTTAGTTAGACTTATCAAAGTGTAGGTTTTGGTTATTCAAGTCTAATCGAATGCCTTAACAAGAAATGCTAGTTAACTAACCTAGTACTTATCTTGTTTAAAAGTGAAAGGCCTAAGTTATTATTTGAATAATTAAACCTGATGAGAAAAATAGAGTTAATTCTGATCTTTATTTTGGTCTTATCGAACAAGCAATTGTATTCGTACAATCGATTTAGCAAAAGAACTAAGGTGTTTAGTCAATTTTTAATTTGCTAAACTATTAGGGAAAGTTGCTTCGGGCAATTGTTTCCTCGGTAACATATCAAAACAAAATTACTTTGTAGTTTCGGTTTTGATATTGGTTATCTAAAATGGTGTGTGGAACCCTCGTGCTTATCTCTTATAGGTTTTGCAAGTCTTTTGAGATTTGTAAGATCCTTTCGGTTTGTCCTTTATTTGCTCGTACCTTTGTCATTTTGTGACAAAAAGGGGGAGAAATATATGGAGTAAACAAGTGATTTGGTATCACCAAGGAAAGGAAAATGGTGCTTGAACATTATATCTAATGAAAGAGTAAAGCATAGACTAAGGGGGAGTAACATATCATATTGATACTTGTGGTTATATTAACTACAAAGGGAATAACAAAGACATGCGGATTGAAAATCTACCTATCTTACCTTTAAGGGGAGTATTAGCTTTGTTATTATAATGTCAACATCGACATATATGGATTGAATGTATACAGGTTATTGTGTTGTTGAAACTTGGAATCAAGCGTATGTGTAATGAATTCTTGTAATTTGTTTATCCATATAGTGTAAGAGTTTTGTCACTAAAATTGACAAAGGGGAGATTGTTTAGAGCATAGCTCGGTTGAACCCACCAAGCGTTGGTATGTCAAGGTTGGTTGTCATATTTTAGTGAATCAAAACTCATTTAAAGAGTCGCTTGATTATTTATTAGAGTCAACTTCATATATGTTAGCTAGAAAGTTACTAGGATATGAGACTTACAAGTATTACGTGAAGACTTGAAGAATGTGAAGAAGTAAAGAGCTACAACAACGACATCATCCTTCCACTTGAGGTTAGTAATATTTGACTTAAACTGTTTCACTCCTAACGTATCTTTCAAGTCGTGCATATTGAAAACATAATTGCAAAGCTGTGAATGACTATACTCTAGTTAGACATAGTATTAAGGAATTACAATACGAAGTATAACGTCTATCTTTTGAACTTCGTCTATAAGACATCGACATAATCGTATGAATGCTATTGTGATTATGTGTATGGGTATGGGTGAATATTTCGTCCTAGGAAACAATGTTTTACATTCGTTTAAAGGAAGTACAATTCATAAAACAAGTTTTATGAATGGAAAGGGAAATCGCTAGGCTTATTGGTATTGTTATTCATTGCAAATCTTTGGATTACCAATATGTGTGTTTATTATAACCGCTCATAACTTGTTTATGTATCTTGGTAAAACTGTTCACAAGGCATGACTTTTGTATTGGTACGACTTTTATTAGTGAAATCGATCCTAAGTAATCACCTGAGATGGTATGATCGATATTTGTAATTTGTGTGACCATTCCTAGTCATTGGGTAACCGATCCTAGAACTTGGTTGGGATTAATCACAAGATGTGTAATCGATCCTTGTAGCAGGTTAACAAGTTTTAGTAATTGGTGTGACCGATCCTATAACTTGTGCAACCGATCACAAGTAAGTACCATAAATAAGTAGTAACCGATCTTGGTTCTTAGTTAAAAATATTTTGTAAACTAATGTGACCGATCCTAGTAGCCACTTGGAAGTAGAACCGAAACTTGTTTTGGTAGAACCGTTAAACCCATGAATGGTGATTGAATGTTTTTGATCAATCACATAGTTCTTGGAAATCAGATGAACCAATTTTGAACTCATTTGGAAGTGTGGAAAATCGGTTCCAAGATTGTAAATATGAAAAAGGATTTACAAAGTAACGATGTCGACATACTTTGAACATGTGCAGTAACTCTTATCTTTTATTGTTCAAAGATATTCCTTAATAGCTAAAGGAGAATCCCGTATCGAAATAAATCGAGAATCTTTTAATTAAGGTTTTTAGTTTTATATGCTTTTAATTTCCAGCAATTAAAATGCATATCTTTAGAAAATAAAAATTAGTAATGTGGATTTACTAATTGGAGATTTTCTACTGAGATTTCGGTCAATATTTGGACAAAGCATTTCCTGGAATTATGGAAACCGAATTTGGAAATATATTGCATATCTTGAGAATATTTTTGGTTTTGGAAATTCCTTGGTGTCCAAACTTCCTAGGTATATAAGTATTGAAGTTTACATTTCAAGCAAACTAATCCTCAGAGCCAGCAAAACTACGTTGTGATGTTACTGGTGGAGCCGTCTATTCGGAGAGGAAAGTACCCTAATTAGGCGAAATCTCTTACGACCGCTCGTTTTAAAGACTTCTTTGGGATTGGGAAGTTCTACGAGTACCGTTGGTGGGAAACTAGATAATTGCAGTTTATTATTAGTTTTCGATTGATTTGATTGACTAACGGTTGTTGAACTTTGATTGCACCTAGTTTGTTTATGCTTGAGAATCTTCTCTTCTGATATAAGATTCACTCAAACTAGATCGAAGTTTCGACGGGGATCTTTAGACTGTTTGTACATCTAAAGACGTCTTGTGATAATCCATTGTTAACAGACTCCGTTCTGTGTGTGATTGATCACAAGAGATTCAAGTTGATTGTGTGCAGGTGTTTATTGAAGATCTAAGAAGATTTGAAGACGAAGAAGACTTCTGATTTGGTTTTTTTGTTAAGTACAAAAAATATATAGATGAAAAAAGATATTTACAAGATAGATTTTGAGAAAAGAGGTCACAACAACCCCAAAAACTCAAAAAAACTTTTTAAAACGAAAATAAGATACATTTGCTAACTCAATTGTTCTCAAAAAAACAGGTCTTCCAACATAGGTAATTCTCACTCCCTTAGCCAAAAGACAACCATGTTTCGCCAAATTATCTGCAGAAAAGTTTGCTTCACGATAGGTGTGAACAAACCTAATTGAATCAAACATACTCCGAACTGCCATCCACCTCTGTTGCGCAAACCATGGCAAAGAAAAATCTTCTAAAGCCTGGAAAACACTAGCCGAATCTGTACGGACAAGGATTTTAGAATAACCCCATTGCACAACCCATTCAAGAACCAAAAGAATACCATATAACTCCGCCAAGTAGTTAGAAGCAAAGCCAAGACCGACACTCATAGCACCAACTACACCACAGTTTGCATCTCTTGCGATCACACCTACTCCAGCTGAACCTGGGTTACCTTGCGACGCGCCATCACAACAAATGAACAATTCAATTGAATCCAGGGGAGACCAGAAACAAGTTATTGGTTCAGCATGCTTCACCTTCCTATGTCGCACTCGAAAGAAATCAAGCACACGGACATCATCAACTGTATTATGCATATCTCCCTTCAAGCGACAAGAATAGTCACTTATTTGCTTAAAAATACGCTGCATAAACAAGTTCCATCTTGTAACTTTCTTCTCAAAAGTTATTTTGTTTCGATTATACCACAATTCAGCGCTGATCACCAAATTCCTAACCAACCAAAGGTCCTTCACCATCTGACTCTTACCTGACACAGCCTTATAAGAAATGATGGGATTAACATCAGGTTTCAAAGAAAAAATGCTTGAAACCCAATTCCAAATTCTGACAGCAAGTTCGCACGACCACAGCACATGATCAAGGATTCCTCCGTTTTTTTACACACACAACATCTGTTAGGAAGCTGAATTTTGAACCTGCTACGTACCTTGTCTAGAGTAGCACAAGCACCACGCATAAATTTCCAGTTTTGCGCCACTAATGAAGGATGAACAACTCCTCTCCAAATCACATTCGCACCATCCATAGTTGGGTATTTTGTACGAATAATTTCCCTTGCTGAAGAGACAGAAAATCTCCCTTTCAAATCAGGCATCCACACCCTCCTGTCAGGTCCGTTACTCAAACTAGGCAAGTTATCATAAACCACTCCAACTTGCATCAAAGTTTGCATATGAATGTCCGGCAGAAACCAAAACACCATCTTGAATTAAATCACTTACCTAGCATCCCTGTCCAAGCCATCAACACCAATAATATCTGCAATACATTCATTCCCATACCAAATGTCGAAATATAGGGAAGTAGCTCTACCATCTCCTAACAAAGATTTAGAGTTAGCATCAACTTCCTTATGCACCCACTTGATCCCTGGAAAAATAGAGGATTTTACATAATAATATTTGATAGCCCCTTCCTTTGTGGTGAATTTGGCCTCAAGAAAACGATCCCATTTCTTAGAAGAAATTTTGATATTCTACCACAGCTTCATGAGTAAAGCTTTATTTATAACTTCCATCTTCACAAGACCAAGGCCCCCTTCACTATAAGGACTGCACACCTTGTCAAAACCAACCACAAAGGCTCTTGACAAATTCGAATCACCAGACCAAAGGAAATTCCTAATCACCCTTTCACATTGTTGAATAAACTTTCTCGGCCATTTATAAACCGCCATATTATGAATGGAGTAACTTGCAATTACAGACTTAATAAGCACAACTCTATCTTGAAAGGATAAAATCTTACCTTTGTAAATAGAGAGTTGATCTTTAATTTTGTCAATGATATGACTGATATGCCCATGACGCACAACACCCGGCATGACTTGAACAGCTAGAATTAATTCCATTCGGAATAACCCCAGAATGCCAGCAAGAAATAATGGCATTCACCAAGTCTTGATGAATTATGTCCCAACAATGCCTATAAAAACAACCTGAAAATCCATCAGGTCCAGGAGCACTATCCGCATCCAAATCAAACACAACTTGTTTGATTTCTTCAAAAGAAGGCACTAAATTCATACGCACACTCTCCTCAGCAGTAATGGACGTGTGATCATAATTAAACAGCGCATCCTCAATAGGAAAATCATCACCATCAAACTTAGATTCATAGTATGAAACTACGTGATCTCTAAGTTGGACAGCCTCAGAAATAATAGTACCATCCTCCGCAACAAGCTCATAAATAGTATTGTGACTCCTCCTAGTCTGAATGCTATTATGGAAAAAAGAAGAATTACTAGAACCCTCCAACAACCATTTATTGCGAGACTTCTGTTTTAACATAATATTTTGCTGCATCCGAATATCTTGAACCTTGACAGTTGCATCCTTCACCATATTGAATTTTGCCACATCCGAAGGATCTTCATCAGAATTTCTCAAAGCTACCTCCATATGCAATTGATCTTATTTCAATCTATTATTAACATTTCCAAAAACAGATTAATTTCATAACTTAATAGCTTCCTTTAAACGTTTCAGCTTGAAAGGATAAATAAAATCAGCAGAGCCAGTAACCGGTGCACTCCAACTTTCCTGAACCATAAGAACTTAATGGTCAGAAACTTCCATAGGAAGATCTTTACACCGCCAATTCATATACTTTGTTAGAAATGCATCATTAATAAAATCACGATCCAATTTACTTACAATTCTATGGATACCGGATTGGCCATTAGACCAAGTAAGACGACTACCCAAAGAATCAGCTTCAAACAGATTATTGTCCTCCATCCAGTCCGAGAATTCATTAATACAAGAAGTCCTTGGTTCATTACCTCCTTTCTTTTCATCATTACGAAGAACGCAGTTGAAGTCCCCAATAATTAGCCAAGGACTAGTTTCAAACAAATTAAGTTGTTGCCAAAGTCCTCTGCGTATCACCTGTATGTAACTAGCATGGACAAAAGAAATAAAAACCCCATCAATCTTAATAGTAATAGCTTGACGAGTAGAATTAATCACCTCCGGATCATTAAAAACATCTAGCCAAAGAATCCATAAATTCCCAACCCGAGCAGCTGTAGAATTATGAACAGCCGAAATTTTAAAACCTGGCAAATTTAACCTCAACAACACATTATTAGAATAAGCAATCTTTGGTTCAGCTATGCATAAAACCTTGGGCTCATAATCTTTAACTAACTCACGTAATTTAACACCTGCATCCAACTTCGCAACCCCATTAATGTTGCAGAAGAGTACACGCATTAAAAACCTGATTGTTGAGTGTTATTTAGCTTGTTTGTATAAAGAAAACCTTTCCCTGCATTGGCAGTACCATTCTTATCAATACCTGGTGAACGGCCCTTCTTAACCTTAATTCCTAAGGCATTAACTTCAGAATAAGAACCAGAGTTGGATTTCAACTCCGTTGAGGAAGACGTATCTAGAGAGTCCGTGGGCTTTAGAATTCTCCTAGCCTGACGTTTCTCCACATCCAAGTTACCCCATTTCGAATCCTTAACTCCATAAGCAGCTTGTTCCGGTGTCATCTGTTCCTCAAAATTCTCCTCTTCACATAAAACTTCAACATTAATAGCCTCTTCAGTTAATCCCAATTCATCACTGAGAACACCAAATCTGTTAGGTGAAAGAACCACCTCAGTCTCAGAAATAACATTGTATAAAGGAGTGTTTGTAGTGTTAGCATGCACTACTATCTGCAAAGGGGTAAAAGACGAGTTGACAACATTCCTATCCGTCAAACTCTGTCTAGTTCTTGCCAATTCAACAGAGTTGTCAGACTTGGATACTAAGGCGCTGGTTCCCTCTAACACAGTACCTTTGTCCAATGTTTATTCATCAATTGCAGTTTGCTTGGATTTTTCAAGCTCAACAGTGGCTGCACGATAAATAGATTCAGAACGAGCAACAGACGCCTCAAGCTGAGTGATTTTCTCCACATCACCAGCATTCCCCTCATGCGAACCCTGGTTTGCTGCATTGTTTTTCTTGCCACGACCATTTTTCCTCTTTGGTACATTCTGCCAAGCAGATTGCTCAGCAGATTGACCAGTAGTCTGGTTAGCAGGTTGGTTTGAAGCATTCTTAGGAGCTTGCTTCTTTTTAAATTCCTTTTCATTGTGAACAATAATGTTGCAATGCAAATAAAACTTTGGACATTTAAGAATTGACAAGTATTGCCAAAACCTGTTGCCTTCAGAATTAATACGAATTCTAGAAGGAATGTGTTTCCCAAAGTCTATATCCACCAAAACAACAACATAATAACCGAAATCCAAATCTAGGGTTTTCTGATCAACCACAATAGGAGTTCCCAGAACTTTACCCATAGATAATAAAGTTTTTTCAGTCCAATGTTCGACTGGCAGTCCCGGAAATTGCACCCAAACAGTTGCATGGGACGTAGCTTGCTTCCCAGGGTTGAAGCTTGGGTACCAATCGATCAACCGAAGCATATGTTGATCAATGAACCACTTCTTTTTACGTATTTTCTCCTTATCCTCCTTGGAGTTGCACATAATAATGAAAAAACCTTTCTTCATAGGTATAAACTTGGCTGAATATCCCCATTATTTCTCTAGGTTTTGCTTAAGCTCATTGAACTTTAGACCAGTGTGATCAATTCGAGCAATGAAGCTGTGTTGAAAAGGATCGCAACCCTCTTGAAAAAATTCCGTTGGAATATCCAGGGAAGGTTCACCCTCAATTAACTTAGGGTTTGGTAAAGAAGAAATATCAACTTTTGTAGACTGCAAAGTTTTCTTTTGTTTGAAAGCATCCGCATAAGAACGATTACTCCCACTTGAATCACCAATAAGTAAAACACGATCAGATTCCATTGTGAATCAAACAAAGTTTAATTCACGTGAAAATTTTTTGAGGAAAAAAAACTCAAAACCCTAGAGTGAGCGCCAGAGTTTCTCTCTCATCATTTTTCCTTTTTAAAAAATTTATCAAAGAAGAATTCTGATTTGGGTTCATAATCTTTGGTGTACACAAAACTTGATCGGCTAGGGATCAAACTATAATCGGTTTATCTTTGTGATAACCTTGATTGATTAGTTGAGTAGATCAGTATCAATACGTTTCTTTGTGATTCGAAGTATTGATTGCAAAGTCTTGACAATTACTTTGGTAGTTGTTATTGGATAGATCTAAGAACCTGACAAAGAAGTTTATTAGCATAAACAGAAGAGCCTTTTGTCAAACTCATATCACTTGTTTGAAAAGAGTTGTTACCGAACAGATTTGTTGTTCCTTTACTGTTTGGAATACGAACCAAAGGAATTGTTCCAAGTGCGTGACTTATTGCAAGTTGGAGGCGCAGGGATACATACGGAACTAGGTGAACTATAGGTTTAGTTGTTTGGTATCAACTATACGAAGTTGGTTTAGATTTTGTATATCGGCTTAATCCTGAGAGTATTCAATTCTGGACAAGGTCCGGGGGTTTTTCTGCATTTGTGGTTTCCTCGTTAACAAAATATTGTCGTGTCTTTTACTTTTCTATTTCCGCAATTATAATTATTTTTATTATAATTAGAAGTAAAATACACAAATGTTAATTTCTATTTACTTGATAGCAATCCTATTGTTTTTGGTTAAGTAAACATACGTCGTTGTTGTATTGTCTCGATCTTGTATCCATAGTCAATCACACAAGTTATCTTTTTGTCGTATTGTCTCGATCTCGTATCCATAGACGATCACACGAAGTGTGAACCTATTAGTTGTATTGTCTCGACGCAGTCTATAGACAATCACTTTCGGAGAAAGGACTTATAGGTGGAAAAGTTTTAGATTGAGATTATTTGGGTACCCTCGTCTTTTCACATATATTTTTCTTTTGCTTAACAAAATTCGATACAATTGATATTTATTCCATTATGTGTGTATGTATGGATGGATGTGTGTGTGTGATTCAATTGTTTCCGGTTAAGAAACACTGGTTTGATACATTTCTTTATTTTTGGTATCAATTGTTTTAGACTTAACGAAATTTCGGTGCAATTGCGGTGCTTTAATGTCTATGTTTATTTCAATTGCTTCCGGTTAAGAAAAATAATTGTGCAAGTCAATCTTTTTGGTTTGTATGTATTGTTTACGGCTTAACAAAATATGGGATCATTTGTTTAGTATAATTCGATTCCGGATAAGAGAAACTAAGTTAGTTCTGATCTTAGTTAGACTTATCAAAGTAAAGGATTCGGTTATTCAAGTCTAACCGAATGTCTTGACAAGAAATATTAGTTAACTAACCTAGTATTTGTCTTGTCTAAAGTGAAAGGTCTAAGCTATTTTCTGAATAATTAGTGCCTGATGAGAAAAATAAAGTTAATTCTGATCTTTATTTTGGTCTTATCGAAACAAGCGATTGTACTTGTGCAATCGGTTTAGCAAGGGAGCTAAGTTTTCTTAGTCAATTTGTTAAACTATTACGGAAAATTGCTTCGGGAAATTGTTTCCTTGATAACATATTAAAACCAAATTACTTGTAGTTTTAGTTTTGATATTGGTTATCTAAAGTGGTATGTGAAACCCTCGTGCTTAACTTTTATAGGTTGTACGATTCTTTTAGATTGTAATATCCTTTCGTTTTTGGTATTTGCTCGTACCTTTGTCATTTTGTGACAAAAAAGGAGAGAAATATATGGAGTAAACAAGTGATTTGTAATCACTTAGGAAAGGACAATTGTGCTTAAACGTTATATCTAACGAAAGAGTAATGCATTGACTAAGGAGGAGAAACATATCATATGATGATTGTAGTTATTTGGACTACAATGGGAAATAACAAAGATATGCGGATTGAAAATCTACCTATCTCACCTTTATGGGGAGTACTAGCTTTGTTATTTAAATGTCTTCAGCGACATTTATGGATTGAATATATGCAGGGTATTGTGCCGTTGAAACTTGGAATCAAGCGTATGTATAATGAATCTTTGTAATTTGTTTATCCATATAATTGTAAGAGTTTTTCACTAAAATTGACAAAGGGGGAAACTGTTAGAGCATAGCTCGGTTGAACCCACCAAGCGTTGATATGTCAAGTTTGGTGGTCATATTTTAGTGAATCAAAACTCAATTAAAGAGTCGCTTGATAATGTACTAGAGACAACTTCGTATAGGTCAGGCTAGAAAGATTAGGATAATGAGACATACAAATATTACTCGAAGACTTGAAGAATGTGAAGAAGTAACAAGCTACATCGACGACATCATCCTTCCTCTTGAGGTTAGTAATATTTTGACTTGAAGTGTTTCATTTCCAACGTATCTTTGAAGTCGTGTTGTATTGAAAACATAACTGCAAAACTGTGAATGATTATACTCTAGTAGATATAATGTTAAGGAATTACAATACAAAGTATAACGCTTATCTTTTGAACTTCGTATATAAGACATCGACATAATCGTATGAATGCTATTGTGATTATGTGTATGGGTATGGGTGAAGATTTCGTCCTAGGAAACAATGTTTACATTCGTTTAAAGGAAGTACATTCATGAACTTGTTTTGTGAATCGAAAGAGAAATCACTAGGCTTATTGGTATTGTTATTCATTGCATATCTTTGGATTACCAATATGTGTGAGTTAGTAGAACCGATCATAACTTGTTATATGTATATTGGTAAAACTAATCAAAATGCCTGACTTATGTATTGGTATGACTTTTATTAGTGTAACCGATCCTAAGTACTCACCTAAGATGGTATGATCGATATTTGTAATTGGTGTGACCGATCCTAGTAATTGGTGTAACCGATCCTAGTAATTGGTGTGACCGATCACAAAAGAATGTGTAATCGATCATTGTAATTGGTGTAACCGGTCCTAGTAATTGGTGTAACCTATTCTGGTAACTGGTGTGACCGATAACAAGTAATACCATGAGAATATGGTAACCGGTCCTGGTAATTGATGCAACCAATTTGGTAACTGATGTAACCGGTCCCAGTAACCATATTAAGGTAGAACCGATCCTTGTGTTTGGTAGAACCATAAACCCATGATTAGTGTGTTGATTTGATCAATCACATAGTTCTTGGAAATCAGATAACCAGTTCTAAACTTGTTTGGAAGTGTGGTATAATCGGTTCCAAGATTGTAAATATGAAAGATGATTTACAAAGAAATAAGATGTCGACATACTTTGAACATGTTCAATAACTCTTATCTTTTATTGTTCAAAGATATTCCTCAATAACTCAAGGAGATCCTGGACCGAAATAAGTTGAGAATCTTTTAATTAAGGTTGTTAATTTTATATGCTTTTAATTACCAGCAATTAAAATGCATATCTCTGGAAAATAAAAATTGGTAATGTGCATGTACTAATTGGAGATTTTCTAGTAGGATTTCGGTTAATATTGGACAGAGCATTTCTAGGAATTATGAAAACCGAATTTGGAAATATATTGCATATCTTGAGAATATGTTTGGTTTTAGAAATTCCTTGGTGTCCAAACTTCTTTGGTCTATAAATACCCAAGTTTGCATTTCGAGCAAACTATCCTAAGAGCCAGCAAAACTACCTTGTTGTGTTGTTACTGGTGGAGCCGTCTATTCGGAGAGGAAAGTACCCTAATTAGGCAAAATCTCTTACGACCGCTCGTTTAAAGACTTCTGTGGGATCAATAAGCTCTACGAGTACCGTTCGTGTGAAACTAGATAATTGCAGTATTGTTAGTTTTCAATTTGATTTGATTGAATAACGTTTGTTGAACTTTGATTGCACCTAGTTTGTTTATTCTTGAGAATCTTCTCTTCTGAAATAAGATTCACTCAAACTAGATCGAAGCGTCAATGGGATCTTTAGAACTGTTTGTAGATCTAAAGACGTCTTGTGATAATCCATTGTTAACAAACTCCGTTATGTGCGTGATTGATCACAAGAGATTCAAGTTGTGGTGTGCAGGTGTTTATTGAAGATTTAAAAAGATTTGAAGAAGAAGAAGATTTCTGATTTGGGTTCATAATATTTGGTGTGCAAAAAACTTGATCGGTTGGGATCCAACTATAATCGGTTTATCCTTGATAGATTTGATTGATTAGTTGCGTAGATCGGCATCAGTATTTAGCATCATGATAAGATCCTATTATTGATTGCATAATCTAAACTCAGCTACTTTGGTAGTTGTTATATAGATTGATCTAAACCCGACAAAGGAGTTTATTAGATTAAACAGAAGAGCCTTTGTCTAACTCATATCACTGAGATTGAATAGAGTTGTTACCGAA
Source organism: Papaver somniferum (assembly GCF_003573695.1). Taxonomy (NCBI): domain Eukaryota; kingdom Viridiplantae; phylum Streptophyta; class Magnoliopsida; order Ranunculales; family Papaveraceae; genus Papaver; species Papaver somniferum. Next base: position 192,947,387 of record NC_039358.1, on the reverse strand, counting down.
CAGATTTGTTGTTCCTTTACTGTTTGGAATACAAACCAAATGAATTTTTCCAGTGCGTGTACTTACTGAATGTCGTAAGTGCAGGGATACTGAAGAAACTAGGTGAACTATAGGTTTAGTTACTTGGTCTCAACTATACGAAGTTAGTTTGATTTTTTATAACGACTTAATTCTGAGAGTATTCAATTCTGGATTAGGTCCCGAGGTTTTTCTGCATTTGCGGTTTCCTCGTTAACAAAATCTTGTTGTATCGTTTACTTTTGATTTACGCAATTATAATTGTTGTTATTATAATTTAAAGTAACGTTAACTCCGTATTACTTGATAGTGATCCTATAGAGTTTGGTTAAGTCCGAACCTATTATCAAGTAATCACTTTATTGTAATGTCTCGATCTCGTATCCATAGACGATCACACAAAGTGTGAGTACCGATTCGTTGTATTATCTCGACTCAGTCCATAGACAATCACTTTCGGTAAGAGGACTTATAGGTGGAAAAGTTCAAGATTGTGGTATATTTGGGTACCCTCGTCTTTTCAATTGGTATCAGAGCAGGAAAACACGAAAAGATCAAACAATCTGTGTATGGTGCGGTCCAACCTATAAGAATTGAATCTAATGGGTGATTTTGTTAGCGAAAATCAAGATGAAAGATCAACACCTGAAAATGATATTTTCTGTGAATCTACTGAACAATATGATCCATACAATGTAGATTCTGATGATTGGCAAACTTGCCTTGAAAAACAACTTGATGAAATTTCTGCAGATGGTGACTCAGAAATCGATCAAGATGTTGAAGAAGATATGTTTGAATTTTCCTCACTACTAGGTGCTATCTCGACAAAAAGATTATCTACCTCGGATGCGATTGGGATTCTTGCACCTTGAAAAAGCGGGGGTACAACAACCACACCCAATATTTCGCTTAGCAATCTATATGGACAAACACTAATATACTTTCTAGAGAATCAACTAGATAGTCAGACTCAATCTAGATAAAAAGTATATCAAAGAGTTTATATCTCAATCTCTCGATTTGATATATACTCAAGCAAATAGAAATCTGCGAGCCTTTATCAAATACTAGACAGATAACTTAGATGGTACCAAAGACCAATATCCAAGTATCAATCAATTTAAATCAACAACCAAAAGGTCGGATATTCTAATTGATTGAAAAACGCACAACCTGTGATATTTCAATTATATAACAAAATATAATGCGGAAAAGAAATAACACAAACACCAAAATTTTGTTAACGAGGAAACCGCAAATGCAGAAAAACTCCGGGACCTAGTCCAGATTGAACACACTGTATTAAGCTGCTACAGACACTAACTTCGGTCTGGACTGTAGTTGAACCCCAATCAATCTCACACTGATCCAAGGTACAGTTATGCTCCTACGTCTCTGATCCCAGCAGGATACTACGTACTTGATTCCCTTAGCTGATCTCACCCATAACTAAGAGTTGCTACGACTCAAAGTCGAAGACTTTAATAAAAAAAATCTGTATCACACAGAAAAGTCTACGATAATAGATAAATCCGTCTCCCGCGAATATACCTACGAGTTTTGTTCCGTATTTTGATAAATCAAGGTGAACATGAACCAATTGATAAACCAGACTTATATTCCCGAAAAACAGCCTAGTATTATCAATCACCTCACAATAATCTTAATCGACGCAGCGAAAAAAGATATTTTGGAATCACAAACGATGAGACGAAGTGTTTGTGATTACTTTTATATCTTTCCTATCGTAGATATCAATATCAAGCCAATTATTACAATTGTACCTGTACGATAGAAACTACAAGAGCAGATCACACAACTACGAGAAAGTAGTATCGGCCTGGCTTCACAATCCCAATAAAGTCTTTAAGTCGTTAACCTGGTTTAGAAGAAGAAACCAAAGGTTAAAGGAGAATCGACTCTAGCTTAGGAGAACTAGTATCACACAGAAGGTGTGGGGATTAGGTTTTCCAGTTGCTAGAGTTCTCCCTTATATAATCTTTCAAATCAGGGTTTGCAATCAATGTTAGCTTGGTAAAAAAGCATTCAATATTCACCGTTAGATGAAAACCTGATTAGATTCAAGCTAATATCTTTCAACCTTTAGATCGAAAACTAGCTTGTTACACACAAATGAAATGCACGTTTGTACATTTGTTGGTTTAACAATAGTCAACCAAATGGTTATCCATATGATCACTTTCATATCAACTATATTCTTCTTCACCATAACTAGTTCAAGTGACTCAAATGAACTAGTTAGAGAGTTGTTCAATTGCACGGAAATCTTATGTAACTACACAAGACACAATCGAAGCAAAAACGATTAGATTCACTCGAATAGGTTCATGAACTATATAACCACGATTTGCAATTTGTATTCCTTAGTTAATATAAGAATAAGTTCACAAACATCGTTTTTAGATATAACCTACTCAAGTTAGCGTACTGGTTTCGCGGACTTAAGTTCCCGGACGGAGTTCACAAACTCCAACAGAAATTCTCGGGACGAGAACTTCCGCCAGTTCGCGGACTTGGCTAACGCCACCATATGCCGGTTCTCTTGATTAACAAAGTTCGCAAACTTCGCTTCAAGGAATAAGGACTTATACATATATGTGTTTTCACAACAATGCTTATATCCTCCAATAGTTATATAATCTAAACTCTCATTTCAATCATTGAAACATTCTTAGAGGACATTGATATTCTATAGTTGTTATTCACAAACTATTTTTCGTCAAAGTAAGCAATTTTCAAAGTGATTAAAACTTGTCATGACTTTCGTCACTAGGTAAAGATGAACTTGACTAAAGCGAAAGCTTACTAACACATATTTCGAGAAATAGATAGGAGAGATAAACTCGACTCGAAATAATAAATGTCTATAATCTAAGTCTATATAGCAAAACGACTTTTGTCTCAAGATAATAGATAAATAGAATTTTGAGTGATAGATAATTTCAAGTCTCCACATACCTTTTAGTCGATGAATATCCACCGGTTTCTTGAGTAATCCTTCGTCTTGTATGATGATTGCCAAGGAGTTCTTGAGCTCAACTACACTTTCTATCCTAGTACGAGACCTTAGCTATAGTAGACTAGAAATCAAGACTTATAGTTTTGATCACTAACATTGACAAACATGCTTGAGATAGCAACGCATGCGAGTTCGACTGAGCAATGCTCTAACAGGTGTGACACCTCCTGTCACTAGAGCCAGAGCCGCTGCTACCCTTCTAATGTTTCTTCGAGTGTGACACCTCCAATCACCACCAGAGCTACTACCACTCCTCCATCAAGTCGGGAAGCTGGAGGTACCCGAGGAAACCAACCTCCTATTACCATTGTCGATTTAACGGAAAGACAGGAATTCCTCGTTAAGGCTCAGACAGACATGGCTACAACTCAGAAGGAGGTACTCACTTTTATCAAAAAACTAATAGAGCGGCTACCTCTAGAGCCACGTCAACCCCAAATGGAGCAGACAAGGAATGCTTTCATGAATCCTGGTGCAAGCACTTCAACAGAGCGTTCCTTTATAAATGAAGAGGTTTGCCTTGCTCCTGAACTTCAATCAGAAAGGAATCAACCATCCAATTTCATCACCCGTGAGGATTTGGAACGACTTCTCAGAAATCGAGGCAAGGAAAACCCTGCTACCATTCATCAACATCAACCTCCTTACCCTCCTTACGTGCAAAGAGTTCCTCTTCCAAGAGGATATTCCTCTCCACAATTTTCTCTTCATGACGGTACTGGTAACGCTCGTGAACACATCTCTCGTTTTCTGGAATCACTAGGAGAGCATGAATACAACCACGTCCTCCACCTGAAAGAATTCCCAGAATCACTCGCTGGGAGAGCATACACCTAGTACAACAACATTGCACCAAACTACATAACCAATTGGGTGAGATGGTTAACGCTTTCTACAAGAAATATTTCTTTGTGTCTGAGCAAATTACTTTATCAGACTTGGTAAGTATGTTTTAGCGAAACAATGAGCATCCAAATGATTATGTCAAGAGATTCTGAATTCAGGCGCTAGATTAGTAAAGTTATGCATTAATGGCATGGTCATTTCTATCGCGCTTTATTGGAGAACCCGCGCTTCCAGACATTCTCTGAACTCCACGAAGCTGCTAAGCGATCGGCTACAACGGCACCTGCCTTGCTGGAAAGATCCAGGCCTGCCATCAATGAAGATGCGAGTGAAACTCGAGGGAGTAGGAGTCTCATTAATAAGAAGTACAATGTTCCACCATCTGTAAGTGTGGTGAGCGAAGGAGGAAAGAAGAAAGCTCCAGCTACAAAAAAACAACCCAAACGTGCGGCACCAGCGCAACAGATAACTCAACCTTGGAAAGCTGCAACTAAAACTCTTGCACAGCAACATGAGACAAGAGAGGATGCACCAAACTTTCTATTTCTGATTTACGAGGTAATCGAGCTCCTAGAAGCATGGATTCAAGACGGTTCTATCAAGCTACCTCCTATCATATGCCCACCAACTAACAAAGAAATGGAAAACACCAAGTATTGTCGGTTCCATAGGTTTGTCAATCACCCAACCAGTAACTGAAACAAATTGAAGTGCATTTTCAAAAAGAAGGTGGATGCAAGAGAACTTCAATTAGGCATTGAGGGAGTGCACCGAGACCATCTTCCTGTTAGAAGCTGCATGCTTTTTGGGGACTCCATCCCCAAAACTGTGTAGTCTATGATGGAGCATGTATATGAGATTATCTTTTTATCCAAGGCGCAACGTCAAGATATATTCGCATCTCTCAACCGTGTTGTGTCAACCAAGCGATTGTTTTCAATCGGAGAAGCTGCTCCTAAACCCCAATCTCTTCTGGAGGACACGACTGGTGTATGTAACTGGGAACTCATAACTACTCCTCACCTCAAAGGCGTCGAGTTCAAAAGCGCACTGATTGATGCAGTCTCTTACTTTAACATTGTTACCATCAAGACTCTGAAAGCTGCAGGAATTTCAAAGCAAGAAGTTGTTCACAACCCAACTGTGATCCAAAACTCAGAAAGAGATCCCAAAGATGCCTTTAGGTACATAAATCTCAAAATCAAGGTAGGAGATGCCCTAACACACGCCAAGTTTCATATTGTTAAGGAATATCTAAGTAATGATATGGTATTGGGGCGCTCATGGATATATAACAACAAAGCGAATCTAGGAGTATGTTCTTTGCCAGTGTCTATACCTGAGAGGGCTCCAACAAGCCGTCCAACCCTGAAGATTATTTGTTGCTGTATCGACAACTCTCAAATGTGACACAATTACCTGGAGAGAGTGGAGCAGCATTTATCCGCAGGTTCCGAACATAATTAAGTCTTATTGAACAACCCTTTTTTCAACCAGTCACTCCTCATTCCGTCAAGACCTGGGGACTCGATCCAATTATCAACCCAGCTGTCACTAGAAGATGTGAGTGGGATGCCGGTCCTTTCAAATATTTTATCAAGTGTTTAGAAGCTATCTCAGTCAAATATAATAAATCTAAGAATCAAGTAGTTATACAACACCCAGATCCCTTTCAAGTTAGAGATATGGTAGTAAGGATTGCTGCTCAACCTGCTCTACACGATTTCCCAGTAGAAAAAGACGAGTCGTTCCTCGTAGCATAAGTTATCTTGGGGGGTTACTGCAAGCTCATCAATACTGACAAGCTAAAAGGCGTAGTAATACACACCAAGCGGCTAGAACCTTTCAATTCCTAGAATGTCATGTTACCTTTTTTCTAGCATTTCCCTATTTTTATGGAATGTTTGTAATTCCTCCAAAATGATTGCACTGGCTTGCATTCATAATTAGGATTTCAGTTTATCAGTTAATCTTCAAAAACAAAATCTCAAATAAACTCAAAATCCTCGCAAAACAATTACCTATTAATTCAAAAACAGAAAATCAAACCATGAAAGTAACATCTTGTATCTTTCAAAAAACACCTAAGAGGGGAATGTGTAAAGAAAACAAAACATTCAAGGGAAATCATCCGATAGCAGTGCATCCTTCTTAGAGAAAGCATTCCTCATGTCCTGAAGAGCCGCCTGCTTTAACTTCAACTCCTGGGACAATTTCTCAACCTCTGACTCTCTCTGACTAATGAGATCCATGGAAGGAGCTTCATTCATTTCAGTCTGCAACTTTTGGATTTTGGAAAACCTTTCACAAAACCAGGAAGCGTTGAAGCCGAAGTTCACGCACATGTCCCGATGGTACTCCCAGTTTGCAACTACTTCTTCAGAAATTGTGTGTCCGGTCACGTTACACATGTCACCAATCGAAGACAGAGTCTCCTCTACACGTTTGGCTAATGAAATATGGCTCGTGGATTTCTTGGTCATGGTAATGTGTCCATGCTTCTTTCATATTTGGGTATAAATGTAGCAGACCAGAAAATCTGGACTTCCAACGAGCCGGGTTTCGGCCCGCATGGCAAACTCCAACACTCCGATACGCCACTCAAAAAAAAAAAAAAACTGGGCCTTCAAGTTTTTTCGAACCGATTCAAAATTTATCCTGTAAAGATAACCATTGGCCAGTTGCCAAAAATAACCAACGACCAGTTGCTAATGGGGAGGGATGGCCAGTTGCCAATTCTACAAATTTAGATGGCGAGTTGCGAGTTCTACAAATTCAGATGGCCAGTTGTCAAGATGCGGCCAGTTGCCAATTCTACAAATTCAGATTGCCAGTTGCCAATTCTACAAATTCAGATGATAGTTGCCATTTCTGAAAATTCAGATGGCCAGTTGCCTATCTAATAATATATTGCCAGTTGCCAATTCTAACAGTTTAGATGGCCAGTTGCCTATCTAATAGTATATGGCCAGTTGCCAATTCTAACCATTTAGATGGCCAGTTTCCAATATAACATTTAAAATGGCCAGTTACCAATACCAAGATTGCAATCATCTCCGAATAGATGATATGAACTGCCAAAACAACAACCAACATATTCAAATGAATGAACAACTTTGTAGATTTGTGCTGAACCGCATAGCGATTCCCTACATATCCTCTCCGTTGCTTGAAGCACGACCGTAGTTCGCCATTGTCATGCACCACAAAAATAGAAGCAGCTAGTCGACTTTCCCTCTTATTTACCGCAATTAAAATGTTTTATAAGATGAGATTCACGTACCAGTGTCTTATAACCTCTGGCAGCCACACAAGAGTAATCATTTCCTAGTTAATTTTAATATAGCATTCATTATGATCATCTGAACTATGCACCTGTATTTATACATTTAATTTGAATATTCCCATTACTGTATTCCGTACTATTAAGAATGTATAGATTAATATCACCATCATCCATAGTGAAGTCAAACCATATTCTAAATTATCACGTTGTTGACTCCTAGTACTGCTAAAATTCCACTAACATTATAGTATCTAATTTGTCAAAAGATAAACAACTTAGTTTTAATAATTTATCATTCTTACTAAACCATGAACTTAATATAGAAACGTAAATGTCGACAAAAAGGCAAGTAATTGATTACCTTGGAGAGTGTCACTGACTCCACCCGTTTCATCACCATTATCATTTGTACTAATAGAACTTTAAGTACAGTGTGAAAAATTAATCCTATGACATACATCTCATGTGATCACATGAGCTACACAATTCCCATTCACAAATCCCTTAACTTCCAGACAAGTTTAAAAACAGGAACGAGATAAGGCCGAAGGCACAAATATATACGACATTAGTGTATAGTGGTTACTCGCATCATGAAGTACAAATACAAAGCAATGGAAGCCATTTTAGAATAAAAGTCGCAAGAATGGTGGAAGGGAAGTAGATGAGATTTTAGTGTCGTGACCACAGACACTTAAAATTAGTGTCTTTCATTTCGATAGTAAATAATAAAACTAATCACTAAAAGAAACGTTGGAGTCTAAACATGATTCACCCTTAAGTTTCATTTATGAAGCTACAGGAACTATTAAGTTTATTGTCTAATATCTAGGGCGTCCAGAAACACAAAAAGATACTAAACAAAGATAGTAGAGCAATAGATATAGATCATTTCCCTAACAACTGTCGTAACTAACATTTTTGATAACCTTATGTTTCCAGTACAAGCATACACCGATGAAAAGAAACAAATCCTTTTTTTTTATAAGAAAAAGAGTAAGAGAGCTCGTCAAAGCTAACACCTCTGGTTTACAACCAAAGGATCACCTGAGCCAAGTCTAGCTTCAGGGTGATCCATCAAAATATGAGTACGAATATTACAGTTATCCTCAAGAGTATTGTTTGGTGGATACTGTAGTAAGGTCCAAAGAGACCGGAGGTTAGGACCTTTCCAGTTAAAGTTTTGAAATAAGATAGAGTGACTAGCTATTCTATATAAGTTGGCTACAACAGTGTTTTGTTGAGGCGTCATCGTGATGAGCCTGCCCAACACAAAATCGATAGGTTCTATGCTTCTGTCGGTGTTTTGTATGAAATCTCCTTGAAATCTTTCCTGGACTTGTAGTTGATAGAGAGACTGAATAGTTTGTAGAATTCCTTCTTCTTATGCTGCATAATCAATATGTTGCTGGTGCATTTCCTTCCCCCAATTCAGTGCAAGTTGAGCTCCTCTGCTTGCTCTGGCCGTTCTACTGAATCTAGTTGTAATGTCTTTGATGTTTCTGGATCCAATGCATTGACCTGTAGACGACATTGCCAAAAACGCAAAGTTAGTATAAGATGGTAGATCACTATTATCCTTTTTATTGTTTACTTATAGAATGTCTATGCTAATAGTGATGCCAAAATATCCCCCATGATTTCTGTCCAGACTGATGGAGCTTGTATGATGAGCATTTGAAAACCCTGTTGATAGTAAGGATTGTTTAAGATATGGCATGGGTTGTGATGCACTCTATAATAGTTGCATAGGTATTGAGTGACCTTCAGGGAAATATCAGTAGCAGAAGGATTGATATTCCTGAAAATATGATCACATCTAGCTTTCCAGATGAACCAGCAAATGGTAGCAAAGGTTGCATTCCAGCTAGCTGTTGGATTATTCTGAGTAAACCAGCTATTGAACCAATTATGGAAAGACCTGAAGGTGGAAAAAAGTTGGTGATTTTCTCCAAACAGTTTAGCCCAAACATCAGATGCAGCTGGACAGGCTAGAAGAGCATGAGTGATATCTTCAGAGGAATTCTTGCAAATGGAGCAAATTGGATCAATATAGTGCAGGATACTGGCAGTCTTGGTATTGGTAGGGAGAATTGATGAGCACATTTCCAAATGAAAAGATGGATAGCTAGAGAGGTGTCTAGACTCCAAATTTTTATCCAAGGAGCTATGATAATATCATTGGCATACTTGACAGTGATCTGTTTGTCATACAGGGATTTGACAGAGAATTTTCCTGTATTAGTCAGTTTCCAGGTTATAGTATCTTCAGCATTTGGGTTGTGATGAGTGCGGATAATGAGGTATTGAATGTCTTGGGTAAACCAGAGGGCTAAGATTGTAGTGTCCCATTCTCCATGAGCATTGAAAAGTTGGTTGACAGTTTTGAGATTAGGTGGGCAGTGAGGAGGTTTTTGGATGATGTATGAAGAGCCTTCAATCCATCTGTCATCCCAAATATTAATTTTTGTTCCATCTCCAATCTTCCAAATGTGGTATTGTTGAATGCAAGAGATACCCTCTAGAATTCTTTTCCATATCCAAGAATCAGTGCTCTTTGGTTTGGTTTCCATTCTGATAACTTCTTGATTAAGGTAATGGGAAGCTTTCATTGTAGTGCTCCAGGGGGAATTTAGATCTTCCACTAATCTCCAGGAAATTTTGGAGATCATTGCTAAATTGAAGAATTCCATATTTTTGAAACCCAAACCACCTAGTTATTTTGGTTTGTTAACAACATCCCAAGCAATGTAGAATAATCATTTAGATTTGTCTTGCTCCTTGTTCCAGAAGAAATCCCTTTGAATAACATTTAGTTCTTTGCAGGTACCTTTGGGGATCTTGAAGCAATTCATTTGGTAAATACTTGAAGTAGAAGTAACAGTTTGGATGAGAGTAACTTTTCCAGCTGTAGAGAGATTGGTTTTCCAACTAGCAAATCTTTGCTTTAGTTTCTCCACACAAGGTTTGAAGGATTGTATCTTGCTTCTGTTGGTGAAGAGGGGTGAGCCTAAGTATTTATCAGTGTTTTTAATCCTTTGAACATGCATAGCTTCACTGATATCATCTGCAATGTTTAGAGAAGTATTTTTACTGAAGAAAATTCCTGATTTAGCAAAGTTGATCAGTTGTCCAGATGATTAACCAAAGTCTTGGAAGATCTTGATGAGGTTGTTGCATTTTGTCATGTTGGCTTTGCAGAAGATCATGCAGTTATTTTCCCATAACTTTGTTTTTGCACAACTAGGTGTTGCGCAGGGAATGAAACACTTAACTTTATTACTGTCATAGTATATTGATGGCCAAAGGAAGTGTCGTAGGGTTGTGGTGGCAGTCAATTTCTAGTGTTTTCAGTCGGATTATCATCATTTAGCGAAAATAAATGGTGTGGATATTCGCTTGTTTTATCACCCGTAGTTGGCTCGATTCCCATAAATCATTAGAGCGATGACCGAGGAGTCGCCTAAAAGATATGGATATATTATCTTTGAATGAGTTCGACATCATCTTGTTCTCCGATGCACGGTAGGAGAATTAGGTGGACTACACAAAGGTCGATACATTTTTGTCGAACGGTTAGACTAAGAAACTAGTGAGTGGGCAGTCCGTAAGTATTATTATGGGGTCAGGGGATGGGTAAGTTTTCATAAATCTATTTTTCAAGTCTCATTTTTTATTACTTATCAACCTGTTTTGTCCTTTTGAACATAATTTTGTTAGTCCATTTTACTATCTAAAATGAAGTCATTAATACAACACAGAATTAAGCTTCCATCTCACAAATGGGTTTGTTTTACTTCTAGATAATACATGTGAATTATTTAGGGATTGTTAGATCGTCTATAATGGTTATAAGGGTGTGAAAGTCTACTTTTAGTTGGGATCTGACCCAACTTACTCTTTTTTCAGGAAACCATGACCGTGGAATAACCTAGCTTGTAGATTGCACTTTTGATTCGAAAAGCTACTTCGTCATCTCTTTTAAGGTGTTTAATTAGCTTAAATGTTTTATTGTTTTCTTTAACACCGGAATTTTACTTCTTTTAAATAAATTCTTAGCGTTTACTTTTGGGGATCGACCTGCGTCTCGAAAATTAAATTTCTAAAAATTTATTATACGTTATAACTTTTATCAAATTTTATTAAGTAAAATTCATTTATTTATGGATTGTTATCAACGTTCTCCATACAATAGCCCGATCTCCATTTGTTGGCTTGAAGGTTTGAGTGTGTGAAGTGGTCCATGTGTATGCAACACTTGGGATTTTAGGGCGACCGACCTCGAATTCGAAGTGGGGCGTCACAAAATGGTATCAGATCCCTGGTAACATAAATCCTTGGGAGCGGGTGTAGGGTCTTGTTTGATCACATTAGGCACGAGTTTTATGAGCACTTTGATTGTTTTTTTTTGTGATTATGTGTTGATAGTTTCTTGTCTTTCTTTCTATTCTTATATGATGGATGGTCTCGATAGACGTAATACTGAAGACCGTGGTAGAGGCCGTGGCCGAAGGGGTGAGGATTTTGTTGAGGATTCTGTGGCAGAAAGTAACTCACGCAATGTTGGTAGTATATCTCATAGTCAATATGAGACTAGGTCCACAGGTAGCTCTCGATCTTGTAGGACTAGGTCCACAGGTGGCTCTCGATCTCATAGGACTAGGTCCACAAATGGATCTGAATTTGTTCGTATCGGGGAGGGTGGTCCAAATGCCTGAATATTAGAGAATCTTCAGACAATGTTGGATATTGCAGTCACAACGACATTAGATCAGAGGCTTGGTCCACGTGGAGGTATAGAAGATGTGTCACCCCTAGAAATGAATGGACCTGCAATTGTAGAGAGAAACACGAAGTCTTGGGTTCAGTATTACCAAGATTTTCTAAAAATGAAACCCCCTTTGTTCACAGGGAAGGAAGGTGCAACTGAAGCAGATCAATGGTGCACAAAAGTGGATAGGATACTAGCTCTGTTTGATTGTTCTGAGGCTTATAATCAGAGGATGGATGCTTTCTTATTGGAGGGGAATGCAGCAACATGGCGGGAGTCGATGGGAAGGACAGTCTATGCCATGGAGGTTACTTTGACAATAGTTTCTTAATAGTTATTTCGACCCCTTTGGTTTTTGGGGGTAGGAAGCTTTGTGCTTCAATCCTGTAATTCTTGTAATTACGTTTTTTTTTGTTATAATAAACCTTGGACTTAACAAAAAAAAATACTTTGACAAGATTCAAAGATTTGTTCCTTGAACACTTTTTTTCCTCCGGCCGAGCGTCAAGCTATGATTAGGCAGTTTGAGGAACTAGAGCAGAAGAAAAATCAATTAGTGGTCGAATAAGAGTGCGAATTTGATCGTTTGTCGATTTTTACTACTCATCTTATTCCTACCGAAGTAGACAAGATCGAAAGGGTTTTGGGTGGATTGCATAATGGGATTGCTCGACACATCATTGGTAACCCCACTTTCGATACTTATGCCAAGGTTATGAATTGTGCTAGGGCATATTACTTGAAGATTCAAGAGGCAAAGAAGAAGAAAGCTAGTAGAATGGATACCAAGGTCATTGAGAAAAAGGATAATAAGGGTGGAAATGCCAATGGACAAAAACGTCATTTTCACCAAGGTAGTCAGGGTTGGAAGAAGTCGCGAACAGAGGAAGGGAACATGGTAATGGAGCCATGGTTTATGCACCTCAGCCCATGAGAACTGAGGGTGTATTTAAGGGACCTTGTTATCACTGCCAGACACCAAGACACAAGGCTCGTGATTGTCCAAAAAAGGGAAAAGTTCCTCCTGCTAAGTATGAGCAACGTTAAGTACAGAACCAGCCTCAGGGCCGAGGGCCTCAGCCTCGATTAAATGTTGTCTTGCCTCAGAATGACGAGGGACCTGTGGTAATGTTAGAAGGTACTTTCCTTATTCACACTCTTCATGGTAGAGTATTGCGGATACTGGAGCTACTCATTCTTTTATATCTGCTATGTTTGTGAAAAATTTGACTGTTGTGTTAGAGCATTGTTCCTATGTTATTATGTCACTGATCGGTGGTTCAGCGTCTATTGATCACATGTGTAAGTCGTGCATTATTCGTACGGGCACGATAGTTTTTCTACATATCTCTTTGTTATGGATATAGACGTGTATGATGTTGTCTTAGGCATGGATTGGCTTCCTGCCCATCATGCTAAGTTACATTGTTATGCTAAGACATCCACTTTTCCTAATCCTGAGGAAAGTGATGTTGTTGTGTCTGACTTGTCGGGAAGTTCAGAGAAGACTCTTAAGTTGTGTAGTTCTTTACTTGAGGATTCATCAGCGGAGAGTATGTCATTGGAGTCTATTAAAGTGGTAAGTTTATATCCAGAGGTGTTCAGCGATATACCAGGCTTGCCGCCACAGAGAGAGGTGGAGTTTTGTATTGAGTTAGAACTTGGTACTGCACTTATAACCAAAGCTCTGTATCGAACGACACAGCTAGAGATGAGTGAGATGAAAAAGCAAATTGAAGAATTTCTTGTGAAGGGATTCATTAGAAGAAGTAATTCTCCTTGGGTGCACCAGTATTGTTTGTGCCAAAGAAAGACGAGTCGTTGAGAATGTGTATTGATTACCGTAAACTGAATGAGGTTACAATTAAGAACAAGTACCCTTTACCGAGGAATGATGATTTGTTTGATCAATTAAAAGATGCAAATTGGTTTTCCAAGATTGACTTGAAGACTGGGTATCATCAATTATTAATTCGTGAATGTGATGTTCCCAAAACAACCTTTGTTACCCGTTATGGCTCCGTCGAATTTTTGGTGATGCCATTTGGGTTGACAAATGCTCCTGCAGTTTTCATAGATTTAATGAATCGTGTGTTTCGGGAATTTTTGGATCAGTTTTAATCGTATTTATAGATGATATCCTGATTTACTCTAAGACCCTCGAAGATCATGCAGAACATCTTCATCGAGTGCTTTAAAATTTGAAAGATCACCAGTTGTATGATAAGTGTGAGTGGGGAAAAACGATTTGCTGGTTTTTACGTAATTGAAGAGTCGACCGTGTGGAGACTCCTTGAACCTAACTAAATGTTGAACCTCACACAGATGTACTGCAAGAAGGGAGTGCTTTAAGTTCGAGAGATCAATCTGTAAGACCCCGGCCTAAACCAAGAACAATGGCCTTTCCAGAGTCAATTCGGTCACAAAAGAGGATGGGTTGATCGGTAGGAGGAAAGCTGAGAAATACGTGAGATCAATGGTGATCTGAGATTGTAGGTGTGTTATGAATTCAGCGTGAAAATGCTCTAAATGATTGAATTTTGCTCAATTGAGAGTAATTTCTGTGAGTTCGTGTAGACGAAAGATTGTCTGTATGAACTTTGATGAGAAATTGCTCGTCTTGGCGAATGTTGTTCGAGTGTTTGAAAACTTCTCCCTTTTCAATCAAGATTCAGGGACATTTTATAATGCCGGAGTTGAAAACACCATGATCCCATGAAGTGTGACAGCTGATGAAATCAAAGAATGGGAAGTGGGAAAATCATGTTAAAACCAATTACTCATCGTGCGTAGACTTGGTTAACTTTCCACCCACTACTTTGCTGACTCTTCCAACTGATTGCACGACTTGCTCACATTCTCATCGTGGGTGAACACACGTGTCGTAGACCGCCAGACCAAAATCCTATTTAATATCCCCCCATGTGACACGATTGAAATCTCGTGATTTTGGAGTCAGTTGCTGAATTTATGGGACGATGAGTCCATGTAGCGGCTGAGTTGAACATGTGTGAGTAAATGCTTCGAAACTCATGAATTTAACATGTCTGCTGAGACGAGGTACCATCATAACCTAAGACGAGCAAAACTGTGTTGCTAAATTGTTGAATATTGATAGTTCAACCAACATTCTCTGGTTTGAGCAAATATTGCTAGTCCGAGCGAATATTTCTAATTGAGTAAATATTGCTGGTTCGAGCGAATATTGCTAGTTCGAGCAAATATTGCTAGTTTGAACAAGTATCATTCTTTTAATGAATTATTGGTAGCTGGACCAAGTAAAATATTAATTTAAGTTACTGAATATTGGGTTGAGAAAAATAAATACGAATGTTAATCATGGAATCAACATAAAATTATCAGAGTGTTCCCAATCTGCTCAGAATTACGTTTCTGCAGAGCTCTGGATTAAAAACCTAATTTTACCGAGATAATGATTTATTGCAAATGACATAATACCGGCTACATGGGATGACGGGTTCACCATATAACGCCCAGATGCTCGAATGAGAAAAAATACCAAAGTCTCTTGAGGACCAGTTGGTGAAAGAATGATTAAATGTTGGTTTAATCATTTACTGAAATAATGCTCGTGTGAGCGATAAATCATAAAACCTGGTTTTATGGAAAATATGAGGGACCGGACAAGAGGTCATGGGACCGACTCTTGATGACCGTGGGACCAGTAGATGGTCATTTGAGCAAACTTCCAATTTTTTTGGAAAGAGTTTGAACCTAATATGAGCAGCTGAGCAAATTAGGTTAAAATCATTAAAGCACGCGGACCAGCTATTTGCAAGCCTCAGGGTCACCCTTGGTCGGTCAATGGAATGTGCCCATGTCACCATAATGTTCGCGCTTCAGTCCTCAGAATTTGATATTTTCTGGTGCACGTTTGAGCAACATTTGGAGAAAATATGCAAAATCCATGGTTTTGCTGAAACCGGCAAAAATACATGAGATGATGAAAATAATAAATAAAACAAGGAATTACAAGGTGTGGAACCGGCCACGGCTAGGGCATTGCCGGCCGGCTGACACGCGGTCCCACATGCTTTTCCCAGTTTTATGTGATTTTATGTATTTTTCTCTAATTTAAGTAAAATTCCATGAAACTGGAAAGTTTGGCGAAATTAGGGAACCTCCATGAGATGAGAGACATAAATTAAAATATAAAATAGGGAATGGGAGTCTGGGAGTGTGGGATCGGTAATGGCCGTGGCATGGCCGGTCAATGGGCGCGGGTCCCAAGGCACTCTTCCCAATTTTGTGTAATTTTGATGATTTTAGATAATTTTCATAAAATCAAAGGAATTTGTTGAAAATCAAGATATTTTGTTGAAATGAGGGAGTTTTAATGAAATCGGGAAACAAAATACCAAATAATAATAAAATAATGGGTGTGTGAGACCGGCTAGGAAATGGCCGGCCGGCTGGAGCCCGGTCCCACAAGTTTTCCTAATTTTTTAATATTTTCCATGATTTTAGAGAAAATACATGAAATTAGGTAATTTTAGGGAAAATTCATAGAATCAAGGAATTTTCATAATTTGAGAAGAAATAATAAAATAATGGGACGTGAGATGTGGGACCGGCCACGACCAAGACATGGTCGGCTGGTGCTCGGTCCCGCGACACCTTTCCCTAATTTTATTATTTTTGATAAAATCATGTGATTTAGATAATTTCTTTGAAATAAAGGAAATTTGCTCGAACAAGAGGATTTTCATGAGATCGTGAAAATAGTAAAAATATGATAAAAATATAAAATTGGGCCCGGGACTAGTCACGGCATGACTGGCCGGCTAGTGAGCCTAGTTCCCTGACGCTTTTGCTTAATATTTTATTATTATTATTTTCCCTTCCTATTTTGCATAGGTTCCTCGTTCGTTCGTATTTTTGAAATGCTCGTTCGTGCATTCAAAATGCTGGTCTGTGCAATCTGCTAATTACACTTGCACCATTTTTGTCAGGGCTTATTCGATGCTCAGATGCCTGTTTCGTTGAATATTTATTACTAACCTGTGGAATTCTGCTGGGAAGAACCACAAATTGAAGTAACGAAATATAACGAGGAATCAAAGAGTATTTTTGTATATTCAGGCGATTAATTGACGACTCGTAAAATATTGCTGGATATTCAGACGATGGCTCGTAGAATATTGCTGGATATTCAGACGATTTAAGATAATTAATTGTTGGCTCTATACTAGAAGGGGTTCCTGTCTAGGAGCATTAATTATCTGAGGGTTGAGAAATATGAACTTGCCGGAGTGTCATATTCCTCTTTCATAGTCGGGGAAAACCTGGTTACATCCCGAAGACGTTGTCGCTCTATACTAGCAGACATGCTGTCTAGGAGCCGCCCAATCTTTCGATTCTATACAGTATGAGATGTGCCGTGGCCTCAGCTGAGAGACTACACATATTCATCTTCCCTGAGAGACTTTCTCCATCAGAGGTGGCATGAGCTTTCATGCATAGAGACATGAGTCTCGATACTCATCCGATTGCTGGACCCGGAGTAATTACTGAAATTGCTCAATATTCATGAGATGTGCCGTGGACTCAGCTGAGAGACTACACATCTATATGTACTCTGAGAGACGGCCTTCTCAGTCAGAGATTTTATGGCATGAGCTTTCATGCTTTGATGAGAGACATGAGCCTCAATACTCATCCGGTTGCAGAATCCGGAGTATAGTTTTACAATTTTACCCTTTGTCAAAAATCCACCATCTACATTAAGTCCCCTGCTTAGTGAGGAACAGTCATGTTCCTCAGTCAGCATTGAATGGTGATTTTCCAGGTACAGACAAAAATAAGTAATTGAACTTGGTCATAAGATAAGATATTACCGGATTTCGACTGAATGAGCAACCCATGGTTTGAGCGGAAACCTATGTGGCATAATAGAACATCATCCACTGAACATAAATTGATGTAGAACCGCTGATTCGATGGTGGAACCTTGGTTGGTTTAGGATTCATGGGCCAATTCCCGGGCCCAAAAAGGAAATTCTTAAGGAATTAGGTTTCGGAAATAAAATTAGGTATAAAAAGGAATTAATCCCTTTGTTTTTTTTTTATTTCAGAGTTTTCTGATTTCATGAGTTTTTCATGCTTTCACCATGTCAAAATTCTATACATGTGTATATGTTGATGTGAGTTTTGTAGAAAAACCCTTGTTTTATCAAACGTATGTTCGTTCGATCGTTAGTTTTGAAAACTAATAAAAATCCCTGATTTATGAGAGATTTCTTTATATATGTGGACTTAGGTCCAATGAAAAAACTTAGTGTATGAGCTTTCATGTGAACCAAGATTTTACCTTAATAGATGTGAGCTTTCACAAAACCGAAATAAACCCCGTTTTAGAGGATAATGCTCGTTCGAGGAAAATAGACATATATATTTTTATGTATGTAAATTTATGTCCAGTGATAAAACTTTATTTATGAGCTTTCATGAGAATTAGTATTTTATCACGATAGGTGTGAGCTTTCACAAAACTAGCATAAACCTTCGTTTTTTTTAATAGAGCACTAATACGAAGGAAAATAGATTTTTTTTAATATATATATAGCCGTGACATATTTTATGTGAAACATGATGACATAGTTTATTCACATGGATTTTTTCTTGTTAGATAAATTCTGAAAATTTATATGAACAAATTGCATTAATTATTGATTTATAAAATCAAGACATGGGTTTTGAGTAACCTTCAAACTAGACAACTTATTTATGATGAAGTCATGTCTTATTGTAAATTTCATAGTTCAGTTGTGTGAATGTTCACGTTATGAAAATTATGTATATGCTTTTATAAGAAAATCATTTTCCATGAACTAATGAAGTTTTGTTCGTTATTGCAGATTTCAAGGAACGAATTGATTTTGTGTGTTAACTCTTGTATTGCAACCACTATTGTTAGTGAAATTGAAAGAGGTAAGATTCAAGAATTACCATTTTGTGGATGAATTTATATGCATGTCGATAACTCCATGCTCCTGGTTTCAGAAAATGTCGGCTTCCAGCAGTCGTAGTTATTCCTCCGGGTCTGACGAAGATCCCAAAGCTCCCATAGCTAAGTCGAGAGTCAAGGTGATTCGCGACGAGGGAGCAAAGCCCGGCGTACCCTTGAATGAACGAAGAGTTACTTTTACCGAACTCAGGAAAAGAAAAGACGAAGAAGATTCAACGCAAAAAGGATTTGATCCTTTTTGATCCTCAGCGCAAAAAGGATCAAATCCGGCGCAAAATACAGAGAGCTGAGGAAAAACGCCAATTCTTGGACGGGGTACCCTCTGACTCTGATGCTGATGTTCCTGAAGAAGAAACCACTTTGGGTTTGCCTGATCAGTGTGCCAGAGAACTCGAAATTCCCATGGAGCAGATTGACACTGAAGCTGAAGCGGAAGAAAATTCAGATTCAGATGATGATTTTTATGCTCATCCAGACGTCACCAATAGTCATGACAGTGATTCCGAAGAAGAGGATTCCGAGAAGGATAGTGATGAAGACTCTGAGAAGGACAGTGATGATGAATCTGACAACTCAGATGGATCTGACGAGTAGCTTTACTTTCGATCTCTTTTTCTTTTTAGTACTTGAATACTGTCAATCTTCGTAGTAGATGTCTTCATTCGAACAATTTTATTGAAGTATTTAGGTATTCCTTTCGAACGAGAGTTTTTATTAACATGAGTTCTTCTTGATTGAATTATGCAAACCGAGCCAATTTTCATGCCGAACTCATTTTAATCTCCCCTAACTCTTGTGGTTCTTCGTCTTATGAAAATATCCAAACATAAGCTGTATAGTACATGGGTCCGTGTGACTTGCCAATCACAATTAACTTTGGTCAGTCCCCAGTGCACTATTTTACTCCGCATCTCCAGTTTGACCTTGTTCAAGACTTAGGGTTTCAGTAAAACTCGTAACTGAATCGGAGATAAGTGACTGCCGTATCTTGTATATATCTTTGTAGATTTAGGGTTTATCACTTACGCCAATATTTCCTCCATTCCTAAGTTAGTTTCATCACAGAAGAAATTTCGATCACCATACCTCTCATATCATGTCTGCTGATAATACTTCTTCTCAAAACAAGACTTCAGTCGAAACATGAAGTAGAAGCGCCCATCTTCTACTGCTGATCCTGTCTGAACGAACTCAACCTAAGGATCATCTTCATCTCTGTCTGAACGCCCATCTTCTACTGTTGATCCTCTTCATCTCTGTCAAGCTGTTGTTGTGCCTCTTCCCTGTCAAGCGCCCATCTTCTACTGCTTGCGTCTGAACGAACTCAACCTCAGCGCGAGAAAGGAAAAACTAAAGAAACATCTTCTACTGCTGATCCTGAAATCTCTCAAATCCATGTTGTACACGATGAAGAAGTCTGCAAAGCTGCATATGAATCGCCAACAATGGAACCTGCAAGTTTCATCACTCGTGAAGACGTGGAACGCTATTTTGAGGATCGAGGAAAAAAAAGACATCATCTGTCCACCGTCACCAACCTCCTGCTTCCACACAGAGGATTCCACTTCCAAAAGGTTATACCTCTCCGACATCCACTCTTTATGATGGAACATGCAATGCTCGAGAATATGTTCCTCGGTTTCTGGAATCATTGGGTGAACATGAACATAACCATGTTGTTCGCCTCAAAGAATTTTAAAAATCCTTGAAAGGCAGGGAATTCACCTGATACAACAACATCACACCAGGAACTATCAACAATTTGAGAGAAATGATTAACGCCTTCACAGAAAGTACTTCTTTGTGTCAGAGCAAATTACTCTCTATGATCTTGGAAGAATATTTCAGAGGAGCAATGAACATACCAATGACTACGTGAAAAGATTCAAAGTCCAGGCCCTGGACTGTCATGATCCAAATGTCACGGACCAACAACTGGTAGACTTGTGCATCAACGGCATGATCCCGGTCTACAAAGCTTTATTGGAAAATCTTCGTTACTAGACCTTCTCAGAGCTTCATGAAGCGGCGAAGAGATCGGAAACTACTGCACCCGCTTTAATGGAAAAAAAAAAAGCTACAAAGGTTGAAGAACCGCGAGACACTCGAGGTAGCAGACGTCTGATTAACAAGCAGTACAACCTCCATCCTTTCACAAAACAAGACTTCAGTCGAAACATGAAGTAGAAGCGCCCATCTTGGTAAGTTGCACATCTTTTCCGTCTCGTTCAGTTGAGGTTACTGATCGTAGAAGATGATTTGTTGCAGGATATCCAGAAGAATCTTTCTTCTCACAATTCAAGGCCCAAGCGGACTGCTAGAACTCCTGCCCGGTATAGGTCGGCTCCTGTTGAGACTGGATCATCTGTAAGCAGTCTTATAATCCTTAAAATTTTACCATGTCTAATTCAGGCAAAATTAAACACTTCCCCGTTCATCACAGGCGGATGTTCGTGTCGTTGTTTATGCTAGAAGGAGAAGGAGTGGAAAGTCCATGACTGTGGTCGAGGTTGAAGATAGTAGCAATCAAGCATGTGAAGATTCTGCAGAATCCGTGGAGACAGAAGACAGTATTCATGCCCGTGAATACCCGACAGCTGGGCTCTTGTTTGAAGCTCCATTGATTAACACTTTCCCATATAATGAGGTGGTTGATGGATTCGTCATTCCCAAGTGCCATGCACCTCTGTATACTAAGATCTGGAAAAAGTATGGGCATATTGCCACTACAGAAGTGTGGAAAGGTTTTATACCCACCCTCCTTACTACAGTTGCAGGGCTGCTACGGATCATTGAAGAAATGAACCAAATGCACCTGCGAGACGTCAAGAATCAGGAACTACACAAGTGGGATGAGATGATTTCCAATTGCAAGATATTGCGATTCAATGTGAGCTGGCTTCGCCGTCGTCTTGAGATAATTAAGATCCATAAGGCGGCGGAGGCTGCTGATGCGATTTCCATGACCACTGCTTTATTGGAGGAGGAAAATATACTGGCTTTGGAGTCAGCGAGGGTCGAGAAGGCGGTTGAGGATTTTAAGGCAAAGACTAGGATCTTCTAGAAGAAACTCGATAGGGTTTCCTACAGGGATTATCCATTGCTGGATGGTTTGATCTGAGTGAATATTCAGGAGAGTTGAAATGTAGGTTTCTGACAAGGTAGAATAATCTGATAACATGAGGAGTTTTTGTTCAATTGATGAATATTTGATGAACAAATGAGCATCTTGCATGCTCTTTGAAGGAAATAGATTACATTTGAGATGTATTTGAAATAAAGGTTAATTATCTGTTGTTGATCAAGCGTAATAGGTTTTGAGCCATTTTCCATTGATAACATTTCCTTCCTTTCCTCCACTGATTGCTAAAATTTTGTAGTATCCATTAGACACCGCTTTGATGATAACATACGTCCCTTCCCATTTCTGAGAGAATTTGGGAGCAGACATATTTTGTTGAATGTGCTTTGCCGTCTTTAATACCAAACCTCCTACTTGAAAAGTTCGGGGTCTTACCATTTTGTTGTAAGCCCTGGATATCCTCTGTTTATAAGCCTCCACGTACTTTTCTACTTTAGCTCTCCTTGATTCAAGTATGTCTAGTTCAGCAACTCTTGACTTGGACACTTCAGCTTCATCCCATCGTATTCCACTAGCCGCTGCAATCCTTGCTGAATCAATTTTTATCTCGGCTGTGAGTATAGCATCAGCCCTGTAGACGAGCGAATACGGTGACGTTCCAATTGAGCTTCTCGGTGCAGTTCTGTAAGCCCGCAAACCATGGGAAGTTGCTCATGCCACGATCGTGGATTGTCATGAATTGTTCGACTGATAATCCGGATCAAAGTTTTGTTGGTACTCTCTGCTTGGCCGTTTCCTTGGGGGGTAGTATGGTATGCAGAATATCTGTTTAATCCCGTACTCCTTGAGCAATTTCTCGACATCTTGGTTGGCGAAATGAGTCCCATTATCTGTGATGATATGTTTAGGGACGCCAAATCTACATATAACATGCTCCTTGATGAAGGCTGCAATAGTTACCCCTGTGGTACCTCTGAGCGGGATTGCTTTGACCCACTTAGTGAAATATTCAGTAGCTGTGATGATGTATTCATGCTGCTTTGAGGATGCTGGGTTGATCTTCCCGATGATATCAATTCCCCAGCTATAGAAAGGCCATGGACTATTCACAGAGTGTAATGGAAGACAAGGGGTATGAATAAGATTTCCGTGAATCTGGCATTTATGGCACTTCTGAACGTATGCGGCTGCATCATCTTCCATAGTTGGCCAGTAATATTTCTCATGGATTTGGAGAAACAATTTATTTTTCCCCTGATGTTCTCCTTCATGAGTTTCTTTCAGGACTGTCAAGATTTCATCTTCGGCTAGGCATCTCAACAAGTCTCCTCCGAAGCTTTTGCGGTAAAGATTCCGTCAATAAAAACAAATCTCTTAGCTCTTTGTATGAGTTTGATTGCATTTTTCTTTTCTGGTGGCGATTTGTTGTCTCGAAGATATTCGATGTAAGGCTGCCTCCAGTCCCCGGTGTGAAGGAGTGTTAGCACTTCCAAATGATGAGGAGGTGTCTGACAATTAGGACAAGCTCCCTACAAAGTCCTCGACTGTGTTTCCATGGAAGGACAATAGTACCCGAGTATCTGGAGTCTTCTATAAAGTGTTATTACCAGCGTCTGTCCGCACACTTCTTGATGTACACTTTCAAGTTTCTCTTTCGCTTCTTCATCCCCAGGCATCGTGATAGAGAGGCATCGGGGTTGCGATGGTATAAGTCACCATGAAGCAAGAAGAAGTTCTTCAGCTCTTTAAAGATGATTGTCCCTTCTGTAATGGAGCTGCTCAGTTCATGAATGATAGGTGCTCTCCAGTCATTTGCTTGAGCTTCTTCAGTTTGATTAAGCCACGTGGATGATACAGTTCGTCTTTGCACTATGACACCTTTATCTGACCCTTCGAATTGCAACTTGGAGGAAAGGGTTGCTAAGCAATCATCATGCATGTTGTTGATCCGGCCAGTATGGGTGATGGTCGCGTCGGTGAAATGAGTCAGGAGTCGATGTGCTTCAGCTCTGAATGGAGCAAGTGTTATCTCTTTGAGAGAGTACACCCCATTCATTTGATTAACTAGCAACTTTGAATCTCCTATGATCTCCAGATGCTCCTGCTTGTTTAGCTAAGGATAATCCTAGCAAGAAGGCTTCATACTCTTCTGAATTATTTGTATAGTGGAAATCCAGCTTGAATGAATGTGAGAATACCTCTCCTGATGGCGAGACCAAGACTATGCCTGCTCCACCGGTATCATTACTAGGAGTGGCGGATCCATCAAAATACAACAACCATGTTTCCTCTTTAACGACTGAGATTCCTGGCAGTTCTCATGGTACATCATCTTGTAACGTCACAGAATCTTCTCCTGGGAAGGACGCCAGTAAATCTGCCACTGCTCGACCTTTGATTGCTTTGGGGGAAACACATACTATGTCGAATTCTGACATCTGAAGCAGCCACTTCCCAGGTCTTCCTATCAGAGAAGGTTTTGAGAGAAAAAACTTTACGGGATCAGCTTTGGATACAAGCACGACTCTGTTGGAGAGTAAATAATGCCTGAATCTTTGCATTGCATGAGTTAACGTCAGGTATGCTCTTTCAGCTTTCGAGTATCTGAGTTGAGCATCCTTCATGGTTCGGCTGTAATAGTATATCGGATGCTCGACGCCTTCTTCATCTTCCTGAGCTAATATGGCTCCAATAGCAACGTCACTGGAGGCTGTGTATAGTATCAGCGGTCGTCCCAGCACTGAAGACCTCATGACTGCGGGTGATAAAAGTATCTGTTGTATCTTCTGGAATGCTTCCTGCTGGACATCCGTCCACGTGAAACTCGCTCCCTTCTTTAGTAGAGGAGTGAACGAAGCAATAAGTTGAGCCAATCCTGGTATGAAGCGTCTGATGTAATTCACTTTACCCATGAAGCTCTGTAGTTCCTTCACAGTGCGTGGAGGAGGCATGGTGGAGATGGATTTTGCTTTGTCTGGGTCGACTTTGATCCCTTCGGCAGTGACCAAGAATCCCAAAAACTTTCCAGAAGAAACTCCAAAAGCGTATTTTAGAGGATTCATCTTCACCTTGTATTCTCTGCATCTTTCGAAGACTTGTATAAGAACTTCTAGATGGGATGTTCGAGATTTCGATTTCACCACGACATCGTCAACATAATCTTCTACTTGCTTGCGCATCATATCATGAAATATTTTTGTCATGGCTCGTTGGTAGGTGGCGCCGGCATTCTTCAACCCAAAGGGCATCACAGTGTAATGAAAATTCCCAATGGGAGTACGGAACGCGGTCTTGGCAGCATCATGTTCGAACATTTTGATTTGGTTGTACCCGTTGTAACCATCCATGAACGAGAACATACCGTGGCCGCTGGTCGCATCAACGAGCATATCAATGTCCGGTAAAGGAAAGTCATCCTTCGGGCAGCATTTATTCAGGTTTCTGAAATCTACACATCATCTGATTTGACCATTTTTCTTCTTAACTGGGACGACATTAGCCAGCCATGTTGGGTGTTGAATAGGCTTGATAAATACTGCTACCAGTAATTTTTGAATTTCGGCCTTGATTTGTTCCTCGACTTCATGCCTGAACTACCTGGGTGGTTGTTTGACAGCCTTGGAGCCAGGAATGATATGTAGACGGTGAGTGACCAATTTGTCATCCAGACCAGGCATTTCTTCATACGTCCAAGCAAATATATCACGATACTCCTTCAGTAACTCTACCAGGACTGTACGCTCTTCCGGTGATAGCGCAAAACTGATTAAGATTGGTCTTGGAACTTCCTCTGTGCCGATGTTAACCGTCTCAAGATCATCAGTGGTAGAATTCGTGCCATCTTGCAACTTCTGTGGAGCTTCCTGAACTTCATCTTCAGGTGGTTGTTCATTCTGACACGATTTACCAGTGCGAGGAGACTTTTGATCAGTATCCCCTATTAATTGCTAATCTTTGCGTCGCCGGTAAATGACCCTTCCTTCTGCGTCATGGGTGGTCATAAAATTGGATCCTGGGATCGTAGTTTCATCTTTCCGGTGTTTGACCCCTGTAGCAGGTGACTTGACTGGTTCTTCTTCTGAAGATGGTGATGACGCCGCAGATGCCTCAATAGCCTTCCAACTTGGAAGTGGAGTAGTGTATATTTTCTTAGGAGGTTCAGGGGCGCTTCTCTGGGGCTTGATGAATTCCGCATCGTAGGACAGAGCATACGGAGATGATGAAGCAGCTATGCGGACGATCTTGTTATTGAGTAAAGCCTTCATGCATTGATGGTAGGTTGATGGAACCACCTTGTTGTCACGGAGCCAAGGTCGCCCAAGTATCATGTGGTAGTCAGGTTCTTGTTCGATCACGTGGAATTTCACCTTTGATTGAATTGGTCCTACCCTCAAATCTATGTACGCGTATCCATATGTGTGGCTTCGGCTTCCTTCAAACCCTGTCATTAGGATGGGATGGCGAATGATTTTACCTCGCTGGAATCTGTCCATTCTAAGAGTTTTCATAGTGACAATGGTGGTGGAAGCACCGGTGTCGATGAGAGCTCTTCTAAATTCGGTGCCTTTGATGAAGCCAGTCACGTACAACGCGCGATTGTGCTCTTCGTCTGCCATGCGATCTTCTTCTCCAAGAGTGATGTTGTCGATTGAATGTCTAGTCATCAAAGAAACTTCTTCAACTACTGGGGTTGGTGAAGTTATTTGTACATCGGACGATATCTGTCTGAGTGCAGCAAATGTGTCCGTGCGTTGCTCCTTAGAGAAGTGTAGGAGTTCACATACATTTTTGATCAAATGTGCAACTTCCTGTTCCACTGGTTCCTCATATATGGTGAAAATGTTGGTATGGGTAGGATTACTAGTCGAAGGATTTGGAGGTTCCACCATTTATGCTCCTAAAATCCTCGTCACGTGTTCCAGGCAAGTGAACAGGCTATCGATTTCCCTTTTCAGCCGGTCCACGTTTCTTGACAGGTCTTCTTGTCTTCGTGCTAATTCAGCCAAGCTTGGGATTTCTCCATCCACCGGTTCAACGGAGGTAAATGGAGTTGTAAAATATGATAATTCATTGTAACCAGAATTGTTCGAAGGAGTGTGAGAGACATTACCATTCGAGAGATTCTGGTTGGGATCTGGAGCTGTTGAGTCATTCCTAAGACCGACCATCCTTGTGAAATCGTGAGATTGCAACCGAGAGATTAATCTCCCACTGTGGTCGCCAATCTGTGAGTGGGGAAAAACGATTTGCTGGTTTTTACGGAATTGAAGAGTCGACCGTGTGGAGACTCCTTGAACCGAACGAAATGTTGAACCTCACACAGATGCACTGCAAGAAGGGAGTGCTTTAAGTTCGAGAGATCAATCTGTAAGACCCAGGCCTAAACCAAGAAAAATGGCCGTTCCAGAGTCAATTTGGTCACAAGAGAGGATGGGTTGATCTGTAGGAGGGAAGCTGAGAAATACGTGAGATCAATGGTGATCTGAGATTGTAGGTGTGTTGTGAATTCAGCGTGAAAATGCTCTGAATGATTGAATTTTGCTCAATTGAGAGTAATTTCTGTGAGTTCGTGTAGACGAAAGATTGTCTGTATGAACTTTGATGAGAAATTGCTCGTCTTGGCGAATGTTGTTCGAGTGTTCGAAAACTTCTCCCTTTTCAATCAGGATTCAGGGACATTTTATAATGTCGGAGTTGAAAACACCATGATCCCATGAAGTGTGACAGTTGCTGGAATCAGAGAATGGGAAATGGGAAAATCATGTTAAAACCAATTACTCATCGTGCGGAGACTTGGTTAACTTTCCACCCACTACTTTGCTGACTCTTCCAACTGATTGCACGACTTGCTCACATTCTCATCGTGGGTGAACACACGTGCCGTAGACCGCCAGACCAAAACCCTAGTTAATATCCCCCCATGTGACACGGTTGAAATTTAGTGATTTTGGATTCATTTGCTGACTTTATGGGACGATGAGTCCATGTAGCGCTAAGTTGAACATGTGTGAGTAAATGTTTCGAAACTCATGAATTTAACGTGTCTATTGAGACGAGGTATCATCATAACCTAAGACGAGCAAAACTGTGTTGCTAAATTGTTGAATACTGATAGTTGAACCAACATTCTCTGGCTTGAGAAAATATTGCTAGTCCGAGCGAATATTGCTAATTGAGTAAATATTGCCGGTTCGAGCGAATATTGCTAGTTCGAGCAAATATTGCTAGTTTGAACAAATATCGTTCTTTTAATGAATTGTTGCTAGCTGTACCAAGTAAAATATTAATTTAAGTTACTGATTGTTGGGTCGAGCAAAATAAATACGAATGTTAATCATGAAATCAACATAAAATTATCAGAGTGTTCGAATCTGCTCAGAATTACGTTTCTGCAGAGCTCTGGATTCAAAACCCTAATTTTACCGAGATAATGATTTATTGCAAATCACATAAGACCGGCTACATGGGATGACGGGTTCACCATATAACGCCCAGATGCTCGAATGAGCAAAAATACCAAAGTCTCTTGAGGACCGGTTGGTGAAAGAATGATTAAATGTTGGTTTAATCATTTACTGAAATAATGCTCGTGTGAGCGACAAATCATAAAACCTGGTTTTATGGAAAATATGAGGGACCGGCCAAGAGGTCATGGGACCAGCTCTTGATGACCGTGGGACCAGTAGATGGTCATTTGAGAAAACTTCCAATTGTTTGGAAAGAGTTTGAACCTTATATGAGCAGCTGAGCAAATTAGGTTAAAATCATTAAAGCACGCGGGACCAGCTATTTGCAAGCCTCAGGGTCACCCTTGGTCGATCAAGGGAATGTGCCTATGTCACCAAATGTTCGCGCTTCAGTCCTGGGAATTTTGATATTTTCTGGTGCACGTTTGAGCAACATTTGGAGAAAATATGCAAAATCCATGGTTTTGCTAAAACAGGCAAAAATACATGAGATGATGAAAATAATAAATAAAACAAGGAATTACAAGTTTTGGGACCGGCCACGGCTAGGGTATGGCCGGGCGGATGACACGCGGTCCCACATTCTTTTCCCAGTTTTATGTGATTTTATGTATTTTTCTCTGATTTAAGGGAAATTCCATGAAACTGGAGAGTTTGGCGAAATTAGGGAACCTCCATGAGATGAGAGACATAAATTAAAATATAAAATAGGGAATATGAGTGTGGGACCGGCAATGGCCGTGGCATGGCCGCCCGGCCAATGGGCGCGGGTCCCAAGGCACTCTTCCAAATTTTATGTAATTTTGATGATTTTAGATAATTTTCATAAAATCAAAGGGATTTTTTGAAAATCAAGATGTTTTGTTGAAATCAGGGAGTTTTCATGAAATCAGGAAACAAAACACCAAATAATAATAAAATGATGGGCGTGTGGGACCGGCTAGGGCATGGCCGACCGGCTAGAGCCCGGTCCCATAAGTTTTCCTAATTTTTTAATATTTTCCATGATTTTAGAGAAAATACATGAAATTTGGTAATTTTAGGGAAAATTCATAAAATCAAGGAATTTTCATAATTTGAGAAGGAATAATAAAATAATGGGACGTGAGGTGTGGGACCGGCCACGACCAAGGCATGACCGGCCGGCCGGCGGTCCCGCGACACCTTTCCCTAATTTTATTATTTTTGATAAAATCCTGTGATTTAGATAAAAATACATGAAATTAGGTAATTTTCATGATTTTAGGGAAAATTCATAAAATCAAGGAATTTTCATAATTTGAGAAGAAATAATAAAATAATGGGACGTGAGGTGTGGGACCGGCCACGGCCAAGACATGGCCGGATGGTTCTCGGTCCCGCGACACCTTTCCCTAATTTTATTATTTTTGATAAAATCATGTGATTTAGATAATTTCTTTGAAATAAAGGAAATTTGCTCAAACAAGAGGATTTTCATGAGATCGTGAAAATAGTAAAAAATATGATAAAATATAAAATTGGGCGCGGGACTAGTCACGGCATGACTGGACGGCTGGTGAGCCTAGTCCCCTGGCGCTTTTGCTTAATATTTTATTATTATTATTTTCCCTTCCTATTTTGCATAGGTTCCTCGTTCGTTCGTATTTTTGAAATGCTCGTTCGTGCATTCAAAATGCTGGTTTGTGTATTATCTGCTAACTACACTTGCACCATTTTTGTCAGGGCTTATTCGATGCTCAGATGCCTGTTTTGTTGAATATTTATTACTAACCTGTGGAATTATGCTGGGAAGAACCACAGATTGAAGTAACGAAATATAACGAGGAATAGTAGAGTATTGCTGGATATTCAGGCAATTAATTGACGACTCGTAGAATATTGCTGGATATTCAGACGATGGCTCGTAGAATATTACTGGATATTCAGACGATTTAAGATAATTAATTGATGGCTCTATACTTGAAGGGCTTCCTGTCTAGGAGCATTAATTATCTGAGGGTTGAGCAATATGAACTTGCTGGAGTGTCATATTCCTCTTGCATAGTCGGGGAAAACCTGGTTACATCCCGAAGACGTTGTCGCTCTATACTAGCAGACATGTTGTCTAGGAGCCGCCCAATCTTTCGATTCTATACAGTATGAGATGTGTCGTGGCCTCAGCTGAGAGATTACACATCTTCATCTTCCCTGGGAGACTTTCTCCATCAGAGGTGGCATGAGCTTTCATGCATAGAGACATGAGTCTCGATACTCATCCGATTGCTGGATCCGGAATAATTACTGAAATTGCTCAGTATTCATGAGATGTGCCGTGGCCTCAGCTGAGAGACTACACATCTACATGTACTCTGAGAGACGGCCTTCTCAGTCAGAGATTTTATGGCATGATCTTTCATGCTTTGATGAGAGACATGAGCCTCAATACTCATCCGGTTGCCGAATCTGGAGTATAGTTTTACAATTATACCCTTTGTCGAAAATCCACCATCTACACTAAGTTTGAGAAGTATGTGTTCTGGAAGCAAGAGGTGAAATTTCTAGGTCATGTCATATCGGGATCTGGTATATCGGTCGATCCTTATAAGGTTCAGGCTGTGACAGACTGGATGCAACCAAAGACAGTAACTGAAATCCGAAGTTTCTTAGTTGGCTGGTTATTACCGTCGATTCATCAAGGGGTTTTCGGTTATTGCTGGTCTTTTGACAAATTTGACGAAGAAGGATGTTCCTTTCAAGTGGACTATTGAGTGTGAGAAGGCTTTTTGTGAACTTAAGAGTAGACTAACTTCTGCACCAGTTCTGATCATTCTGAAAAGTGAGGTCAAGAAGGTAATTTACACAGACGCTTTAATTCAGGGGTTGGGATGTGTGTTGATGCAGAGTGATAAGGTAGTTTCCTATGCTTCGCGATAGTTGAGACCTGACGAGCGAAACTATCCTACACATGACCTCGAGTTGGTAGCTGTGGTGTTTGCGCTTAAGATTTGGAGACACTACTTGTATGGTGAAAGGTTTGAGCTCTTTACTGACCACAAGAGTCTCAAGTACCTATTTTCTCAAAAGGAGCTGAATATGCATCAGAGGAGATAGATGGAGTTGATTAAAGATTATAACTTCAAAATGGAGTATCATCCCGGGAAGGCTAATGTGGTTGCCGATGCTTTAAACCGACAACCAATGGGAATTATAGCTTCAACGATGGTACAACACTGGAGTATGTTAGAAGAGGCTTCTCCCTTCGACTTCGACATGGGAACATCTGGAAGACAAGACTAGTTCTTTTTCAGTATGGTTATCAAACCATCTCTGATGAGTCGCATAGTGGAAGCTCAAGCTTATGATGAGTGGTGTAAGAATCAGCTTGAGAAAATTCGGGAGTTAGCGGATAAAAACTATGTTGTGGGACAAGATGATGGGTTCAGATTCCGTGGAAGGATATGTGTGCCCAAAGTTGATGATCTGAGACGAGCTATTTTAGATGAAGCTCACGAAGCAAGTACACTATATATCCTGATGGAAACAAGATATACAATGATTTGAAGTGACAGTACTGGTGGTCAGGAATGAAGCGAGATGTAGCTGAGTATGTTCAAAAGTGTTTGACCTGTCAACAAGTTAAGATCGAACACCAACACCCGACTGGTAACTTGTATCCCTTACCTATTCCTGAATGGAAGTGGGAGAACATATCCATGGACTTTATTACTGGGTTGCCGCGATCGAGTAAGGGTCACGATGCAATTTGGGTGATAGTTGATAGATTGACGAAGTCAGCACATTTCCTACCGATCAAGACGACTGATACTGGTGACAAACTAGCTCAGGTATACATGAGTGAGATAGTCAAGCTTCATGGAGTGCCGGTATCGATTATTTCTGATAGAGACTCATCCTTTACATCACGGTTTTGGAAGAGTTTTCAGTCGTCTTTGGGGTCTTCATTGAACTTTAGCACGACCTTTCATCCTCAAAATGACGGGCAGACATAACGTGTGAATCAGGTTCTTGAGGATATGTTGAGATTCACCATTATTGATCTTGGAGGTAGTTGGCAGAATCACTTACCCTTAATAGAGTTTGCATACAACAATAGTTATCATTCTAGCATTGGCATGGCTCCGTTTGAGGCATTGTATGGAAGACCATGTCATTCACCCTCATGTTGGGCAGAAGCTGGAGCTTCCAACCTCCTGGACACATAAATTATTCGCGAATCTTCCGAAAAGATTGCCATAATTAGGGAAAGGTTACGCACGGCGCAGAGTAGGCAGAAGAACTATGCGGATAGGAAACGTCAAGATAGAGAGTTTGAG
Source organism: Papaver somniferum (assembly GCF_003573695.1). Taxonomy (NCBI): domain Eukaryota; kingdom Viridiplantae; phylum Streptophyta; class Magnoliopsida; order Ranunculales; family Papaveraceae; genus Papaver; species Papaver somniferum. The sequence continues at coordinate 192,914,591 of NC_039358.1, read as the reverse complement.
GTAGGAGACCTAGTGCTTCTCAAAGTGTCACCTATGAAGGGTGTCTTGCGTTTTGGAAAAAATGGAAAGCTTGCTCCTCGCTTCATTGGGCCGTTCTCCATTATTGAAAGGATTGGGAAGGTCGATTACCGTCTTGCTTTACCGGAGAGATTAGCTGGAGTTCATATGTGTTCCACGTATCTATTCTTCGAAAGAATGTACATGACGCGAATCAGCACTCATTAATAGACTATCATGATTTGGAGTTACAGAAAAGATGCTTCTTACGAGGAGAAACCGTATAAGATTGTCGACCGTAGAGAACATGTTCTTTGAAAGAAGACCATCACAATGGTTAAAGTTCAGTGGCAACATCATAATGATAAAGAAGTCACCTGGGAGCGCGAGGAAGACATGCTAAAACGTTATCCTGATCTCTTCGACGATCCGGTATGTACAACTTCATTTCGTAGGCGAAATCCTTTTCTTTTAGGGGAAGATTGTAAAATCCCCTTATCCAGAATTTCATGTTGTTTAGTAATAGCCTTGGCTTTAGGTTTCCATAATTATTCTGCCAACAGTAATGGTCTTGATATTTTGGAGAAAGAAATATGTCGACTATTTTGGCAAGTTAATTAAGAGAATATACTAGGAGATTAGGGTTTTCACAAAAAGAAAATAAACATCCGCACTAAACTCTTTCTTTTCGGAACCCTAGTCGTTGTGAAGAAGGTAGAAGAAGGGAGAGATGGATTTGAAGCAAAGAGGTGTTACCGTTTGGAGGATTTCTTTTGGTGCGAAATCAGGTAGGTTTTCTAACTCTTATGCCTTATAAGCTTGATCTAATGAGTTTAGAAATATTTTAAGGAATCAGATTAAAAGAAAAAATACCAACAATTGCTTTGATCTGTGATTAGTACGATGGGACGGGAACGACTTCTCTTGATGTCTAGGATATACTTCTAGTAGTTTGTGTAGTAGTATGTGTAGTCGTGATGGATGTTTTATTCCTTTTCTTCTGATAGTTAGTTTTGAGTTTAATCCTGCACTTACCTATTAACCTCTGATAGGTTTGTTAGTTTCTCCTTTGAATGAGTATGTTCGATCTCATATGTCGTCTACTGTGAACAAGGTGTTAAGAATCAGATCTCTTTTGGAATTTTGTTTAATACTTTAATGGACTAAAGAAGAAAAAAAATTAATAGTAAGTGCCCAGAGTTGTTGATGTATGAAAACAATAGGTAGGCTTAGATTGTAAAGCTTTTGAGCTCGTAGAGGGTGCTAGGATAGTCAACTAATGATTTTTTAAGGACTTGGACTGAGTGCCTACGGTACAGTAGGAGTAGTTTTACTAATACGGGATCTAGCTATGAACTGTAATCAATGAGCATTGATGTGTGCCTGTTACGTTGGAATGGATATTTTTCCCATAGCTTTGTTTTTGCACAACTAGGTGCTGCGCAACGAATGAAACACTTAACCTTATTAGTCATAGCATATTGATGGCCAAAGTAAGTGTCGTAGGGTTGTGGTGGCAGTCAAGTTATAGTGTTTTCAGTCGTATTATCATCATTTAGCGAAAATAAATGGTGTAGATATTCGCTTGTTTTATCGCCAATAGTTGGCTCGATACCCATAAATTATTAGAGCGATGACCTAGGAGTCGCCTAGAAGATATGGATCTATTATCTTTGAATGGGGTCGACAACATCTTTTTTTCCGATGCATGGTAGGAGAACTAGGTGGACTACACAAGGATCGATACATTTTTGTCGAACGGTTAGACTAAGAAACTAGTGAGTGGGAAGCCCGTAAGTATTATTATGGGATCAGGAGATGGGTAAGTTTTCATAAATCTATTTTTCAAGTCTCATTGTTTATTACTTATCAACCTGTTTTGTCCATTTGGACGTAATTTTGTTAGTCCACTTTACTCTCTAAAATGTAGTCATTAATACAACACAGAATTAAGCTTCCATCTCACAAATGGGTTTGTTTTATTTCTGTGAACACAGAAGTAACGATGGTATCTTCGTGTCCACAAACAATAGTCGCAATATAACCAAAGCTTAGTAAATGGCAGAATATAAATAAAATTATGATAAGGGAGACTCATAGCCTTTGGGCTCGTCCTCGTCATTCATCACAATGGAAACTACGATGAGCATAAATGGTGCATGACAGTTAAATACGAAGAGTGAAGTGCAGAAAGTAAATGAGACTATGATTTACGTGGTTCAGCACTAAGGCCTACGTCCACGAGGGTTGGTGTTTCACTATGCATTAAAGATTACAAAGATAGTCGAACAACTTTGGGTGAGGAACGAAGCTAGGAGGGAAACAATACTCATACTTACTCTTACAATTTCTCTCTCCTGCAATCTCTTTCACTCTCACTAAAAAATGGTCGACCCCTCTTCCTTAGTGAGTTGGGTATTTATAGACTGCTTATGTGGGTCTCTTTCTTCGAGTACAGCTGTCCTTATCGTCTTGGTTATTGCGTCATCCCGATGCTATCTTCGTTCTGACCCAGCGTCTTCCAACGACATTATGTAGGAACGAAGATGGACCTTCTTCTTCTCCACAAGGCGTTTGACACGTACCCTATGTCTAGCGTATTTAATGCGGGTGGTTGGGGCAGTCTGCATGCGTCAGACAGCTATCTGATGCCCCTGTCACATCCTGTCGGCGGGACTCACCCCAACCCTTGATCTTGGATCTTCCTTGGGATGAAGTAAAGTAGAGCTCTTGATCTTCTATGGTGCTTCTCGATGGCTTGCTCTTATGATGCCCCTTGATTCTTCGTCGTTGGATTGATCTGATGATGGGTATATGTAGATGATAGATTCCCCTTGGGTGTTGAGACGTGGCATCATATCTTGATGTATCAAGGTTATGTGTCTTCCATGTGTGGTTCCCTCAACACGTTTCAGATGATGAATTATGTGTATACAATTTTCCTCTTTTCTTCAAGTTTGAAGTTGGTCAAAGTTTGAAGAAAACTGTCTTCACAATCTCCTCATCTTCTCGCAATAACTCCCGCTAGAATTTAGAGCACGTTTCCCACTTCTTGCATTTACACTTTCTCGTTTTTCGGGGGGTTTCGTTAATGGTGGTTATAAATAGACGAGAAGACCCAAACATTAACTCTTTATTCTTTTCTCTCATTCCTTATTCTCTTCCCTGTCTTCTTTCTCTGTGGGATTCGTTTTTGTTTTCTTGTTCTTAACTTCTGCTACTACTGACCTCTTAACTTACTGCTTTTATCTAAATCTGACAAGATCTTCAGAGTTATATTGTTGTCGTTGTTCATTAGGTGCTTATTAACCATCTTCGTTCATCCATAGCGTTTTTAATTCAGGTATGGTGTTCTTCCTGTTTTTGGTTTTGATTGATTTTACCTTTTCTGCTGTTGTTTCTGGGTTTGTGATGAAGAACATGATATACGAAAGTATATATACTTTCCCCTGTTCTTTATCACAAAACCTAGAGCTTCTCTGTTGACCGCCAAGCCATAGTTTCTTTCGTGTTCTAATGTTTGTGATTAGATTAAGGTCTTTAGACTTCGCGAATTTTGTCAAAACTGATCATTTTTGCAGTCTTTTTCTCATGCCTTGTTGATGTTCCTGAGGAACTGTGATAATTGTAGATTCTATTTTCTGATCTTTGTTTGTTCCATCTTCTGATCTTCGTTCTTCTCTCTGCCCCTTGCATACATGGCGGATCGTCCTCGTGTTCCCTATAATACTCCCCCTTCGAGTCCTTATAAACATCCTCCGTCTAGAAGTCCCGATAAATCTCCGCTGAGGGGTGGTCCGTTTAAACCTTCTCAACCAGATCCTCGTTCCCTCAAGACTTCATCCTCATCGGGGCCTAGGATTTCTTCTCAGGAAAAAGGGGATCCGCCTAGGGGTTCTCGTTATGATGTTAATCGTCCTTCACCTAACCCTTCTCCTCAGCGTTCGGAGCCGATGAATGTTCAGCCTCTTCGTTCTCTAGCTCCTTCTATTGCAGTGCCTTCTCAAAAACCCAAGGCTTCGCAAACTACTGTCTTGGTGAAAGATCATTCTTCGAAAGGGGTTGCATCGAAGGTAGACTTATCAATGAATGATGCAACTAAGAGAAAGGCTTCGGAAATGAGACCACTAAAGAAGCCTTCGTCGGATAAGATCGTTTCTCCCGAGGATGATCCAGTTATCCGAAGTTCTTAGTTTCGAAGAAGAAGAAGAAAGTAACTTACATCCATGTTGATCTTGAAGTCTTCAAGGCGAAGCATGATCTTGGAGCTTTCGAAGTTAAATTTTATAACCAAGGGGATGATCTTACTTATGATATGATTGTGAACTACAAATACGATGCCTTTCATCTGCTGACGACTGTAGGGGATCTCGAAGATGGTCTTATGCTGCCTTTATATAAATCAGGTGACTCCTAAAAATATGCTTTGGAAAACCGCGAGGGTTCCACTTCTCATACTCACCGTCGTTCAGTAGTTCAGCTGAGTGGGAACTACCTTCGGACGCTAAGGAGTGCTATCTTCGGAGCAAAGGTGAAACGATGATGACTTGCTATGCTCCTAATCCTGTAGAGAGAGACTGGTATACCCCCGAGAACTTTAATGCTTCTTTTGGGGATTATGTCAATGGTAGGAATCGGAAGCCATGCAGTGTTGGTCTTCGAACAATGGAAGCTTCCCAGGGTGAGGTTCGTCTTCTGAGGGAAGTAAGTGATTCGAAGCTTAAGTATATCCCTGGTACTGAAGAAGCTGGAAATCCTCGCCTTTTTTCCAAAAGACGAGCGTCTCAAACATGACCATGATTATGAGTGGCATTCCACACCCATCGAGGTCATAGGCCCCTGGGCTCATGGTTGGGGTGCCCGGTCCACATGGATGGCGCCCTATTGCTAGTAGCCAGCCCCGTGACTGTGCCCCGTCCCACTATGGTGACTGTTGTCCTTGGCAGTTAAATTTTGCTGGTATGAATTTCGACTATGTTGTTGACGTCGCTGACGTTGACGAAGAGGAGAGTTCCGATGTTGTTCTTCCTTCGAAGGATGCTGCCACTGTTAAGGTATAATTTCGTATAATAATGTGTGGTAGTTGTATGTTTTCCCCAGGAATTAGACGTTGATTATGTGCTTATCGCACGCTACAAGGAAGAAAAAGCTTGGTCCCGTTCAGTCTTCTACCACTGGTGTGGAAGAAATGGAGATTCCTGAGGTTACCAGCCCGATGAACGAAAATGTGAATTCCGAAGAGGAGGATACTGATGATGAAGAAAGTACTAATACTTCTCAACCCGCTCATGAGAATGACGAAGGCGTTAATGGCAAGGGCGATGGAGGGAAAGTTGTTCCTGAAACTCCAGTGAACGATCCTTCTACTGGCCCTTCTCATGTTCATAGGAACGAGGGTTCGGATTTTCAACAAGTGAACCCCAACCAAGAATTTTCTTTTGGCAAAGTATATTCTACCGGGGATCAGGATGATATTAGTGCAGCTGTGGCATGGCCACAGATTTCTCTCTTCTTTCTCCGAACGATGAGTGGGACGTCGTTGCCGAGGATTATGGTGAAAGGGGACCGAGGGAGAGAGGGACGATGATGGGGATACCGAGGGTCAAGGTACCGCTGCTGATAAGGGTACCGCTACTAGTGCATCTTCTGGGGGATTCATATAGTCCGTGGTGAACGATGGGGACGACGCTACCTTTGATTGGTTGATGAAAAGAGGTTTAATGTGCGTTCCTCATTCTGCCATGCAGTTCCAGGTGAGAAGGATTCTGATGCCTTCACACGCCAAAGGATGAAGTTGTATTCTGAGGAAAAAGTCACTATGGTCTGAGAAAAAGACTTGGGAGCTACCTCGACTAGTCTGTTGGTTGATCCCCCTTCGTACATTGTTGATATGATGGCTATAGACGATGGGTACCAGTATGGATTTCCTCAACAGCGCGTCCTAGAAGTAAGTTGTTGTAGATTCTTCTTAGTCAGTTGGGGTTGCATCTTTTGAATGTTTGATCTTTATTTGCCCCTTGTTGATGCAGCTGATGAGGAGCGAACATTGCAACCATACCTTATACCAATTCTTTAGGGCGAAGACCTTTATGCTAGAGGCAAAGCTACGCCATAGAGAGGACCAGCTGAATTCCGCTGAGAAGACAATTTCGGCTAAGGACAAAGAGATACTGGAGCTGAAGGAACAGTTGCAAGGAAACTACAGCTGGGTGCTACAGAGACAGAGCTTCGCCAATAAATGGTTTCTCTTAAGGCTGATTTGGAGAAAGTTCGAGGAGAGGCGTCGTTTGCTGGTGCATCGGTCAAAGGTTCGTTTCCTTGCCTTTTCTTCCTCTTCGTATTTTAGTGTTCGTTCTGAGTTAGACATCCCTGTCTTCAACGATCGATGCCAAATAATTGATATGGATTCGAGGTGAGAGAACTCGCCAAGCTTCCTGGAAAAAGGAGTTAGTTGCAAAGATTATAAAGGAGGCTGACAAGTGAAATGGTCGTGCTTGCTCAGCACAATAAGTTGTTGGTGGAGCACAAAAGGCAGGAGGATCTTTTATTTGAAATGCGTAATATCCTATCAGTCGCACGTTTCCAATTTAAAGGTTCCTTGGAATAGACTCGTGAATCTCTTCATGACGCTCGGGATGAGGCTTCTCGGTTGGCAGCTAGAGTGACAAATCTTCAATTAGAGCTTCGTCAATCACGTTCGTCTCATGACCCCGACATCCGGGATTACATGCAGAGGATTGTTCGGGAGAGGAACGACGCCAGAGCAGAGGCACATGCTCTCAGTAAAGCCTTGACTGCCTCTCGAGCTGATGTTGCTCGTTTGGCCGAGCAGAGAAAGACCTAGAAGTCAATATGTACAGGTTGACCAAAGCAATTGAGGAGATGACTAATGAAGTTAACCGTCTGCATCATTTGGATTCCATGAAGCAGGTAGAGTTGGATGAGTGTCAGTTTACCCTCAAAAACCTTCAAATGGATTATAAGAAAATTTCCTGCGAGTACAATTTCCTTGACGAAGCTCGGGACGCTGTAGGTAATGAATTTGAGATAACTGCGGCTAATGTCGAAGGTATATGCTTGTTTGGTTGTGGATGGCCTTATAATTCATTTCTTCTAATCATTTTGTTTCTTCTTTTCCAGAGTTCAAGGGACAGCTTGGCCGTGCAAATGAAAAGTTTAAAGAGGCTCAATCTTCCTTAGTGTATCAGCAGGGACATACCAAGTACTATGACGCGTTAGCTGGATCCCGGGACGAAGAAGCAAAGGAGGCGGCCCAGGAGGTGGGGCGGTTGAAATATTCGTTATCCCAATCTGAGCTCAAGATCGATGTTATTGCGCATAAGGCCCGCTGCCAGCTCGCTGAGGAGGTTAATAATACTTTAACCAAGATAGAGCAATCCCTCTTGAAGGAGCATAGCATCGTTAAGAAATACATTCGTCGTCATGTGCCCGAGCCATTCACCTACACTTCCGATCCCTCTTCGGGTGGAAGCGTACCTTCGTATCAGAAGAAGAACGTAGCCGGTCCTGTCGAGCCTTCCCAGGGGAAGTAGGTTTCTAAGATTATCATAGAGAGTTGATCTTTGTTGGTTACTTGGTTTCAGGCCATTTTTTGTGTATCTTATGTATTTTTTGTTTAACTCCCCAATCTTGTAATCAACATTCATGGAATGGATCATCGTTTGTTTTTGGTATGTATAACTCTGATTTGTCTGCATTGTTAATTCATATAACCTTTTAGATACCGAGCAAATCTAAATATTGAGAAATGAATAAGTAATGCAAAGTGTTTGACAACAATAACGAAGGGAGGTACCTTCGTCATTGACTTTGGACCTGTCACCCCGTCGGCTAACCCTGGACCAGAGGATTACCGAACGGTGGGGGTTGATGCAGCGTTCCTGGATATGTGCTGCGTTATTGAAATATTTACATGCATCCATTCCGCTGATCTGATGCTTTATTAATTGGTTGGGTATCTCTTTATACTGGAATCCTTCCCCATGGTCCTACACTTATAGACGCTGACAGAGGAGTCCCGAGAGATCGTATGTAATTACTTTTCCCAATAGAGTTCTTGTCAAAGATTTGTTTGATTGATACGACGAGGTCTGCTACTCCTCGACCAGAGGTAGAAACATGTCAAGCGGTTGTGCCATCTTCTTCTTCTGGTATTCTTCATGCAGGTGCAGAACTGCATTGCTTCATGGATAGTATGGCTTGAGGTATTTTGCGTTCCAGGGGTGCTTGAGGACTTCTCTTTTCAGATTACGCGGGTAGTAGGATCCGTTCCCTGCGATGTCGTGTATTACAAATGGTCCTCCCAAGTTGGTGCCAATTTACCCCACTTTTTCTCTCGTTGATATTGCGGTATAGTTCTTAACACATACTGTCCTTCCACAAAATTTCTAAGCTTAACTTTCTTTTTGTACTCTCTTGCCAATCTTCGTTGGTAGTTCTCCATTCTTTGTAGCGTTGTCTCCCTTCGTTCTTCTAGGTCATCGAGCCTTTCCAACATAATGTTTGTTGTTAGATTCTTCTCCCATGCTTCAGTCTTCGTGGTTGGCATGATAATTTCTGTCGGAATCACTACTTTTGCCCCATAAGTGAGAAGGAACGGAGATTTACCGGTGGCATACCTGCGTGTGGTTCTGTAAGCCCATAGCACATTGTGCGTTCACGCCATCGACCCTTGTGTTCATCTAATGATTTCTCGAGGATAAGTGCCAGAGTCTTGTTCGTGGCTTCGGCCTTGCCGTTATTTTGGGGGTAGATGGGAGTCGATTTGTTCTTCCTGGTCTTGAAGGTATCAAAGAGCATGTCTATATTCTTCCTTGTAGCTGCTTACCATTGTCGGAGACGATTTCCGCGGGAATGCCAAATCTGCAAATAATGTTATGAAAAATGAATGTGAATACGTCCACATCTCTGATTCTGGCTAGGGATTTGGGATCCACCCACTTGCTAAAGTAATCCGTGGCTACGATCAAGAATCGTCTTTCCCTGATCCTTCGATCAGGGGTCCGACGATATCTACTCCCCACTTTGCAAATGGCCAGGGGCTATCTACTGAATTTAGCTTCGTTGCCGGGGCATGGATTCTCTTAGAAAAACTCTGACATTCTTCGCATATTCTAGACATCTTGGTTGCGTCTTGTATCATTTGTGGCCATTAATACCCTTGCATCTTAGCTTTGTCAGCTAGTGATCTCATTCCGCTGTGGTTGCCTGCGTCTTCATAGTGGATGTCCTTCAGAATACGATGACCTTCTTCTCTGGATAAGCATCATAATAGAGGACCGAGGAAGGACTTTTTGTAAAGAACTCCGTTACGAAGGTCATACCTCCCTGCTTTTGATTGTATTTTTCGAGCTTGCTTCAGGTCTGCAGGCAGCGTTCCTTCTTCAAGGAACAAGTGAACCTCGGTTCTTCAATCTTCTTCGTTTTTGAAGTCTTTGTCCTCCTTTGCTATTAATAAGATATCATCTTCGACGAAGTCATCGGCAATGTCTTCCCCCACATCATCGTCAGCAATGTCTGTGCATAATTTAGAAATGTGTTATATCAAAGAGACCAATGTAATAAAAAAATATAAGAAACCACAAATCTTAAAGCGTGCCTCTTACTATTAAAGCAGAATGCCTGTTACGAAGCAAGTCGAACCTTAACTGTTTTAACTACACAACTCCAGCTAATTTGAAGTTCAGGTTCAAGTCAAGTTCAATTCAGAAGTAACCAAACAACAACCCAATCCAGAAGTACCCAAACTATCAAAATTCAAGTATAATTTTGGAGTTAATCTCCATAGTTCAAATTCAGCACCCAACTTTAATGTTATTAGATCTGTTCAAACAATTTAGAATTACGTGTAGGAATACAGTGAATATAAGGAACAACTTATGCCGATTAACTTGCAATCGTACTTGGATATTCTTGATGTTTTCCTGAAAATATGGCAAGTACTTGAGTTTGAAACTCATAATATAACTAAAATTACTCTGTGACTATAAAACTGAAAAAATGGATTGATCGGACGGGAAAAAAAAATCAAATACTCACTGTTTCCCTAACATTGAGCATCTTAGCTGCTGCAAGTAATTTGTTCTCATTTTAGCCTCTTCCGTTCTAAGGAAGGTGTCATTTTTGTACAGACAACAACTTACTTTAATTAGCAGTTTAAGTGGGTGAGCTGTTATTTGAGTTTAGTCCTCTTCTGCTAATGATTAAGCTTCAAGTCAAAGTGAAAGGATCTGAACATAGACAAAACCGAGCTGCATAATCAATTTTATACGCCTTTTTAATCAAATTGTTTAAAGCTCGACAAATAAATGCCCTACTGGTCTACTAAGTTTAAAAATAAATTAGAAACAAACTCATAATTGATTTATCGTCATCGAGAACATGAACTATGCTCTCATATTAGCCTCTGAAGACCCGCAATAGTGCAACATGCAAGACTTTGTGTTCCAAAAAAAGTTTTTTCATTAGGTTAATGAGCTCCAGCCAAAAGGGCTTTGGAAATTCAAACTTACCTTGATTTTTCGGTGCAGAAGAAAGTCTTGAGGACAACTGACGAAGGGGCATAAGAAACGCATCAACAACATAACGAAAATAATTACTCCGAAAATATAGCAGAAACACTGGAGGCAATCATGTCTGAAGGACAAACTATAAGGGTGGTGATACCTTCTGAATGAGCATATAAGCGGTCCATGAATAAATAGAGGAGTGGTGCAGTTGATCCCACATTCACACCATCCTTATAACTGAAGAAGAACCATGCTGGTCTGCATAATCCTACATGTACAAAATATACACAGAATTAAAATCCTTCCCTAGACGGTAAATTATTGAATTGAGATTGTAATTCAATAGTAATAGGTATATTGCAACATTCATAAACAGGCTCCACAGTAAGTCCAAGGAAAACCTGAGCTTTAGTTTATAGGAATTGTCAAAGAATCAGATAAGCACCATAGTGTATGAAGTATGAGGGAGGGAAATGCATAAGGTCTGGAACTCAGGATTTTGCAAAAAAAAGCTCATAGTGCGGATTTCTCCTACAACATCAGCAGATGAAACAACGACGACTTTCCTAGTGAAAGAGTTATTAGGACATAATGAACATACTGCCACATGATATACATACCAACACTTGCATAGGTCTACAAGACAGAATGTGGTAGTACATGTCCAACACTGGGAGGAAAAATCGCAATGCACTAAAAAACACAAGGGAAGAAATTTATATATTGAAACCTTCTCTAATGTAGGTCACTTAATTTAATTGCACATATTCAAGTTCAGGTTTTTTTACAGGGGCAAAGTAGAATCATATGTGCAGGGTCGTATCCATTTCAGAAAACATTTTCAGGTGTTAGCTAAGAAAACAGCCATATCGTTCTGTTTTGATGGCAGATTAGGTTATATCACACTCTATATTGATAATGAATCGATGAGAAATCCACTTAGTAGATCAATTCCCAATATCATTCTCAAATTTGTCTTCTGGGAGAGTCATTGTCTCTCTCCTTACATTTTCTACATCTTAATAGCTTTTTTTCAGATAGAGAAGAGAACCGAAAAGTAATAGAATCAAATAATAAGAGAATCAAAATGAAGTTTTGATATTAACCTTACAAATTTAGCTATTGCTATGATTAACCCTTACTTTGGTTGTGCAACCCGTGTTGGCCTAAAACCGGAATGGTCCACGTTGTTGCTGTTCCTGGTGATGCACATAACTGGCCAACTTTGCCTGCATAATGAAAAGCAGAAACTCAGTATTTTTCTAGCAATGGCATACCTCACAAAAATTCAGCATAAAGTTAAGATTTCAATCTTCATTATCGTAATTGGAACCGTGTTACACCTGTTTAGATTTAATTCAAACTTAATAAACTTTTCAGATACAAAATTCTAATAATATTTCTTTTGATTCAACCTTGCCACCCAAATTTCCTGCAACAAAAAATATAATCTATTATTTAAAACCAATCAGATCAAAAAGACTAATTCACATATAATTCAATAAAAATTAGCAGAAATAGAACCCCTCAAGGGAGCCGTGAAAGGCATAAACCCCTGGGAAAAAAATCGATAACAATTGCATACCTTTATATGTGAATCCTAGACAAAACTAATTTACTAATGTTAATCCATAGGAAACTCAAAATTTGGGAATGAGAAGATTTAGATGCAGCACCTATTTGAGACAGTAAACATCACATCTTCTCCACCAACAAAATTTGAGGATTTTAACCTAGAAAATTCAGAATCCCAATTATAAATTCAAATTATATTATCAAACCAATTTAGAGATAAGATAGTTGATGGCTTCATGCAATCCCACTTGATTTAATATTCGCGAAAGAAAAGGTTCCAAAAGAAAGCCCCGATAGTTGTTCCTCCAATATCACAACTTCTTTTAAGCAAAGAACCATAAACCTCTCTTTTTGATTCAGCATCAACCCCTGCGGTGAATAAGATGAAACAATCGAAATAAAATCAAACAAAAGAATTGAGAGAACTGAGAGAAAAGTAAGAGAGAATAGACTGAATTCAGAAACGGAAACAGCCAATATTAGGGTTGAAAAAAATAAAAAAAGATAGCCGAAACTTGTTGTCCCACATACCAAAGCGTAACAGCATCGAAGTTTTCCTGGCCGTCGAAGCCAAATCTCCATCCGGACGACATGGACCGTGTGATGGGCCTCTCGAATCAATCATGTCCATTGATTGACTCTTTGATGAAGGAGACAAAGTGCACCTTTTTTTATAACAGTGATTGAATTAGTTTAACTCAAGAATGTTAAGAAATTGTTGATGCGCGGAAATGTATTTTAAAAAATACGCACGGTTTTTCCAGGATATATTAAATGCCCATCCGGTGTCATTTTAGTTATTCAACATAACATTAAATTTTTGAAGAAAGCTCTGCGGATCGGCGATAAAACCGAGTCAACCCAGTTTCAAAATCCTTCAAAAAATTTCCATGAAACTCTGTTTCTTCGTAGATGGAAAATTATTACTAGCCCTAATCTTCCTTTTCTTTATTTTCGTTTCGTCTGTTGAACCTTTTTTGGGTTTAATTTTTAGTTTCTTCACCGGTTTTCTTTAGTTTCATCGATTTCTCTTGTCAAAACGATTCTAGGTCTTCTCCTGTTTTCTCATCATTATCTTCCTCCCTTATTTCTTTCAAACTTTTCTTATATTTGGATTCTCCCTAGCCAATTTCTCCTTTCTTTTCTTCTTGGTGCCCAATTTGATAGTTTAATTTCTGATTTTCAAAGTTTCTAAATTAGTCTTATTTTAGGTTTTAATATGAGAAATTACAATTCTTGTTTAATTATCGCAATTTGTTGCCTGCTTTTCTGTTTATGCAGGGAAAGCATTATTGGAGATAATGCTCAGTTGAGTCCATCTCCGGTCAACAACTTCTTTTAGAAAAGGAGAGAATTGCTTCTCTAGTCAGCAAAAGGAACTTTCCTTGGGTGCAAATAAAGGATCTTTCTTTTTGAGTAAGGACAATCCCCTCAAGTCAATTCCTGGTTGTTATTTTAAAGAAGTAATCATTACTATCATGTTCAGAAATTACTTGGGAGATACTTCTAAAAAATGGAATAGTATCAGTAGTAGTCTTCTTGTCAGTGATAGCATCAACATTATCCTTCATCTCAGTGACTATTTTTATCAGAACTTCGGTTATATCGATCTCCTGCTACAAGTGTCATTTACCTTGAGTAGTAATGTTTCTTCTGAAAACTATAAAACTATTTCTAGACTTCATAAATCAGAAATGTTGAGAGGGTCTGCACAAGTGGCAAATTTTTACAGAAGCTACAGTTATAGGATTGCATGCAATCAGAAAATCCGTAGTAGTAATCATATCAGTTCTCAGTGACCTCCTTTCCATTGCATACGAGTGTCAATTAACCTCAGAGAATACATTTATATATACATAAATCCTATGTTTGTTATTCTTAAAAACCCATAAGCCAAATCTTTCAGTACACCTTTACAAATAAGAAACAAAAAACCAAATCCACAGCTTCTCTTTCTACACTTCACACAAAAAACCATAAACTTTTCTTTCTTCTGCTACCAAGAGAAATGTCTGATATTCCAACTAGGAACCACATTACACATCTTACTGACATTCTAGAGGATAATACTACCTCTTACAATTTCAGTTAAGAAATATGTAGAGTTTCTTAGAAATGCTGCAGTTGATATAGAAAATAAAAAATTTCCTAGAGTTATTGTCAAAAATTTTAAGGAAATAAAGAAAATTGATGATCCTATGGGTCTTAAAATTGGAGAAGTAATACATGCTCTTAACTTGTCTTGGTCTCCAACTGGCAGAATAATTGTAAGGAAGACAGCTAATCCCAAGATATTCATCATCAGATTCTCAAATGCTGTTGATTTAGCTGCTGCCATCTATTCAATACCAAATAGAGTCCAAGGTTATCTTACTTCTATGAGAATGTGGAACAATGAAACTAGAGCGGAAGAAGTAGACTTTACGGCTCAGGATTATTGGTCAAATTCATCTGAAGAGGTGACTTGGTAGAGAAGGGATTTGTGGCAAAACAAGTGGCAGAAAAAATTGGAAAAGTGCTTACTCTTATTGGTCCTCTGAATAATCAAGAAGAGTTTCAATCTCATATTATTGCAGATATTTCCCAAGGAAAAGCTCTTATCCATGAAGTTAAAGTTATCCTTATTGACTCAAATGACAGAGAAACAATCAAAGTGAAAAATTTCTTTATGGAGATTCCACATGGTACCTGTTTTAAGTGCTGGCATGTTGATGCTGCTCATTCTGAGGAGAAGTGCAAAGTTAGAAGAGGAGTTTACAACAAAAATTGTCCTAAGGTGTTTGTTTATAATGAAGAAGAGAAGCAAACAAGGGAACCAAATCAGTCTACTCAAAACAATATTGGAATGGAGAACTTAGCCTCTGCTGCTGGAATAAGAATATATGATAGTGAAATTGATAGAGAAAATGTTCAAAGAAGAGGTATAAAAAGGAGGAAAATAGATGAAGACAACAGTTTCACCTTCAATAATGAGGAGATGGCTGGAGTAAGTGTGATTGGCGACAGAAGGAGAGTTGCATGTGGTGATGGAGAAAATCCTAATGAGGGAAGTAGCAGTAACTTTGAAGATAGGGTGAACGCAGAAATAAGAAGATTAATGAAAGGAAAATCTCCTATTACTGATAACAGTGGAGTTAGTCAGAAGGAATTGAAACAAAAGAGAAGGTAAGATGACTGGTTTAGACTCCTAAGTCAGTATACTGCAATGGATAGGAAGAAAGATGACTCTTGGATCATGGTCAAGAAAAATAACAGTGACTTTGTCGTGGATATGGTTGGGGGAACCCGAAAAACTGCTGAGATAATTACTAATGAGGAGGAGAATGCTCTCTGCTGAAGTATTATTGAAGAGGAAGCTGAAAAGTTTGATGGGAAGACTATGGAGATGGCCAAAGATGATACTAGCTCTGATAATTCTTTCCATGTGCAGCAAACTACTATTCATGAGGTAAACTGTGAAAACTACTTCTTTACAGATTTCACCTTTTTAAGTTGTTTAAATTATAAGCATATCTTACATATAAAATTTTGCATAGCTATGTCCTTTACGATGATCTATAAATCCTTTAAACTAGAGTCAAGCATGTTTATTTTTTAAGAGATTTGTTCAAAAAAGTGTGTTACAGGCATTTGCACTTATTATGTCTTTTCCTCAATTGCATCATGGATAGTTTTTTACCACTGTATAAAAAGCTATTTTTCTGTTACATGGTCATGAAAGATAAGGAATTTGGGTATGACTTCAAGGTTTTATCCTGGAATCTCCAGGGTATTAGGTCTATGTTAAAACAAGATCATTTGCAGCACTTAAATAAATCCCATAATTTGGACATGATTTTCCTGTTTGAGACAAAAGTTAACATTTCAGTAGTGGAGAAAGTTTTTAAGAGGTTAAAAGTAAAAGATTGGTTTATTATGCCATCAATTGGCAGATCATGTGGTTTTTCCATTGCATGGAATCAGGGAGTCTCTGCAAAACTTTGCATGTTTAAAGATAATGTCTTTCATTTTCAAGTTCTTAAAGATAACATGAATGTTTTCGTTACTTTTATATATGGTGCTTTAGATAATAATCTTAGGAATGAACAACGGGATTTCATTAAAAGTATTAGTTTTGTGAATGCTTCTTGGGCTATTATTGGTGATATGAACTTTATTCTTCATAAGGATGATAAGGAAAGAGGGAATAGTCCCTCGACTAGTAGTTTCTCTTACGTTTTTCACTATATACAAACCCTAGATCTTAACTTCACAGGCCCCCCATTTACTTGGACAAACAGAAGAACTGGTACACAACATATTCAAGAAAGGATTGATAGGGTCTTAGTAAATCATAAATGGCTAGAGCTTTTTGCAAAATCGAGTAATAAACATCTTACTAGGGTTGCTTCGGACCACGCCCCGATACTGTTAGAAACATACCCCACTTGTAATAAATGTATGAAACCTTATAGGTACATGAAATGCTAGGTAGAACACAAGGATTATAGTAAAGTTATAGAAACATTCATTCAAAAAAGTAAATCATAGAACTTCAATCTGTTTATGACACTTAAAAAACTAGAAGTTGATTTGAGAGTATGGAATAGAAAAGACTTTGGTAATATTTTTAGGAACATATCTAATATCCTTGAGAATATTGACAATGAAGAAATAGAGCAACTTCAAAATGATCTGTCTAACTGGTATGAGATAGAGAACGCCTATTGGGGCCAACATGTTAAAGAAACCTAGATTAATAAAAATTACAGCATTACTAAATTTTTCCACCAACATGCCTCTGATAGAAATAGGTATAACAAGATTCATGCCTTAAGAGATAGTACAAGACTTTGGATTGAAGGTCAATAACAGCTAAGTCACTTGCTAACAAATCACTTCAGAAATATAGCTAGCAGCAATGAGAACGTCATAAATCTCATTTTTGATGAGTTTCTAAGTCTTTCTATAGGTGTAGACGACAACGAAAAACTGAATGAAATTCCTAGTGAATCTGAAATAAAAGAAGCTTTATTTATGATGAATGCTTGGGGGGCACCGGGGCCTGACGGCTTTCCCCCTGGTTTTTACCAGCAACATTGGGAACTTCTTAAAGATGACATAGTCATCTGGGTTCAAAATGTTTTTAGAGACGTATGTTTTAATCAGACTGTTAATCATTCTTTTATTACTCTTATACCTAAAACTAAAATTCCAAAAACACCAAGTGATTTCAGGCCGATTAGTCTTAGTAATGCTCTTTATAAGATAATGACTAAAATAATAGCCAATAGAATTAAGCCATTGTTAGACAAGATTATATCTCAGAACCAATCGGCCTTCATTCCCAACAGACAGTTCACAGACAACATTATAGTGGCACATGAAATCCCCCATACCATGAAAACGAGTAAAAGAAAAAATGGCCATGTGGCCCTTAAACTAGATCTTTCGAAAGCCTTTGATAGGTTGGAATGGGATTTTGTAATGTTTGTGTTAGAAAAGTTTGGTTTCTCTAAAGATTTTTGTGACTTAGTTTATAATTGCATATCTATTGTCTCTATGTCTGTGCTTGTTAATGGTTCGCAAGGGGAAACTTTTTTTCCTACTAGAGGTATTAGACAGGGTGACCCTATGTCACCCTATATCTTCATTATATGTATGAAAGCCTTTCTAGACTTCTTGCTTATGCTGAAGCTAATGGTAAGATTTCTGGTATAACAGTTACTAAGCAATGTCCTTCTATTTCTCATTTATTTTTTTGCAGAAGATTCTTTTCTGTTTACTTATGCCACTATAGTTCAAGCTAGAAACCTACTAGATATTCTTAAAATCTTTAGTGATTATTCGGGTCATGTTATAAATTATCAGAAATCAGGAATATATTTTAGCAAAAAGTTGAAAACAAACATTGTAAGCTTTTGGCTAGAATTCTTAAAGTTGGTAGAATCACAAAAAATGACACCTACTTAGGGACCCCTCTGTTTTTTAACAGATCCAGAAGTTTCAATTACCAAAATTTGTTAGATAGAGTTTATAATATAGTTCAAGGTTGGAAGGCAAAATTTCTCTCTCAAGCAGGTAGGACTACTCTCATCTGCTCTGTCACCAGTGCTATGCCAATGTACCAATTGATGTGTTTTCTTCTTCCCAAAAAAACCTTAGATAAATTAGATACGTTGCAAAGAGAGTTTTGGTGGCAGAAAAGTAAAAGTAGTAGAGGTCTATACATAAAAGCCTGGGACTTCATTTGCTCTAGTAAAGCCATGGAGGCATGGGCATAAAGAGTCCTTATAAATTTAATCTTGCTTTTCTTACTAGACTTGCATGGAGATTAATTAAGAATCCAGAAAATTTTTGGTGCATCATTCTTAAGCATAAATATTTCCCTAACTCTGATCCTCTGAAGTACAAGAAGAAGTCTGTTAAGTCTTGGGTTTGGACTAGCATATGTAAAGGTCTAGACATTATTAAAGAAAACCATTGTTGGTTGTTAGGAAACGGTAGAGACATAGAAATCTGGACTGATAGATGGCTACCTAAAGGTGATTCCCCTAAACCAAAAGACAACAGTTGCATTCAGTTAGTTACTAAAGTTGCAGATATCATTGATGTAGAAGGTAAATGGAACCTTAATCTTATCAATAGGGTGTTTGATAATGATACTATCAAAAAAATTGGATTGCTCGAGCTGGACTGTGACACGCGAAAGATACCATGATGTGGATAAGCACTCAAGATGGATCTGTTTCTGTTAAGTCTGCTTATAATTTTTTATGTAATAGAAATCATGTGAACATACCTATAGAGTGGAAAGGAATATGGAATCTTAATATCCTGCCTAGGGTTAAGCTCTTTCTCTGGAAAACTTCAAGTGATTGCTTGCCTGTTAGGGAAGTTTTAGGAAAATATACGCCTATTGATGTCAACTGTCCTTATGTAATAACTATGTGATTGAGACAAATGATCATCTCTTTACTAGATGTGTGTTTTCTGAAGCTATATGGAGAGGACTTTCTTTCTCTCAAAATTTTTATTATGCTGCTAATATATCCTACAAGAATTGGTGTCTTATGTAGTTGAAGGATTGCACTAACAGAAATGTCTTTGCTTATGTCCTTTGGTATATATGGAAATATAGGTTTAAAGTTGCTTTTGATAATGTTACGCCTAATCCTAATGATCTGATAGAATTCATTAAGAAGGACAGTCCCCAATATTTGCGGAAAGGTTTAGGTTGTGCTTTTAATCTGAAGTCTACTTCTCAATGTGATATTTCTCATCCAGGCTGTATCCATGAGAGTTGCAACAGATTGCAGGATGCAGCTTATATATATTTCGGTGTTGCTTTTCAGAGCAAAACTAACAAATTTTCTTATGGTATTGTGGAAGTAAATAATGAAGGTTTAATTGTTGACTTCACATGAGGGACAGGCTGGTGCTCAAGTGCTGAAGAGGCAGAATCCAGAGCTTGCCGAGAAGCTACAAGATGGGGACAAAGCAGTGGAAAGGAAAGACTAATCTTCCTCAACGATAACCATAATGTGATAAGTAGTCTATAGAAGAAAAGTTTTGTTGTTAACTGGAGGACAAAAGCTTTTCTGCTACAAGCTTTAGATCTTCAAAATTTTCTTGCTAGTTCTTCTTATGTTTATATTCGTTGATCGTGTAATAGTCTAGCGGATAATTTAGCAAAATTCCTTAATAGACATGCAGATGTGCATGTTGATTCTAGATGTTGGAAGAATTTTAGAAAGAAAATCTGGTTAAGTATTCTATGTAAGCAAAACAATGTATGTTTTTCCAGTTAGTTGTTATAAAATTTCCCTTTATCAAAAAAAAATGCCCATCCCGTGAACTGCAGCTATGTTTGTTCAAAATGTCGTTTATTTTGTACATGAGAAGATACATTCGTGGGGATACAAATCTACCCATTACTTAAGAAAAAGTTTATGTCTATCTTTTACCGTCCATGAGATAAATAATTGGACGACTAAAAATTAGTTTCAGAAAGATATGTGACCGTCCATGAGCTGAATGATTCAACGGAGAAGATGAGTTTTAGAAATGTTCACACGTGGCTTGGTTAAAATGAATCGACGGCTCGAAAAAAACACAGTTGCATTTAGGGTTTTCATTTGTGAGAATTAAGTGTTTGACCCTCTCCTTACTCATTCTTAGTCTCTTGGGCTTGGGCTTGGGCTTGGGCTTGAGATGAATCCGAATTTTTCAAGCCCAACCGGAATAGAGGGCCACATCAGTAACTTGTAGGGTTATTTAGGGGAAATTAGGCTCAGGCCCAACCCATGGATAACCCATAATATGAGGCCCTTAATTAAAAAAAGTTTAAATCTAGGCCCCGAGTTTTTAAAAGACCTTGATACCCTTATGCATATTGTCAAGCCCATAATTAAATAAAATTTAAATCTAGGCCCAAAATTATTAAATCTAGGCCCGAAATTATTAAAATACAGTGCGAAGGTGTAAACAGAAGTTACACATGCATATGGCATGTGTAACCAGAAGTTACACATCCTTATGATATGTGTAATGCAAAGTTACACTTGTATATATATGCAAATAAATAGACATAAAAAAAAAACACAAAAAAAAAGTTATTACTTTAATATTCATTTACAATAATTTCTTAGCATGTGTAACTAGAAGTTACACACGCATCTGTTTAGTGTAATTGAGAGTTACATATGTGTCTATCTAGTGTAACTGAGAGTTACACATGCATCTGACTTGTGTATTCAGCGTCAACTCCAGTTCTAGCGAGACCATTACCACGTTTAAGCAATTAGCTTTTATGAAGTTATCTAAAACCTGAAATATAACAACAAGCAATCAGTATTTATACGATTAAAATGAACAGTACATAAAACAATGTATATTTCAGTTTCACAAGCATCTGACTAGTGTAGCTAGCGGTTACACATGCATCTGAATTGTGTAACTGAGAGTTACACATGCATATAACATGTGTAACTAGGAGATACACATTCATCTGGCTAGTGCAGCTAGCAGTTACACATGCATATGACTAGTGTAACTAGGAGTTACACATACATATTGATATGTGTACCCAAAATCAGTATGTGTAAGTAAAAGTTACACATCTAAGTAGAAACTACACATCTAATTTGCATGTGTAACTGGTATCTACACATCTAATTAGCATGTGTAACTAATAGTTACACATGCATCTCACTTGTGTAACTAAGAGTTACACATGTATCTAACTAAGTGGGCTGCTAGGTTGCTCCACTTCATCTTCTGATCATTACAAAAAAGATTCAGATGCAGATTATCAAAGACACGTAAATGAAACTCGGTGTGTACCTAGCAAACAAACTCACATTCTAGAACCAACATTTATACATCTCGAGAAAAAGATAGCATATTGCTGTGTTTATAAAACCAGTTCTTGCTAGTTGTATTAGCTAAGGATGCATCTTCCCAGTAGGCCTCTCAAATGTGTACACCCAAACTTTTGCCAAGGAATGCAAACATTAGAAGCATAAAAAGATCATGGTGGTAATTACCCGAGGTATTCATCAAAAAACCTCTGGTTACCAAAAAAGAAACACTGTTAAATGGGACTAAATTCGACTTCCAAGCCAAGCACACAGATTGTTCAGAAATATGAAGAGCTCAAAAAAAAAACCGATCATCAGTGATTACGTATAATACTAAGACAAATAACTAATGTCAACAAGAATTCATGCCAGTAACTTTTAGTTTGACTGGTCTAAGACAAACAACTTCATACAGATTATAAATGTGAAGGTCTGATTGACTGTTTCAAGTTTCCAGCATTCATTTAGTATAACACTGTAATTCTAACGCAAATAACCAAGAAGTCGCTACACCTGCTACATATTCCATTTCCTGGAAAGGTGTTTAGAACACGGGTCATTAATATTTAGCATGGTATGTGAGGTAATTTTTAATAACCTGGCACAGAGACCTGAGAGAATACAAGCCCCAAAATTCACCGGGGTATAAGTACTTAATACTTTATTTGTCCTAATGCTGTTATGTGTACAACATGATGAAATATGCACTTTCGGTTAAAAATGAACTAAGGTGCACTTTGTATCAAAGCATCAAAAGGTGGCTAGTTTAGAGTTTCCACCAAACAGCAAATTAAATGATAACATTCTAAGCAATAAAGAACCACAGTTTCATAATATAGATAGAAGTCTCACCAGCATCTGCATCATCTGAAGCTTGACGATTTACAGAAAGCGGAGTTTGACTCCCCCCTGAAAGAGCAATAAAAATACACCTTTAGGTACTCGTAAAAGAGGCATACTTAACAACCAAATAACTAAGACATCGGAAAATGAAGTACCTATAATCATCGGAAAATGAAGTACCTAACAACCAAATAACTAAGACACAACCAGTAAGAAACAACCAAAAAATTTACCTCAAGAGCAAAACATTGGCAGCATGACATCTGAAATGAAGTACCTATAATCATCTTTATCAGTTGACTTCTACTTCTCAGCACTGCTTTCTTTCATATATGTCAACACATATGAGCCTGGTGATAAGGATGAATCAGAGCTTTCTAATTTCTCAGAAAAGTACAACAATTGAGCAATCAAACTCTTTTGTGATTCAAGAGTGTTTTCTGTTGTTTCATCTATAGCCACTTGGATAAACAAACTAACCAATGAAGCAGTTCTCATTCAATTTATCAATTCTGATATCACCAGTGCCTCCTCATCCTCCTAAAGAACCCCTACCTGCACCACCAACATCACCAGACCAGTTCATATGAGTGGATGAAAAATCAAATCAAATCTATGGGTAACAGAGACAATGATTCTTTGATACTGAATCTCAAAACATTATTTTAGATCGTAGCTGCAAATTAAGATTTACGACGAATAGATATGGATTTTTTGTTCAAGTTTTTTCAAAAAATCTAAATCAAAACAACCAGAGTGAGTAGAAAATTGTAGATCTATGCTTCGATTTCAATTAATAATGTAGATCTATACTTATACTTATACGGTCATCTGCTAGGTTGCTCCACATTGTAGCCGCACGTTGAAAAATCCAGGTGCATTTTCAAACATAATGTTTTCACAATTTAAAAGTCTCAAATTATAACCTGCATTGATCATAGGTTCAATTGTAAAAGTTTGCGATGCTTTCATCACTCCAACAGCTTTATTTCCTGTACTTTTGTCAAGGTTTAACACGAACTGACAGTAGAAAGCCACTTCGCTTGAGTTACAAAATAGATTACACTAATAATGTACACATCATGGACTAGTTTCAATTAGATGTTCTTGTGCTTTTTTGTTCTTTCGGACTACATAGAGCCAAGTGGGATGAAATGCACCATTATTCATTCAGCCTAAAACAAACAGCCATATTTAGGATATGATAACATGTGACTTGGAACCGATTAAAAAAAAAAAAAAACAGGTGACTTGGAGCTATATCTTAGGTTAAGAAAAATAAGACTTATATTATTCAAAGACCAGTTCACAAAAGATACTTGCATAGTGAGGAATGTTAGGAGCACAATGGAACGTATCGCCAATACCCTGTCCGCAGTATGATTTCACTTATTTTAACATATTAAAGATAGCAGAATTTGTAAGGATAACAAATTGTAAAGAACAAATTAAAATTACCACATATAGCCCTCACATTGTAGCATGTCCATTAATGACCCCTCCAACTTCACGAAATCTAGCTCCAAGTTTAACTGGTATTTTGAACAAATATTTGAAAAATTAGTTTTGACGCCCAACGGTTAGCATACCAGATGCATGAAGATATTTGCCGAATATGAGTTCAAACCAAACAGATATTGAAAAATTCTTTATCCATGCATAATCCATACCTAGTCAGTTGCTCAAGAAATGACCAATCCCACAAAGGCAAGTAAATAACATTCATTTATTGATTTATAATCATCCTGCGTAGAACAAAATATGCAGAAACCTAACTAAACTCAGACAATAACATTCACACTAACAATTACTAATGCACTGAGTAAAAAAAATTGGCTGACTGCATTTACCCAATCTTCATCACCATGTCCTAGTGCATTGACTGCAATATCTGAGGCCATATCCAAGTACTCATTCACTTCAACATCATAGACATTAAAATTCCCATCAATTAACTAGCAGTTGCACAGCCAATAAATCTTTTCATCCAATAACAACCCTGCAAAAAGTATTTCTTCACTTCTCGTCTCAGGATCCATCTTCACAGAGCATATTAGGAAGAGATCTGAATTGAATTATGAAAACATATCAAACAAAATAAAATTAAATTATGAAAAATCAAAATAAAAAACCAACAAATCGAACTTCACAACAGCATCAACAACAACAACAATAATAAACACATACCTAGATGCAAAATATGTTGGTTCATGAAAAATCACGTGGTTCCGCTCCTCCGATCTAAATAAAATCAACCAAAAACTATAATCAAAACCTAATCAAACTAAGAAAATAGAATTACCAAATGAGGAAAACCAAATGAATCAAGCAGCAAATCTTACATAGAGTAGTTTCAAACAACAAATTGGAATTAATTGAGAATTCGTATATTGATGATCAGTTGCTAAATCAATTTGAATCAAATCAATTAGATCTATATATCGATTGAAACAAAAACTAATTAAGTCAATACCTGAGATATCTTCTAATCAACTAAAAATCCAGATTAAAATTGACGCGTGTAGATCATATCTATTAAGTTCAATCGAGTTGATTGAGCTGTAAATCAATTAAACATCATCAGCAGAGAATCATAAACATCGACAGTTGAGATCGATGAAACTAAAATCGTTTTCTTCTTCTCCGTAAAACAGCGACGTTGACGATCTGAAAACCCTAAAAATTTTCATAGCAGAGATGAGAGAGAAGTGAGAGAAAGTTAAAATGAAAATGAATCTGGAAATGAAACCTATAGCCTATTTCATTAGGTATATATAGTAAAGGGCATTTTTGGTATTACGAATTTCCCCCAAACCCTAAACTTTATTACCAAGCCCTGATATCTAAAGTTCTGGGCCTAGAAATATTAAAAAGTGAAAGTATGGAGTTGATAGGGGAGGATCCATTTAGTGGGGCTTCTATATATTTAAACCATATAGTAGGGGGTTCTAGTATTTTTCACTTTAATTAATTGTTCTTGCTGACGCCAGCATTAATAAAAAAAATATTCCTAAAATAGCCTTCAGTTGAATTGAGAAGACTATTTTTTTTCCCTTCAAACTTGTAGATCGTCTTTGTTGTTCGATCCACCACCAGACTACCTCTGCAAATTCAATGACGACGATACTCTTTGTAATCACAGTAGCAGATCGATCCTGATGATATTGTTGATGATGATGATCGATCCTAAAATAGTCTTTTCAGTTTTTAATTTCATTTTGAGAGACAGATCGGGAGAAATAGAAAAAGGTAGCAGATTTGATTTTGGGATTTCATCTTCTGATGCAAATCGATAGATAAACAATAGTTTTGTGAGATTAGGTTTAGGTTATAGATTCGATTTAGTGACTTCAGACGAATCTCTTCAAAATCAGGTCGGTATGATGAATGTTTTAGCTGAACAAGATTCCAAGTTCTGAGATCCTGATGAGATATCTATGGGAGGATCTGATGGTAATAAAAAGAGTTCCAGAAAATCTCCTATGAAGATTTTGAAATCAGTTTTAGATGAATCCAGGTAGGTAATGTTTTGATTTTGCTGAACTAATTTTTATGTATTGAAACTTCAAATTGAACCATATGGATTTATAAGATTTATGTTTTATCTGAATGAATATTTTTGATTGTTTTAGAGGTACATTGCATTTTACTCTAGAGTATCGTTCATTATTCGATTCTTGGTTGTTAGTGGTGTTTCATGACATTTTACTGTAGAGTATTTACTGGTGCTGTATATGAACCTCAAGGATGACTCACACATCATTTTTTAAGTGGGAACTATGGAAATTAAAGTGAATATGCAGCTTCTACATTTATGTGTTTCTAAATTTAGGTTAAAATAGTTTTGCGCATCACCTAAAATTTATGCTTATCGTGATGACTTGTTATGTATTCACTTTATGAGATATATTTTTAGTCTTCCACAACAACATAATTAGCTTGGTTTGGGTGGATTATAACTTGGTAAAAAACTTCATATCTCTACAAGCATCATTGAATATTCAATCCGTGTAGAAAATCTTTACACATTCAATCTGGGTAGAAATTCTGCACACATTCAATCGGGGTAGAAATATGCGCACAGGCAATATGCATGTTCAATCTAATCATATCCTTTAATTTTTGTACATCTGGTGAATGCTATATATTTCATTTTTATTCATCATACTTAAGTTCATTCCACAAATGCACTGTATATATATAGAAATTTATGCACTTTAATCTGGAGATGTTGCTAACCGAAACCAACAAATTAGTTATCGGTCGGTTGGTCTATGTAGGTCTCTGGATGCGGTTTATGGAGCCAGGGATGTTGAACTACCATTGGTGCAGTAAATTCAGTTTACTAATTCTTGCAAATATTCGTTTTTGGAGGCGGCGATGTTGCACTTAACTCTACATCTATGGTTTGTCTTCTTTCTGCTTGTTAAAGTTCATGTGATCGTTAGCTGGCACTGTCGATATTAATCTAATACCAGTAACTACAATATTGAGTACTAATATGATAGATATGAACTTGAGATGTGGTGATTTTGGTAAGGCACAGAGAAATTTTGACCAGTTGTCATGTGGGAATCATTGGTTATGTTCAAATTGCACAATTTGAATGAGCAATTGGATTGTTTGATCTTTTACAGATCTATTCTAGTGACCTTTTTACACAATTTGCCTGATTGTCCTTGTTTGGGTGCATCATATCTTGGTAAAAAAGTTCACACTTTACAGTTCAGTCGGTGCAGAAAATATACACATTCAATATATACACTAAGAATATTACGTGTAGGCTTTCTGCACCAAAGAGTTTACTTGTAGACTTTATGCATGATTGAACTTGTTTGCAGGCTTTATACACTAATAATACTAAATGGAGGCTTTCTGCACCAAATAGTTTGCTTGTAGACTTTATGCATCATTGAATTTGTGTGCAGGCTTTATGCACCACAGAATTTGGGTGAAAATTTTATGCACCAAAGTTTGTTTGTTTTTTTAAGAGATTGTGATTCTAATTTTATGTTACATTTTTTGATTTTATAGGTGAAGTTTATTCATCAAGCAGATGCTTGTAAAATTATTCCTGCTTAGTTCTATGTTCTAAAGAAATTGTGTCACTTCGTTTCCGTAAACTAGATAGCTAAGTATTTGTTGCACAATTTTGTCCAAATGTTGCTTATCTACTCTTGTGTATATGTTTATTAGGTTAATTGAGCAATGTCGGTAGACAAACAAGGATGCACTGGAAGGAAGAGAGCATAGGCAGTCCTCGTCAGACGGGAAAAAGTTGGATACATGTTGATAGGTTTCAAGCTTTTTATTTTAGATTGTCAAGTGAGTTTGAGTCTGTATTTATGAAATTTCCAATTGCGACTCTAAAAGTCTGCTAATGTATTATGAGTTCTTTTTATAATCTAGATGGGAAAACGTTGGATGCATGTACAAGTCTCAAGCTATTATCTGCAGTTTTTTTTAGTGCATCTATTATTCACAATTTTACTCAACCTTCCGATATTATTTACTTAGCATCCTTTCGTCTCTCAAATTTTTTCGATGTATTTTTTGATCCTTAGCCTTGCCAATATTCAGTGACTCGTCTTTTCTTGAATACTTTATGTAAAAATATTCAGTGCAGCTATTATGCACTTACTGTAACAAACATATTGTAAATGTAGTTTCTATCATTTGATCACTTTAAATGATTCTGAAACTTTAATCTAGTAAAACTACATGCTAAAAATTTCGAACAAACTTGGGTGCAGATAATATGTACAAATTCAATCTTCCAAAAAAAATAATAATATGAACACGCTCAAGTGCCAGAAAAATATGCACATATATCAAAAATTAACAACTCTAACTACGGATTCTTGTTGTCATAGAACAACCGATGAAGAATTTCTCCAGCTTAGAAAATATGTAGAAACTCAAATTGTGTAGAAGATATTCACACATTCTATTTGGGAAACAGAGGACTGTGATGAAAAAGAAGATCAACAAAGTAGTTTATGATACAATCTTGTTGGGATGGTGAATTTCTATGGTGGATCTTCGACCTTAGCAACTGCTTGATTCTAGTTCAATACATCATCAATAGAGAGACGCTTGGCATCCAAGAACTTCTGCCTTCTATATTCCATTTTAGCCTCATTTACATTTGATGTTGTTTCCTTGGGACTTGCTGAGTTCCATGTTCACTGCTTGCGATGTTTCAAAGACTTCATAGATATCCTTGGAGTCCAGTATCTCTTTATTATTAGTCCTTAACCAGTGCAATGACATTGGGAGAACGTCGTCCAGAATCCATTCACTTTGTCAACTCTTCTTCCAATAGTTTTTTTATTCTTGTTTCGCTAATTCTCCTAGTAGAACCCTGTCTCAACTCAAATTCGAACAGCAACAAAATTATCAAACTGAATTAGATGCAAGATATTCAAGTTCTGCAAAAACTCATACTGCATAACTAACCAATTTATGCACCACTTTATTAATCATAAAAGGAAACGAAGAACCCAAATATAAATCTCCCTAAAAAAACTAACAAAATCGTCCTCACGTAGACAGCTACGGCAAGAAGCAGTATCAGATTCATATAAAAAATGTACATTTCATGATTCATAATATTACATCTGTCTTTCAGCATAAAAAATGTATGTCCTAGAATACCAACCATCATACGAATCTGTTGCATAAGAATATCTTTGTATTTACATATATTAGTGTGGATAATACCTGCACACAAAAAAGAGAGTGTAGATACTACCTGCTCATATGTACATACAAATTTCTGAAACTAAAAATCCATCTTTCTTCAAGATCGGTTGCTGTCGGAAACTTGTATACAAAATCATTATCTTCTTTGGCATCTTGATTACAAAGGCAAAAAAAAAGTCTCTGTAGAAAACATCCAAATAAATTTATGTATAAAAACACTGTACATAATATCTGCACACAAATTTTAGTATGTTATGTCATACTAGTAAACTCTCCGTTTCGGATTGATATATGAATTTGTAAGTGAATTGAACTATTCAAATCATTAAAGGTGCACTTTCATGTTTCTATCCAAATGCCAATGGTAAGCATGCACAAACAGAACCCACCTAAAATCTATAAAAAGACTGTACATAATACCTACACACAAAAATGTTAGTGTGGATCATACCTGCACACAAAAACGTATATTAGTATGGGTAATACCTGCACACAAAAACGAGAGTGTAGATACTACCTGCTCATATGTACATACAAATTTCTGAAACTAAAAATCCATCTTTCTTCAAGATCGGTTGCTGTCGGAAACTTGTACACAAAATCATTATCTTCTTTGGCATCTTGATTCCAAAGGCAAAAAGAAAGTCTCTGTAGAAAACATCCAAATAAATTTATGTATAAAAACACTGTACATAATATCTGCACACAAATTTTAGTATGTTATGTCATACTTGTAAACTCTCCGTTTCTGATTGATATATGAATTTGTAAGTGAATTGAACTATTCAAATCATTAAAGGTGCACTTTCATGTTTCTATCCAAATGCCAATGGTAAGCATGCACAAACAGAACCCACCTAAAATCTATAAAAAGACTGTACATAATACCTGCACACAAAAATGTTAGTGTGGATCATACCTGCACACAAAAACGTATATTAGTGTGGATAATACCCGCACACAAAAACGAGAGTGTAGATACTACCTGCTCATATGTACATACAAATTTTTGAAACTAAAAGTCCATCTTTCTTCAAGATCGGTTGTTGTAGGAAACCTAGACACAAAATCATTATCTTCTTTGGCATCTTGATTCCAAAGGAAAAAAGAAAGTCTCCGTAGAAAACATCCACACTGTATAATATCTGCACACAAATTTCAGTGTGGATAATATCTGCACTCATATTCACATATGATGAATCTCAGCAAAAAAGATCTCTTTGAAAAAAATATCTGCACACAAAAAAACCTTGAAGGATTTTTCCAGTCATGCAACGCTTGAGATATTGAATCTCTAACAGGTTTCACCTATAGGAAGTGAGATCTAGCAAATTAGAACATATGCAAGATCACTACGGGGATTCTAAATCCTTCGAATAAGTAAAGAGAGACATACTAACCTCGTCAAAACATCATAATTCGAGGGAACAAATGCAATATTCTTTGAAATACATCAACAAAAAACAACCATTACCACCCTTACCTATCAGTACGACATAGCGAGCTTTTCCCTATCGTCCAGTACTGCTTTTAAGAGATTTTTGAATGCTGGATATCGCAATAGATAAGGTGTTCTGTGATGAAGCACCCCTTCTGGATATCATAAGTGACTTATCTTCCATAACCAGTATTCATATCCATTACGTTCCGAATAGGCAACAAGTTGATAGTAAGGCCACGCGTGTAGACATTCGATACATGCGCAGACCAATGTTTAATGCTAATCCTTTGAGACCAGGGTAAGTATATTTTTTGTACTCTCTACGTGCTCGAATTTGGGCACGACAACTTTCAAGGATGTATAAATTCCTCGAAAAACAGAACACCATGAGTCATATTACAGGAAATAAGACAAACGAATAGAAACACATATAGATGCATGTTTCGACTTACTAACTGATAGAACGAACTCGAAACATCCTTTTGCGCATTGAGTAAGTATCTATGTTGAAGCACGGCTGATAAAACAATTTTTAAAAGAGAAAAACGAAACAATCATTCTGTGTAGGATATATCCACAAACACATATTGTTACTTTGATCACTTTTTTTCATTAGTTCAACTCCCAAGTTTTGTAGTCCACCTTTTCAATCCTAAGTATCTATATTATTTTGCACCACCGCCTCCAAGGAAAAAAGAATATTTAACATTGTTAACTAACAATTAAACAGACAACATTTTTAAGGTATGTGCAGGGGAACTGCATAAGTTTTTCATTTTTGAACATTAACTACAAAACCTTGTGCAGGCAATATGCACAATTGAGTCCACATCATTTAGCTAATGTGGACTAATCATAGAAATTTTTCATGTGCATGAGATATTCACACATCTGTATATGAAAATCAAGATGCAAATTCAGTTTAATGTTGTATAAATCTAGTAGAGATTCGAAATACAACTTCACATTATATAAATCTAGAATATAATAGGGTTTTTAATGATGAATCAAAATGAAAATAAGAAAATAAGAAGAGATTTTAGTACTTTTTGCTAGCTGGTTTCCTTTGAACGACTATTGCTTGCTTGTTCTCCAAAACTGCTCTCTGATTGTATTCTTTCTTTCGGCTTGTTGAATTTGCTTCACTGTGGTAAATATATTGAAAGATTGAACCTACATACCCTAATTCTTCATGGTGGTTATCGAAATGATGATGAATAATTAGTAAAACGACGATTGTGAAAAGATTTGGAGATTTCTTATAGCCAACCTAATGGATTTTAGGTTATCAAAATTAGGGTAATGATGAGAGTTTTTGAGTTTGATTTCGAGTTTTGATATCCGATCTTTGGATTTTCTAATTTTTTGATCGTAATTTCTGAATCTGAAGTGGTAGTGTCAATAGAGGGATAGAGAGAGGCGAGAACGAAGACATCAGAGAGAAATGGGGAGCTAATGTTTCTGTAACCTCGATTTCATATTTATTGTAGAGTTATTTTAGTAATCTAGCTTTTAATAATATCATAGGGCCTCCAGAATAATTTACATAGATTATTAAATAACCCTGGGGCCATACATGTAAACCTCATAATATTCAGGGTTATTACAATAAATTTCTCTTTTCATTTCATTTTCTTTCTCTCCCATTTTTCAGAAGACACCCAAACTCTTTCTCCGTTTCATTTCTTTTCTTCGTCCTTTCCGCCTCCTTTCACTGTCTAAATCTTTTTCTTTTTTTTCTTTGATAAATTAATTTCGTAACTCATGATCTTTTTCTTCGTGATTTCAATTAGGGTTTAAAGTATGGATTTTTAAGGGATTATTATGGTTTAAATTAAACCATTTGGAAACCTTAAATTCTCATTCTATAAATCCCCATTGAAACAATTTGTGGCTACTGGCATGGTACGAATTGGTTAAAAGATGAATTAAGTAGGCAAAAGATCTTGACTTGATGAATTAATGTTCGTATCGTTGTTTTCAGTAAATTCCATAGAGCAATTAGGTTTATTGGCCAGGAAAGCTAGGGTTGAGGATTGAGGGTTTTTTAGTATTGGAACTGGTTGTCGCGATTGTTGGTGAAGTTGGAGTGATGAATCGATACTTGGGTGGTTTTTTCATTTAATTTTTGTGTATTTAGGTATTCACTTTGCTGTTTCGATTTGATATTTATGTATGGCGAAATTGTGTGAATTTAATTAGGTTACTCGTGCGTAAGGAATTACTGAGAAATCGAGTGGAAGAAGAAGAAGAAGAAGAAAAAGTAAGGAAAAATGAAAATTTTGGAGATGGCCGGGATTCGACCCAGGACCTCTAACTCTATTTCGTGTTTTTGTTTTTTCATTTTATAAAAATGTCCTCAACATTGTAATTATTTATTTCTTTAATGAAGAAAAAAAAGTAAAGAGGGACGGTGTTATCCTTTTATCGTTGAACCAAATCCAATTTTTTGTGTCAAATTAGAAAAAAATGTCACTTCACATTGACATAAAGTCATCATATATAGGATCCTCCCTCGCTTCGTTCGGCCGGCCCAATAATCAATACTTACTGATTAATTAATCAAGGTTAGATTAATCATTATAAAAAATCAGTGATAACAGGTTTTGGATTTTACTTCTTAGTGATTTTATTTCGTTTTGTTAGTAACCCCAAATTATTTTGGGTATATTAATTATATACCCCTAGTTTTGACACCTAACAAATACATCCTTATACATCTATAAATATATCCATATATTATTTAAAAAGAATCATATTATTGAGATTTGAACCCAAATGGATTTTGGGGCTTAAAATGCTACGTGTAGTCAAAAGGTGGATAGGGGACTCTAGGAATATGAAAAAGTCAAAAATACCTTATTCAAATTTCACTATTCATCAGAAAAAAATATCCTAAATCTATAATCTCCTCCTTCTGCATCTCTTTTCATTGACAAATCATGATGAAGATGATCACGATTTCATCATGATGAAGATGAAGATCATAAAAAGACAACTAATTATATTATCTTTTCCTCATCCTTCTCTTCTCATTCATAAATCATGATGAAGATGATGATCATAATTTCATCATGATGAGGATGATGATCATAAAGAAAACTAAAAACTATCATCTTCTCATTTTCCTTTGATCATGATAAAGATGATGATCATAATTTCATCATGATGAATGCACTTATCATAAAAAGAAAAAGCTAAGAAAACCCATCATTTATTTGTGCTTTTGGATGGTTAAAAAATCCGATTCGATGAATTTCGAGTTAAAAAGAAAAATCTGAAGGTGTTTACGGTCGGGAGTTCTTAAATTCCCAACCGTTAATTTAGATTACGGATTGGTTTTCCCAGCCGAAAACAATTACGGCTAGTATTTCCCAGACGTTAGTACACCCACGGCTGGGATTTCCCAGCCGTAAGCTATTCTGATAATCACAAAAAAAGAAAAGAAAAAAAAAACAGAAGATGAAAAACGGCCTGGTTTTCCCGGCCGCAATTGAACTTACGACTCGTACGTCCCAGCCGTATCTAAGATCGAATTTTCCCAGCCGTAAATGGTTCTGATAATTAGAATATATAACGTATAGGTCGACGAGGTTTTCCTAGCCGAGATTGCTTACGACAGGGTTTTCCCAACAGTAAATTGTTGAGTTGCGGCTGGGATGTAATGTTATGCTAGCCGTATACAATATTTTTTTGCTGAAAGTATTTTCGGCGAATAAGTGCCGATTGCGGCTGAGATTTGATGTTTTCCCAGCCAAAACTGCAAAAAAAAATCCAAATTTTTAATGGATGTTTTCCGATTTGAATCAACAAAATCCTCCATATATATAGGGTTATTCTAAGTAATTTAAGGATATGTTTCACCACATTAGATGGTTGTTTTTCAAAAAAGTTAAAAAACATTCTCAGAATCCTCTACTAAATCAAACAAAAAAGAAAAGAGAACAAAACAATTGATGAAAAAAAGTTTTTTAATTTGCATAAAATTAGTAAAATGATTAATCATAATTCATATACTAATCATAATTAATTTAGTTAATTTCCATAATTAACACTAATTCAATCGAGGGTATATTAGACATTAACAAAATAATAGAACAGGGGTTATTGGATTTGTTATTTCATGACCCAATAAAGCCCCCAAAATCCTTTGAGTTTCAAGCCCCAATAATAGGATTCTTTAAAAACCTTATCCATTTACAAATAAATACCTTAACACTTTCACTCATATAATATATTTAATTATTATAAAATACAACAAATTACTTTCTCTACCACTTCACCACCACCATCGATACCACCACCACCACCATATATCTACTACCACCACCGACATTCATCTACCATTCCACCACCACTCCACCGCCACCACCACTCCACCACCACCACCACTCCACCGCCGCCACCACCACCACCAATCCACCGTCGCCACCACCATTGCCAATCCACACCACCACCACCGATGGTGTCAACTCTGAAGTTGATCCCCAGTACAAAATCAGAAAATACAAAAAAAAAAAAAAAATATGGTGTCAACAACCAAAGTTAACATCATAATATGGTGTCAATAACCAAAGTTCATCCCAAGAAACAAAAATCAAAAATCAGAAAATAAGAAAAAGAATATAAAATGTTGTCAACAACTGAAGTTGATCTCTAAAACAAAAATCAGAAAATAAAATAAAAAACTAATACGGTGTCAACAACCAAAGTTGATCCCCAAAACACAAAACAAAAATCAGAGAATAAGAAAAAAATAGAAAAATAATATGGCATCAACAACCGAAGATTCCAAAATCTGGTGTCAATAAGAGAAGTTGATCCCAAAAAACAAAAATCAAAAAATAAGAAAAAAAATAAATGGTGTCGACAATCGAAGTTGATCCCCAAAACAATAATCGGAGAATAAAATAAAAAATAATAATATGGTATCAACAACCAAAGTTGATCCCAAAAATAAAATTCAGAAAATAAAAAATAAAATAAAAATTAATATGGTGTCAACAACCAAAGTTGATCCCAAAAATCTCGTGTCAACAACCAATGTTGACCCCAAAATCTCGTGTCAACAACCAATGTTGATCCCAAAAATTGATGTACTAAAATTAGTGAACCTAACGTAAATCGAACACGCGCATCTTCTGACGTGGAGTCAGTTGTGCTACCATTACACCACCGGTTTGTCTAATGTAACTACTTCAATGTTTCCATAAATCAGATGCCATAATTACCTGCGGATCTGGTGATCCAATGGAACAACAGTGTGTAAGCCCAATATTTGTATCCCTAGCTCCCGGAGACCGCACCTAATCAAGATTGCAATATGAGCATCCGAAAAATATTCGCAATAACACTAGGAACTAAATATGCTATAGAGAAACTTGAATAAACTAAAAGAATATGCCACGACATAGGGACCCTAGAATTTGTCAGCCGCATTACTGAATCAAAATGCAAAAAATTACGACAGAACTCTCATAAACAAGAGCTGGTATAGTAATATATTAATGGTTTTTACACAAATCATGTCCTGCACATGTCAGTTAATTATCCCATCCAAAACCCAATACTCAAACACATTACATCACCTGTAATCCAATATTGCCAACAACAGCATTAACTAATGCAACCATAGTTGATGACAGTCCAAGTACACATAGTAGTTCATAATAGTCTGCATGAAGTTCTAAACATAAAACTACCATTCATAATAAGAATTTAATCCGGGGTTAGAAACTAGATATAAATTTAAGCCATAGAAGTGGATTCACTGCTGTGGATTCACTGCTGTAAACGCAAGCCAAAAAAGTACTTAGTAAGAGACGAAGCACTAGTAACATACTTATCTGTGCCTGCGGTACAAGCAACCCCATCCTTCCTTTGACCCTTGCAAACTCCAAAATCAATAAAAGTACCCAACTATAAAATCAGACTAGTTGAAAATATACTCAGAGAAAACCGACTCCCCTAAACAAGCAACAATAAAAGTGACAAAATCTTTTAGTTACTCCAGAGGCTTAGAAAGACGAGAATAACAAAATGAAACATAAAGAATGAAAATTTACCAAGAATAGAAACAATTACGTAAGTCACAGACAAAACTGTGATTTGCTCAAGATTACAGCTGGTACACGTGCTTCAAGACTAGGATCAAGCTTTTTCCTGGTAAATCCCAAATAACAAGGTTTCAGCAGAAACTAATTAATCCCAAACAACAAGGTTACAGCAGCAACTAGACAAAATTGTGGCTCAAAATTATGAAATTGTCCACCAAATTTGTCAAATATAACACCCGAAAAAAAGTAATTATGCAGAACAAATTAAAACCCTTGTAACAATGACATGCATTATCAGGCTTTTGGCATGTCAACTGTCGACA
Organism: Papaver somniferum; assembly: GCF_003573695.1. NCBI lineage: Eukaryota > Viridiplantae > Streptophyta > Magnoliopsida > Ranunculales > Papaveraceae > Papaver > Papaver somniferum. The sequence continues at coordinate 192,877,781 of NC_039358.1, read as the reverse complement.
CGCCAACAACCAGTGTCTGTAACACTTCAGCACGTACTTGCACACAATATAGCAGATGAAGTCTGTGTATCTTGTGTGTACCGGCGCACTGTAGTGTTTGAACAAATATGTGGTTCTACTATGATGCACAAAATTACCATATGACAAGAAGAAGCCATTTAATGAAACAATAGCAAACTGAAAAATGAAACAGAAAGGTACAGACATTTTATATGTGTTTAAAAATGCCAGAAAACAAACACTTTTCGATTAGGGTGCTGGAAAGAATAAATTTTCTCACAGTCGAATGCACAGAACATAATCTGCCGTTTGCTAGATTAGGGTGGCTTTAAAAAAATTCAATAAAAAAAAAATGCATGCCATAATTGTATATGCACACCTCATAAAATGTAACTAGATTATAAAAGGGTTCATGTTGTACAGAATCCAACTACTATATAGTCACCTATTCTTAACTTATCGTATTGTCCCTCTATCATGTCACGAGCAGCTCATTTTTTTTTTCCTAATGTCACGTGCAGCTCATTACTAAGTAGCAGAGTATGTAGACAAAAATCAAAAACCAGTTTTTGACTAGTGACATGTGAATTTTTGACGTGACATATGAATTTTTGACAAATATTAAGACAGACCGGAAACACCAATTACGACAAATAAAATGACAAGTTCCACTAAGCTTCTCGACTTCAGTTTAAATAATCTGTTTCCCTTCGTGCAATGCTGAGATATCGAACACGGTCAAGCAACACCTTAAATGGGCATTGTGCTTGTTAAAAATTCCGGTGCATCCTGCTTACCTTCGTGCAATGCACTACAACGGTGCATCCTGCTTGTTAAAAATTCCAGCCTCCATTTTCCACCATCAAGCTCAATATTTGCTTTCTCATCTGAGATTAGCGATCAAAATTCATTAATATAGTATAGATAGTACTAGTACTAGTTTAAGAAGTGCAATTCAACAGAAATTTGGTACCACCGAGATCAAATTAATTTTCACCGCCACCACGTCTCGTTCACCACTACCAAGTGCACCAATTCCACCACCAGCACAGAAGCATCTATGCTCCAAACCTAATCCTTCTATCACACCAGCATCACTTCCAACTCATATGTCGCCACTAATGCCAATTGCACCACCAACAGCGCACGCGACTCTAATTCTACTTCACCATTCAACAAGATTAGTACCACTTAACACATGCGACTGCATTACAACAAAAAAAATGGAAATCAAAGTTCAACATCTCTAAATAATTTTAAATCTAAGCTTAATTTTATGAATTTAGACCTAAATTTATAGATCAGAATCTAAAAAAATATATCGAATTACCAGAAATCAAATCCCAAGATGAGATCTCTCCTGAACCTTAATGATGAACTGCCGATGATAATGATTTTTGCTCGATCTCAGTTGATTCTTCGACTAGTTTCCAGTGAGAATTTATTCCTCTCTCGATTAATCCGACGAAAACTCTCTCTTTCAAATGAAATTAGGTTACTACTAACATGTTAGAATTGAAGATGGTGGCGGAGATGGTGGTGGTGGCGGAGTTGGTGGCTAAGATGAGGCAGAAAAGAGAGGAGGTTGTGGTGGTAGCAGAACTGGTGGTAGTGATGTCTAATAGGTGGGGGAGTTCGACGGAAAAGATAGAGAAACAAGGATGAAATAAAAAAAGAAATGGATAGTTGGTAACTTTACTGATAGATGACGTGATATAAAGGGCAAAGTTGGAACAATTTAAGAGGATAGGGGTATATATAGAAACCTATTATAGAGTTTTGAGGGTTCCTAGGGATTCAAATATCCTACAGTGAAGATAAGGATCTAATCGGCCGACCAAAGGTAGGGCTTCTATAGGATGAGAAATATGCATCTGTCCGTCACAATGTTTGTGCAGAGAAATCAAAATTAGTTTTTCTCTTTTTTCAATTTCATAAAATTCGGATGAAATTTAAGATAATCAACCAAATTGATTAGAAATTTCCATCAATTACCATAAAACAAACAAATTCAGTGTTCTAAGTTCTTCAAGATAGCCATAAGATTGATCGAATCGATCAATTTCAGTATTGTTTCCATTCAAAAAAAAAAGCAAAAAACAGAAATTTTCCTGGAAATTCTTCGAATTCCCTCATAGACAACAATTTGAAATTATTTATTCTTCTTAATTTCAATCAAATCCATAAAATCACATCATTTTCGCTAGCTGATTTACAGAAATTCAACTCTGGGAAAGACAGAGTTGTTCGGGTCAATCCGGGTTGCCGCGGGTATAAGAGAAGGACCAATCGGATTTCCTTATCTTCAAAATTCTGCTCAGAGTTAGATGATGGGTTAACAAGATACAAAATGAAATGAGCGCTCTCAGAACTCAATTCCAAAACAATGAATCCTTAGTTGATTCATTCAGTTAACTTCCCGTTGTATTACTGTTCAAAAATTTGATACGAATTTTAGTTGAATTATCAAAAACACATAACCAAAACCAAGCTCATAACCGAACCTTCATCTTAATTACCAAATTGGGTTCACTAATTTAAGTATCTACATATCATATTACATTTCAATGAAATTATTAAAGAACAAATCTGATTCTTCTGGTACCGCCAGTGACAAGAGCAGTCATTCAATTAAGAGACCATCTTTCATTTCCAACAACCGAAATCTTACTACTACTCTCTACTCTCTCAACCTATCCTTGTTATCGATAAGTTTAATTTTAATTTAACAGGGGGTTAGTCGTGGGAGAGTTCGAGAGATTTTAATGTATTTAGGTTTTTCATGTTAGTCCTGAGGGAGTTTGAGGGAGTCTCTCCAAATCTCCGTTAGTCGTGGGGGAGTTTGAGGGAGTCTCTCCAAACACCTGTTAGTCGCTGGGGAGTTTAAAAAAAGCTCTTGAACTCCCTGTTAGTCATAAAACCCTACAATACTAGGGAGTTGGTTGCTTTGGGGAGTTCGAAGGAGTTTTTAGTGTATTTTGGTCTCACAACAAATCTCTCAAAAGAGTAGAGATTTGGGAAGGAGTTTGGTGCGTAGAAAACCATAGGAGAAAGAAGAGGAAACGTTTTTTTCCAGGTATGTTTTTTTTTCTTCTTTGATCTCCATGATTGTTTATAATAGTTTGATTTGTGTACTATTTTGATTGTTTTTCATATCTTTGATCTCCATGATTGTTTATTTTGATTGTGTGTATAGTTTTTTTTTGTGGGTACTCTCTCTCTGTCAAAACCCTAATTTGTGGTTCAAAAGATCTTGGTAAGAAATTGCATGATTTGATTATAATGATATCTTTAAATTCAACCGTTGGAATATGATGAAATTTGAGTATGGTCACGCGGAGCAGGTCACGTTTGCTACTGCAAAGCTTGCACAATATATGACTATGGTCTGCTGAGTTTAAATCCCGAATAGGAGACTGATTCCTATTTATCTCATTCTCCGCTTATCGGACAAAGCTGAAATTTTAGTATGATGTTTGTATATATGAAGGTTACCTACTGTAGAAATTTCATGAAGTTCTGATCACTTTAGGTACACCAAAGTGTGAGAAATCCGGAACTGAATTCTGTATGCACGTATTGAAAGTAGTCGGGTTTTGAGTAATGTATCTTTTTAATGAACCACTGGAATGCTATGATTTTTGAGTGTGTTGTGGAATATTTAGTTGTAAGTGTACCATAAAAATTTAAAGAGGATCAGGTAAGTATTAGTACTGCAAAGATTGGACAATCTGAAACTGTGTTTCGGTGAAACAGAATTCCTTTACAGCTATCTTCATAATTTGTTATGTCATCATGCATTAATTGGCTTACTACTTTGCATGGGTGTCATTGAGAATAACTATCACTTGTTAAGTCATCTTATTTAGACACATACTTCTCTTCTATTCTATATACCAAAGTTCAATACAGTGGCGTACTTCATTCCGTATTGGCGTGTTTTAGCCAATTCATACGGTGCTTTTGTTATAATGATATCTGTAAATTCAACCGTTGGAATATGATGAAATTTGAGTATGTCGTAGTTTACCTTGTTATAGAAGTACAGTAAAATTTTCACGCGTATCAGGTCATGTTTGCTACTGCAAAGCTTGCACAATATATGACTATGGTCTGCTGAGTTTAAATCCCGAATAGGGGACTGATTCCTATTTATCTCATTCTCCGCTTATCGGACAAAGCTGAAATTTTAGTATGATGTTTGTTTATATGAAGGTTTCCTACTGTAGAAATTTCATGAAGTTCTGATCACTTTAGGTACACCAAAGTGTGAGAAACCCGGAACTGAATTCTGTATGCACGTATTGAAAGTAGTCGGGTTCTGAGTAATGTATCTTTTTTGAATTCTGTATACATCAACTAATCCTACTGGGCAGTCTTATTATCTAGAGAAATTGATTGCCAATAGTTCATCGATTGCTTCTTCTATTGATTCAATGCATGCTCTTATTGTGAAAGAGAAAGAAGACCGCAAAATTGAAAAAGAAATGCGCAGAATTGATAAGGATAAGAAAGATAACCAAGTATGGGATCTTGTTTATGGCATGAATGAAATTTCTTTGGAAGATAAGCTGAAAGTAATTGAAATGCTGGACAACAATCACAAGAAGAACTTATTCATACGTTTTACTCCCGAAGAGAGAAAGTTGTGGATTGGTTCAAAGTTAAAAGCATAAACCTGTCATTTTTGCAAGTTTCTATTAGGTTTAATGGGCTTTTAGAGTTACAACATTTGATCGTTTTTCTTCATAACTGTTAGTATTTAATTTTTCTTTTCTCCTAGTTGAGAACTTATTGTTATGGATTGATTGCTACTAATTTTTATGGGTTGACATCTTTATGGTTATTATGATTGAATTTATGAACTTTATATTCTATATGCTTATTTTCTATATACATATACTTTTATGCTTTTGAAATAATGATGATTCTAATAAAAAAAAGTACTTTTATCATCTTTTTAGGTGAACATGTCTGATTTGGATTTATCTACTGATAGTGAAGATGAAGCCTTTGATACAGAAGAAGAAAGCAGTGATGATGAAGAGGTAAGCAGCAATAATGAATTTGAACTATCCATATTTTTGAATATACTTTCAGCGGTGCATTCATGGTTGATGGATATAATCAAGCAATTGCAATACATACAAAGTCAGCGTATTGAAAGACCAATGAGACGTCCAGTTACTTTGTTTGGATATAACTATATAAGGAGAGTTTTGCCTCAAGACCCAGAAGACTTTCGAAGAAGTTATAGGATGTACCCTGATATTTTTCTAAAACTATGTTGTATCATTAGAGAAACTACATCATTATGTGATACAAGATGTGTTTCTATTGAAGAAATGCTTGGTACATTTTTACTCGTTGTTGTCCAAAGTTCACGATATTGCACAATACGTGACACATTTGGTCGCTCTCGGTGGAAAGTTAGTAAAAACTTCAACAGGATGTTGCGAGCTTTAAATTCTATAGCTCCGAGGATGATGGCTAAGCCAACAAGTGCAACTCCATTTAAAATTCTTGAGAGTACACGATTTTATACTTACTTTAAGGATTGCATCGGAGCTATGGACGGTATACAATATCCCAGCAATGGTAGAGAAAAGAAATGCAGCCGTTTATCGGCATCGACATGGAATTACATCTCAAAATGTGTTAGCGGTTTGCAACTTCGACTTGGAGTTCATATACGTGCTCAGTGGATGGGAAGGGTCTGCTCATGATTCGAAAATACTTAACGACGCAATGACAAAAAGAAATGGACTGAAAATACCACAAGGTAATTTTACTTTTATCTAATGTGAAGTTTTGAGTTTTTTGGTTAAGTTATACTCGGGTTCTACTTGACGAAGTTTTCTTTTTGTGTTTTATTCAAGTAAATATTACTTGGGGGATGGTGGGTTTGCAAACCGACGATATTGTTTAACACCATTTCGTGGCCAACGTTATAATTTGAAAGAATTTTCTGGTACGGGTAATCATGCGAAAAAGGATGAAGAATTATTTAACATGCGTCCTGCTTCTTTGAGGAATGTAGTTGAAAGATTGTTCGGTGTTGTGAAGTCTCGTTTCTTGATCTTTAAGTCTCAACCTCCATTTCCGTATCAGGTGCAAGCGGAGATAATGACAGCTTGTGCAGGCCTACACAACTTCTTACGAAAAAAATGCCGTTCAGATGAGTTTCCGGTCGAGGAAGAGGAAGAGGAAGATAGCCATCCATCAACGCTTGTAAATGACGACGAAATTTTGACACAACAAACTCAAGAACAACAACGTCAAGAAGCTAATGCATGGAGAAAGAGTATAGCGGATGATATGTGGGAAAATGTTCGTGAACAAAGGGAGTTAGAATTGTATGGAGACCGTTAAATTGAAGAGAAAAAAAATTATCTCGTTGCACAAAATAACATACTATTGATACAGAGATATGATCATTTTCTTTTATTTTTTTCTTTTGATTAAAGATTAATGTTATTTGCAAATAAGGGTTTATTGTTTCTTAAAAGAGAATGAGTTAGGAGTGAACTCTCTCAAACTCCCCCAAACTCCCTCAAACTCCCTCTAATAAACTCTCTCAAACTCCCTACACTCTCCCAAACTCCCTGAACTCAAAAACACAAAACTCTCTCAAACTCCCTACACTCTCTCAAACTCTCTCAAAATCCCTGAGATTTAAAATACACTCAACTCCCCCGAAATCACTCGAGGACTAACCCCTGTAAGAAAACAGATGTTTTGGATCTTTTGATCTATGGGGTCAAAGGAGGAAGAAGGAAGCCGCAGCCGGAGAAGAGAACAAACATTTTACGACTGTGTACTCTGGCGGTATTTACGAAAATGTTTTTGGCCTATTTTTTATACGTGTAAGGATCATCCACATGTTAGCTACATGCGGGGTGAGGACATGAGATCCTCTTTGTCATCTAGACACGTCAATGTAATGTAAATGTTAGCACTAGTACATTGTACAAAAATGATACAGTACGAAGATGTGCATCGTGATTTGCACCGTGATCAAATTTAAAGGCCATTAGGGCAGCCCTGAGGAAGATTTGCAGAGGGTGAGGTTAAAGGGAGAAGATTTGCGGGGAAAGATTTGCAGGGGGTGGGGTTAAAGGGCGGGGTTCACCACCTTTTTTTTTCACACCAAACATCACAATGCACATCACCGAGCATATCTTCCGTATACCAAACATTTCTGTACATTGTAACGCCACCAATTATAATATCAGACGTGGAAAAAAACCAGCAAAAATTCATACAGGTAGCAAGAACATACATGAGGTAGGGCGAAAATATCACTAAACCAAAGGGTTCCTTCCCTCATCGCATCACATAACCATTCTTCAAAAAAAAAAAAAGAAAAAAAAATCACGTAACCAATGCACTAGACCGTGCGGTTCTACATTTTATTATCAGCGTACTAGGTATCACCCCGGCCTACGGCCGGGGCTCAACCTTTATATGCTAACCATATTTTGACTGCCATAAATACCGTATCAACATCATAAGAGATACACCATATCAAAGTCTGTAACTTTACTATGTAGTAGTATAAACAACTTTGATATATGATGAACATACAAATCATGTTTAGTCAAAATAGCAGTTTAGTTCGTCAAACAAAGCACTGGCTCTTCTTTAAAACTTACATACATATAAATATCAACACTAAACATTTGCTCGTAGATTTAACTCACCAGAGCCGAGCCACTGCATGGTTTGAGAGTCTGAGACGCATTGGAACTTGCATAATACTACACAATAACTATTTTTGGACATTTGTTTTGAGTGGTAATTTCATATGTTGTTTGTGATTTTGTAAACCTGCACGCAAAAAGAACAATTAACAATTTCAGGAATAAAAACTCCGACTAACCATACTCAATAGCAAAAAGGATTAGATAAGAGATTGTCATACAAAAAAAATACTAAAAGGTGGTCAGGTATATTGACAATCAAATATACTTGGCCACATACTTATAAACGGAAGAATTACCTAGCTAGTACCGCGTGTATCCTGAGTAATTTCTTGCCCACATGATAGTTGTAGAGACCCTGCCAAAAAATGATAAAAGTATATTCTTTTGAGCATGTCAATCTTCTCATTCAAATGCCAACCTCCCATTTGAATGTAAAATTCAAAAACAATTGTGTCATATACACCCCACCATACCTTCAAAAGAAGTATGCATTTGTGTTTTTTTTGTTTCACCCATATGTCCTGCTCATAATACTTAGTTCCAACGTATCAATATCGTTCTAGAAATAAAACTCAAATTAGTTTTTGAACCAATTTATAAGGATCTCATACCATTAGTAGGGACTTGAGGTGATTTATTGTCAAATGCATTTTGGGATCTTCGCCAAACTTCAACAAAATCAGTAGAAATAGTTGTTACTATCCTATCATGTCCCTAATTTTAAACCTGCTTAGCCAATAGGATTATAGCCTAATCCTGAAATAACAACATCTAGATAATTGGTTTTAAGAAACATAATTACATAAAGTAAAACAAAACTAATTCCGAAGCTTTCTGATAATTTATACATGAAACTCCCAAAAGATCAATTCTTTATTATATAAAGGAGAAACCTTTTGTTGACATGTCGCCACCATAATCAGTTTCAGATTTCCTTAAAAATTATAGTGCCATGTGGCATCCAACTTTTAAAAATATCTAAAACGGAAGGTACACGTCACCATATTGATGACTCTTCCCATGCGTCTGTTTACTGCCATCCTTGGCTTTAAAAATTGGGAGAAATCTAAAGAGATGGTTACATCTGAAGAATCGAAAGCCGTCCGACTGCTGGAATCCTCATGAAGAGACGTAGTCGAAACGTTTCAAAAAACTACTATATATGTTTGTCCTGTGAGAAAACCAAACAAAATCCAATTATCCATCATCCTTACTAAACAGTAGTATGATTTGTATTTTGATTCTTTTACTGAATGTCCTAGTAAACCAACGTGTATCTAGGTAAGTGTTATTCTGATCGGATGTTTGATGTTGTGATAATTCATAAGTATTCTTTAGTATTTGCAATGCTTTATTATGCTTTGATCAAATTGTTATAATATAATTTTTGATTAAGTAGAAAAGATATTTGCTCCTTTGATTCAGTAGATTATGGTATGTCTCTGGAATCACTCTTTTTGTTGGGCTACATTGGATTTGCATAAATTAGGAAGTCGTTGCCGAATTATATATGCAGGTTTTGGGTTAATTGAGAGTTTTGGTTCTCTTTAGATTCGATGGAGCTTTGGTATTGGCAACTGCACCACTTAAGAAACAACACAATGAATCTGTACATCGTTTGATGAGTCGTGATTTGTATAAGTTTAATGTTTATAGTATTTCATCCTTCGACAAACATGATGTATTAACCGAAGAAGAATGGGGAGGTAAAATTACCAAAAATTTTCTGTTGTAATTTTTTTTTAACATGGCATCCTTGATCCATAACTTTTTGCCAAGATGTTAGGTAAATGGTTTTAGTTAGTTTGGGATTTATTTTCTAAACAACGACGGCTATAGAATGGGCACATTATAAAGGAAGAATGCACTTTTAAGGTAATCTAAAGCCCTTTGTAAACTACTATGTCGTTTCTTGCACTTAAGATATCAACTCATATCTATGCTGAAAAGCGATCTTTCCTCAAAAATAGATTATCATTATGCTGAAAAGGGATCCAACTTATTTAAAATGTAAAAGTCTTCCTTTCTAAATTATTTTTTAGCTATTTTTATGTTGTCCAGTGCATGAGGATATTGACAGATTCATGCTCTTACATGGCAGGCAAGTGAAGAGGATTTATCTGTTGAATCCACAGAGAGTAGGAGGGCATTCCGAGGTCTTCTTCGAGGTCTTCTTCATATTCATCTTTTTAGTACAACAGTTGAGACTATGAATTTAGTGCTCCCAAAATAAGATGATATAGATAATAATGACTAAAAGGATGAGCTTAGGTACAATTTGTTTTGTTGTTACTGTTAGTATGTATTTCCATCAAGGGGCATCGAACGGTGGACTCAATGTACCCACCGTGTTAAGAGATTTGCAATTTCAAAGACAAAGAATAAAATGCAGATATTCACTTTAACCGTAAATATGTATAAGAGAGTTCGTATTATTAAGTTTTCTAAGTATGCAGCAGTCAGTTTGTTACGTATTAGTTATTTTCCATAAATACGTATTATCGGGGGTATTTGATCTAATGGTGGACTCGACGCCTGCTAAATCATACCTGAGCACAAAATAAAGGATTTGTCAATCAGTTTATTAAGTTTGGCGAATCCAGTTGTTATATTTGAAAAGATACATCGGTGATCTATTTGTTATATGTTTGGGAAGACACACCAAAATATACATCTGTTGGTCAATCTTTTTCTCCAACTTTCCTTCCACCGTAGTGTCCGAGAAGATACAACTTTAGCAATGTATTCAAGTAGGTTTGATAAGTTTACTCTTCTCCATTTGATAAGTAACCTTAGATTACAACCCTACATGCACAAGTGAGCACGAGATAGATTTAGGAGAAAACTTCAAGGAACGTCACCAAACAATATTTTAAATGCACGGGCATAAAAGGACCTTGTATTAGTATATATGTGTATTGTTTTACAAAACAACAAGAATTCATATATATGAAAGATACAAGAAACGTCCTTAATCGAATATCGGTTTAAACTACTGAAGCGGATGTCTTCAAGTACACCATCTCTTCGGAAAACTGAAACTGAAGTGGGAACAAGTGAACACATCATCCCGAAGGGGTGCCCAATGGAAACGTATAACTCTCAAGTAATCACTAACATGCTCCACAGTACTAAAGAATATAAATTGAAAGAAAACAAGAATAAACTAATCATACAACAATTTATGCATTACGAAGCAAGTGTCACTCAACCTCACCAAACTCATTGGAGAAGACGACGCGAAAGCAACCCTAATAAATAATAATAACATCGTCCACACAGAGTGCTCATACAAACCATGATTCAGAATATTACCATCAGGATCAGAAAGTTAGTCAAACAGGAATAATATGCACACGAGTGATTTCCCTCAAATAAAATAGTATATATAATATCATAACGGATGAATTACCGCCCTACTACTGTAATATTCAAACGGATGAGTTACTGCCCCTACTATATTAATAAGCATAATATTACAGCGGATGAATTACCGCCCTACTAATGAAATAGTTATAATAATATTTAAATAGATGAATTACCGCCCTACTAAATAACATTGTCGACGGATGAATTACCTCCTTACTTAACTTAGCTAAGAGTCGTGGGGAACACAGACACTTCTCGCAGGGAAATCTCACAATGCATATCAACACAACACATCATAGCAACACCGTACATATAGATGCAAGATATACGTCATACTCAAGATACAGGAAATAGAACATCACAGTATACGATATCATGCACTCAAATAGTAAAGACTCATCATGCTCGCAGATAAAAGAAAACTTAATGATTACAAGAAGGTTAGAGAGTTCCCACCTGATTTGATGAAAATCCACTCCTACCTTGAATTCCTCAATCCGCTGGTTCATCCTTTGAATCGATCGTTGTTAATACAAACTAACTGTTAAACACACAGTCACTCAAAGAGTTTAGGCAAAAGGCTCATACAAGGTTCATAAAATGATTTCATACAATTCCCTAGTTATAAGTTATGTGAACTATCTAATGGTTCTAAGCTGTTTATGTAACTACATCTTTCATTATCTATCCTTAGCACATATTAAGGTTTACTAATTCGATTAGATTGGTTCTATAGTCTATTAGATAAGTCTTAAGAATATCTACAACTTTGTAGAAGGAACCAAAGGCTAATTTATACCATAAAGGGTCCAAAACATCAAACTAAGAATACATGACACTAAGCCCAACTCCACAAAACTCGTCCCAATACACAAGACCCAGTCCACTCGGGTCGACTAACGGTCTCTAACAGTTAAAGGGTCAACTAAAACGTCCAAGGTCAGGTCAAGGTCTAGTCAAAGATCAAGTCGAACAATCAGGGTCAACTCAGAGTCAAGGTCAAAATAGGGAACTGGTCAAACTGAGTCCACTCATCCAGCTAGACTGATTCAAGTTAAACATGCCAAGGTTACTACACACTCTAGTTCACCAACATGGTGCAACATAAAACAGACTAAGACCCAAAAATGCATTTCTAGTTCTACTTGCAAACACACACAGTCTAACATCTCTTTATTGTTTTCAATTCAATATCAATCCACTCAACAACTATAATTCCCAAAACAACACTAACATATTCATTTCAACTAAACTTCAGTATCAGTTCAACATCAACTTCTTTCCACATTGAATCTCAATTCAAACACCCCTGCAATATCCTAAAATTCATCTTCTCTACTTACACCCTGTTCTACAATCTATACGTCTTATATCTCAAATTACCTAAACACATCCAACCTCAACTACACAGACCACAACCATACTAAAGTTACAACTTCATCTCAGCTACAATGAACATCAACATCCCATCTTTGTTTCTCACCTGCAACAATCCACTTATCAAGCTATCACCACTAAGCAAGCCCTTTAACTTACACAATATCACCATTTTCAGCTCCCTTCCTTGCATTAATAACACAACCACAATCTCTTCCTTGTCTTGCATACATTCTTAAAGCAACAACCTAAACATTCATCTAAACTTAAATCTATTCAAGACCCAGCCGTAACCGCACATTCTCTTCTCCCTGTAATTTACTTCAATACTAATCCCTAAAGTTTAATCCCTGCATCATCTCATCTCCATCAACATCATCATTAACATTTCAACTTCAAAATCAGAAGTCAAGCATTATTTCTTCCTTGACATGCCTTTCATAACCACAACATCTCCTAAACAATACCACCAACACCACCAATTACAATCATCTTCATCATTATCTGCTCATATTAAACTTCATCAACAACTAGACTTCATTCTTTTTGTTCTGAAGTAAATCCATCTATACTTAATCAAATCTCATCAGCAACAGTCCCCCTGACATTACTTTGTTCTTACCCCAACCTCAGAAAACTCTTCAAAATCTAATTCTATAACCTGAGTTCAATCAGTACCATTCAATTCATCTTCTTTATCATCACTTCCCAACTCAGAAACCCTAATCTTCATCTTCAATTCAATGAACCCTAACCAATAACTCAAATTCCTAAATAACACAAAATTAAACCTGATACAATACTTTCTGCCCTAGTTAACAACAAACCCAAGTAACAGACTACCAAACCGAATTCAATTTCACAAAGAAATCAATCAAAACAGAAACCCCAAATTAAATCTTCAAATTAAGGAAACCCTAATTTACCTGGTTCTGTGATTCTTCAAAAGAACTGCTTCAGAACTTCAATCAGCTAAACCCAATCTTTAATTCTTCTTATACGTCATTAATTCAAACTTTAATTCAACTCTCTGAGAAACCCTAACTCAATTAACAACAATCCCAATTCTTCTCCTCCCTAGATAATTCAACCACAACACAATCACTTACTCATTCGATTCAACTTACTAACACGTTTCTACGAATTCTCTAATTGACAACAAACTCAATTCTTCGAATTGAGATCGACAGAGAAAAGAAAGAGAAAGAACAAGAAGAAGAAGAATGGAGAAGAAAGTAGAAGAAAGAGAAAGAAGAAAAGAGAAATGGGTTTCTCTTTGACACGTTTTGGTGATAAGGCCAACCAAAATGATAAAGACACCCAAGAAATGGATAAGGGCATCCATGCGGTTTAATGGCAAAAACATTATTTTTCCAATCATACAATTCTGATTAAATCTTCTTAGTTTGGTATCCGATTGACACGTTCGAGTAGTCCATTTCGGCTAACTTTAAGAGATCTATCTAGTGATACTAGTTTCGTATCTAAATCGTTGTTAGATTAATTTCTATTAATTAAGGTTCACCTCTAATTAATCGAGTCAAAAGCGGCTTAGTCACCACTTGACTGGTCTAATAGCATTGACGTGCCTGAGGGTCCTTACATATCCCTCTCTTCAGTATCTCCTTCACCTCCTTCCATTTTTAATCGTTGATATCAAATCAAAGTCTGGGCATTTAAATGTTAATAATCAAATTTAAATGCCAAGGGTAGTGTTGGTCTTCAATTAAAAAACCATGGTCGCAGCTGCCTTAAGCTAGGACGAAACTGGCCGAGACTATTGTCGAGCACTGGATAGGAACTGTAAAATATCTCTTCAATTTCCTCTATCAATCTCTTTTTTTTTTTGATAAGTCAAAATATTGGATTAAATAAAAGAATTATTTACAAGATAGTACATGAGAAAAGAGGTCACATCAACCCCAAAAACTCAAAATACTATTTCAAACGAAAATAGGAAACATAAGGGAACTCTATTGACTTTAACAAATCAGGACGACCAACAAAAGTGAGTCGCACTCCATTATCTAAGAAGCAACCAGTCTTCGCCATTTTGTCAGCAGCGAAATTGGCTTCACGGTACGTGTGCACAAAATTTATAGAATCAAACATGCCCTTTACATCATACCATCTCTGTTTAGAAAACCAAGGAATAGAATCCCCTTCCAAAGCTGTTATGATACTTGATGAATCAGTCCGCACTAGAACATCCCGGTATCCCCATTGAACTGCCCATTCTATCAATCTCTCAAATGAACTACAATAACTCACATCTCCAATGGCAGTAAACTCCCTCTTCACTGATTTTTCGACAGAAATCTTTCAAAATTCCAACTCGGAAACACAAACTCATTCTTCGTTTTCTTCTCAGAACTCTTAACACAGTGTTTCTCGATCATTGATTCACTGATTAGCAGCATCAAGTTTTTCTTTTCACTATTTCATCAGTTTGAGTCAGTTTTTCCAAATCTGTGTAAAACTTGTACGACAGACTCTTACTTGTCTTAACTTATAAAATTATCGATAACCATTTCGCAAATACCACCGGAACCATGTTTCAGCGGTAAAAAATCTTGGATGAAAACTGGTTGGGAAAGAAGATAGGGGTTTTATTTAGGTGCTACGTAGTTGGGGAGGGTCGGGCAGAGTGAAGTTTAGGAGTTAGCCGAGCACGTGATTTGGTTGGAAATAAGGCGTTGTTTCTTCCGGGACGCAGTTGATCTTATCCGTTCTTCTTTAAAGTCAATTCGATCGGTCTCGACCGTCCTTGTTCCCAAGACACATAGACACCACATCTCCTTATTCTATTGATAAATCCATACTTTGCATATGATGCATTGAAATCAAAGCATATAGACTATAGTGTGGTTGATTCTGTTTGTAAAACAGCCCATAAGACGCAAAGATAGCTCTTCGATTGCATACATCTGGCAATTTATTTTCCCTATCTTCTAATCTTGTACGTTAGTCGTGAATGTGTTGATGATAATTTAGGGAAGTTTGCCCGTAAATAAATGTACATAGGTGCATTTCTTCGTCGGCCTTCACTGTTGTAGCAGTAATCTAGTTCATAAGAAAAATACAAAAATACCCTTAACCTATTAAATATTGAAACCTAAAACTAATTTGTTTTAATTCCTCTCCTTTTAACTCTTCTATTTTCTTCTTCCCCATCACCTCCATCGTCTATTTCTTCGATTAATCGTCAATTCTCAAAATAATTCATTATCGATTAACACCACTTAATCCACATGCAATGACTTCAATAAGATAAAAATCAAAAAACCCATCTCATTTCATTTGTTTTAATGCATGGATAGGAAAAATCGATCGAATTAGGATTTTGAAAAAACAACTTCAGAACTGTCTACGGTTTGGAAGTATGAATTTTCCCAACTGTAGACAAGGCCTACTGTTTGGTTTCCCAACCGTAGACAACCCCTACGGTTTGCTTTCCCAATAGTAGACAATGCCTACGGTTTGGTTTCCCAACAGTAAGTCATCTACGGTTTGGATTTCTTAACTTCCAAACCGTATATTTTGGGTTCAAAAATACTACGGTTTGAAAAAATCATACTTTCATACCGTAACTTCTACCTACGGTTGGTTCGATTGAAGTTTCCGCACCGTAGGTTAGCTTATAGTTCGAATTTGGGGGTTTTCAAAAGCAAAAACAAGTTTGGGTTTTCTTAGTTTTTTCTTTTTGTGATCGTCATCTTCATCGCGACGAAGAAAAAGAAGAGAGAAAGAAGAATGATATGCTTTTTTTATGATCATCATCTTCGTCATGATTTATGAATGAAAAGAGAAGGAGAAGATAATAGATTTAGTTTTTTGTATATGATATGATAAAATTATGATCATCATCTTCATCATGACTTATGAATGAAAAGAGAAGGAGAAGATAATAAATTAAATTTTATAATTCATGGAGGGTATTTTAGTCATTACAAAAAATAGTTGGATGTGGGGTTTTGTTGATTACTATTTCATAGCCCGATTTTGTCATCTTGTGAGCCCTTGTAACCCAATGTTTGGAGCCCCTATAACAGGTTTCTATATCAATCTTGTTAAAGGGGCGGCATGTTCCATTGGAGGGGCGGCAAGGGTGATAGCAATGTCCCTCTTATTGGTTAGGGGATGTCCTATAGGGGTGTAAATTGACCAGATTACCCTACTCCTATTTTTAACCTAATGGAATCAGAAAAATCAAAACAGTTTTTTTGACTTTTTTTCATCTTCTCTTCTCTTCTCCTCCTCCATTAAAATTGAAATTTTCATCGTCCTCGATTAATCACCGATTTGAAAAATTGATAATCGTTGATTGAAAACTATATTTCCGAAAGACCCA
This sequence comes from Papaver somniferum, assembly GCF_003573695.1. NCBI lineage: Eukaryota > Viridiplantae > Streptophyta > Magnoliopsida > Ranunculales > Papaveraceae > Papaver > Papaver somniferum. The sequence continues at coordinate 192,860,978 of NC_039358.1, read as the reverse complement.
GTTAGGGTTTTGTTTATTGTGTTTGATTTAAGTTAGTTTTGTATCAAAAATTAGGGTATTGGATCAAAATTGAAATTGAAATTTCTGTGTTGCATGTGAGTTACAGTTGGTAATAACTCCAATTGGAACCGTAACTATAGATTTGGTTGATGTTACGGTTCATTTAACTCAAATACCAACCGTAAGTTCTTGATTTTGAGATAAAATATTCAGTTACGATTTTTTTTTCCAACCGTAAATTACTTACGGTTGGTCTCGTTACTTAAGTTACGAACCGTAAGTTGTCCTGGATGTTTCATTTTCTTTTTACGTACGGTTTGTAATTGCATCACTGTTACCAACCGTATTTGAGTTACGACTTGTAACTCAAATAACCTTACCAACCGTAGGTTAATTACTGTTGATCTCTACTCATTAGTTACCAACCGTAATTTGTTACGGTTGCTTTATGTTGTCATTCTACCAACCGTAACTGGTATTACGATTGGGTTTTCCCCAAATTGAACCAGTTACGGTTGGTATTCGATACTTTTGGAACCGTAACTGAGAGTTACGGTTGGTATTCGATACTTTTGGAACCGTAACTGAGAGTTACGGTTGGTAACGAGCTAAATTCCAACCGTAAGTTCTTCTGAAATTTTAAAAGTTTCGATTTTTTTACGTACTTTAGATAATTTTGAGCGACAAAAAGCTAATGGGAACTAATTTAGAGATTCACCCATCTCAAATTTGTCACTGAAATCGCTCATTTTGGTTGAGTGAATCAAAATCTAGGGTTTCACAAAAATGTCTTTTTTCTTCTCCTCACAACTTTTTTTTTCAACTCTAAAAATCTGATTTTAGAATTATTATAAGTGAAAATTAATTATCAACACTAATCTTGATTATCATCACTAATCTTGATTATTAATAATAAGGGTTAATTGGTCATTTCCATATTTTTTTTGATAAGCGGTGGCATGAATTACCATGTAATGACCTTTTTGTCTTATTAGATTGCCGCCCCTTTAATGGATCATGCCGCCCCTTTAACAGGATTGTTCTATATATATTGTGGGAAAGGTCTATTTATTTAATTTCCACGATTATTTTTGAGTAGCCTCAAAAAATGCAAGTAAAAAAAAAAAAAATTGATAACAAATGACAATAACGTATAAAAATAATCATGTACAATTACAGATTTCTCAGGTCTGAAGAAGCATACTAAACAATGGGTTTACAACACAAAAGATGCTGGGAAAACAAAAGGGAACCACTCTACAAATCATACAAAATCATATTCGGATGGAACTCGCATCCTCGTAACACAATCTATTTATTGCTTCTTTTCGCGTCGACAACAACGAATTGATATCCTCCTCAAGTTTACCAAAATCTTCTTTGATAGATAATTCCTACTGCAAAACCAACATACAAATCTTAAAGTTCCTCTCGAGTCATAATGCCTTTTAGAAGCCAGTAATAAACAGCAAATACACAGAATTTGTTTCTGCTAAAAGTATTCGAAATCAAGGTATGCGGGATCTTGAGAATCACTCTTATTTGCAGAAGCACCGCCACCATTTTCAGCTGCTACCTTTTTCTCTGTATGAACTGCTTCCTTACTAGCAAACTGTGCAAAATCTACAGGTTCGGGGACGTGAGGTGGGGCTGCACTTCGAACCAGAGCCCAGTTAACTCCTTCAAAGAATGGATGTTGTTTAATCTCTGTGGCACCTCTTCGGTATGCAATTCTCTTTTGTGGGTCCTTGACAAGGAGACCACGAATAAGATCCTTGGCATTAACACTCACGTTTGGTGCGTCCGGGAATTTCAGAGGTTGGCCAACTACATTAAATAACGTTGCCCTATTTCCAGATCCCTTGAAAGGAGTTGTTCCATGTAGTAATTCGTAGAGAAAAATACCAAATGTCCACCAATCCACCGCGCTACCATGACCCTCACCACGAATTATCTCAGGAGCCAAGTATTCATGTGTCCCAACAAAAGACATGGAACGAGCATGTGTGGGCTCTGCCATCAATTCAGGAAGGGATCCACCGGCAAAGAGACCGAAATCTGATTTAGATTTACGACTCTTCTTTGGTAGGATACGAGGGAAGAAGCTTGATGGCTGGATACAACCATGCACTGCAAATTCGCTATCGAGTATGCCACCAGTAGTGCTTACATTCACAGATGATGACTTGACCAGCGTTGGGCTGCTGGAGCAACGTAACGAAAGGTCGAAGTCAGAGAGCATTATATGTCCTTCCTCCCTCACAAGTACATTTTCTGGCTTCAAATCTCTATACACGATCCCAAGCATGTGTAGATATTCAAGTGCCAGCAATATCTCTGAAGCATAGAACCTGTCATGAATAAATCAAAGGAGTGGGGTGATTAACAAATCCAGATACAAGACAAACTGGATGGGTAAAACACATCACATGAAATATGTTTTACTCCAATGTTATTATTACTTGTTGGGAAATATTTATTGATTGCCAAATAGGTTCAACTCTACCCAACCTAAAGAAGAACTGATGCAAATGAAGAACCATTTTATGAAACAAAGGATATTTATTTACCTTGCTGCATGCTCGCTAAAGTATTTGTTTGGCTGTTTCTGTCGAAGAGAATGTAGATTTCCACCACTGCAAAACTCCATGACCAGACAATAGAATTTATCTGTCTCGAAATAGGAATACAAAGTAGGCAAGAAAGGGTGATCAAGTAGCCCAAGAATCTCTCGTTCTGTCTGTGCTCGAAGTAGCTTGTTTCTACTAACAAGGGAGGCCTTATCCATTACTTTCATGGCAAAGAATGCATTAGTTCCTCTGAGTTCAACAAGATAAACACTTCCGATGTCACCATATCCAAGGCGCTTGAGAAGCCGGAAATGGCTTAAACCAAGAGGTGATTCTCTAGCATTAGCAAGTTGTATGGCGTCCCAGCGACCATCCCCACCAGTGTGGGGCTTGAAAGGTGCACTAGAATCTAAGCTGTTGCTACGAGAATTGTTTGACATGTTACTTTGACTAGTGACAGTGTCGTTCACTTTCAACTCCCCTGACTTTTTGTTGGTCGATGCTGCTGCTGTTGTTGTTTCTGAATGTATAACTGTTTTCTGATTAGTAGATGAGTTGACACCATTATCTGCAATTGCACTATTTCCTTTTGGATAACCTGGTTGTTGGTTACCTGTTAAATCCATACCGTTTTTTAACGCTGGATCTCCTTTTACGTGTTCGGGCGACGACCTATTGCTATTATCAGTTGATGATGAATTCAATTCCATATTCTTATAATCACTAGATGGGTCACTACTTGTTGAATTTATATTGCCCTGGAGAGTATAATCACCTTCCTTCCATTCAGTCTGCTCGTCGTATGCTGAGCTCATACTGTTTTTAGAGAATGAATCCGTTCTTCTTGGGTCAAATGGTGGTAGACTAGGTGCACTCATGCTACCTTTCGGAATTTGATCCATTCTCTTTGGTTCTCTAGGATTCCTTCTTTTCGGTTCACATGGTGCCTTTTCGGATTGATTGCTGCTAATCTGCATTGCAAGTTTTATCACAGAATGAGCTTAAGTGATTACAGCTAATAATATTGAAACAACTTCAAAGCACCAAGAAAGAAACAAAAATGATTATAATCGCAGCAACCTCTTTGACAGAAAAAGTAGATGCAAAGAGCAATCACACCAAATAAAAGCAGTTGTACCTCATTTGTCTCCTGCTTCTTACTAGGCTTTGACGCCATTGAGGAACAACGCTTGCTAACCCTTCAAGATTAATAATACCTGATCCATTCATACAAAAATAATCATTAGGTTTGACTTTCAATTTCACCATCCAATAAATCATCTAAAACATACTGTAAATATATAGAGAATGTAACCACGAAATGCAATTTACACCACTTGAACGCGTCGACTAACTTGAAGCTACATAACGTCATGCATTTTCCTATCTAGCTTAGATGAAACTTCAAACTCAACAAAAATGTATAGAAGGACGAACCCGTAACAATAGAATTTGCAGCGAATCAACCTGAAATTATTTCAGTTCTATTATTATTCATCAATCAACATTAAATGTGTTTATCTTTAGGACTTGAATCCTATATTGGATGATCAGAAGAAAAATGGTGTAATGGGGTTTTGACAAGATTGAGGGTGTTCTAATTCTGAACCCATCTTCTTCAGATTTTTCTGGAGATTGTTTTTTGTTTTTGTTTTTGATGGTATTAGAGATTTCCTATGGTTGAGAGGAAAAACCGTTGTAGAGAGAAAATGAAGAGAAATAAATGAGATTTTTTTTAGAGAGAGAGAAAGAGAAAGAAACGGTCTTCCAAAGGGAGGGAGATACAAATGGATGACCGTTTATTACTGTTTCAGCCTTGTTGGTTGGTGTGTATAAACATTCTTTGTCACACATTATATAATAGGTTAGCACGTTTGGTTTTGGTCGAAGTGAACCCAATAGCGTTCCTTTGAATAAGAATCCAATTGTTTGTTTGGCAAGTGCACTGTCATGCCTACCAGAGAGTTGAGATTCACTTTGTTTTGCGAGTCTACAAAAGAATCAGGGGTTATTTCTTGGCCTTTTTTTCCGGTCATCCAGATTGTCTGGTTTGAGCCCATTAACTTTCGTCTTCCACTAACAACGACAACATATTCGCCACCACCATGGCACCATCACCTTGTCGCCGCCACCAACTTAAATGGCAGTTAATGCCAACCGCGACATAACAAATTATATTTATAAGGCTTGGTTTGGTCGGGTCATGTCTCTTCCAGCTTCCCTTAACGACTATCCAAGTGTATTCATCCGACAATCATTGTCTAGCCGTTAAAAACCGTATTTACTGTTTTTCTTTACTTCGATTTAAGCTTGTTGATGTCGAACACGTGTAGGGCTTTTGTTAGTTAGGGTTTAGTCTCAAGTTTTCCCTTTCAGTATTTAAGACAAAGTTGTTTTGAGATCTGGACATTGAATAGAAAAGAAAAGAGATTGCGCTCTCTGAGTGTAGAAGTTACTTAGCTCTCAATCTCTCATTCTATCACTTATTCATCTTGATACGTCAAATTCATGTCAATGTATTGTCAATCTCATCAGAGTATTTGACAATTGGTATCATCCAGACGACCTCTCTCTTCATCTAAAATGACAGGACCAACAATTAAAGATGTTGATACTAAAGCTACTGAGCTGACAACGTTGATACATAAACTCACGGATCTTCATATTAAAGATTCGGAGGAACGTGCTGCCGATGCAAAGACTCAAGTAGAGGACATGCGCTTACTTATTGCTTCCATCAATACTCTGTAATCCCTACCACACCTGAATCAAGTCACGGATCTCACAACCACATACCACAAGATTCTAATTTCAAAACCCCAAAACTTGATTTTCCTAAGTTTAACGTTGATAACCCTCGTTGTTGGATTCGTAAGTGCGAAAGGTTTTTTCATTTAAAGTCCGTCTCGGAACACCAGAAAACTGAGGTGGCTGCTTTACATCTAGAGGGTAAAGCTGATTCATGGTTTCAGGATTTTCAAACGGGTAAAACTTTTATCCCTTAGTCTGATTTTTCTTCATCCATTTGTGAACGTTTTGAAGATCTTGCTAATGAAAATTTTGTTAGCTGTTTTAATAAATTATCACACATCACTATTGTTGAGGATTATTTCGAGAAGTTTTAACCTCTAAAAACTCCCATGCTCTTAAACAATCCAACCCTTAAGGAAGACTATTTTGTGATAAGTTTTTTAGGGGGGGTTAAAAGATGTTGTTAAATATTCTGTGGAGATGCACAAACTAACCACACTGTCACATGCCTTCTATCTGACACGTTTGCAAGAAAACTCACTTATCCTTCAGCCACCACCACAAACCAAGCCCTCATTCTATAAGCCACCTCCCACAACCACTTACTTTAACAAATTCTCTCCCACCCCACAAAAATCTACAACATTTTCTACTACCCCTACAAGTCATGTGACCAGTATACCTATCTCATCTACACAACCAAACAAGTCCTTGTATGTTCCACCACCCATTAGACGTCTAACCAGAGAACAACAAGACAAGCGCAGAGCTCAAGGACTCTGTTATAACTGTGATGACAAATACGTGCCTGGTCATCGTTGTAAACCACATCATTTATTCATGGTCCTCACAGAAGAAGAACCAACAGTCTCTACTGATACACCATCTCTCACAGAGAGCTCTGATCCCTTAGTTGAATCAGATATGGAGATCTCTTTACATGCCCTAACTGGAACAACAAGTGTTGATACAATTCGAATTCCAGGTTTTGTGAAGAATCATGCAGTGACAATCTTAGTAGACACAGGGAGCACTCATAGATTTATTGATTCATCACTTGTCACTCAATTAGGCGTGAAATACAACCTACTACTCATATGCTTGTGACAGTCGCCAATGGAGCTAGAACTACTAGTACATGAGTAAGCCATAATATCCATTGGAAGATGCAGAATGAAGATTTTGTTGGCAATTTAAGACTACTTCCACTAGGTGGTTGTGACATTGTTTTAGGAGAAGATTGGCTCAACACCTTGGGAGATGTCACATTCAATCTAGCCAAATTATCCATTTCATTCCTTCACAATGATCACCTCATTACCCTTCAAGGAACTACTTCTAAACCATCCATCATGATGCTGAGTGTAAGTGCTATGGAAAGATTTTTAAAGAAGAATACACCTGCTTTAGTGGGTCAATTTTTTCACATTACTGCTACTCACACAGATACTTCCCTACCACCTGAATTACTTCCACTTCTTGAGGAATTTAAAGATGTATTTGTTGAACCAACCCAACTTCCACCTCAAAGAAGTTTGGATCACAAAATTCAATTAAAACCAGATGCTTCTCCAGTTTCTCCCAGACCTTACAAATTCCCTTATGTGCATAAATCAGTGATAGATTTATTGGTCCAAAACATGCTCCAAGATGGTATAATTCAAGACATTCAAAGCACTTTTGCTTCTCCTATACTTCTAGTGAAGAAGAAAGACGACACTTGGAGGTTCTGTGTTGACTATAGAAATCTCAATGACATCGCAGTTAAAGATAAGTTTCCAATTCCCATTATTGATGAATTACATGGTGCTGTCATTCTTGCAAAGTTAGATTTAAGATCAGGCTATTTTCAAATCAGAATGCATATTCTTGACATTCATAAAACAACATTCAGGACACACCATGGACATTATGAGGTAAAAGTCATGCCATTTGGCTTGACTAATGCCCCTGCAACATTTCAGGCATCAGTGAATTCTATTTTTGGTCCATATCTGAGAAAATTTGTTTTAGTGTTCTTTGATGACATATTGATCTACAACAAGAATCTCCAAGAGCATATTCAACACTTATCAGTAGTTCTGGCCTTGCTCAGACAACATAGCCTGTTTGCAAAGCTCTCCAAATGTACTTTTGCTCAACCTTCATTGCAGTATTTGGGACACATCATTACTGCTCAGGGAGTAGCTGCTGGCCCAGAAAAGATTCAGCGCATGCAAGACTGGCCCATTCCTACAAATCTGAAGCAACTAAGAGGATTCTTAGGCCTCACTGGCTACTACAAAAAGTTTGTTAGAGGGTATGGCACCATATGAAAACCACTCAATGACATGTTGAAAAAGAATGCTTTCCATTGGTCTCAGGCAGCTCTAGATGCCTTTTGCACTCTTAAGATTGTTATGTGCTCTACACCTGTGTTGGCACTACCAAATTTTTCCAAACCATTTGTTGTGGAAGCGGAAGGAAAAGCAATAGCATTCTATATTAAACATCTTGGTCCTAAAGCTCTTGGTTTATCTACTTATGAGAAGGAGTTACTAGCTGTAGTTATGGCTGTCACAAGATGGAGGCACTACTTATTGGGTCATCATTTCTTCATCCACACTGATCAACAGAGCATTAAATTTTTTATGGACCAGAAAATCACTACAGTCTTGCAGCAAAAATGGTTAATGAAACTGTTGGGCTATAACTATACAATTCAATACAAAAAAGGTGGTTGAAAACAAAGCTGCAGATGCTCTTTCCAGACTTCCACCAGCCACTGCATCAACAAGCTGCAATGCTTTAGCACTCTCCACTCCTACTTGGGAACATGAAGTTATTCAAAGTTATGAAAGTGATCAACTAGTCAGTACATTAATTCCACAACTACTGATTAATTCATCTGCTATACCTCGCCATTCTTACTCAGAAGGTATTCTCAGATATAAAGGCGGACTCTATGTGGGAGAGATCCATAGCATCAAAAAGAAACTCCTTGAATCTATACATTCTTCATCAGTAGGGGTTCACTAAGGAATCCAAGATAGTTACCAAAGAGCCAAGAAATACTTCTATTGGAAAGGATTAAAGAAGGATACTACTATGTTTTTCAGCCATTGTGAGACTTGTCAAAGAAATAAAGGAGAACATATACACACAACAGATCTACTGCAACCTCTTACACTTCCTTCTCAAGATTGGAAACATATTTGGATTTCATAGAGGGACTCCCAAAATCCAATAAGAAGGATGTCATTATGGTGGTAGTTGATAGACTTACCAAATATGCTCATTTCATTTCCTTGACCCATCCTTATACAACCATCACTGTAGCTCAAGAATTCTTGCATCACATCTTCAAGCTTCATGGCTTACCAGCTTCCATTGTCTCTGACAGAGACAAGATATTCACAAGCACATTCTTGCAAGAGCTTTTTAGATAAATGGGTACAAGACTGCACATGAGCACTTCCTACCATCCACAGACAGATGGACATACTGAAAGAGTAACTTCATGTTTAGAAGGATACTTAAGGTGCATTACAGGGCATAAACCAAAGAATTGGAGCAGGTGGCTTTCTTTGGATGAATGGTGGTACAAAAAAAATTATCACTCTAGCTTGAAGATGCCTCCCTTCACTGCATTGCATGGATATATTCCACCTCACCTGGCTTTTCCTGTGGAAGTAACCACTTCAGTAGCTGTTGTGGAAGACTATCTTAAAGAGAGGAATGCTATGCTGGACATTCTCAAGGAGTCCCTCACTAAGTCCCAGGAAAGAATGAAACTTTTTGCCGACAAATTGAGAACTGACAGACACTTTGAGGTAGGTGACCTGGTATTTCTCAAGTTACAGCCCTACAGGCAATCTTCTATGGCCATAAGAAGCAATTTGAAGCTCTCTGCTAGATATTTTGGCCCTTATATTGTACTTCAGAAGATTAGTGAGGTAGCTTACAAATTGTCCCTTCCAGCAGAGTCAAAGATTCATCCTGTCTTCCATGTTTCTCAACTGAAGAAAAAGATAGGTGTTTCTGCAAGCTTTTCACCTACACTACCTCCAACTGATGCTGAAGGCGAAATTATCCTCACACCTGTTGTTTCCCTAAATTTCCGCCAAGATTTTCGTCAAGGCCAACCAGTATCTCAGGTGTTAATTCAATAGTCTCATACAGCTCCAACAGATGCTACTTGGGAGAATGTGGCGAATTTAACAACACACTTTCCTAATTTCAATCTTTAAGGACAAAGATTGTCTGAAGAGGAGGGTATTTGTCATGTCCCTTCCAGCTGCCCTTAACGACTATCCAAATATATTCATCCGACAATCATTGTCTAGCCGTTAAAAACCGTATTTACTGTTTTTCTTTACTCCGATTTAAGCGTGTTGATGTCGAACACGTGTAGGGCTTTTGTTAGTTAGGGTTTAGTCTCTAGTTTTCCCTTTCAGTATTTAAGACAAAGTTGTTTTGAGATATGGACATTGAATAGAAAAGAAAAGGTTGCGCTCTCTGAGTGTAGAAGTTACTTAGCTCTCAATCTCTCATTCTATCGCTTATTCATCTTGATCGTCAAATTCATGTTAATGTCTTGTCAATATCATCAGAGTACTTGACATATCGCTGCAGCTTTTCTAAAAGCATTTTTCTGCTGTGTGTTAATGTGTTGTGCTGTGAGAAAAAAACAATTATATTTTTGGTAAAATATTATTTAAAGTTAAAGCTGATTAAAAAAAGCAATCAAAGTGTGTTTGGTAAAATATCAGATTCAACAATTGTTTTAGTAGTAAATGACAAAAACAGACATATCTCTGAAAATAGCTTTATTCAATTTTATTGTATTTAAAAAATAATAACAAATTTACTATTTTATTTTATTATTATATAAATAGTATTACATTAACTAGTTGGAAGCCTAACAAGCTAAGCTCCAACAACATACTACTACATTAATTGAACAGGTTGTTGTGCTAGCCTACCATGGATAACCTAGCCAAGGGAGCCGAAGCGGGTGGGGGGTGGGGGGGTTGGTTGGGTGGGGGGCTGAGATTGTGTCGCAAGGGGGGCAAACTAACTCTACCTTCCATGTTAATTTATGCAATATTACGCCATTGGGATCTCGAACCTGGGACCTCCTGGAATGCATGAAACTTTGGTGAACATGGATGACCAGCCGAACTAGATACCCGTTTTCTTTTTAATAAAATATTTTTTAGATGAACTATATATAATATTAAATTTACTAATTGCCACTATTATTATGATTGTTAAAAAGAAAATTTTTACTTATCCACTTTTTAGTGCGTATATAATTTTCAAACAAAAAATGAAACTAAAATTAATAATTATTTAATATTTGTTTTTATTTTTATTATTGACAAATTAAATGAAATGATATTTAAAATAGTTTGAAAGTAATCAACAATAATATTTAAAGAATACAAATATAAGAAATAAAAAATAGATTGTATATAAATTTAAGGGTAACTTTTGTCATTTATAAAATAAAATAGGGATAGAAAAAATAAATCAATCATTAATTTTAGGTGGGATCAAAGCTTATGCTTTTGTAGCTTTTAAAAGCTCCTCCTCCCCAGCTTTGAAAAGTTGAGGAATTTGGGAAGTGCTTTGGATAAAAAACACTTTAATTTATTTTTACCAAACACTAATTTCAAAAATAATTGACATATAGGATTTGAAAGTGCTTTTAGGAAAAGAAAAGCATTACCAAACCCATCATTAGTTACGAAAGCATAGGCTCATCCCATAATAAGAACGCGCAATTGGAGGATACTTTTTTTAATTGGGGGATATGAATTACTAACCCCATCCAATAGTGCCCGCTAAGGGGTGTTTTTTGGGGCGGAAATACTAAAATACCCTTCTATCTAAATTAAAATTTAAAATTAAAAATCAAAATCAAACCCTAACAAGTTCTTAAAGATAGGTTATATTGAATTGTTGTTGAGCAAGAAGAAGAAGAAGAAGAAATTGCTTCATTGAGAAGGTACATGATACCCAATCATCTTTAAAGTGTTGTTGTTATAAAACTTCGTTTGGGTTAAAATCTATTGATGGTGGTTTTTAGTTCTGGGTTAAAATTGTAAAAACTTTGCATTTAATGTGCCGTCACTCTGCAAAGAAACAAATCCATGTAAAAGTGATGAGTGTTCAACCTCTCCACTGACGCATTTATTGAGCAACTCAATACATTCACATGAAATTTATCCAGAATGGTGCATGTAGCAACAATCCCAGATATTCCGTAAATTTCGGCACCCTGTTATATTATTCAATTAATATAAGTTTCTTTGAATGCTTTTTGTGCTATGTTCCCCGGCTGAACCCTTAATATTGATATGTCATGACAATTTGTGTTCACTCGCAGCAGAGTAGCACGAATTTCCAAGTATCAAGGTTAAGGTCCTTGCATAAAAGTACTCAATCGGAAAGCATACTGCTCTCTAGCAATAAACTTAAAGAACTCTGTGTCGACACACATAATTCAATCAATTTTGTGATAATTCACAAGATTCAAATATTAACCTGATTTGCAAAAATTAGGGTTTTGCGCCATGCGTAGTATATTAGACCCCGTTGGTCGAAACCAAGCTTAGGTAAACTAGGAAATTAATCCGTCACGGATTAGTAGGTGCAGAATCCTACCCAGAATCAGAAAGCAAGGAATAAAAGGATCCGCGGAATAGGAGAAGCAATAAAGGGAGGTGTGGCCATTCCATAGGCCAGACGACGCCGCCTGCAAGTGGCCACACCCCATGTTGCCCGACAGACCCTTGTTTCATGTCGACCAATCAGGTCGCCTTAAACCCGCCATGCCGCACACGAGTTGTGGCTGGGCCCATACTTTCCGACCCTATTTCCCATCGATCAATCAGGTCGCTTTAAATCCGCCAGAAGTGTGGCCACGCCCATGCTTGGACGGTCCCTTTTTCTATTGACCAATCAGGTCGCTCTAAACCTGCCACAGTGTTGAAAAAGGCAAATGGCACCAGATGGTCACAAAGCAATTGGCTTTCCAAAAAACGCGCCAACATGCTAATGGCATGCCAAACGTGCATGCCAAATGTGTCATTTCGCTCCGGCGTGCTAGTGGCATGACAAACATGTCACACCGCACCAATACGCTAATTGGCATGCCAAACATGCCAAACGTGCCACTTTGCCGCAGCAGCATGCCGAACGTGTCAACGTGCTATAAATAGCACGCCTACGTGCTAACCCACCTTCTGTTCGTGGTCAACGCCATAACAGACTTCAATTAGGGTTTCCTAATCGGGAACACGACTTTGCTTTAGTGGCATTAGTCGAAACCCTAATTTCCAGTTGTGGCCCAAATTCCATCACTTTGGCCCCACAACATACCACGAGCCATGTGGGACCCGACAAACCCTAAAAGCGGCGCCATACTATAATCACCCGTGGCCATCCTTGCGCCTGTGGTTATTCCCATATTATGGCCTGCCATAATTCCTTTAATGTGGCCATGGCACTGATTGCATAAAGATGCCACCGTGTCGCGGTCATGACACACGCGCTAATTAGGGTTTCGATATGCCAAACCCTAATTTGGCTAAAGTTACCACGCCAACCAAGTCAAGTAATTCTCCTAAGGCCTTAAGTTTGATATAGCAATAGGGCCAATGTTGCGGAAGCCATATTTGGGTCTAACACCAATATGCCAAAATAGTTGTCGCGGCTACATCAGGCGCCACTATGCCACTGACATGCGTTAAATATGCCATCATACCATCGGCATATGCCAATAAAGCCACTTTGATATTACCAGATGCCAAATGGAATGTGGCCATAATCAACGGCCACCCTTTCTCACAGGCCACAATCTCGGCCGTCCAAATTCGCCACAGAATTGACAGGCCTGTGGCAAGTTTTAGGCGACCATCCAAGACAAGTCTATCTGCTACTTAGTTGGCATATGACTTACACATGGCTATCTGCTACTTAGTTGACATACAATTAATCATAATAGCTAAGTCTTGCATACAAGACTCGTTCAACAATCTGCTACACATTTTCCACGAAAATGCTCGAGACATCAAATATGTCACAAACTGGGGGATGCTCATCAGGATATTGGTCTGGCGGTTTACAGCGTGCGGCGTGCAACACACCCATTATAAGAAAGTGTCAAAAAGCAGGGCAGTTAGTGGCCGCAAGAAATAGTGGGTGTAAACTGTCCAGTTTCCTTCATAGTGGGAACGTGGTTTCTGGCATTTACACATGACCCCACTTCTCCATCACTCAATCACTCCCACTTTCTACGAGATCAGGGTGCGTTCAATTATGACTTGTATAAATAGGTTTTACCTATTTCAACAAAACGACAAGTTTTGGTGAGAACAACAACACAATATCCAGAAAAATACCAAAGAACTGATAGCTTTCATTCCGCAAGCCAGTTCCAAATTCTGATACAAGTCATAAAATAACAACACCTTCAGAATTAACCATTCTGGTCTCAACACCTTCTTCTTTTCCCTTCCTAAGATCAACCCTTCTCCTTCACTTTGTGACCGAAGCAAGACTGGAACGACCATTTCTTGGTTTAGGCCAGGATTGTACAGATTGATCTCTCGCATCTAAAGTACTCCCGTGCAGTGCATTTGTTTTAGGTTTAGATTTGTTTCTCATCCACACACTCAAATTTACCAAAACCAGAAGAAACAGTTTTTACCCACAAACATAATCATAAACTGAAACTTCAATCCACTTCCGGCTTGTGTTCATGATGAACATCACACTGTTTTTTTTTTTTTTGTGTCGGCATGGTTTTTAGGATGAATACCATGCCGATACTGATGCCGGCATGGTTTTTAGGATGAATATCATGCCGATAATTGCTATTTCAGACAAATTTTCCGTATGTTTTTGTCCTCAAACCGGCACGGTACACTTGGAAATCGACCATGCCGGCACTACTACCGGCATGCTCGATAATGAACTTTATGTGCCGGCAGTGTACTTACAATTTTAAAATTGAGGGATATTGTGTATCGGCATGGTGAAAGTATGAATACCATGCCGATTTGGTCACTTCCGGCATGGTATTCATACTTTTACCATGCCGACACTGAGTTTTTCAGGCGCAACAATGGTGAATTCAATGAAAAAAATCAAATTTCAATACATTAATACCTATATATGAATAGATGGAGTACTTATATGTTCAACTTGTTTACTTTCCTGGGTTGGTTCTTCACCTAAACCTTCATGATCATAAATATCTTGATTTGATATTGTTGCACCAACAAATTCAATGATAATGATTTATTATATTGATTATCAAACTAATCTATTAACTTAACTAATTATATTTAACCACTAAACATGATTAGTAAGGGATAGATTAATAATTATATGAATTGTCCGGATGGGGGTGACCTTGATTTACTATTTAAATCCCGTTTTTATCATTTTTTTTTGTATCCCCAATTGCGCGTTCCATAATAAGTGCCTTTCATATGATTTAAATTTTTGAGTTTACTGAAGTGAACTTTTTAATGTTTCATATTCATACTTCACTGCTAAGGTTCAAATAGGAAATGAATTCAGAAATGAAGTTAAGTCGAGGGATTTTCCAGAATTCATAAACTAATAGAGGGTATACAAAAATGTGTGAGGGTGCTTGTACACATGTGAAAACTATGATTTTTGCTTTTGAACTTCAAATATCATGCATGGACACATGTGAAAGTGGAACGACACATGTGTAGACACCCAAATAAACAAAAAGACACATGCGTAAATACATATGAAACTTATACTTCAACGAGCATCAAGTATGTTACAATAATACTCCCTCCGTCCCAAATTAAATGACCTAATTAGTTTTAAATTGTGTCTCAAAATAGATGATCTATGTCATCAAATGATGAGATATTTCTAAAATTACCCTTTTGATTGATTATTATTAGTATAAGAATTATGTATAATTTGATAGCCATGTTTATATTCGTTATGTAGGTGTTTTAAAATATTTTTAAATGGTGCAAAATTTACGAATATCCGTCGTATAGTTTGAGAGATAAATCATTTTTAAATTTTACTAGTAATTATCCTTAAGGATATAATTGTAAAAAACACTTAAACATTCTCCTCTTCCCTTCTTTCCTTAAGAATTATGCAAACTACACCTAAGTCATCTAATTTGGGACCGAAGGAGTATTAAAGAACGATAAAAATGTGGAAAACCAGAAACAATGATGCACATATTTGTTGACGTGAAACATTAATGTGGTGAAAAACCCGAAAACCTAGTCTAATTACAGAAATTTACGAAGAGAAGTTGGAGTTGTACATATAATACCTAACAACAATACAAACTCATCAATGGACTATCCTTTTTGCCGTATTTAAGGATTCTGCCATACATATATTTGTGAAGGGGCAACGATCTAGCCTTACTTGTTTCACTTTGTCGCTTCACCATTGCACGACCGCGGACTATACTTTTGGTTTCCTTTGAAAGGATTTTCTTTTTACCTTGTCGTTGCTCAAAAGATGAAATAAAGTTTTAAAAAGTTACTTTCTTGTACGATCTCCTTGAGGATTTCAGTATCCCGTTTGTCTGACTTATGTAGAATAAACTTGACCTTTTAATTTATTTTTTTCTTACTTACTTGGATTAAAGTTATCTAATATCTAAGATTTTTCATTATATCAAAAAGACATGCGAAGATAGTTTGTAGATTCCCTTAGGGTTTTAAGTCGTATTGGTCGACATGGATGCGAAGTGGGATAAAGTTGATGCCAATACTTCTTTTGAGAATCTTCAAATATTTCATGAGTTTCTTGTAATCTTTATCGATTCACTTTTATGAAATTGATTCTGGTTTGCATCCATGCAAGAGGGTTTGGCTAATACGTGCTTCTAAGTTACCCAAATAAACTCTTTCTTTCAAATGGTTCATATACTATTGTACTCCATAAACCACTTCTTGAACACATCATATAATTGTGAAATTGTACTTGTAGAGTACTTTAATTTCTAAATCTCCAAGTTGTTATGAAACTTTAAAATATGTTTTCTCAATGTAGATCTCCGTTATCATGTGGTGGGGGAATAATCTTTATCATGTCAATGTCTTCAGTCTTGGGCTTCAAATCTTGAGAACAATTTCTTTGTCTTATCAGTACCTAAAGATTTCCTAAGATCACTTATAAATTTCAAAGACTCACTTGATCGTGAAACAAGGCATGTACTTGTATAACCATGGTTTCGTTATTCCAAGTACTGACAATTACTTCACCACTTCATTTGACAAACAAAAAGTGTCGAGTATATACCTAAAATACTGATTAAATAATATCTCAAATATGATTGGGTAACCTTCAAGTACATGGTCATTTATACTTCAAAAGATCTAGGGCATCATAATTTTTTTTTAATTTTTGTTTGATTTTCTAAAGTTTTGTTGGCGGTAGGAATAAGGTAATGCTGGTGGCAGAGATGTTGTTGGTTTTGGTGGAAGATGAAGGTTTGACTTACACAGTTAACACTTTTCTTAGTTTGTGTCATTGTCAAAAGTCAATAGGGATGAATAACATTATTATATGCTAGAAAAGTGAAGACATGTTATATAAATATGAATGAACCACATAGATGATTACGATAGATTACTTAAATGGTTATTAATATCTAGGACTTGAGTTTAAAATCATCGAATTATACACTGGATACTTTAAAGTAATAGTGTAAGGGAATGTATTTGTATGTGAAAACGTACCTCTTTGTGATAATATTATCTTCTGTTTATCTCTCTTAACAATGATAGACCTCCAAACCCCTTAAGACTGGGGTTGCAGATTACTCTAGCCACTTCAGTGACTTTATTCAAGTTAAAAAACCTAAGAAATAGTTGGATCATCATATGATTCAGAGACTTTTATAATAACAAATATCTTAATTGGTTTGGTTTTAATAGAATCCAAAAATAGTCATTTAACTTTGTTGTAATAAGTTTGGTTCAGTTCTGGTATGATACATGGAATAGTCATATCTTATTCTCCGATATGTAGTTATAATTGTTGCAATTCATTTGTCTTTGATGTTAGTGTAGTAGTGATTTTATACCATCATAAGTTTTTATTTTAATTTTAATTCGGTTTTCAACATCGATACAATTTAGTTTTACTAATAAAAAAAAGTCTTAAAATCATCAATATCTGAAAAAATATTTTGATTAAACAAAAATGACCAACAAAAATAAATATCATCAGTGGGTTGGAATTCCCCACAATCAGACAATAATTGTTAATTGGCTAGATTTAAAAATTATTTCCAACTATTTAATTTATGGATTTGTATAACTTGGAATAACTTATGACTAGTCCCCATATAAAGGGTGCAGAAAATTAGAACACATTACATTTAGCATTTATACCCCTGATTATCATAATTGATTTAGGCCTTATATTTTTACCACAAATCCCATCGTCGACTTGCAATATTGAGGGGTATATGTCGTTTCCAAACGAAATTTTACTGGAGTTGGTGAAACCAAAAATGATGTATGAGTTGGTTTTCATCTAAATTTTTTTACTGAAATTTTACTAATGACACTCTTTTGACATTCTTCTTATTCCATTAATACTCTTAGTTTTATCATTTATCAATTGATAGAAAATTTTCCTTTTAAACGGTTGATCGATTAATTATAGTATATATTTTATTTTTATTATGAATTTTGGAAAGCATTCCAGATATCACAAGATCAAAGTATAAAAATCATGAAAAGTTGGGATAATAGTGTTGGTGACACCCTAAGCAAACTCCAAACTCTTAATAAAAACCTCACTAAGTGGAGTAAAGCTACTTTTGGACCAATGTTTTAAGACTCGGATCGGACGTCGACCGAGTAAAACCACCGGGTCAGAGTCAACTGGTTTAACCAGTGGTTCAACCGGGGATCACTGGGTCAGTTAAATAATGCTATATATATCACACGATATGTATAATATTCCTTGCACCTTTTATCCGCACCGTTGATGATAAGTTTTTCCGCGATGAGAAGCACCTTCTTGCCTCCACTGAAACTTGTGAGGAACAGATTCAATATGAATACATATACACCCATAACAGTACCAGGAGGAGCTTTTGTTACACATTAGATATTTGATTAACTTGGTTTCACGAGAAGGATTCAATTAGGTGAGTATCATTCAACTAATCAACTACTTGATTTGGCAGATGAAGATGATGGGGTTAATATCAATGGGGATAAACTTAAATATCTTAGAAATTGAATGGATCACGGCAATGATTTTGGGTTTCCTATTGTTCTTCTAGTCTTAGGTTTTTTGAGCTTCTGATTTCCTTACATAGCATCCTCCATAGATCATAGGTACTTTGAAATCTAACGAAAACCTTGATTTTTCTGTCGGAGATTATCATTAATTTCTCAATTGAAAGCCACCCCCAAATTGTTTAGCTTCTTGGAGAGAAAAGAGAAGATTAAGAAAAATCAACTAAAAACTCCCCCAAACTGTTTAGTTTCTACGAGATTCAAAATAAATAAATAATAATAATAAGAAAAAGAACGCAACCTGGTGAACCAGGTAAAAACCCAGCTGGGTCGGTGGGTTGGACGGTTGGACCGTCCGGTTCAGATGGTTCACTGGGTTTTTTAACAGATTACTGGGTCAAGGGTAACTCAATCCATTTTTTACTGGTTCACCGGTTGAACCGGCCGGTCCGGTCCGGATTTTAAAACATTGTTTTGGACATGTCACATGGGTACTTGAAGCCGAGAGGAAAAATCTACTTGACATTCAATCTAAATCTCACGTGTATGATAGATATTAGAGAGGAAGAAAAAATTGTGCACGACAAGATCAATATTCTGATACAAAGAGAGAGAATGTTTTGGGAGCAAAGAAATCACAAGATGTGGATACCCAACATTGATAAAAACACCCAATTGTTTCACCTTTGGGTTCTTCACAGAAGGAGTAAGAGCATAATAATCGCTTTAAAAAATGAAGAAGGCACTGGATTTCTAATGTTGAGGCTATTAAATCAAACTTAATCTCCCATTTTCACCATATTTTTTCTAAAGATACATCTGTTTGTTTCCAAAATTTCAGATTGGAGAATGACAAAAGATTGAGCAGAGATGAATGCATGTCTCTAGCAGCGATGCCTACAGAAAGAGAGATCACTAACATCATCAAGAAGATGGATTTGCTTAAGGCTCCAGGACCAGACGGGTATCCATCTATATTTTACAAGAAATATTGGCACATTGTTGGCGAGGCTATGGTGAAATTAATTCAAGATTGTTTCAGAAATGCATCGCTACCTCCAGGTTAGAACCATTCATATTTAACTCTTGTACCCAAAGTAAAAATCCAGAGAACCAATCCAAAGAACCATTTGTAAAGAGTTTCAACTCAATTATGAACTGTAGAAGATTAATTAGGTCAAAATTGTGAAAGAGTGTGGGCGGGCTCCTTGCAAGCCTAAGGGACGACCTTGGTCGGTCAAGGTGGCATGCCCGTGTCACCATAGTTTCCGTGTCTCAGTCCTAAGAATTTTGGTATTTTCTGGTGCACGTTTGAGCAATATTTTGGATTTTCAGAAGAGTTTGGTCTTGACTGAAACTCTCGAATTTGTTAACAAGATGCACCCGAATGCATATGTACATTTTGACAGAAAAATAGGTTTTGGCCTAGATGCATCCGAGTGCAAAATATATACTCCCTCCGTCCCACTATTAGATGACCTACTTAGATTCAAATTTTGTCCCACTATTAGTTGACCTATCTCATTAAACAAGGGATATTTCTAAGATTATCCTTTTGATTGATTATCGGTAGTATAAAAAATATGTATAATTTAATATCCATGTTTATATTCGTTACGTAGGTATTTTAAAATGTTTTTCAATGATATAAAGTTTACGAAAATCCATGGTATAGTTTGAGAGATAAATCAATTCTAAATTTTACAAATTATTATTCATAAGGGTATAATTGTAAAAAAATACTTAACAAATACTCCCTTTCATTCATTGCCTAAGAATTGTGCAAACTTGAACTAGGTCATCTAATAGTGGGACGGAGGGAGTATTTTTTTGATTTTTTTTGTTGTTCTTCTTATTTTTCTTCTTTAATACTTGTTTTTGGTTGATGCTTTGATAGTGAATGTGATGGTAATGGTGGTGGATTTATTGCTCGAAATCATGAAATAATAATTTTGGTTATGTATAATATATTGTCGGTGGTTACTCGGATAAACTAGATATATCTGCGAAGTACATAATATGGATTCGAGTGCGTGATGTATAGTTTTGACGTGAAATACGTTTTGGTTGGTTACACCAGAATGCATGATGTATATTTTTTCGATTTTTATAGGAAAAATGTTTTGGCCAGGTTGCACGTGGGTGAATAGTGCATATTCTTATAGAAAATAAAATTTGGCGAGGTTGCACCTGGGTGCATAATAGATATTTTTATATGAAATAAATTTTGGCCAAGTTGCACGTGGGTGCATAATGCATATTTTTATATGAAATAAATTTTGGTCAAGTTGTACCCGGGTGCATCATGTATCCTCAGCCTGGTTTAAAATAATATTTTTTTTTCTTATTTCATAGCAATAATGGATATTGTTTTGTAGAGATTTTCAAGACCTTTCCAAAAATGTATATTTTATTAAAATCCGACTTATATTTCGGAAGTTAATACTTTTTTCGTGATTCATTTTAAATTAAAGAAAGCAAATAAATAGGAAAGAGAAAATGATAAAGTTTAAAGTAAAAAGTATATGTGACTATTTCTTTTATGTCTTTTTCACCCATACCTATATTTTACAAGTCCACTACTCCCATACTTTATGGGTTTTGAAAAATGACTCATTTTCCGGTTTCTTTTATAGTCAAATTGCATCAGTGTTTTGTTTTTCTTCGATCAGCCCTTCCCACCGGGGAACCGGTGTTCTAATTTATCCATAAAGGGACGACTTCTCTCTCTTCTTTCTCTTTCTTGACATAAAAGGGAGGCCACTTCTCTACTCTTTTTTCTCTAATATCAAATGAAATGAACAACAACAAATTAGGAAAAAATATAAAAAAGTGACTACAATAATTAGTTTTCTTAGTTATTGTGCAAACCAACCAAGCCTCTTTTTTAAAAACGGAAGGAATATTACTCTGGTAAAATAAAAGATCATCCATACTCTCTTATTTATCTGAAATGGACGTATATATTGTTATAACCCCGAATATCTGATTAACACCGGTGGTGATGTGGTGTTGCACTAATATGTGGATAGAGAATACATCTCAATTATTACCTCTATTTTATTCATTTATTTACTATTTTTCTTTCTTTATTGTCTATGTCCATATATGCCTTGCTATTTGCAGACACATCGTACCACTTTAAGGCACACACGATCATTTGAACACACCCTAGAATCGTCCAATGATATTATGAATGACATCAAACTCTACTAAGTACGTACATTTTTATTGTATTTTTGAAGCATATTAAGACGTTAAGGGAAAAGCTGTTACATAAATCACCTGGACCTGGTGAAAGGTAATGATCGAACAGATTTTTTAACCATGAATGAATAAGCTTCTCACTCGAACATCTCAAATCAGACTGCTTTGAGATAGAAGAATGTAGAGTGATTATGCTCGTCAATATCCCAATCCAATACCCATTGAGACTAGATTCTGGTTCTCTATATATGCGTTAGTGGAGTTACATGGGACCTCGATCATGTAAGCATATATATATATTCAATACTACCTACCTAACTTTGATCTTTAAATAAGTGTGAAACTCTCAGCAGTCAACAGAAATTGTGTTTGTTATGCCTCTCACGACCTTCTCTTGGCGTATCTAGTTTAGGAGCAGGCAATTGTGACACCCAAACCACCCACACTTTTATTTGTCTAACCCTACTTGAAAAAAAAAAAAGATATCCACCAATATAAGCACAATGCTTATTCACAAGGAAAGGTCAGTCAATCTTCCGCTACTAAGCCATGATTTGCCCACGATCGAAAAGGAAATGGATTTAACTATCAGAAAAGAAAAAGGTTAAGGGTTCAACCAACATTCAACAGGGTTGAGAGGATTGATAGCCTTGATAGGTGCAAGTAGAAAGCTAATTGGTTTGGTGCTCCATTTTTGTGGCATTCTTGCACACGGGCCATGTTAACCTTTTGTGTGTACATATGTCTCCGCAGAGAAGGCCTAGTGCTTTAGTATAAACCCTTCTTCTCCATTGAAATGATAATATGTAACTTTCGGAATGATGGCTGTGACTTGTGATGCATGCACATTGCTTCTCTCTAATATTTTTCTTTTCTTTTTAAAGCATAATTAGTAATGTCAGTACATATTTTTCTGTTGAAGCATCATTAGAAATATCTTTCGGTATTAACTTATAGTATTAAGTTATGTGCAAGTATAACCCTGGAGTGACTTGTGAAAGGTTGACCCTGGCCTTCAAATTTAACCAAGGCGATTAGGTTTTGACCTCTGGTTTTCTGGTTTTTTTCGTCGGTTCTCATGGCACCACCGTCTGGTGGTGGTGCTATATCTTCTTCTAATGTGCTTCTTCCTTCTTCATTTTCTCCCACGGTGATTGAGGGATCTTCTTTGGGAGGTAGTGTGACTGATGGATCTAATATTGATGCTGTTATGGAATAGTTTCCTCCACTTCCGTCTTCTGGTGGAGGAAATCCTAATTTGGAGACAAATAGAGTTGAATCTGGTACTTGCAAAGGATCTTGAGCAGAGATGGCTTCCAAAGCGAATAGAGAACAACAAACGAAGCCGGAGGAATTAGGATATCGAGCTTCACAACTATTTAATGGTAAGAAGGAAGCGATTGTTTCTTTTTCTGATTTTGAAGACAATATTAAGCAATTTGAGAATTTAGTTGTTGGTTCTTTTGTTGGTCGTCGATTGCTTTTTTATTTTGTGAAGAATTCTCTTACGCATATTTGGAAATTAAAAGGTCAGGTTCATATGATTCTTCACAGTGATTCTACCTTTGTGTTTGAATTCAATAATGAAGATGATAGACAAGCTGTTTTGGAAAGAGGTCATGTTTATATTGCTAACAGATTATTTCTGATTAGACCATGGTCTCCTTTAGTGGAGCAAGTGGTGGAGGATTTGAAAACAGTTCCTGTATGGTTTAATTTGAGGAAAATTCCTATGTTTATGTGGAATCCAAAAGTTATAGGTATTATTGCTAGTTTTCTGGGTATACCATTGATGACAGATAAGAAGACCTATGAAAGATCAAGGATGAACTTTGCAAGAGTGTGTGTGGAGGTAGATACTTCATGTGATTTCCCTTCTGAAATTCCTGTAGTTATTGATGGAAAAGAGGCATTTAGTGTCCAGGTGGAATGTCCTTGGAAACCACCAAAATGTGATAATTGTATAATCTTTGGTCATAATGAAGCTCATTTTCCAAAAGCTCAACAGTATGAGCAGTCTTCACAAAAATCTCAAGGTGCTGGCAAGGTGCAGAGAACTGAATGGGTTATTAAAGCTAATAAGAAGAATGTCAATGTGGAACCTCAAGTAACTTCTTTGGTGGAAGGTATTGTTGAGGATATTATTGAGGACCAGGTTGTAGGAGAGGAAACAGAAGTCATGGTGGATGTTGTTTCACCAATTGTTGAAGAGATAAATCAAGTTTCTAGGAAGAGATTATTTGGAAATTTGGAAACTCCTATTAAACCTGTTTCAATGGATCCCATTACTTCTGAAAAGATTACTGAAGTTCCTTCTGGATTACAAACAAAAAATACCTTTGAGGTTTTAATGGAGGTTACTTCTGCTATTGAAGAAGTGGAGAAGAATTTGGGAGATTCTAGTAGTAATATTAAGGCAGCTGAAAATATTGATCCTAACCTGGTTAAGGAGCATAGTTCTTTTTCAGTTATTGAAGGTAATACTTCTAAAAGTCATTTGTCTAAGAAGAACCAAGTTTCTAAAAGTGTTAAAAGTATTCACCAAAGGGGATCATATTTAAAGAAATCTGCTAGAGGGAGAAAGTCTAAACCTATAGTTGATAATGAAATTTAATCTTGGTTGTTGGAATTTAAGGGGATTGAATGATCCTCTTAAACAAATAAAAGTTAGGAACTTCATTAGGAATAATAATATCTCTATAGTAGGTATTTTTAGAGACTCATGTTCAGAGTCTTAATAAAGAGAGAATAAGAAGGTTTATTAGACCTGATTGGGCTTTTGTTGATAACTATATTAATAATGATTCTGGCAGAATTTGGGTAGGTTGGAACCCCTTGGAGGTGCAAATTCAAGTTACTCAATCTTCCGATCAATTTATTTTGGTGGAAGTGATTACTAGTAGAAACCTGAAGTTTATAGTTTGTTTCATTTATGGAAGTAATGATGCAAGAATTAGGGAACAAATGTGGTCTGACATTAAGGGATACACTGATTTTTCCTATGCTCCTTTATTGGTTGTTGGAGATTTTAATTTTATCCTTTTTTCTCATGAGAAGGTGGGTGGTAACTTGAGTCCACAAAATTATCTTGATTTTTGAATTGCACACAAGAGAGCCATATTTTTGATCTTCCTTTTACTGGTTCTTTTTACACTTGGACAAATGGCCATACTGATGATATGAGAATTCTCTCTAAGTTGGATAGGGGTTTACTCAATATGGAATGGATTACTAATTTCCCTGATTCTAAGGCTGAGTTTCTAGAAGCGGGTATTTCAGATCATTCTCCAGTTGTGGTTTCTATATTTGAGAACAGATATCATGGTCCTCCTCCCTTCAATTCTTCAATTTTATGACAGAGGAAAGTGATTTTCTGGATTTCGTTCAAAATGCTTGGTCTACTCCTATGAGAGGTAACCCTATGTTTATTTTGGTTACCAAAGTTAAGAGAGTCAAAGCTGCAATTATTCAGTGGAAGAAGGAAAGATTTAGGAATGTTTCTCATCAAGTTGAAACTACTAGAAATGATTTGAAAGAGATCCAACAGCATATCCAAGTTCATACTTTGTGTACTGAGTCAGCTGTTAAGGAGAAAATTGCTATTCAGCGTTTTGCAAAGTTGTCAAGATATGAAGAATCCATTGCTAAAAGGAAATCTAGAGTTAAGTGGATGGATCTTGGGGATTCAAATACTCATTTTTTCCATAACTCTTTAAAAGAGAGGTATTCTAGGAATAACATTCTTACCTTGATGTCTAGAGATAATAACAAGAAGATGCTGATATTGCTTCCAAATGTATTGACCATTATATTTCTTTATTTGATGATGCTGAGAATCCTTTTATAGAAGATGCTGATACTTTTCAAGATATTCAGTTTGATCATATTCTTAAGGAGGAGGATCGAAACAATTTGATTAAGCCTATTACTAGGGATGAAGTAGTGGTGGCCTTATCTTCTGTTGGTTCTAATAAGATTCCAGGGCCTGATGGTTTCTCTAGCTGGTTCTTTAAATTCTGCTGGAGCATTGTGGGAGATGACTTTACTGCAGCTGTTCATAATTTTTTTCAAGAGTGCTAAGCTTCTTAAAGAGGTAAATAACACTTTCTTAACCCTTGGCCAAGAAAGACAATCCTAATTCTATTCTGGATTTTAGGCCTATTGCCTGTTGTAATGTCTTGTATAAATGTCTGACTAAGATAATCTCCTTAAGAATGAAGCAAGTGCTTGGAAACTCGATTAACATTAACCAATCTGATTTCATTTCGGGAAGATCTATCCAAGATAATGTCTTGTTGGCCCATGAACTTTTAAGGAATTATCATCGTTCAAATGGCATGCCTAGATGTGCATTGAAAATTGATCTAAAAAAGGCATATGACACTGTTAGCTGGAGATCCATTGTACTTTCTCTTGAGAAGTTTTGTTTTTCCCCTTTATTCATTGAGTGGATTTATTGTTGTATTTCTTCTGCAAGATATTCTATTATGATAAATGGTTCCCCTTATGGGTATTTTGGAGCAAAGCGTGGGCTACGACAAGGATGTCCTTTGTCACCCTATTTGTTTGTCATGGTGATGGAATATTTGAGTGTTTGTCTGCAACAGCAAGTGAAATCTGGTGATCTAGGTCTTCATCCTAAATGCTTTAATCCCACTATCACTCATTTATGTTTTGCTGACGATGTGTTAGTCTTCTTCAAAGGTGACTTGAGATATTCTCCTGCCTTGCATATTGCTATCAAGAAATTTAGTGCTTGCACTGGGTTGGAGGTGAGTCAAGAAAAAACTGCTCTGTTTCATTCTTCTATAAATATGGTAAACTTGCAGAATATTATTTCTTGTTTGGGTTGTATAGCTGGTGATCTTCCTGTGAAATATTTAGGCTTGCCTTTACTTTCTACTAAACTTTCTTTCAAGGACTGCATTCCTTTAATAGAAAAGGTCACCAATAGAGTTACGTCTTGGAAAGCTAAATCTCTAACTTATGGAGGTAGATTACTTCTTATCAAGAGTGTACTAAATTGTATGATTTTTTTACTGGATTTCTTGTTTTATTCTTCCCAAGAAAGTAATTAAATGTCTGAATTCTATTCTCAAAAGATTTTTATGGGGTGGAGCTGATTTGGAGAAGAAGACTAATTGTCCTATAAGCTGGTCTTAGATTTGTGTATCTTTTAAAGAAGGTGGTCTAGCTATTAGAGATTTACAAACAAATAATATTTCTGCTAGTATGAGATATATTTGGGACTTAGTCTCTGGAAAACATTCCCTTTGGACTGAATGGGTGAAAGCTAACCTTATTAAAGACAAATGCTTCTGGACTATGAATTGTCCCCAAGATGCATCCTGGAGTTGGAGAAATATTCTTAACCAGAGAGAAGAAGTTGCTAAATTCTTAAAAAGGAATATTGGTAATGGGATGGATACTTTTTTTTTATCTGGAAATTGGCACCCAAATGGTAGATTGGTGGATTGGGTCCATAGTGAAATTATTAACTCTGTTTTTCTTGGAAGGGACTGTAGTGTTTCAGAATATATTGAGAATGACAGTTGGAAATTACCTCACTCTAATGATCTATTCACATTTGATATTATCTCTCAGATTAGCTCAGTTTGTGTTGATTCTGGTGAACAAGATAGAGTTATTTCGGTGCCTAGTTCTTCAGGAGAATACACAGTTAAGGATACTTATAAATCTCTTCACATTTCTCAAGATTCCCTTAACTGGAATGGATTGGTTTGGTTTACAATGCATATTCTTAAACACTCTTTCATTACTTGGGTGGCTCTAAATCATATACTGAATACTAAAGATAAACTCATTCAATGGGGTATGGAGGTTTCTCCTAATTGTGTTCTGTGTGATCACCATATAGAAAATGAGGATCATCTTTTTCTGGAATGTCCATATTCTTCTCAGATTTGGTAAGGCTTATTAATTAAGCTAGGTTATGTTACTGGTCAAAGTGAAAACTGGAAAGAAGAGATCAGCTGGTGTGCTAATTCTTTCAAGGGAAAATCTGTCATCACTTCCATCAGAAAACTTATATTTAACAACTATGTTTATCATATTTGGAGAGAAAGAAATGCTAGAGTGTTTATAAATCAATCTAATTTTGCTGATCAGGTGAGCTGGATGATCACTTAAGCTATGAAACTAAAACTAGCTGCTCATAAAATTAAGGTTGAAGACAATCCTCAGAATAGACATTTTCTTACCCTGTGGAGTATCTCTTGTTCTTATCAGCTCAACATTGAATTAAGGTGTACTTGGATAATACCTGAAGGTGATACTGTCATGATCAATACTGATGGTTCTCTAGGTGATGGTTTTGGTGGTTTTGGAGCTATTATCAGAAACAACCCTGGAGATTGTCTGTGTGCTGTTGCAGGATCTGCTATGGAAGTATCTATTTGGGTCAAGAACTTCAAGGTGTTCTGGTGGGTTTGAAGGCAGCTATTTTCAAAGGTTTTAGAAGAGTCCATTTTGGAATGGATTCTATGGCTGCAGTGGTGCTATTGAATAGTAAGGACTCTACTCCTCCTTGGAATGTGCATTATATTTGGAGACAGATTGTTAGACTGAGAAAACAATTTGATTGGATCAAATTTGAACATATATACCGTGAGACGAATCGTGCAGCAGACCGGTTAGCAGGCATCTATCCTCCTTCTTCTTTTGTTTTTCTAGACTGGGTGAGTTTAGGAAATGATTTTGTTGTTATCCTGCATGAAGATAGCAGTCAAAAGGTTCACTATAGGATTTAGTTGGTTAGCTTGTTTTTTATTTTCTTTTTCTTTCTTGTTGGGTTGAGGGCCCTTTAATCCCTGCTGATCGTGTCAAAATTTAAAAAAAAAAAAAACTTATGTATTAAAACACATTAGTAATTGAACAAACTACAATCAAATGTCCATTAAAAAAACCCCTTTCCCATCTCCTCCCCCGTGTATCTATTTCTGAGCAAGGACTTCTAGCTTTTTTATTTTAGTTGGATTTAATAAGTGTAGTTGTTTTCTTTAGATCTAGGTTACTATTTATTTGATATGTCCTTTTATTTTCAGGTTAGTTTTTCGTTTTAGCGATTTTCGCCTTTTCTTTTTGTGAGATTCTTTCTACCGGTTAAATTTTGTTCGTGATTCGCTAATTTGGGTTTAAGTACTGTGGAGATTGACAAGGGTTTCCTTTGATTACTCTCTATAAGATGACATGTTTGTAGACGAGGAAAAACAATTTGCTGGTTTTTACGGAATTGAGGAGACGTCCGTGTGGAGACTCCTTGAACCAAGCGAAATGTTGAACCTCACACAGATGCTCTGCAAGAAGGGAGTGCTTTAAGTTCGAGAGATCAATCTGTAGGACTCCGGCCTAAACCAAGAACAATGGTCGTTCCAGAGTCAATTCAGTCACAAGAGAGGATGGGTTGATATGTATGAGGGAAGTTGAGAAATGTGTGGGATAAATGGTGATCTGAGATTGTAGGTGTGTTGTGAATTTAGCGTGAGAACGCTTTGAATAATTTAATTTTACTCAATTGAGAGTGATTGCTCAGACGATGAGTTCGTGCAGACAAAAGATTGTCTGTATGAACTTGCCGAGAAATTCCTTGTTTAGAAGAATGTTCGAGTATCCGAATCTTGTCCTTTCAATCATGATTCATAGGTCTTTTTATATTACTAAATTAAAAACACCATGATCCCATGAAGTGTGACAGTTGCTGGAATCAGAGAGTGGGGAAGTGGGAAATCGTGTTAAAACCAGTTGCTCATCGTGCGGAGACTTGGTTAATTTTCAACCCACAACTTTGCTGACTCTTCCAACTGATTGCACGACTTGCTCACATTCTCGTCGTGGGTGAACACACGTGCCGTAGACCGCCAGACCAAAACCCTAGTTAATATCCCCCCATGTGACACGATTGATATCTCCTGATTATGGAGTTAGTTGTTGACTTTATGGGACGATGAGTCCATGTATTGCTGAGTTGAACATGATTTGCAAATGTTCTGAAACTCATGAATTAAATATGTCTGCTGAGACGAGGTATTATTATGTTGATTACCTAAGACGAGCAAACTGTGTTGCTGAATTGTTGAATATTGATAGCTGAACCAATATTCTTGAATCTGAGCAAATATTGCTGGTTCGAGCAAATATTGCTAATTCGAGCAAATATTGCCGGTTTGAGCAAATATTGCTCATTTGATGAATCTTTGGTAGCAGGACCAAATAAAATATTAATTTAAGATACTGACTGCTAGGTCGAGTATAATAAATAAAAATGTTGATCATGGAATCAACATAAAATTATCAGTTTTTTAATCTGCTAAGAATCATGTTTTTGCAGAGCCCTGGATTCAAAAACCCTAATTTTAATGAAATGATGATTTATTCAAAATCAACTGCCGAGTGAAGCAGGGACCGGCTGCATGGGATGATAACTTCACCATGTAACGCCCAAATGCTCGAATGAGCAAAATACCAAAGTCTCTTGAGGACCAGTTGGTGAAAGAATGATTAAATGCTGGTTTAATCATTTATTAAAATAATGCTCGTGTGAGCGACAGATAACAAAACCTAGCCATGAAAAGATGAGGGACCAAGAGGTCATGGGACCGGCTCTTGGTGAACGTTGGACCAATTGATGGTCGTTTGAGCAAACCCCCAAATTGTTTGGAAAGAGTTTGAATCTAATATGAGCAATTGAGCAAATTAGGTTAAAATCATTAAAACGTGTGGGACCGGTTGTTTGCAAGCCTTAGGGTCACCCTTGGTCGGTCAAGAGGATGTGCCCGTGTCACCATAGTGTCCGTGTCTCAGTCCTGAGAGTTTCAATATTTTCCGATGCGCGTTTGAGCAACATTTTGAGAAAATATGCAGAATCCAGGGTTTTGCTAAAATTAGGAAAAATACATAAGATGATGAAAAATAATAAATAAAATAGGGAATTGCAAGGTGTGGGACCGGCCACGGCTAGGGCATGGACGGCCGACTGACAAGCACGGTCCCACACTTTTCCCAGTGTTATGTAATTTTGCGTATTTTCTCTGAATTGAGGGAAATCCCATGAAACCGGAGAGTTTTATGAAATTAGGGAACTTCCATGAGATGAGAGAAATAAAATAATAATAAAATAGGGAATGATGGATTGTGGGACCGGCAATGGCAAGGCATGGCCGACCGGCCAACGTGCACGGTCTTAGGGCACTCTTCCCAATTTTATGTAATTTTCATGATTTTAGAGAATTTTCATAAAATCAGAGAGATTTGTTGAAACCAAGGTATTTTGTTGAAATCAGGGAGTTTTCATGGAATGAGCAAAACAAAACAAATAACAATAATAGAATAAGAGGCGTGTGGGATCGGCAAGGGCATGACCGGCCGGCTAGGGCCCAGTCCCACGAGTTTTCTTAATTTTATAATATTTTTCATGGGTTTAGGGAAAATTCATAAAATCAGGGAATTTTCATGGTTTTAGGAAAAATTCATGAAATCAGGGAATTTTTATTGATTGAGAGAAATAATAAAATAATGGGGACATCCGGCCACGGCTAGGGCATGGCCGGCCGGCTGGTGCTCGGTCCCGTGACACCTTTCCCTAATTTTATTATTTTCTTGGCATAAAAAAATATCATGAGATTAAAGAATTTCCTTGAATCGAAGGAGATTTGCTCGAACGAGAGAATTTTCATGAGATCAGGGAAAAGTAATAAAATATGATAAAATATAAAATTGGGCGTGGGACTGGTCACGGCATGACCGGCCGGCTGGTGAGCCCAGTCCCTAGCGCCTTTGCTAATATTTTATTATTATTATTTTTCCTTCCTATTTTGCATAGGTTCATCGTTCATTCGTATTTTTGAAATGCTCGTTTGCGTATTCAAATGCTGGTCTGTGCATTATTGCTAAGTACACTTGCACCATTTTAGTCAGGGCTTATTCGATGCTCAGATGCCTGTTTCGTTGAATATTTATCACTAACCCGTGGAATTCTGCTGGGAAGAACCACGAATTGAAATGACGAAATATAACGAAGAATTGTAGAATATTGCTGGATATTCAGGCGATTAGAGATAATTAACTGATGGCTCTATACTAGCAGGGCTTCCTATCTAGGAGCATTAATTATCTGAGAGTTGAGCAATATGAACTTGCTGGAGTATCATATTTCTCCTATATAGTCAGGGAAAACCTGGTTACATCCTGAAGACGTTGGCATGCTGTCTAGGAGCCGTCCAATCTTTCGATTATATATATAAATAATTACCGAAATTTCTCAGTATTCATGAGATGTGTCGTGGCCTCAGCTGGGAGACTACACATCTACAGATACTCTGAGAGACAACATTCTCAGTCAGAGATTTTATGGCATGAGCTTTCACGCTTTGTTGAGAGACATGAGTCTCAATACTCATACGATTGTTGGATCCGGAGTATGCATAATTATGGTTTTACGATTTTGCCCTTGTCGAATATCTACCATCTACATTAAGTCCCCTGCTTAGTGAGGAACAGTCATGTTCCTCAGTCAGCATTGAATGGTGATTTTCCAGATACAGACAAAAATAAGTAATTGAACTTAGTCATAAGATAAGATGTTACCGTATTTCGACCGAATGAGCAAACCATGGTTTGAGCGAAAATCCCAGTGGCATAATAGAGCGTTATCCGGTGAGCACAAATTTGTGTAGAACCGCCGATTCGATGGCGAGTCTTTGGTCGTTTTAGGATTCACGGGCCGGGTCCGACAAGGAAATCCTTATGAAATTAGGTTTTGGAAATAAAATTTGATATAAAAGGGAATTAATCCTTTTTTTTTTAATTTCCTCTCACCTTGGCCGACCATCATCTTCATAAATTCACCATCTCCCTCATGTCTCAGCAGGAGAAGAATTTTTTTTCGCCGGAGACGACCGTCATCGCCCATCGTCGGCCGAATTTCGGCCAACTCCGGCGCCGACCAGGTACGTCAATTATTTTTTTTTTTTGCTTTTTCTGTTTGTTCATGAGTTGTTGAAAAACCCTGATTTTATTTAAACGTATGTTCGTTCGATCATTAGTTCAAGAAACCAGCAATAGTCCCTAACTTGTGAGAGATTTTTCTTTTGAAATAGACCTGTATCCAGTGATAAAATTTTGTTTACAGCTTTCATGGAAACCAAAACTTTATCCTAAAAGAAGTGAGCTTTCACAAAACCAAAATAAACCTTCGTTTTAAAGAAAAACGCTCGTACGAAGGAAAATACATTTTTTTTATATGTAGCCGTGAAATATTATGCAAACTATGATGACATATTTTATTCACATGAGTTTGTCCTCATTAAAAAAATTGATAATTTACGTGAGTAATTCTCATTAATTATTGCTTTGCAAAATCAAAACGTGGGTTTTGAGTAACCCTCGAAATTAGACAACTTATTTATGATGAAATATTGTCTTGGTGTAAATTTCATAGTTCAGTTGTGGATGTTTATACTATGAAAATTGTGTCTATGATTTTATGAAAAATTGGTTTCGAAAATTAATAAAGCGAACTAATTTTGGAGTGTTAACCCTTGTGGCACAATCACTATTCGTTAGTGAAATTGTAAAGATGTAAGAGTTAAGAATTACCATTTTTGTAGATGTCTCCATAAGTATCTTGTTGGTGATGACGAAATACTGAAGTATAATGCTTTGTGCACATTACAGCTACTTCGCAAGGATGTCCGATTCTCAGGAAAATGACACTTCCAGTGATACGTGTATAGACGAGACTTCTATTATTGGTGATGAAGAAGAAGAAGCACCTGGAATAAAAAATGTTCCCAATATAGATGATGCATTCTTCGCGGTTCAGCAAGACAGTCTCAGAACTCCAGCATTACGCCTTTTGATAAATCCCAGAACGGTTATTCAAAAGAAGTTGGTGACTCCTCGAGCAGCTATTCGGTTTTTCCTTGAACGAGGACTTTTCCTTGCCTCAATTATAGAATTCAAACTCTCTCGACGACCTTTAAAGAAATTTTCTGGATGGGCAAGACACATGCTGGGTTTTCCTCGTGTCAGAGCTATGCTGGATAGAGCACAGGTTACCAGAGCTATTCAATCATCCGGAGATTTGTATATTTTTCATGATGCACGAGGTATTGTGGCCCTTCTAGCTCGCTGGTGCATTCCAACTCATACCTTTATTTGCAGCTGGGGAGAGTTTACTATTACCTTGGAAGATGTAGTTGCTTTATTGCATCTTCCAATCACAGGTAACTTTCCTGAAGAGCTTTCGACGGAGGAGAAATCAATTTCTAACACCTTAACAGTTGAGATGGAGAGAATTAACAAGGCTTATGGTAAAGGATGTTATGATCACTGGTTAACACACTGGTGGCCACGAGATGTCCCTCTCGATGAACCTGATGGTATGTTGTCTATTGCTGCTTTCTTGTATTTATGGCTGTCCAGGGACGTGTTCGAAGACGCTGGAACTTTGCTAAAGACGTTTGTAATCCCTTTTGCTATTAAGATGGCTCAAGGTGAACAACTTCCCATAGGTAGCTTATTCTTGGGTTCTTTGTACTATAACCTGGACTCCTTGGTTATAGACTCCAGTGTTTCGAACGGCTTTATGAAGATTGAATGCTACGCTAATACGATGTTTGTCCAGGCCTTAATGTGGGAACGCTTTGCGAAGTATGCACATATTCCCCGTAGTATCTTGCAAGGGTTGAATGCTGCTGATTCTCGACGTATTTTCCCCGAAAAGGATAACACTAGGATTATGCGCTGGTCAACAAAACAACCTCAATCCAAAACCCGTTTCATTGATGTTGTAGACGATGAGTCTGAGTTTAAATTTTTTCCCTGGGTGATGATTCCTCCTCATGTTTCCCAATTGACAACTTTCAATGCTGGAGAAAGCATGGCTTTGAAATCTGGTGCTGACTTGAGCGATGGTGAAAGATCCTTCATGTTGAGCTGCACTCCAGGTTATTTAATAGCAGCAACATATGGAGACTTTTCGGTGGAGAAATACAACATTGACAGAGCAGCCCGTCAGATGGGTATGGATCAGTGCGTTCCAACTTTTTTGGAGGAGCAAACCGTCGGTGGAACAGATTAAGACTTGTTTATACCGTACACATGTCGAAGGAAGCTCTTATTGGTTCCCTTGTGCTGACCGAGTTACGTATGTAACTCCAGGTTATATAGATTTCTGGAACCAACAATTTGAACGCTTACATGATTTCGTAAGGGTTAGTCAACCTACGGTGAAAGAGCCTCCTTCCGCTGATATGATTGCTTCTCGGCCCAGATTGAAACACATCTCCGACGGCGATAAGCGAAAGACATCTCCAGGATGTTCACCAGTATGTATCTTTTGCATATTCTTCGTAAAATTGAAATAATTGCTTTTGATTATCACCTCAATTTCTTTTGCAGGACGGTCGTGTTGTGAGACCTCGTATTGAAGTGAATTTCTCAGATGCTGAAACAATCATTCATGGTGGAGAAGGTAGGAACAAGAATTCTAAGTTGCTGCCTAACACCATAAAGTCCCCGGTTGTTTCTTTGGTGAGTTGTCGACACCTTTTACACCGTGACTTCTTATATCCTTATTACTAGGATCACAAAACCAATATTTGTTATTTGGTTACAGAATTTTTCTCCGTCTAGTATTGATGGTCTTCAATTCTCTACTGCTGGGCAGACAATTTTTGATTCGAGCATTGAAGAAGAAAATGTTGTGAGTACTCTTCCTCGTAGCCAAATATAATGCTTCATATGTAAAATGCTAATTGTTTGAGAATGTGTCCAGGAGGATGTCGCCATGGAGGTGGAGAGTGCTGATACTCGGTCATCCTATGAGAATAGAGATGGAGGAAATTCCAAAGGCTTGGAACCAAATGAAAGCAATGAGCCTCTTGATGTTGACACGGACAACCCCAACTCTTTGAACGCTTCGGAGACTCCCCAAGTAAGAACATATCTTGTAAACTCTTCATAGAAGTATGAAATTGTTTATTTGTGAATTAATGAATGAGAATCCATGTGCATATACGAAAAACTTTGTCAAAATTCGTCGTCAGAAAATTCAGAACCCGGGTTTTAGCAAAAACACCGTAAAACCTTCATCTGGATTCGGATTTTCATGATTTGGATATGAATCTTTAATCCCGGAAAATTTCCAAGCTTTAGCAAAGAATATTTTTAAGTTTTGAGCACGTGAAGGGCCTGAAAAAGGCGAAACAGTAAACTTCCAGGAGACTTTCAGAACTTTTTCAGACGGTATGTTGCTCAATGTTTTGACTACATCTCCTTGCTCGTTCATCGGATTGTCATGAAACTTTGAAATGTGGTAGAGGACATCTATACGAAGAGAATGGTATATAATTCTTCCTCAGATTCCTTGTAGATTGATCCCAGTTTGTCATCTAGTACATGGCAGAGTACAGTCTCTTCAGATGAGCTTGCCTCAAAACGTATTTTCATGACTTTCATGCTATTTTCTCGTGCCTTGAGTGTATAATGATGAAACTTGATGATTTTATACTGCTTGTATATTGTATTTTATGATCTCATTTGGTTTCATGTTTAGATTGCTCTAACCTCATGTAATCTTCGTATTAGGTGTGAAATACCGAAGTTGAGGATACTGAAACCAATAAGGATAACGCGAGCTGCCCTGGAGTTATTGATGAAGAGACAACCATACCTGCGCTTCAAGGCCATGAGAAGGTTGTCACTGAAGTTATAGAAACCCCGATTGTTGCTGGTTCAGTGATAGAAGAAACCGAGCCACCAGTAGAGAATACTGAAGAAACTGTTGTCCTGATTATAGAAGTTGCCCCAGTAACTGAGAACCGTATAGTGGTGCATGAATATCCAAGTGCAAGAGTTTCTTTTGATCCTCCATTTTATGCATAACCCCCGTATCATGAACTAGTTGGTGGGTTCAGCATTTCCATTGGATATACAGGCTTGTACGAGAAAATATGGAAGAAATTTGGCCACATAATTGTTGACAGGAATCCTGGACGTGCTTATGCTTTAACAATGCAAGTAAGTGTTATCTTACGTGTTGTTAGTGATATATGCACTAGGTCCAGAAATATTGTGACTCCAGATGTACTCTTTGATTGGGAGTTTAACTTGGAGAATTCAGAAAGACTTGGCTTCAATGTAAAGTGGTTTCGTAAGAAAATGAACGCTATCAAGGACTCATGTGAGAACAACATACCCTTTCCCAATGATGATGTGATGGAGAAAGAGGACAATATTGCCAGGCTGACTGAAGAGCTGAACAAGGAGAAGGCGGCTTTGCAGGTCTTGAAGGATGCAGAGGAGTTAAAATCCTTTATTGATGATTTTCTTTGATTTCATTTTCATAATCTCTTGAATTTCTGAACTTCTGAGAGATGTGAGGTTTTTATTTGGGTTTTGGTATTAGCTGGTTTTGGATTGGTAGATGATTGAGGGTTTTCTTTTGGATTTGATAGAGATTTTCTTTTAAGAAATATGAACTGAATTTTAATAAATTTTTGAATTCAAATACTGATTGCAAGTATTGTAAACGTTTTGGAGGAATTGAAATACAATGAAAGAAAATCCTAAATTCCAAATCCGGACGTCATGAATGCTCAAACGTCCAGTACCTCGAATGCCCAATAATTTCAGCCAAATGCCTTAAGCCAATTCTCGTGAATTACTTGCAGGATTCTGCCATCTGTGTTGATCAATTTGTAGTATCCTCCGGTTATGGATTTAGCAACCATAAATGGTCCTTCCCAATTGGAGCTCCTTGCAGAATGGAGATCACGTTTAGTCGCCTTGAGAACCAAATCTCCTTCCTCGAAATTTTTCGGTTTAGTAGTTCGCGCCTTGAATATTTTCTACTGATTCCATGGTTGTGGTACATATGTACACTCACGCAGAGGGGAGTATTCAGCATACTGTCGGTCATGCTTAGCCATATCTTCAGAAATAAACCTCTTGATAGAATGATCAATTTGCAGAGGCTTTGAGCATAACCATTTGGTGTGATATTACTGAGGTGAGCTATCCATTCGTAGCTTTTGGTAATCGCTAAGTTGTTAGTAGGGAGAAGTCCTCGGACCAGAGTAGTATATTTCAACATTGGTATTATTGGCGCATGAAGAGGAATAAGACTTGCCTGAGTACGGCGAAAGAATGGTCACTCTCTCCAGGTTTCTGTGTGAGTTATGTCAAGGCTTTAACTTCCTCCAGATGCTCGAACGGGGAAGTATCCTCCATTTTTTCTGAGTCAGATCCCGCTTCAACAGCAGGACGTATTGAAGGCGTTGGAGCCCTCTTTCCAGCGTGAACCCAAGCTCTTCCAAGGGTCATGTCATATCCTGGGTCTTCTCGGATTATGTAAAACTTGGTCTCAGTGCAAACCAAATTTTCTTAGACTTTGAGGATGATATAGACATACGCGTCTCTGGAAACCCCTTCGTGATCTCTGATTGCCATGGGATCATGAGTAGCCTCTTGTCGAGTAATGCCAGCGGCTCTGAGAGTTTTCAAAGGAATGATGTTGATGGCAGTGCCGACATCAACAAATGATCTCTTGAATTTGTTTCCTTTAATATGCACTGTGGTGAGCAGTCCCCAGTCATACATTTATTTGTTAGTGACTGAAGGTTCAGGAGGTACTTCTGAAATCAGCATGCATTTTCCAGATACTATGTAGTTCAAAGCCGTGAACATGTCTCCCCTTTGCGCCTTTGACAGATAGAGTAATTCGCAGACATGCTCTATCAATGACCGGACTGCTTCCTTGACTGGTTCTTCAGTCTTTGTAGGTTTTGCTCTTTCCAACAGAGCAGGTGCAGTAGTCGCCGATCTCTTCGCAGCTTCGTGAAGCTCTGAGAAAAACTGAAAACGAAGATTTTCCAGTAAAGCTCTGTAGACCGGGATCACACCATTGATGCATAAATCTACCAGCTGCTGCTCCGTGACATTTGGATCATGGCAGTCCAGGGCCTGGACTCTGAATCTTTTCATGTAGTCATTGGGATTTTCACTAACCCTTTGAAACATTCTCCCAAGATCAGATAGAGTGACTTGTTCTGACACAAAGAAGTACTTCCTGTAGAAGGCATTAATCATTTCTCCCAAATTGTTGATAGTCCCTGGTGTGATGTTGGTGTACTGGGTGTATGCCCTGCCTTTCAAAGATTTTGAAAAATCCTTGAGGCGAACGACATGGTTGTGTTCATGTTCTCCCAAGGCTTCCAGGAAACGAGAGACATGTTCTCGAGCATTGCCAGTTCCATCATACAGAGTGAAAGTCGGAGAAGTGTAACCTTTCGGAAGAGGGATCCTTTGCGTAGCAGCAGGATATGGAGGCTGGTGACGATGGACATGTGATGTCTTATCCTTTCCACGATTCTCCAAAAGGAGCTCCAAATGTTCCCGAGTAATGAAATTTGATGGCTCCTTTTCTGATGGATCGTCTGTGGCTTTGTGGACTTCATCGTCATCCACCGTATGAATTAGAACCACCTCAGGATCAGCATTTGAGGATTTATCTTTTTCCTTTCCTTTTTATTGAGTTCTCTCTGACATCTTGTCAGTGAGAGTCTTCATATAATTAAACAACTCTTTCTGTGTAGTAGCCATATCGGTTTGATTCTTTACAAGAGTCTCTTGCACTTTGATGATATCAGCAATGGTAGGTGGTGGGTTTCCTATGACTTCCTCAGGGTGTCGGACGAATAGAGGATGACCTTCCGTGTTAGCGTGAGGAGGAGTAACATCATCACCGCTAGTGTTAGAGGCCGGAATGGTTTCCGGTATATCCTCATTATCATTGTTGCTAGTGCTAGCGTCGTTTGTGTTGGAACCTGTAACTAACCCAGACCTAAGACCAGCCATCTTGTGAAATTGTGAGATTGAAACCGAGAGATTAATCTCCCACCGTGGTCGCCAATTCTGTATATGGGGCAAAACGATTTGTTGGTTTTTACGGAATTGAGGAGACGTCCGTGTGGAGACTCCTTGAACCAATCGAAATGTTGAACCTCACATAGATGCACTACAAAAAGGGAGTGCTTTAAGTTAGAGAGATCAATCTGTAGGACTCCGGCCTAAACCAATAACAATGGTCGTTCGAGAGTCAATTCGGCCACAAGAGAGGATGGGTTGATATGTAGGAGGGAAGCTGAGAAATGTGTGGGATCAATGGTGATCTGATATTATAGG
This sequence comes from Papaver somniferum, assembly GCF_003573695.1. Lineage (NCBI taxonomy): Eukaryota > Viridiplantae > Streptophyta > Magnoliopsida > Ranunculales > Papaveraceae > Papaver > Papaver somniferum. Next base: position 192,820,978 of record NC_039358.1, on the reverse strand, counting down.
TGTGTTGTGAATTTAGCGTGAGAACGCTCTGAATGATTAAATTTTACTCAATTGAGAGTGATTGCTCAGACGATGAGTTCGTGTAGACAAAAGATTGTCTGTATGAACTTGCCGAGAAATTCCTTATTTAGACGAATGTTCGAGTATCCGAATCTTTTCCTTTCAATCATGATTCAGAGGTCTTTTTATATTACTAAATTAAAAAAACCATGATCCCATGAAGTGTGACAGTTGCTGGAATCAGAGAGTGGGGAAGTGGGAAATCGTGTTAAAACCAGTTGCTCATCGTGCAGATACTTGGTTAATTTTCCACCCACTACTTTGCTGACTCTTCCAACTGATTGCACGACTTGATCACATTCTCGTCGTGGATGAACACATGTGACGTAGACCGCTAGACCAAAACCCTAGTTAATATCCCCCCATGTGACACGATTGATATCTCGTGATTATGGAGTTAGTTGCTGACTTTATGGGACGATGAGTCCATGTATTGCTGAGTTGAACATGATTTGCAAATGTTCTGAAACTCATGAATTAAATATGTCTGCTGAGACGAGGTATTATTATGTTGATTACCTAAGACGAGAAAACTGTGTTTCTGAATTGTTGAATATTGATAGTTGAACCAATATTCTTGACTCTGAGAAAATATTGCTGGTTCGAGCAAATATTGCTAATTCGAGCAAATATTGCCGGTTTGAGCGAATATTGCTCATTTGATGAATTGTTGGTAGCAGGACCAAATAAAATATTAATTTAATATACTGACTGTTGGGTCGAGTATAATAAATAAAAATGTTGATCATGGAATCATCATAAAATTATCAGTTTTTTAATCTGCTCAGAATCATGTTTTTGCAGATCCCTGGATTCAAAAACCCTAATTTTAATGAAATGATGATTTATTCAAAATCAACCGCCGAGTGAAGCAGGGACCGGCTACATGGGATGATGACTCCACCATGTAACGCCCAGATGCTCGAATGAGAAAAATACCAAAGTCTCTTGGTGAAAGAATGATTAAATGCTGGTTTAATCATTTATTAAAATAATGCTCGTGTGAGCGACATATAACAAAACCTATCCATGAAAAGATGAGGGACCGACCAAGAGGTCATGGGACTGGCTCTTGGTGACCCTGGGACCAATTGATGGTAGTTTGAGCAAACCCCCCAATTGTTTGGAAAGAGTTTGAACCTAATATGAGCAATTGAGCAAATTAGGTTAAAATCGTTAAAATGTGTGGGACCGGATGTTTGCAAGCCTTAGGGTCACCCTTGGTCGGTCAAGGGGATGTGCCCGTGTCACCATAGTGTCCATGTATCAGTCCTGAGAGTTTCAATATTTTCCGATGCGCATTTGAGCAACATTTTGAGAAAATATGCAGAATCCAGGGTTTTGCTGAAACTAGGAAAAATACATAAGATGATGAAAAATAATAAATAAAATAGGGAATTGCAAGGTATATGACCGGCGACGGCTAGGGCATGGCCGGCCGGCTGACAAGAACGGTCCCACACTTTTCCCAGTTTTATGTAATTTTGCGTATTTTCTCTGAATTGAGGGAAATCCCATGAAAACGGAGAGTTTTATGAAATTAGGGAACTTCCATGAGATGAGAGAAATAACATAATAATAAAATTGGGAATGATGGAGTGTGGGACCAGCAATGGCCAAAGCATGGCCGGCCGGCCAACGGGCACGGTCCCAGGGCACTCTTCCCAATTTTATGTAATTTTCATGATTTTAGAGAATTTTCATAAAATCAGAGAGATTTGTTGAAACCAAGGTATTTTGTTGAAATCAGGGAGTTTTCATGGAATGAGGAAAACAAAACAAATAACAATAATAGAATAAGAGGCGTGTGGGACACGCTAGGGCATGACCGGCCGACTAGGGCCCGGTTCCACGAGTTTTTTTAATTTTATAATATTTTTCATGGGTTTAGGGAAAATTCATGAAATCAGGGAATTTTCATGGTTTTAGGGAAAATTCATGAAATCAGGGAATTTTTCATGGATTGAGAGAAATAATAAAATAATAGGGACGTGAGGTGTGGGACCGGCCACAGCTAGGGCATGGCCGGCTGGCTGGTGCTCGGTCCCGTGATACCTTTCCCTAATTTTATTGTTTTCTTGACATAAAGAAATATCATGAGATTAAAGAATTTCCTTGAATCGAAGGAGATTTGCTCGAATGAGAGAATTTTCATGAGATCAGGAAAAAATAATAAAATATGATAAAAATATAAAATTGGGCCTGGGACTGGTCACGGCATGACCGGCCGACTGGTGAACCCAGCCCCTGGCGCCTTTGCTAATATTTTATTATTATTATTTTTCCTTCCTATTTTGCATAGGTTCATCGTTCATTCGTATTTTTGAAATGCTCGTTTGCGCATTCAAATGTTGGTCTGTGCATTATTGCTAAGTACACTTGCACCATTTTAGTCAGGGCTTATTCGATGCTCAGATGCCTGTTTCGATGAATATTTATCACTAACCCGTGTAATTCTGCTGGGAAGAACCACGAATTGAAATGACGAAATATAACGAAGAATCGTAGAATATTGCTGGATATTCAAGCGATTAGAGATAATTAACTGATGGCTCTATACTAGCAGGGCTTCCTATCTAGGAGCATTAATTATCTGAGAGTTGAGCAATATGAACTTGCTGGAGTATTATATTTCTCCTATATAGTTAGGGAAAACCTGGTTGCATCCTGAAGATGTTGGCATGCTGTCTAGGAGCCGTCCAATCTTTCGATTCTATATAGAAATAATTACTGAAATTGCTAAATATTCATGAGATGTTCCGTGGCCTCAGCTGGGAGGCTACACATCTACAGATACTCTGAGATACAACCTTCTCAGTCAGATATTTTATGGCATGAGCTTTCACGCTTTGTTGAGAGACATGAGTCTCAATACTCATCCGATTGCCGGATCCGGAGTATGCATAATTATAATTTTATGATTTTGCCCTTGTCGAAAATCTACCACCTACAATGTTATTTTGCAATTTATTCTTATTTCACAAGAGCATCTCTTCTTTAAGAAGAACAACATCCAAAACTGTTTGACTAAATCCTAACACCATTCCTTCTCTCTAGCTTCCAAAGAAGAATTTGTACGATTTCCGCAGTTATTCAATTTTTTCTTCTCGACTTACTTGCTTATTGTATCTTTCTTTGTAATTGGTTTTCGAGTTTCTTGTTGTTTGGTGTATTTGCTCTTGAAAGTTGCCACCATGTAATCAATATGGACGAATTGGTTAGTCACATATAAAAAAGAAAAAAAAAATCTTGTATCCAATTGATATAATAACACTGAAATGACGAGGGTACCAAGTACTGTACAATCTTTTTGATATTAACGTATTTAATACATACCTGGCGTGATCTAATACAGATATGGACTGTCAAGAAGATAACAACCACAAGATGTACACTTGGTAAATAGTATAAGTTCGGACCGAACCAACTATGGGATCAAACCAAGTGTTTGATTAAAGTACAAGTGTATCTACTTAAATTATAACTAAAACAATAATTACAATTGAGGAAGAAAAAGTACATAACATGACACAAGATTTTTGTTGATGAGAAAACCGCAAATGCAGAATCGGGATCTAGTCCAGTTCTGAATACTCTTACAATTAAGTTGTTATACAAAGATTACTACCAACTTTGTATGGTTGAGACCAAGTAAACTACTCCAACTTACCTAGTTCCATCAGTATCCCTGCGCGTACTAACAATCTAGTCAATTCACATGAACCCTAAGATAAAATTCACTATCTTAAGTTGTTTTAGCTGCTGTGAAGACTTTTACCACTCAACTCATTTGGATCGTATCTCAAAACAGTAAAGGACTAATCTGTATTTGGCAACTGTTCTAGATATTAATAACTAAATCAGAGATATTGCAGAGTTATATAAAAAGGTTTTTCTGTTTAAAAGCTTAAAATCCTTTGTATCGGTTTTAGATCAACCAAGATCTAGATTATCGAGATAGTCAAATCTTAGTTTACAACCTCTCAGATTCGGATCCTGAAGAGAACCACCAAATGATAGATCGTCGATCTCTACGACTCGCTATAAGATGTTTATCGATATAAACAAGTTAAGTTGGATCCCAGCTAATCAAGTGTGCACGAAGTATATTACAAAGATCAGAAACCAAACAAAAATCTTTTTGTCTTCAAAGTACCTGCACAAATACTTGATTCCCTTATGATCAATCATGCAGAATACAGAGTATGTTAATAGTGGACAATCACAAGACTTTCTTCATATATATATATAAAGATCTTAACTTTGTCGATCCTTGATCTAGTTTGAGTGACCTTATATCAGAAGAGAAGGATCACGAAATAAACAAACTAGTGATTGTCAAGGTTTAACTATCGTTAGTCATCAAATCAATAATCAAAATAAAAATAACAATACCATTCTAGTTTCACACAAACGATACTTCTAGATGCTTCTTGATCCCAAAGAAGTATTTAAAGAGCGGACGTAAGAGATATCGTTTAATTGGGTTACCATTCTCTCCGGGATAGTACTACGAATAACACTAACATATGAGCATATTGACTAGAAAATGAAATGCGTGTTTTTGTTCGAAGAACAAATTTCACTATTTATAGACCAATGTAGTTTGGACATCAAGGAATTTCCATAACCAAAAATATCAAAAGATATGCAATAAATACCAAATTTAGGTTTTGTCTGATTCTAACACTAATATATATATTCTCCAGAGATATGTTTTACTTAATAGGAAAGTAAAGACATATAAATCTGAATACCTTATAAAAGATTCTCAAATATTTAGGTTTGTGACTCACCTTGGGCATCAAGGAATATCTTTGAACAATAAATAAATAAGATTTTAGAAGGTTTTCAAGTTACTCACTTTGTCGACATCTTGAACTTTCCTAAATATCAAATCATATTCCAATGTTCACACAAACCCTATAATGTGTATATAAAATCAGAAATATGTTAAATATCAATGGAACCACTTTTTCATTGAGGATAAATTAGGCAAAAAACATAAAAATGATTGGTTTTCTTAGTATTTGTGCAAAACCAAACAAGCCTATTTTATTTTATTTTAAACAGAGAGAGTAATTGTTATAATTTCTTTAGCTCGTACTAAATATCAAGCTACTAATAATCAAGGATGGAAAATGGATGAAAGTTGTTGATGGTGTATTTTCGACAAAAGCTAAAATCGTAAAATCATGATCCTACATGTTTCCGACACGGCTTCAGAAATGTATGTGTAACTCATATTTTTATGATTCATGGAAGCTCATTTCACAATCTCTGACTGAGTGAACATCCTCTCAGAGCTCTGTATGAATATGTTATTCGTAAAGCCTCTCAGCTGAGCTTTTCGACACTTTGCGTAATTCATCAGCACCTCTACGTAGAATCGAAATGATTGGACGGCTCCTAGACATATTGCATGCTAGTATAGAGCGTTAACGTCTTCAGGATGCCATACTGTTCCTTGACTATACATAACCAATATTCAGAACGAGTATGATGATTCCATCATCTCATACCTCGATTCTCGAATAAACTCGCTCCTAGACATATTGCATGCTAGCATAGAGCAATTGATAGATTAATTCTAGCGCGACATTAATCAATCGAATTCCTAGAAAATAATCAATTTTATCTCATTACTCCGTTCCATGGCTTATCCTCAACTGGATTCCATGGATTAGTAATAGATAATCAATTTATCTCATTACTCCGTTTCATGGATTATTCTCAGCTGAATTCCATGAATTAGTAATATATACTCAATTTCATTTTATTACTCCGTTTCATAAATTATTCTCAGCTGAATTTCATGGATTAGTAATAAATATCCACTGATTGGGCATCTGGGCCACCACCGAGTAAGCCCCGAGAAAATGGTGTAAGTGTACTTAGCAATAATGCACGAACGAGCACCCGAACGAACGAATGAACATTCAAAAAATATGGACAAACGAGGAAACCTGTGCAAAATAGGGAAGAAAAATAAATAAATTAAATAATAAAGAGGCGCTTAGGAGACCAGGCCCACCGGCCGGCCGGTCATGCAGCCGTGGCAGGTCCCACGCCTCTTGCTTTTATTTTGTCTTATTTTAATATTTTTCCTAATCTCATGAAATACCTTCTGATAGTATGGTAAACTTTATCAATGGTTTTGAAGTACTAAGAACCAATCTCATAATACCGGTTTGAAATCAAGATTTGCTAAATGATAGAATTGAGGAAACAAAAGCTGATCTTGTAGACATGAAGGAACAAGTTGAAAAAATTGAAAAACAAGAGGAGTCTGCTGACAACTCTCTCGAGACAAGCTTCAAGAGTTTGAACACTGAAGAAACCTCAGTGAACAATGAGAGCACCACTAAGGATTGAGTCATATGTAATACTTGATCCGGAAAATAGACATCAATGTGTTGATTTATTTCGATATTTTTTGTATAAGGTATATTTGAATAAAACTATCAAAATTATTATTATGAATAAAATTTTTATTGTATAATTTTTGTTTCGTCTGATAGTTTCCGATTGCATATCATGTGTATGAATGTTTATATTTTTGCTATGTGATTTCGGATTTATGAGATGTCCAATTTCAGTTTTTATTAACCTTAATATTCGATCTCATATGATGTAGCCCTTATGATTTGTGTGGTTTTTTTATTTAGCGGGATTAAATTCTGTCCCATGTTGGTAGGCTTTATCAAAGGATCGTAAGGTGTTCCGATTGAAACTCATATGTGAAAAATCGCAATATGTTGATAATCAATTTATGTTTACATAAGTTGTGTTTAGCATAACATATGTGTTTCGGGTTTAGACTTTTGCTATTGGAACGCATTAGTTAAAACCGATTTAACCTTTCTCTGGTAAAGGTTGCTTTTATTGTTGTTATTTTTTTCCTGCGAGAGGATGACAACAAACAGGGGAGAGTTCTTATTTGAACTGGTGCTCAATGATATATCTTTCTGGGGAGAAGTGGCTGCGGAAATTGAGGTAACGATTTTATTTCTTAGTTAATTGTTTTTCCTGTTTAAGAAAAGCCTGTTTATATTGCATATATTTTTTTTTTGCTTAACAAAATTTCGGTACAATTGATATGTTCCATTATTGTGCGTGGATTGCTTTATATGATTCAATTGTTTCCCGTTAACAAAAACCGTGTCAATTTATTGATTATGATTTGGTATCTTCTTTATTGTTGGGTATCAAGTGTTCTTGCTTAAAGAAATTTGGTGCAATTGCGGTGCTCTAATGTACATATTTGTTTCAATTGCTTCTGGTTAAGAAAAACAACTGCAAGTCAATTATTTTGGTTTGTATCTTGTTTTAGGCTTAACAAAATAACGCGATCATTTGTTTGGTCCATTTGATTCCGGGTAAGAGAAACTAAGATAGTTTTGATCTTAGTTAGACTTATGAATTGGAGGATTCGGTTATTCAAGTCTAATCAAATGCCTTGAAAAGAAAAACTAGTTAACTAACCTAGTGGTTGTCTTGTCTAAAAGAAAAGGTCTAAGTTATTTTTTGAATAATTAGAGCCTGATGAGAAAAATAGAGTTAATTCTGATCTTTATTTTGGTGTTATCGAAACAAGCGATTGTACATACGCAATCGGTCCAACAATAGAATTAAGTATCTTAGTCGATTTGTTGGCTTATAGGGAAAATAGCTTCGGGAAATTGTTTCCTTGATAACATATTGAAACTAAATTACTTTTGTAGCTTCGGTTTTAATACTGGTTATCTAAAATGGTATGTGAAACCTTCGTGCTTAAATCTTATAGGTTGTACAAGTCTTATAGATTTGTAAGATCCTTTCGGTTTTTTCTTTATTTGCTCGAACCTTTGTCATTTTTGTGACAAAAAGGGGGAGAAATATATGGAGTAAACAACTGATTTTTAATCACTAGGATAGAACAATTTTGCTTAAACGTTATATCTAACGAAAGAGTAAAGCATAGACTAAGGGTGAGAAACATATCATCATGTTGTGTAGTATTTCTGACTACAAAAGGGGAATAACAAAGATGTTCGGATTGGATATTTAACTAACTTGCCATTAGGGGGAGTGACAAGTGATTTTTAATCACTAGGATAGAACAAGTGATTTTTTGTGACAAGTGATTTTTAATCACTGGGATATAAAAATTGTGCTTAAACATTATATCTAATGAAAGAGTAAAGCATAGACTAAGGGTGAGAAACATATCATCATGTTGTGTAGTATTTCTGACTACAAAAGGGGAATAACAAAGTGTTTATGGTGAAAACTATTTCTGCCGGTTTTGGTAATTTGGGGTGTGTGGATGAGAAATGAATCTAAACCCTAAACAAATGCACTGCACAAGAGTGCTTGTGATTCGAGAAATCAATCTGTACAACTCTGGCCTAAACCAAGAAATGGCCGTTCCAGACTTGCTTCGGTCACAAAGTGAAGGAGATGGGGCTGATCTTAGGGAGGGAAGCGAAGAAGGTGTTGAGATTGTGAAGGTATTGGCTGTTTTATGACTTGTATCAGAAAGCTGAACTAGCTTGTAGGATGTAAGCTATCAGTTCTGGTGTTTGAATACGATTGTATCAACACTTGGTTTTCTGTCTTGTCTTGTCTTGAAAATAGGGAGGAGAACCTATTTATACAAGTTATTGAGCCTAACCTTTGTATCTCGTGGGAAGTGGAGGAAGTGGAGTGATAGAGTAGTGGAGTCGTGTGTTAGTGGCACACGATTAGTCTTTCCCACTTCTCCTGTCATCACAAACCGTCCATGACTTCCTGACACGTTCTTGTGATGGCGCGTTGTGTGCTGCACGCTGTAAAACGCCAGACCAATACCCCAGTAAGTATCCCCCAGTTTGTGACATGCTTGATGTCTCGAATGTGTGGATCGTGGGACCCACAGAAAGTAGCATGTGATGCTAGATTAAATAACTAAGTTATTTAGGAAGTCGATATTTATAAAATATCGTGTGTATTCTGTGCAGGTAATGCGTCGAATATATTCAGCATGTATGAAGCATCGCTGTTTTAAGGCTCAACGGAGTAAGTCACGAATTTAAGCGTCTTAAAATAGCATCACGTCTAGCCATCTTCGAGTGATCGTTTGGAGGCTATACAGGAAAGCACTGATTTGGCCGATCACCCCATGTGGAAGAGTGGTGGACGGTGATCGTGGTGATGCCTCACTGGTATCCTAACTCCTGTCTTAGGATGTCCGTCCAAGCTGGCGAAGTTGGACGGACGAGATGACTTGCGACCCACATCTGCGACCGTCGGATTGGGGTTTAAGAGGTACGCAAGTACCTACTTTGATCTTGGTCGAATCCATGCATGGGAGATGTTTTTGTCAAGACCGACCGGGCATGCGTGTAGACGGCTTGCCGGTGTACACGTCCGTACCTCACTGTCCAATGGAGATGTGATCTAAGCCACTCGATTTGTCCGGCAAAGTTGAGTGGTCGAGATCGGTTTGCAATTGGAACCGCGCGACCATGCCTAGTTTTGGCACACAAATCGAGGCATCTAGCCATGGTCGGTCTTGAAAAATTGGTCAGTATGTAGATGGGCCCACAGTGATTGTGTTGACATGCTTGGTACCGTTTGAATCTACATCTACACCCTCCATCTATGCCTGCGAAGATGGATGGTCGCGACTGATTTGCGACACGTGATATGCCGCAAACCCTAATTAGGGTTTCATGTCCATGCTACTTTGATGGACGAATTGGCAAGCCACATTGGGCCGATGGTGAACACGCCAATACCTGTCTGACGGTTATAGGCTTGATCTAAGCCATCCAAACATGCCGGTGAAATTGGATGGTCGTGATCAATTTAAGACCCTTAGTGGAATTTCCTGCGACCCTTAAAGTGTCACGCTGGCCGAACTTTGCGCGAACGTTTGCTCCTCCGTGGATAGGTCGTGAGATGGTCGGCTATGCAGGTAGAAGGGGGCCCCGCCTGTGTACACAACGGTGCTTTTTTGACCGGGAATGGTAAGATCCGCGCCGTCCAATCGCGCCGGCGAAGGTGAACGGACGTGATGGATTTGAGACTGCCGTAGGCAGCCTTTGCTCGTACGAGCTCCTCCAAGACGCTCCATACCATCCTGGACATGCAACTTCAGGCTGGTGTTTGGTAGTCATTTGGAGGGCGTGACTTGTACCTGACCGGCCATGGCATTAAGGGGCCCGCTGGTGGTCATTGCGGTGATAGCCTGCTCCTGCTGAGGATCGTCTAGGCTGGTTAAATCATGCGGCCAACTTGCGTGGTCGTGATTGTTTCTGAGACTGATATGGACAGTCCAGCTTCAAATATGCTCAATCGGGCTAGTATAACACACCGAGAGATGTATGCTCAATCGGGATAGTATAACACATCGAGAGATGTAGCCTGTACGGGTATTTCGTGCATGCTTCACTATTAACACTTGGAGATTCGTGTTACTCTGCTAAGAGCAACACTCAGTCGTCATGCCGCACTAATAATGAGAGTTCTGCGGGAACATCACAGGAAATACAAGGCTAGTCATGCATTAATTAATAATGTTATAAATTCACAGGGTATATGGGATTGTTGCCACATGCTCCAGCCTGAATGAATTTTGTGTATTTAATTCACAGAATACTGGGATTGTTGCCACATGCTCCATTCTAGGTGAATTAGTAAAGTGAAGAAGTATTCATCACTCAAATAGCCTTATCATTTGCAGGATGTCAGCATATTAATTTTTGGTTTTACAATTCTAGCACTGAACTAAAATCCACCATCAACATTAAGTCCCATGCCTAGCACATAATGGTTGCATTATTGTGGGGTAGGAATTAGATGGTGACAAATAAAGATAAAACTTATGAGACAAAGTTAGATGTTACCAGGAGAGACGGGTCGTCCTGTCCTTGGATCTGTTCACGTTCCAGAGGCTCCAGGCGAGCGTTCCCCTAGCATGATGTCGGTCTTGCCTGCTTCGGTCGACCTTGCTATGTCTTCTTCGGTCGAGAGCCTGCTTCGTGCTTGCTCCGCTCGAACGTGGGGTTGTTGTGCCTGCTTCGCTCGATCATGGGGCTGTGCCTAATCGACGGACTGTTGCGCCTGCTTTGAAAGTGGGAGTACACCAGGTGTGACGACGACCTTGGTGGGACCGGTTTCCTCCTTCGGGTATTTTAGCCAAGACGGGAATACAACTTGTATGCTCCTCTTCCCATAGAAAACCGTGCATGTAATCCTGGACGGATGTGGACCCCACTATGTATATACTTCGACCAAACGTCACCCTGTTGCGCCTGCTTGATCGAACGTGGGCTTGTTGTGCCTGCTTCGGTTAAACGTGGGTCCACTGTGTGCCTGCTTTGGTCGAACGTGGGACCCGATGTAAGCATGCTTGCTTCGAACATGGGAAGATGTGCATGCTTCGATCAAACACGGGTCCACCGTGTACATGCTTCAAACGTCGGCCCTGTGCTTCGACTGAAAACCGGTCCTGCTGTGTGCGCCTATTTCATTCGAATACCAGCCTTATGACCTTAATCAACACCGGCTTCGTGGACTCGACCAACACCGGCCTTGTTGCTGACGTGGCCCAATACCAGCCTTGTTTGCTGACGTGGCCTAATACCAGCCTTACTTGCTGACGTGGCCCAATACCATCCTTGTTTGCTGACGTGGCTTAACACCAGCCTTGTGACCTTGATCGGCCTTGACCAATACCGGCATGATGATAGACACATTTTGTGTCTAATTTTTTCTCAATACTATATATTGTTGACACTCGATTTTGTACTAATTTTGGTGTTTTATGTGTTTGTAGGCATTTTTGGGAAATAAACATTTTTTGAAAATTCGGCTGGAAAAGTTGCTCGGGGAACCCTCAAAGGACAGTTGCTATACAGACCCCCAGATTTGGCTAAGGAGCACCTCAGTTGGCCAACTACTATTCGCACCCCCGTCTCTGTTAGGGGGAGGCCATCATCTACATTTTGAATTTCAAAATTGGAGGGAAAATAATTCAGACGCAGGAAGAATTAGGGTTGGACTTTTTAACGTGCTAGAAGGAGATTCAATGGCTGATATTCTTCGGGAAGACTTGAATTATCCTAGCAGGCTTGGTATGGGTCTCTGGATCGCTTGAATTTGGCCAGTTAACTAGTGTTGAAGAGGACAGGGGCGTACGTGTATGGGAGGATATTCTCCATTAAACTCATGGAGATTTGGTCGGATTTTTCTCTTGATTTGGATATGTACCAGCCTGTTATAGCACAACAGGATTGGTAAGTGCTTTCAATTCGACTAAATGAGAAGATTTCACGTAATCTCGTCAGACAGGGAGCACGTCATGGATGGAGATATTCACGGGATTTGCTTGAGTTGGACCGAGTTTGCGCATGCTAGGATGACTCTAACAACCATTCGGAAGGCGACATAGATAATTAAGAAGATTTACCAGCTGTGAAACGCGTGCAGGAGAAGAAAAGGGCAAGAATATATTTCCGTGTATGGCAGAGTTTTGGAGGAGGATTCGGGAGTTATTACAGTGATTTTGGTGATCCTCATAGTATATAAGGGTGATACAGGACTCATAGAGAGAGGATGGAGAGTCAGGGGACGAAAAAGGGTGAGAAATTAAAGTTGCAGAGCTTGTCTCTGCTGCTTCCATTGAAAGAAGAGAACAAAGAACTTTAAACTACCTAGGACTGTCGTTCTTAACCGTCATATTTTGTATCTTTAAACGATAGTTCTTCTACGACCCTAAGAAGCAATAGTTCTTTGTAACAGTTGTGACAGTGAGTCTGTAACAGTCTGTCGGCGTTGCAAACTCGCTGCTTTTTATCCTTTTCACCTTTGTAACACCTTTTTGAGCTATGAATCCATATTTTGAGTGTGTTTCCAACCTAATGAGCTAAAACCCATCACTGGGACAACGGAGGAAGCTGAATTTCATCCTTGGGGTAATTTAATTAATTCTTTATTTACTTTTTGCACCGATTTTAAATGATTTATGATTTCTATTGTTTTGAGCTATAAATGTCTAAGATAAGTTTATGAATCCCATGAACATGAAAAGCAGTGGAATCCCGAGTCCCGGTCCCTCTTCATCCTGTGATAATATTTTGTGTATATTTTTTCTTTTCTTTTAGTTTATTAATTCTTAAAATCAATCCATCAAGTCCGAGTGAATGACAACTCTATTTACCATTATATAAAATTCCATCAATTTTTGGCGCCGCCGACGGGGACTTGTGTATAGATTTGTTTGTAGGTTTTATTTTTATTTTTATTATTTTTGTTCTTTTTTACCCCTTTTGGTATTTCTTATTTGTTTTCAGATTTGGAGCTGAGTTAAAGAAAAAGGGAGAAAGTGCTGAAAACAAAAGCGAAGCCAAAGAATGAAAGAAAAGAGAAATCTAAAAGGAGTGAAGAAGAAGATTTTGTATATTATTTTTTTTTATTTTTTTTTAGAAACTATAATTAAGGTTTTTTTTTTGTAATATTTTATTTTTGGACATTTATTTTTTCTTTTCTTTCGGACATTGAACTTTGGGACTTTATTTTTTTTTAAAACCCTACGGAAGGGTAGTTTTAAATATAAACTGTGTGCAGAGAAGGAAAGTCATTCGAAAAATATTGGTTACTCTTTTAAGCATACTTCGAAGTTCATGATGGTTTTTGTGAGTTGAATGCGTGACTGCGCCGCCTTGTAATGCCGGTGAGCCCTTGGGTATCAAAGCTCCACTGAGCTTCCCTCGCCTCTATTCAACTTACTTTAACTCGGATTGATTTCAGAGGGGTTTGCTCAAATTGTAACGAATTCCCTTTCGAAGGATTAGAAGCTGGTCTAGAAACAATCTAAGGGAGCCATCATGCTTTTTTTTTGCTAGATAAAATAGGCTTGTTGTGGTCGAGTCATCCTTGTTTGTGCTTGTGTAGAATTCCCTTGCAGTTAGGATATCAAACTGATATTATAATAGCCATCACAATGAATATGAATATCCAACTGAACAATATGGACATCACCCTTTTTATGACCATAGTGTGAATAGTGGTTGGGAACGCCAACCTTTCGAAGGTTATGGGTCATACCATGGTGAGCCCAATTACTATCCACACGTGCATCGATCATTCGAGCAAGAAAATTATAGTAATAGTTCTTCGTCTCTAGAGGATACAATCAAACTTTTGAAAAGTAGTCCTTTTTATGATCCTTCTGTTCCTATTCCTTCTCTAGAAGAGTCCCTCAGGGATTTAGCGGAGTCGGCACGTAAGTTAGCTGAATCGACTTATAAGTTAGCTGAGGTGAATAACATAGTTATGGACGAAAGGACTGCAACAACAACTGAATCTTTAGAAGATATCCTCAATATATTAAATCAAAACTTAGATCCAACACTAAGAGAACTTTCTTTGGAAGAGACCCTTGAGAGGATAGCTTAGTCGACACGTAGACTTGAGTTAGATACGAACGAAAGTATTGCTCGAAATAACTTGAATTCCCAATATAGTGTATCCAATAATACCCTTGAGAATGAACATAGTTATTCACATAATCAAGATGACGAGGTTAGAATTGGTAACACTACTTGTTTAGATGAGGTTCAACCATTTTCATATTATTATAATGATTATGATGTGGATAGTGTTGATGAAGAATCTGAAGTTTTCAGGCATAGTGATCAGGAATTTGTTACCCCAATTGAGCTTTATAATGATAGTAATATTTATGGATCAAATCCAAATAATTTTAATAATTATTCACCTATTCAAAAGGATGAGGATTTGACTAGAAGTATCCCTGTTTTAGACGATGTAGTATTTCCTTTTTACGAAGCCAATGATAGTCTTGAGGAACGAGTATATTCTGAGAATATTGATTTAGAGTCTAGCGATTTAGAAACATTAGAATTAGAAAAATAAAATGACCTCGATGATATGAGTGAGGATGAACCCGACTTAGAAGAATCAATTGACCATTTTCAGGAATATGATGACCTTGAAATTAGGGAAGTTGTGACTAGTCTTTCTAGAGATACTGAAAACTCTAAGTTTGGGGGTGATTATTATCCATGTGCTTTAACTCTTAGAAAGGTCCCTCACTTGGGACTTAACATATATGCCTCAACCATTTTACAAGATTATCTTCATACACGTTTTCCCGAACTTCATGTTGTCCATAAGGAATTTCAGTTCTTAGAAACCCATCCTCTGGTTGATGTGGTTGACCCAGGCTATGACACCCAAATTGATTTTGTTTTCCCACCAAAAACTTTTATTCCAATTGTGGGAATGTTTGAATTTGAAATGTGTCAGTTATTGAGTTTTGAGACTAAACCTAATTACTTTAGGAGATTAGGGTCGACATATTTGTTTAAGGAACACCGCCACTCTCATTGTGGTCAGCTGCGTAAGTCAAATTTGATTGACTTAGAGGATCCCCAGTTATTCAGGTTAATTTTGTGTGCTTCTAAATTCTTAGTTGAGTATTTCCAGACTCTAGAATCTGAACATTCGGATCTAACTTATGAGGAAATGCAGTCCATGAAAATATTTTATCTAGACCCAGTTATAGAACCTGAACCTGAACCACAGCTAGATATAGTTGTCTTAAACGGGAAACTAGACAAGGGCGTGCTTTATCCGTTAATTTTCTTGGCATGTTGCAGATTCCTTCTAATTTTGATAGCCATATTTGGTTTTGGTGATCCGCAGTTATTCCGGCTATTATTTTATGATTCTATAAGGTGACTAATCCTTTCTTTGTCTGGCTGAAGACTTTAAACTTAGCACTTCTTGGGAGGTAACCCAATATTCATGCGACACGGTAATATCTTTCCTTATCTCTTTTGGTTCAATTGGTAACAGTTTCTCCTTGTTCATGCTTTTAATTTCATCTTTAGAACATTGAGGACAATGTTAGATTTAAGTTTGGGGGTATGGGAGAAACTTTTTAGTCGCATTTTTGAAACTTCTAGCGTCACATAATATCCGGTTAGCTAAGTTTACATACTGTTTCTCACCGAAAAGATAGAAATTGGAATGCTAGAGATAACAATCTTTTGAGACATTAGAGAAAAAGACATTGAGATCTTTGAAATTCAGGAGAGAACTTGTTCCTTTTAGAGGGTAACCGTGATGGACCTAACCATCCATAATGGAAAGGCAAGTAGGTAAGAAAATGCCAGAAAGACAAAGCAACCTCACAATGTAGTCTTAGTTACTGGATTACGACTCTCTCTCAGTAGAAACTTATCATCATCAACAAGCGGAGCGACATCAAAATCTATGAAGAAAGTTGAAGACGTTCAAGGTTTAGAAGCAACAATAGAAAAGAATAATTCAAAAATCAAAGTTGAAGACTTAGTTACAAGAAGTTATAAGAGAAAATGATATAACTTGTTGGAATTCATGATACCAAGACATCACAAGTTGCGAAGATTCAAGTTTGTAAAGTCCTTCTCTCATGGCCATGTAAATTTTTGTCTTGTAATTTTTGTGTCAATAAAATAAAATGAAATGAAAAAAAAAGTCATCATTACGTTCTTTTTGTTCTTTGTTCAATAAGGCCATAAGGAAGTAGAAATTTTTAAGTCAAGCAAGAAATCAAAGAGAAGAGTTAATTATCAAGGTTCTATGAGGTTCGATAGTTTATCATCAACAGTTAAAGACCGAAGAAGACGTCGTTTCTACTGAGCACTATGAGAGAATCGAAGAAAGATACATTTGGTTTCTTTGTTAGTCTGCTTTCAATCTGGCACAAGATCTTTCTAGCACTGGTTCAACTCATCACACGTAATTAGTCTAGCTGTGTAGAAGATGTCCCTCTCATCTTTATCTCTCTCCTAATCTTATCCAGCTGTAAAGCGGATGCATCTTACAATGTTTATCTAGCTGTATAGAGGATATCTCTTTATCTAGCAGTGTTGCGGATGTGTCTCCCCTTTTCTTTAGTCAGCTTTAGAGCTGGCACCTTTGATTTCTCTCGCATTCTAGTTACTTGGAGATAGGTTGAGAATATGTATGTCCTCATAGCTCTTTGGATACTTGTGACCAATTAGAAGTCATGGTTTTGTGGGTACACCTCTGTTAAACCCTCCCGAGATTAACTCGGTTTTATTTTTTATTAGTTTTGCTCGAGGACTAGCAAATAATAAGTTTGGGGGTATTTGATAGAAACATTTTGTGTCTAATTTGTTCGCAATACTATATATTGTTGGCACTCGATTTTGTACTAATTTTGGTGTTTTATGTGTTTGTAGGCATTTTTGGGAAATAAACATTTTTGGAAAATTCGGCTCGAAAAGTTGCTCGGGGAACCCTCAAAGGATAGTTGCTATACAGACCCCCAGATTTGGCTAAGGGGAACCTCAGTTGGCCAACAACTATTTGCACCCCCGCCTCTGTTAGGGGGAGGTCATCATCTACGTTTTGAATTTCAAAATTTGCGGGAAAATAATTCAGACGCAGGCAGAATTAGGATTGGACTTTTTAGCGTACTAGAAGGAGATTCAATGGAATATATTCTTCGGGAAGACTTGAATTATCCTGACAGGCTTGGTATGGGTCTCTGGATCACTTGAATTTGGCCAGTTTACTAGTGTTGAAGAGGACATAGGCGTACGTGTATGGGAGGATATTCTCCATTAAACTCATGGATATTTGGTCGGATTTTTCTCTTGATTTGGATATGTACCAGCCTTTTATATCACAACATGATTGGTAAGTGCTTTCAATTCGACTAAATGGGAAGATTTCACGTAATCTCGTCAGACAGGGAGCACGTCATGGATGGAGATATTCACGGGATTTGCTTGAGTTGGACCGAGTTTGCGCATGCTAGGATGACTCTAACAACCATTCGGAAGGCGACATAGATAATTAAGAAGATTTACCAGCTGTGAAACGCGTGCAGGAGAAGAAAAATGCAAGAATATATTTCCGTGTATGGCAGAGTTTTGGAGGAGGATTCGGGAGTTATTACAGTGATTTTGGTGATCCTGATAGTATATAAGGGTGATACAGGACTCATAGAGAGAGGATGGAGAGTTAGGGGACGAAAAACGGTGAGAAATTAAAGTTGCAGAGCTTGTCTCTGCTGCTGCCATTGAAAGAAGAGAACGAAGAACTTTAAACTAACTAGGACTGTCGTTCTTAACCGTCACATTTTGTATCTTTAAACGATAGTTCTTCTGCGACCCCAAGAAGCAATAGTTCTTTGTAACAGTTGTGACAGTGAGTCTGTAACAGTCTGTCGGCGATGCAAACTCGCTGCTTTTTATCCTTTTCACCTTTGTAACACCTTTTTGAGCTATGAGTCCATATTTTGAGTGTGTTTCCAACCTAATGAGCTAAAACCCATCACTGGGACAACGGAGGAAGCTGGATTTCATCCTTGGGGTAATTTAATTAATTCTTTATTTACTTTTTGCACCGATTTTAAATGATTTATGATTTCTATTAATCAATTGTTATCTTGTTAGATAGTGTATGCTTAGTCTTAGGTGCTTTAGATACACTATGCTTGTAATTTACAATTGATGTTTTACGAAATCTACTTTGGAAAAGAATAGAGTCATTGTTTCTTTTGTTTTGAGATATAAATGTCTAGGATAAATTTATGAATCCCATGAACATGAAAAGCAGTGGAATCCCGAGTCCCGGTTCCTCTTCATCCTGTGACAATATTTTGTGTATATTTTTTCTTTTCTTTTAGTTTATTAATTCTTAAAATCAATCCATCAAGTCCGAGTGAACGACAACTCTATTTACCACTATATAAAATTCCATCACCTAACGTGACCCAATACCAGCCTACTTGCGTGGCGTGATATCAGTCTTGCTTGCGTGACGGGATATTAGCCTTGCGATCTCGACCAATACCAGCTTCGCGGACTTGAGCAACATCGACCTCGTTTGCTGACGTGGCCCAATACCAGCCTTGATTTATTTTCCCATACGGTTTATGTGCTTGCTCAAGTGTCATTCTTGCTACTTCGATCAAACACCGACCCTGCTATCTTGGCCAAACACCAGTCTTGTTGCCTTGACCAAACACCGGACTTGCTGCCTGCTTCGCTTGAACGTGGGACCCACCGCGTGCTTTCTTTGTTCAAAAATGAACCTTGTATTCCCAAATTTGAATGTGGTCGTGTAGAGAGCGTTGAAGCAGCTGCTGGAGCGAGCAGGTCCCGGAGAGCGTTGAAGCAGCTTCTGGAGCGAGCAGGTCCCAGAGAGTGTTGTAATATTGAAAGTGGTAGTAAAAGTTCGTTGCTCGGACTTGTAAAGATAATGGATTTTTAGATTTAAAAATATATATACAAAAATATTAACAATGGGTGCGAGAGGTAACCAAGACACTAGATTCCACTATTACGCAAAATTGATTGATAAATATTTCAAAACTCTATTCTATTCTTAAGTCCTCTTTTATCTTTAATTCACTATCAATCATACAAATTCTCAAATTTTATTTGTAAACTTTAAGCGTAGATTATCAAGAGATTTAACCAAGTATAACCTATCACTGAATAACAAATAATTAAGACAATCATTCAAATAATTTAAAACTCTGCAAAATCAGCGATTAGGTAAATTATATAATTAAATGAAATAGTTACCCATTTATGTTGCGTGAATAGCTTCCTCCATTTCCTTGGTTACGAGGGAATTAGTCGCTCATCATATTGGAAAACTTCTCAAAGAATTTCATTGATGCTCAAAAGTGTTTTACAATGAAGAGAAAGATAAGTAAATAGTATAAAACAGGATTCTGCGACCCACAGAAGGCGTCCAGAATCAACGACACAGATATAGTGCTGTTGGTACAACGACTCAGTCGCGGAAAGGAGTGCAAAAGTGTCGCAATAAAGCGACTTTTTTTAACGACTTTCCTGCCTCTTCCAATGTTCTTCGTGTTCTTCAGTTCCAGCAGTAGCAGGAACTTCTTCACAGCGTCTGGTTCTTTGATTTTTACGTCTCTAACTCTCTCCCAACTCTCGACAACCATTCTATTCAACCCCATAGACATATTTATACTCAAAATCACCGAGATAATCCGATTTAAATGCAAATAATTCTCCCTTAATGATTTTTATTTTCACGGGAATATTTTCTTTCCCTGTTCACCTTTCACGCGTCTTCTGTTAGCTACTTTCCTGTTCTCTTCTCACACGTTTGTTCTGAGCTGGATTTCCTTGTTTATCCTGGCTTGATTGGTCGAATCTTGTTGAATAAAGAAGAAAATATTCTCCCATGCAGTTACGTATCATCCAATATCCCGTGATAATCTCTCTTCCCTGTTTAACCAAGACTCGATGTTCTAGCCCAACTGGATCGAATCCATTAACCATACAATCCCTGTTTAGCCCAAGCAGGTCAATCAAAACAAAATCTAGTGATTGAATCTCGCTCAAAGCCCACACAAGATCGAACCCAAATTTCTTCCGTGAACTGCATGAACTTTCCCGCCATTTTGAATTTTCAAATCGTGAAGAAGGGTGTCCCCCTAACCGTCTGTGGAGTGAAAATAGCAAATGCCCAACTGAGGACCCCTTAGTAATTGGGTTGCCCCTTAACCAAAATGAGAGTCCGAATAACAAATTTCCACCGGGGATGCTCCGCATAATTTTTCGAGCCGATTTTTCCAAAATTATTTATTTCCAAAAAATACCTACAAACACGCAAAATACCATAATAAGGACGAAAACAAGTACTAACAATACAGAGAATTGAGAACAAAATAGACACATATATGCGTCTATCAAATACCCCTAAACTTATTTTTTTCTAGTCCTCGAGCAAAATTTATTCTTGAAAAGTGACCGAGTTAATCTCGGGTGGGTTTATCAGAGGTGTACCCACAAAAACCAATACTCCAGACCCTAGCTATCTACGAAAAATCTTGGAAAGCACTAAAGAACCTCCTTGGTTGGCATACTTATTAATTACAGGAGGAAGTACCCTGACGCGAAATTCCAATTGCTGTATACGAGTTTGCACTCAAGCATACTAAAATTCATATAAGTGACAGAGCTCTACTAAGATAGTTTCACGATGGACATCATACTCGGAGTCAGACTAATCACATGAAAAGATTAAGAAGATGGAAAAAGAAAAATGTAGATGGTTGAAAAGCGAACGGTGTTTCCCATATCTGTCTGAAGGCCTCTGCCAAGATGAACCTAACCTAAATGACTGAGATACCGGTCTGACTAATATTAACGCACTGGCATATACAAGGGAACCAGAGGTCAATAACTTAAATCTAGATCAACAAACTGGCAAATACAAGGGAACCAGCAGTTGACTACACAGAACAATAACCTTTTTTTTTTTTTAACTTAACGGCATGAATAGATGCTTTTTGCAGACGATAGTTCCCACGGGTCCTGCATTCCACGCTTGCTTAGGCGACGGAAACAGGGAGAACACACGCATATTGCTATCCAAGTGTTAATACTTATTCCGATTGGTCTAACTGGTCCGGTCTTTTTTTTTTTTTTTTTGAAAGGTAACTCAGTCACTCTATTTCACCCTAGCAAAGGTAACAACTTGAATCGTGTGCCCCACCAAATCACTTAAAATAAAAGAAAACTAAAAATAGAAAGTGAAAAGGACTCGACGAGATATGGCGAAACTATCATGTTATTTCTAACACCTGAGCTCTGTGCTTTTATGAATAGACTCTATAGATGTTTCCATCTAGTCAGATTGGTTCCTCAGCTCCTAAAACAAAAATGTT
Source organism: Papaver somniferum (assembly GCF_003573695.1). Lineage (NCBI taxonomy): Eukaryota > Viridiplantae > Streptophyta > Magnoliopsida > Ranunculales > Papaveraceae > Papaver > Papaver somniferum. The sequence goes on along the minus strand of NC_039358.1, from coordinate 192,799,194 downwards.
TCCATCCACTTAGATTGGTTAGTGCTATCCTTAATAGGCGTAAATTTCTAGGCTCTGGAGTTTATTTATTGCAACTTAAAACTAACAAAAAGTTTCTTCCCCACCCCCAAACTTAAATCTAACATTGTCCTCAATGTTCTAAAGATAAAATTAAAAGCATGAACAAGGAGAAACTGTTACCACTTGAAGAAAAAGAGTTAAGGAAAGATATTACCATGTTGCATGAGATTGGGTTACCTCCCAAGAAGTGCTAAGTTTAAAGTCTTCAGCCAGACTTAGAAAAGGATTGGTCAACTCGAATCATAAAGTAACAGTCGAAATAACTGTGGGTCTTCAAAACCAAAAAGAGCTGACCATAGGAAACTGCAGTGAACCAAGAAAATGGACAAGAAAAGCATGCCCTTACCTAGTTTCCTGAAAACTATTGATAATTGCGGTTCAGGTTCAGGTTCTATGAAAGGGTCTAAATAGAATATTTTCATTGGCTGCGTTTCTTCATAGGTTGGATCCAAATTATTAGGTCCTAGAGTCTGGAAAAACTCAAATAAAAACTTGGAATCACAAAGTAATAACCTAAATAATTGCGGATCCTCTAAGTCAATCAGATATGACTTACAAAATTGACCACAATGAGAATACTGGTCATTCTTAAGCAAATGTGTCGATTCTAATTTCCTAAGGCATTTAGGTTTAGTCTCACAACTTAATATTCGACACATTTGGAATATAAACGTTCCCACAGTTGGAAGAAAACTATTTGGTGGGAAAACAAAGTCAATCTGGGGATCATATCCTGGGCAAACCACATCAACCAGAGGATGGGTTTCTAACGACTGAACTTCTTCCTGGATATCATTAGGTTCGGGAAAACGAGTATGAAGGTAATCTTGTAAAATTTTCGAGGCAGAGATATCAAGTCCTAAGTGAAGGGACTTTCTGAGAGTTAAAGGTAAGGCACTATGAAGGTGATAATCACCCCCAAACTTAGAGTTTTTAGTGTCTCTAGATATACTAGTAACAATCTCCCTAATTTCTGGATCATTAGATTCTTGAAAATGGTCAATTGATTCTTCTAATTTATTATCAGGTAGTGCATCTTTACTCATCTATACGGGTCTATCTTCTTCTTCCAAGACTATTGTTTCTAAGTCGCTAGACTCTAAAACATTATTTTCGAAATGAACCCGTTCCTCTAAACCACTATCGGCTCCGTAATCAAAAGGAAAAACTACATCGTCTAAAACGGTGGTATCCCTAATCAAATCCTCGTCCTTTTGAATAGGTGAATAATCATAAAAATTATTTGGATTTGAACTAGAAATAATATAATCATTATAAAGCTCAATTGGATTAATAGATTCCTGATCACTATGCCTACATATTTCAGATTCTTCATTACTACTATCCTCATCATCATAATAGTACAAAGATGATTGAACCTTATCTAAATAAGTAGTGTCTTTCCTCTAGATTGGGAAAATATTCACTATTGATATCAAGGGTAGAATTGGAAACACTATTTTGGAAATTTAGATTATTTCGAGCAGCATTAGCTAACTGTTCATTTTCTGCCTCTAAACGTGCTTGAATTTCACTGGGCGTAACACTTATACGTTCACAAGTCTCATTGAATATCTTAGACCGTTGTGTACTCTCTTCTCTTGAACTAACTGCACGTTCATACTCCCTTCGAATTTGTTGGTAGGTTTCTTCTAGAGATTGAACAGGTTTAGAAATGTCATAATCAGGACTAGTTTTTAAGTAATTTTCCAAAAACTCATGACTAGTACTATAATATTCCTGATTTTCTTGCTCGTAAGACCAATTCGTGTGTGGATAGTAATTGGGCTCACTATGATATGAACCATAACCTTGAAAAGGTTGGCGTTCCCAACTACTATTCCCACCATGGTCATAAAACTGATGATGTCCATATTCAAATTCAGGTCGATACTCATTGTATTGGCTTCTATCATACCAGTTCGACATTCTTAATTGCAAGGGAATTCTACACAACCACAAACAAGGCCGACTCGACTCCACCAAAACAAACCTAAATATTTCTAGCAAACAAAAAGCATGATGGCTCCACTTAGATTGTTTCTAGACCAGCTTCTATCTTTCGAAAGGGAATTCGTTGCAATTTGAGCAAACCCCTCTGGAATCAATCTGAGTCAAAGTAAGTTGAATTGAGGCGAGGGAAGCTCAGTGGAGCTTTGATACCCAAGGCCTCACCGCTATCACAATGCGGCGCAGTCACGCATTCAACTCACAGAAACCATTATGAACTTTGAAGTGTGCTTAAAGAGAAACCATTATTTTTCGAACGAGTTTCCTATTAAGCTCGTTACCCTATCGGTCTCGTTCTATTCCAAATTTTAAAGCTTGGGTTCGCGTTAGGTTTCGTTTTCCTAAGGCGGGCAAGAAGGGAGCGGTGATGAAATCCAAACCCTTATCTTGTTTAGGCCAGGCCTTGCCCTTTACTAGGAAAATAAAGACAGTCCGGTTCGTCCTCAAACAATTATCACCTTAAGGCATACAGTAACCCGCTTGCAGGAGATTCGCGGGTGTTTCGATTGGACTTATCTCCCGTACCAGACGGGCGATGAACCGTTGTCGTCGACTCGAGCCACGACTCCTATGCCGTGTGCGAACCCGAGGGGCCGAGACGATATAGTAATCGTCGTCCTTCCCTGCACACAGTTTATATAATAATTTTTTTTTTTTAATAATAATACCCTTCCGTAGGGTTTAAAAAAAAACAAAGTCCAATTGTTTAAAGTCCAAAGTCCAAAATAAATAAAAAAAAAAATTACAGTTTTCCTCACACACTCTAAAAAAATTATAAATTAAAAATTAAATCCTAAAATTGTCCTTTTTTTCTTCTCTTTTCGCTTTTCGCTTTAAGATTTTTCCTTTCCAAGTCCTTAGTTTTCACTTTGAACCTGCAAAATAAAGACAAAAAGAAACGTAAAAAGGAACAAACAATTCTAAAAAAAAAATAATAAACCTAAAAATAAATAAATCAATCTATATACAAGTCCGCGTCGGCGGCGCCATTTTGTTGTAATATTGAAAGTGGTAGTAAAAGTTCGTTGCTCGGACTTGTAAAGATAATGGATTTTTAGATTTAAAAATATATATACAAAAATATTAACAATGGGTGCGAGAGGTAACCAAGACTCTAGATTCCACTATTACGCAAAATTGATTGATAAATATTTCAAAACTCTATTCTATTCTTAAGTCCTCTTTTATCTTTAATTCACTATCAATCATACAAATTCTCAAATTTTATTTGTAAACTTTAAGCATAGATTATCAAGAGATTTAACCAAGTATAACCTATCAAACTGAATAACAAATAATTAAGAAATCATTCAAATAATTTAAAACTCTGCAAAAACAACGATTAGGTGAATTATATAATTAAATGAAATAGTTACCCATTTATGTTGCGTGAATAGCTTCCTCCATTGCCTTGGTTACGAGGGAATTAGTCTCTCATCATATTGGAAAACCTCTCAAAGAATTTCATTGATGCTCAAAAGTGTTTTACAATGAAGAGAAAGATAAGTAAATAGTATAAAACAGGATTCTGCGACCCACAGAAGGCGTCCAGAATCAACGACACAGATATAGTGTTGTTGGTACAACGACTCAGTCGCGGAAAGGAGTGGAAAAGTGTCGCAATAAAGCGACAGCTTTTAACGACTTTCCTGCCTCGTCCAATGTTCTTCGTGTTCTTCAGTTCCAGCAGCAGCAGGAACTTCTTCACAGCGTCTGGTTCTTTGATTTTTACGTCTCTAACTCTCTCCCAACTCTCGACAACCATTATATTCAACCCCATAAACATATTTATACTCAAAAGCACCGAGATAATCCGAGTTAAATGCAAATAATTCTTCCTTAATGATTTTTATTTTCACGGGAATATTTTCTTTCCCTGTTCACCTTTCACGCGTCTTCTGTTAGCTACTTTCCTGTTCTCTTCTCACACGTTTGTTCTGAGCTGGATTTCCTTGTTTATCCTGGCTTGATTGGTCGAATCTTGTTGAATAAAGAAGAAAATATTCTCCCATGCAGTTACGTATCATCCAATATCCCGTGATAATCTCTCTTCCCTGTTTAACCAAGACTCGATGTTCTAGCCCAACTGGATCGAATCCATTAACCATACAATCCCTGTTTAGCCCAAGCAGGTCAATCAAAACAAAATCTAGTGATTGAATCTCGCTCAAAGCCCACACAAGATCGAACCCAAATTTCTTCCGTGAACTGCATGAACTTTCCCGCCATTTTGAATTTTCAAATCGTGAAGAAGGGTGTCCCCCTAACCGTCTGTGGAGTGAAAATAGCAAATGCCCAACTGAGGGCCCCTTAGTAATTGGGTTGCCCCTTAACCAAAATGAGAGTCCGAATAACAAATTTCCACCGGGGATGCTCCGAATAATTTTTCGAGCCGATTTTTCCAAAATTATTTATTTCCAAAAAATACCTACAAACACGCAAAATACCATAATAAGGACGAAAACAAGTACTAACAATACAGAGAATTGAGAACAAAATAGACACATATATGTGTCTATCAGAGAGCGTTGAAGCAGCTTCTGAAGTGAAAGTGGAGGCATCTCCTGGAGAGAGCATTGAAGCAGGCTTATGAAGCGAACGTGGAGGCGGCTCCTGGAGAGAGAATAGAAGCACGCTTCTGAAGCGAACGTGGAGGCGGCTCCTGGAGAGAGCATTGAAGCAGCTCCTTCAGTTTGATTTTTCCTTTACATGCTTCTAGATTGACCATCTCTTGTGTTGAAGAAGTCCTTGACTGATGGCGAAGGAATCTCGTGCTGAGCCTCAGTCCCCAAGCATAACTTATATGGTTCTATCTCTGTCCGTAGTGGTTGTTGCTATGGTGAAGCTCGGGCACTGGTATCAACAAACGAACAATGGTTCTCAGCTGCAGCTGTGATCAGAAAAGACTGGCAGGAAGAGGCGTGACATCTCCGGGCACGAACTCGGTGGTCTTCATATAGTGGTAGAGCTCCTCTCGTCATTAGAGGGAGAAGCTAATGATGGAACCGATAGCTTCCTTCATGCTGCCTCAAGGGATGGAAAAGAGGCAGACAGTCCCCTGCCCACGAGTATCCTCTGAGCCTTCGACTTGATAGATGTTGTCATGATGGGTTCATGATGCCGTATTTACGTCTCTTAAGTCCCAAGTGCAATCTCCTTTGGTAACGCAACTACATCTTCTACGGTAGACGAAATTCTGAAAGCGTCTCTTATTGATGTTGCTGCTGTCAAGACAGACATGAAATATCTTGGACGTTATTTCATCATTGTTGCGGTCGTGCAGGATGTTGTATCTCGGTGGTTTTCCTCTTACTACTTCAGCGAAACTGCTTACAAAAGGCTGAAGGTTGTATTGCCCGTTGGTGAAATATATGCTTCCACGAACATTGTGAGGCTCTTCATTACTGGAAGGCTTGTTATTTCTAGCAGCGCAGGCGCTGTCGCAACTTGACAGGTACGGCCCTATTGATGCGCAATTACACCTTGAGGTGTCGTCTCCAGTAGATCTGAAGATGTCCCGGGCCCGTTCTCGTCCGGGCTGACATAATAGGAGAACCCTTTGTGATGTTTTGAAGATGACAATATTCGTTGAATCTTCTGCTGTAGTGCGGTCCAGACGAAACTTTCTCCTTTCTTCAGCAAGGGAGTGAACGAAGCAAGGAGCTAGGCTAGACCAGGTATAAAACGTCGAATGTAGTTCACATTTCCGATGAAGCTTTGGAGCTTCTTCGCGGTTCGCGGCAGCGGTATTGTGAGGATAACTTGAGTCTTGGATATGCTCATACATCCTTATCTGGTTGTAGCCGCTACATCCATCCATAGAGGAGAACATGCCGTGTCCACTGGTGGCATCTACCAACATGACGATGTTAGGTAGAGAAAAATCATCTTTGGGGCAGCATTCGTTCAAGTCTCTGGAATCCACGCAACACCTGATCTCGCGCCCGAGTTGCCTCGGAGATTGTTTGACCAGATTGGATCGGAGATTGTATGAATGCTTACAGAAGGTCGAATTGATGGAGATAGGCCTAGGAAATTACTCATCGTCGAGATCATCAGTTGTGGAGTTGGTACCATCTTGCAGCTGTCGTGGAGCGTCTAGCACTTTTTCTTGTGGCTCGTCGTTGTTGTAGCATTCTGTTGGGCGGAGAGACTGGGTAATAGTCTCCCCTGCTGACTGCTAACAACGGCGTCGGTATACAGTTTTCCCTTTCTGGTCACGGATTTCCACAAGACTTCGATCCCTCTTGGTGTGAACATGGGTCGGGCTTCACCGGACAAAGAAGAATGCTTCGTCAGCAAAGATGCTTCATGAGGCTTATCCCTCAATGATGCAAGTCGGTCTTCCTCCTGGATTGACGCCCACGTGGGGAGTGAGATGCAATGGACTTTGTCTGATCCTTCCCGCGGAGCTTCCCTCAGTTCGAACAGTTCTACTCCGCATATTGGTGCGTAAGGAGACAATGATGCAGGAATACGAACGACTTCTTTATTCAGCATAGTGTTCAGGCGTTAGTGATACGTTGAAGGGAAGATCCTATTGTCATGAAGCCATGGTCTCCCAAGTATCATATGATAGTCCGGCTCCTTCTCGATGACTTCGAATTTCACTTTCGACTGGACGGGCCCTACTGATAAATTCAGATTGACATACCCGTATGTGCTGGTTTGGTTTCCTTCAAAGTCCGTCATTGTGGTAGGCTGTCTTACGATCTTGCATGGGCGAACCTTGGTTGTCCTGAGAGTCTTGAGAGTAATCACATTCGAAGACGCTCACGTGTCGATGATGGTCCTCTTGAACTCTGAATCCTTGATGCGTGCAGTAACATGTAGGGACCCTTGTGACCTTCCTACACCATCATGTCGTCCACTGTAAATGTAACATTATTCACAGATGTTTCTGATGCGTTCAAGACTTCTGGGCGTGAAGGAGCTAGGTGCACGTCCAGGGCTATCTGGTTAATTGCAGCAAACGTCTCCGCTCGTTGATTCTTTGAGAGGTGTAAAAGTTTGCATAAACTATCCACTAGAGAAGCCGTTTCCTGATCCACCGGCCTCTGGTTCATAGTGAAACTATTGACTTGAGGAGGATCGTTGCGAGGATCAGTCACCAATGTAGAAATCTCTGTGACAGGAGAACTGCTCGTATATGATGTCATCTCGATGAGGAGATCGAGTATGTCGTTTATCGCCTCTTTGATCAGGTCCACATTTCTTTCCAGAACTTCTTGCCTCGGTGCTAGTTCAGCCAGCGTTGGGATTTCTCCATCGGTTGAAGCGACAGAGATAACGGGGGTATCGAAATATGGAAATTCATTATAAACAGAATTGTTCAAAGAAGGGTGAGAAACATTACCATTTTAAGGATTCTGGCTGAGATCCGTTGCGGTAAAATCATCCCTGAAGCCAACCATCCTTTTTTGAAAATCTTGAGATTGAAACCGAGAGATTAATCTCCCACTGTGGTCTCCAATTGTTTATGGGTGAAAACTATTTCTGCCGATTTTGGTAATTTTGGGTGTGTGGATGAGAAATGAATCTAAACCCTAAACAAATGCACTGCACATGAGTGCTTGTGATTCGAGAAATCAATCTGTACAACTCTGTCCTAAACCAAGAAATGGTCATTCCAGACTTGCTTCGGTCACAAAGTGAAGGAGATGGGGTTGATATTAGGGAGGGAAGCGAAGAAGGTGTTGAGATTGTGAAGGTGTTGGTTGTTTTATGACTTGTATCAGAAAGCTGAACTGGCTTGCAGGATGTAAGCTATCAATTCTAGTGTTTGAATACGATTGTATTAACACTTGGTTTTATGTCTTGTCTTTTCTTGGAAATAAGGAGGAGAACCTATTTATACAAGTCATTAAGCCTAACCTTCGTATCTCGTGGGAAATGGAGTGATGGAGTAGTGGAGTCGTGTGTTAGTGCCACATGATTATTCTTGCCCACTTCTCATTTCATCACTAACCGTCCATGACTTCCTGATACGTTTTTGTGATGGCGCGTTGTGCGCTGCACGCTGTAAACCGCCAGACCAATACCCCAGTAAGTATCCCCCAGTTTGTGACATGATTGACGTCTCGAATGCGTGGATCGTGAGACCCACAGAAAGTAGCATGTGATGCTAGATTAAATAACTAAGTTATTTAGAAAGTCGATATTTATGAAATATCGTGTGTATTCAATGCAGGTAATACATCGAATATATTCAGCATGTATGAAGCATCGCTGCTTTAAGGCTTAACAGAGTAAGTAACAAATTTAAGCATCTTAAAATAGCATCACGTCCAGCCATCTTCGAGTGATCGTTTGGAGGCTATACATGCAAGCCCTGATTTGGCCGATCACCCCATGTGGAAGAGTGGTGGACGGCGATCGTGGTGATGCCTCACTGGCCGGCTAACTCATGTCTTAGGCTGTCCGTCCAAGCTGGCGAAGTTGGACGAACGAGATCACTTGCGGCCCACATCTGCGACCGTCGGATTAGGGTTTAAGAAGTGCGCAAGTACCTACTTTCATCTTGGTCGAATCCATGCATGGGAGATGTTTTTGGCAAGACCGAACGGGCATGCGTGTAGATGGCTTGCCGGTGTACACGTCCGTACCTCACTGTCCCATGGAGATGTGATCTAGGCCAATCGATTTGTCCGACAAAGTTGAGTGGTCGAGATCGGTTTGCAATTGGAACCGCGCGAGCATGCCTAGTTTGGGCGCACGAATCGAGGCATCTAGCCATGGTCGGCCTTGGCCGATTGGTCACGTATGTAGACGATCCCACAGTGATTGTGTTGACATGCTTGGTACCCTTTGAATCTATATCTACACCCTCCATCTATGCCTGCGAAGATGGATGGTCGCGACTGATTTGCGACACATATGATATGCCCCAAACCCTAATTAGGGTTCATGTCCACGCTACTTTGGATGGAAGAATTGTCAAGCCATGCTCCTCGTCCGGGGTGGCCGACCATATGGAACCCAAATTGGGCCCGCGGTGAACACGCCAATACCTTTCTGACGGTTATAGGCTTGATCTAAGCCATCCAAACATGCCGGTGAAGTTGGATGGTCGTGATCAATTTAAGACCCTTAGTGGAATTTCCTGCGACCCTTAAAGCATCACGCCGGCCGAACTTTACGCGAACGTTTGCTCCTCCGTGGATAGGTCGTGAGATGGTCGGCTATGCAGATAGAAGGGAGCCCGCCAGTGTACACAACGATGCTTGTTTGACCGGGAATGGGTCGATCCGCGCCGTCCAATCGCGCTGGCGAAGGTGAACGGACGTGATGGATTTGAGACTGCCGTAGGCAGCCTTTGATCGTACGAACTCCTCCAAGCCGCTCCATACCATCCTGGACATGCAACTTCAGGCTAGTGTTTGGTGGTCGTTTGGAGGGCGTGACTTGTACCTGACCGGCCATGGCATTAAGGGGCCCACTAGTGGTCATTGCGGTCATAGCCTGCTCCTGCTGAGGATCGTCTAGGCTGGTTAAATCATGCGGCCAACTTGCGTGGCCGTGATTGTTTCTGAGACTGATATGGACAGTCCAGGTTCAAATATGCTCAATCGGGCTAGTATAACACACCGATAATGTATGCTCAATCGGGCTAGAGTAACACACCGACAGATGTATCCTGTACAGGTATTTCGTGCATGCCTCACTATTAACACTTGGAGATTCATGTTACTCTACTGAGAGCAACACTCAATCGTCATGCCGCACTAATAATGAGAATTCTGCGAGAACAACACAGGAAATACAAGGCTAGTCATGCATTAATTAATAATGTCATAAATTCACGGGGTATATGGGATTGTTGCCACATGCTCCAGCCTGGATGAATTTTGTGTATTTAAATCACATAATATTAGGATTGTTTCCACATGATCCATTCTAGGTGAATTAGTAAAGTGAATAAGTATTCATCATTCAAATAGCCTTATGATTTGCAGGATGTCAGCATATTAATTTTTGGTTTTACAATTTTAGCCCTGAACTAAAATCCACCATCAACACAAAGATGTTCGGATTGGATATTTACCTAACTTGCCTTCAGGGGGAGTACAAGCCTTTGTTATTCAAATGTCAACAACGACATTTATTTATTGAATATATGCAGGTTATTGTGCTGTTGAAACTTGGAATCAAGCGTATGAAGAATGAGTTATTTTATAATTCCTTTAGCTCCATATGTAATAAGAGTTTTGTCACTAAAATTGACAAAGGGGGAGATTGTTAGAGCATTTTTCGGTTGAATCTACCAGGCATTGGTATGTCAAGTTTGGTTAGCCATATGAGCACTCTCATATCAACCATATTCATCTTCACCACAACTAGTTCTAATGAATCAAAAGAACTAGTTAGAGAGTTGTTCAATTGTTTAGATCTTATAGAAGTATACAAGACACAATCGAAGCAAAATCAGTTTTGATTCACTCGAATCAATTCATGAACATTATAGCCACGGTTTGCAAATTGCATTCCTTATTATATAATGTTTTAGTTCATGAACAAACCAATTTTAGAAAGTAACATACTTAAGTATGCGTACGGGTATGCGTACTTAAGTAACCAGATTTGAGTTTGTTTTGGTTTTCAAACTCAACAGAAATTCATGGACGTGAACTTTCCGCTAGTATGCGTATGGGTACGCATACTTTGTTAACCGGATTGAGTTGGTATTGAATTCCAAACTCAGCAGAAATTCATGGTCGTGAACTTCCGCCAATATGCGTACGGGTACGCGTACTTACCCAGTCTCCATCAACCATCTAGTACACACACAAGTATGCATACATTTGGTTCCCGGTTTTGGACTTATACACTAATGTGCGAACACACTATATGCTTATACCCAAAGATGGTTACATATTCTAAACTCTCATTTCAACCATTGAAACATTCTTAGAGGATGTTATATAGAGGTTATTCACACTCCATTTTTCATCAAAGCGATTTTCAAAAGATTGAAGCAATCAACATGACTTTCGTCACTTGTAAAGATGAACTTTGACAAAGTGAAAGCTTACCAACACATATTTAGAGAAATAGATAAGCGATATAAACTCAGCTCGAAATAACAAATGTGTATACTCGAAGTATATATAGCAAATATGACTTTTGTATCAAGATAGGAGATAGAGTAGATAGAGTTACCAATGCATATTTCGAGAAAAAGATAGGCGAGTAAATTCGACTCGAAATAGCAAATGTGTATGTATGAAAATTATAATACTTATATGACTATTGTCTCAAGAGAAGGAGATAGAGTAGACTTTTGAGTGATAGATAAGTTCAAGTCTCCACATACCTTTTAGTCGATGAAGTTCCACCAGTTCCTTGAGTAGTTCTTCGTCTTTGTATGATGAACACCATGGAGTCTAGATCTCAACCACACTTTTTATCCTAGTATGAGACTTAACTATAAGTAGACTAGAAATCAAGACTTATAGTTTTGGCAACTAAACTTGACAAACAAGCTTGAGATAGCAACGCTTGCAAGTTCGACCGAGCAGTGCTCTAACAGTTTGCGGCAATTATTGGTTGTCGCTAATTTATTTAAGACTTTTTATAAGAAGCGCGGCCAGCCATCTTCGGGCAACCATTTAGGAGGCACATGGGTAGGCCGCGGTGCGGCCGATTGTTCCTTATGGAAGAGGAGCAGCCAATGGTCACGACGACATTTTGTTGAACGCTTAGAATAGGAGTTTGGCCGGCCGATTCGTCCGGCGAAGTTGGGCGGTCGAGATGATTTGCGGCATTAATGGTTGTCGTTGATTTATTTACGTTTTTAAAAAAGCCGTGTGGTAAACCTATTTTGGGCTAACGGTTTTTGGTGTTATCCGCGCGCTGGGAGTTGTTCGACCGACCAGCACAATAGCCGGGTCGCGGGTGAACATATCCGCACCTTGCCCGTTGATTGAGATTGAATCTAGGCCGGTCAATTCGGCTGGCGAAGTTGGGCGGCCAAGATCGTTCTGTGGCAGTAATGTAATGCCGCTTAATAGTAATTAGGATTTTGTAACTCGTGCGGCCAACTGTTTTGGTAAACGTTTAAAGGCTCCACTTGCGAGTCGGGGAGATGCCGATCAGCCTAGGCGTTAGTAGGCCCGTAGTTTTACACGATGGCGCTTGTCCGACCGTATTAGGAGGCGACTAGGTTTGATAAATCGACCGGACAAAACGTGTGGCCGTGATCGTTTTAAGACTGACATGGGCAGCCTACATTAAATTCCTTAAGGAATTAGGTGTGTCGACCAACCAACTTCCAACTTTATTTAAAAGTTCGTGTGGCGCATTTAAAGCGATCTGATTGGTCGATGTGAAAGAGGGTCGGCAAGCGACAACATGGAGTGTGGCCGATCGGCCACGGGCGACGCCTGTTGGAGCAGATCGGACGTCCAAGTGGCGTGGCCATGCCTCCATTTGCTGCTGCTTTTACTTGCCGCAGTTCCTCTTTATTTCTTGTTTTCTGATTTTCGTAGGATCTTGCTTCTACTAGTTCCATGTTGGATCAATTTCCTAGTGTATCTAGGATTAGTTTCGACCAATAGGGTTCGAAATATCGCGCAGGGCGGAAAAAATCTAATTTTTGCAAATTGATAAAATTAGGTTAAAGAGTTGAATTTTGCGGGTTGCCGCAAAATCAATCAATTTTTGGTGAATTTTGCATATTGATACAAAAAATCACTAATTTAATATCAAAGGGCATCATAACTTTGCGTGTCTCTGATTGAGTACTTCCACACGCATCTTAATCCTGACACTTCGGGAGATTCATGCTACTCGGCTGGGAGCGAGCATTAGTCGTCATGATGTCAGTATTAAGAGTTCAACTAGGGAACATGGCATAAAATAAATACTCAGAAATTTACAGAATATTTGGAAGTGCTGCTACGCGCACCATTCTGGATAAATTTCATATAAATATACTGAATTGCTCAATACATATGTAAGCAAAGAGGCATGGGCACTCATCACTTTTAAATATCTCAATCTTTTTTGCAGAATGGTGATGCATTAAATACAGGGTTTTACAATTTTAGCCCTGAACTAAAACCACCATCAACAACAGTGTCATAGTATTATTACACAACATCAAAGTTCAATTGTATCACAATTTTGACAACAGTACTACGACGATATTTATCACTCCCTCTTAGTCAATACTTCATCTCACAATGAAAACCTCTCCCCCTTACATAATGATACGTAAACCATATGTATATGTAGTGTGAACTACAAAATAATTCTCCCCCTTTTTGTCAATATAAATTGGCAAATGTACGAAAACTAGCGGGATCATAATGAATTTCTCAAAGAGATACTTCATGACTAAAATAGAACATATCAAATTTTTTTGATGATTTCACATAGTCGAAACTTAGAGTATTCATCAAGGAGTTTATAAAGATACAAGATAACTCCTACAATATTCCACGGCCACACTCCCCACAAAGATATGGCAATTAAGCAAAAGTTCAATAAATAACTCTCCCCCATAAAATGTCATTCCCGAAAGAACAACAAGAGCGACCTTACTTTTACAAGAAAAGATGGATTTCTTTGGACATTAACAAATCACATGAAATATGAATTTGTATCTAGTTAACTCAATTAATTAACCACAAAGGAACCTTAATGATTAGTTTAATCGGAAATGCTCAACATAAGAAAACTTGCGGAGCCGTAAAATATTTTTACATAGAAGTGGATCAGGAAAAGATCAATACTGCGGAATATTCAAAGATTCATTCTATTTTTCATCAAAAGTTGCATAATGATATCGTAGACTTAATCTTTGACATATAATTCAAAATTTCATTCTATTTTCCATTAATATTTGCATAATGACACAATATACTTAACTTTTGACTTATATGTTCAGCTAAACTTCTTATGGATTCAACACATTTAGCAGTTTAATTGAAAGATAAAATCATTTAAGGATAAAATACCATCAAAGTCATTACAACCATTAAAAATAACAGTTTAATAAGTTTGACATAAGAAGTTGAACAAGAAATAAGAAAAACATAATGAAGAAACTGAACTATGCATGATTGCGATTGTATTTCTCAGCAATCTTAAAGACAGGTTCAGTCAGTTCAGGATGAACTCCCAATACATAGTTCAGTTGTTCCTGCAAGCACTCAATTCTTTCATGGAGAAGAGTCATTTCAGGATTGATAGGTTTCTTCATTTTGTTGATGTCTGTCTGAGATAGAGGAGTAGCACGACTAATGCAGGTACCAATAGGACGAACTCCAAAGTGACTGCAGATTCTACTGATAAGACATGGAAAACCAAGGTTTTTCTTCTGTGAAACCATATGAATCATTTGACGAATAATCAAGACACGGAAATAAATCTCTTCACCAGAGACAAGATGGCAAATCATCTCAGTAAGGGTCCTTCTTCACAGATTCTTATCAAGAGTGCTTTGGAATCAAATTTGCAACAACCAATTTTCTAAAAACTTTCAAATGAAAGCTTATGCTGTCGACAAACAACTTGCTGCCAGACCAAGATTCACTCCTATTTAGTAGTATTTCAGATAGTTTCCTCTGAGATGGTCTGATATGATCAGGTTGAGGAACAACAAAAGAGCGATCAAGCGAAAGATTTAGCAAATATGCAATCATGCCACGATTTACCTCAAATGATGTCCAATCAACAATTAGGCTTGTTGGCTGCATGCAAATTAGTATAAAATTGGCAGGTCATCTCAGGATATGACGAGCCAAGACCATCATGAATATTTGCCCATTCGTATTGAATCATAAACTGGTGAAACTCTGGTTCTTGAACAATTTGATCATAAACTCTTTCTGTAATGAAATTTCCTTTAAGAAACTTGACATATTTGTTTCTAGCGGGATGACTAGAAAAACTAACTCTAAGGGTTGGATCATAATAGGGTTGGAGAACATCTATACCAATATCATCATCAACAAATTCATCATCACTATCAACAGTTCTTCTACTTGAGCTAGCACCACTATTGTACTTTCTTCTAGACATGCTGTTAAGAAATAAACAAGAGTTTCTTGAAAACTTACTTGGGTACCCGAGCTGTTGAAAATGGTGAAGTTCAGAAATGGTGATAAATTCGAAAACCGTTCTTGACCCTTAAAATAAAAGCTTCTCCTGATTTCAATGGTTTAGTTCAAACACAAAAAGGTTAAGAAACGAGAAAAAGGTGAAGATAGTTTGAGAACCTTGGGTTTTTCCCTTTCGTTCTCGAAGAAAGGTGAAAAGAACAAGAAGAGTTATTTCTCTTTTTATGTGTAGAAGGATTAGAACCTGAACCGGTTATTGTACGTTCGGAAACACGGTTTCAACCTATAATGGTTACAAGTTCAACGTACATGAACTGCACGAGTGCAACAAGGGCTTGTTTGTTTTATGCTACACTATATTTTGATAAGCAAGCAAATATATGCTTATGTAAAATCAAAATATAGATGAGAATTTTTGGAGCAAACAACTCCACAAAAGATTCCCATGAGAAATTCTATGTACGGTCAAGACGACACAGTACAATATAGCCTTGTACATCATGACACCAAGACAGAGGTTCTTTCCAAGTACTTTTGCATTCAACAGTATTGAGAGACACCCAAAGGTCTATTTTTACAAGTCTTTCAAAGAACTTTAAAAGAGCACAAAAGAGTTTGTGTTCCCGATTTCTTGTTTTACAACTTATAAAAACGAGTCTCTGCATAAAACGTTTAGAACTGCATAGGAAAACTCTATTGATAAAAAGAAACATCCTAACTTTATCATAAGAGATCGATATCATTATCTTGATAAGGTGTGGCAGGATTTGACTGAAGAACTGAGTCATGCATTAAGATGATCTTGCATGATAGATGAGTTTTAGACTCCTCATGTAATTTAGTCAGTTTATTACAACTGTTTGGGTTACTGAAAGGAGGAATATAGTACTCACTAATTAGTAAATACAGATCAATCTCAACATGAATATTATTCATCATAGATTGATTTAGTTTATCAAGAGAATCTTGTTCTTTCTGAAGATATAATTCAACATCAAGAGATAAACCTTCAAGTTGCTTTTCAAATCCTGAAAAGATTTCAAGGGATTTTGAACCTGGAACAGGTTGAGAGAGAATATCTTCAACAGATCTTATTAAATCAGTCATGAAAGAAAATTTTGAATCCCTAGAATCTGGTGGTACTTTATAGAGATAAAACTTCTGTCCATAGAGTCAGATTGCTACAAACACAGACTTATGAGGTCTTAAACGTGTTTGCATGCTCTGATACTAATTGAAAAAGAGGGGGTCTAACAACCACACCCAATATTTTGTTTAGGCAATCTGTATGGACTAACTCCAATATAATTCCAAGAGAATCAACTAGACAGTTAGACTCAATCAAGGAAAATCTATCCAAGAGTTATATCTCAATTTCTCAAATCAATCTGCAATCGAACAAATAGAAATATGTGAGACGGATCAATATGAGAAATAAATTGGATGGTACCAAAGACCTATATCGAAGCGCCAATCAATTTCAATCAACAACCAAAGGTTGGATTTACCAATTGATTGAACTACGCACAAACTGTGATATTTCAATTATATAGTAAATATAATGTGGAAAAGAAATAACACAGACACCGGAAGTTTTGTTAACGAGGAAACCGCAAATGCAGAAAAACCTTGGGACCTAGTTCAGATTTGAACACCATATTGTATTAAGCTTCTACAGACTCTAGCCTACTACAAGTTAACTTCAGACTGAAATGTAGTTGAGCCCTAACCAATCTCACACTGATTAAGGTACAGTCGCGTTCCTTACGCCTCTGAATCCCAACAGGACTCTACGCACTTGATTCCCTTAAATGATCTCACCCACAACTAAGAGTTGCTATGACCCAAAGTCAAAGACTTGATAAACAAATCTATATCACACAGAAAAGTATATTAGAATAGATAAATCTGTCTCCCACAGAAATACCTACGAAGTTTTTATTCCGTCTTTTGATAAATCAAGGTGAACAGGAACCATCTGATAATCCGGTCTTATATTCCTGAAGAACATCCTACAAATATCAATCACCTAACAATAACTTAACTATATGGTAGTAGAACAAGTTATTGTGGAATCAAAAAGAATGAGACGAAGATCTTTGTGACTACTTTTTATATCTTACCTATCACTACACGAAATCAGGGAATTCGTAACGCCCGATTTTATAACGAATACTTTTTAAGTAACGTTGTATGGACGTTGGTAACTTTGTAACGCTGGATAATCGTTGCAATAATTGGTATCTGTTACAGAGTTTTAGGATGGTTGTGTGTAATTACCTTCCTATCCTCAACTTAAATTGCCAAGTTACATTATTACCCTCCATTACTACTATTAGCGCCTATATTACAACTATCATCTCCCAATTTCATCTCATACTCAAGGGCTACCCAGCCTCCCAAAGATTCTGGCTTTTTTCTCCAACATTTTTTCCCCATTATAACTCTTCATTTTAATTACCAAAAATCAGAGAAAAAAAACCGAAAACAAAATTAAAATCATCTGAAATTAGTTTTTCATTTAATATGTCTGAAAATTAGAATAAGAATCAGTTGGGAGGTAGATAAACAACTTAATGTGTTGGTAGAAAACGGTTGAGACATTACCACATCATATCTTTCACCTCAATTTATTTCACATCTCACCGACTTCTTGGTATATCCCCGCAGCCGCCATCGATTTCACCAGAAAATTCATCAGATTCAATTTGAGATTCAGTTGCAGGAAACTTTATCAACAAAATTGATTCAACCGATTCTTCTGTCACTCGTCGATTTCATTAAAGATTTAAATTTAATCGAGTTATCACAGAAGGATTGAGTTTGATTAAGATTTCTGAATCTATCGATTCTCCTGGGTTATCTTCAGCTAATTATATAGGTATTTCTTTTATTGTTTTCTTAATCGACAGTTTTTCAACATCTGGGGTTTATTAGTTTTAGAAATTGAGGATTATAGATGTTGTTGTGAATTGTATTCTATTGTGGTGTGTTGATAAATCTGTGATATTTTTAGGTTTAGTTGATAAACTTAGGTTACTAAAACATAGTACTTTACTTGTTTGTAGGATGTCAAATTTTGTGGATAAATCTTGGATGTGTATAACAGACAATTATAGCCCAGAATATAGAGAAAGGTTTAGAAAATTCATTGATTTTGCAATGGAAAATGGTACTTATGCAAAAGCGTGTGCTTTCCCTTGTAGGAAGTGTGAAAATAGACATCGACATGGATTCTCGATTGTTAGGACCCATCTATATGAGCATGGTGTCGACAAGACATACACCACCTGGAGCTTACATGGTGAGACAAAGGATGGTGCTTCAACAAGTCGTTCTAAGGGGAAGGACGTAGTCGAAGAAACGCCTTATAAGCAATCAGATTGTTTGAATTTGAATGATTTTATTGACTCTTCCTTTGGTATTCATCATGACCATGATGGAACACAAATTGGAGAATCACCCTTAGAAGATCCAGATGTCGAGAAGCGTTATAATAGGTACAAATCGTTAGTGGCAGAGAATTTATACCCTTCATGTGAAGACAATACCACAATCCTCTCTGTTATGGCAGAACTACATAATGTGAAGAAAACTTATAAAATTCCGAGTAACTGTGTCAACAGTTTGTTGGATTTGTTAAGTGAGTGTCTTCCGAAACCTAACAAGTTTCCCAAGAACTATGCTGCTATGAGGTCAATGCTTAAGGATCTGGGGATGAAAGCGAAGGTTATTCATGCTTGTGAGAATCATTGTATTCTGTATTACGAGGATAATGAGGATTTAATAGAGTGTCTGGTATGCAAACCTCTGAGGTTTAAGTTGAAATCTACCAAAGATGGTCCTGTTGTGACTAATGAACCTTGCAAAGTGCTGAGATACTTTCCTGTAGACAAAATACTAAAGAAAATGTATTATCTACCTTGGATATCAGACGCAATTTTGTGGCACGATCGAGCGCAAGTTTCACATGAATATATGCGTCATCCAATCGATTCATCTCAGTGGGCACAAATGAAAATGAAGTTTCCGTTGTTTGCCGCGGAAGGAAGAAATGTTTGGCTTGGAATATCAACAAATGGGTTTAATTCTCATGGTGTTCAGACTTTGAGATGGAGTTGTTGGCATGTGATCATTGTGGTTTATAATCTTCCGCCTTCTATGTGTATGAAGTCTGAATTCCAAATGATAACTTTGTTGATACCTGGACGTAATTCACCGGGTCAATACATTGATGTTTTTTTGCGTCCGCTGGTCAACACGCTAAAAAAACTTTGGCATCAAGGTGTACAAGCTTTTAATTCTTTGAAAAAGGATTATTGTACTCTGTAAGCAACTCTGATGTTTAGCATTAATGACTTACCTTCTCAAGGTGTTTTAAGTGGATGTACCACTCATGGCTACTGTGCATGTGTTTGCGGCGCAGACGAAACTCGAAGTACTCATCTAGGTTACGGCAGCAAGATTATGTATACTAACTATCGTATATTCCTTAAGTTGAGGCACCCATTTAGGGATGGGTCTCTTTTGGGATTAGAGACACAAGAGCATAAAAGTGCACCATTGAGACTAACAGGGGCGCAGTCGCTTGAGAAATTGGCCGATGTTCATTACGAACCTGGTAATTTAGTGGTCCGCAAGACAGGTAAACGAAAGAGATATCAGTCTGATGAAGAGGAAGGTGATTCTGAGCTTTTCACAAGTGCTTTCTTCAAGAAGTGTATTCTTTAGGAACTTGAGTCGTATTGTTCCTTCACTATACAACATTGTGTATTCTTTCCACCGTTAGATGGTCTTTAGCTTGTTACACACAAATAAAATATAATTTCATTTAGATATGGGTAACCATACCTAAATCTGTATATTGATTTGGCTCAATAACAGTTAACATAAGTTAGCTATATGAACACTTTTTTCTTAACCTTGTTCATATTAACACTTCTAGATCAATTGATAATCAAATGAATCTAATTGTATTACTCATAGAGTTATTCAATTGTTTATATTCTCATAGAAGTATAAAAGACACAATTGAAATAAAATCGGATTGATTCAAAAGAATCAGTTCATGAAAATTTTATCCACGGTTTGCAAAGATTGCATTCCTTAATTTATAAATGTATTTGTTCATGAGTATTGTAAATGGTGAAATTTGGATAAGGGGAAAAAGTGTCATTTCAAGACCATAGACAAAATTTAAATCTCACGGGAGAGATTAAACCCTTGTCCACCCTTAGCCACGATTTCTAGTATACGTCCTCGCGAGGCATTGCTGGTCGTAATACCGTGATTCCTAGCATACATCCTCGCGAGATACTGCTGGTCACGTAGGTTCTGTAGAGCGTAAAACGTCCCCGGCTGACTTATGAACCATAACAACCACAATTCCATCATGTCTTCGCGAGACGCAGCTGATTGTGATGCCATGATTCCTAGTACACATTCTCGACGAGATAGTCCTGGTCATGTAGGATCTGTAGATGCGTAAAAATGTCGCCGGCGGACTTATGACCCAGAGCGGAGATATGCATGTCTCATGTAAGCATGACTCATCCTATTTGAGATCATGACTGATTCCTAGTACGTCATCGCGAGATACACTGGTCATGTCTATTCTAGGCTCTGACTCGACTTAATGAGGTTTCCGAATAATTCCTAGGACATCCCCGCGAGATACACTGGTTATTCTGCCTCTGGGCCCTTTCGGTAGACTCCTAGAACATACTTTCGAGATACATTGGTCTTGTCGGCCCCATTATATGGACACAGTTGATTCCTAGCACGTCTCTACAAGATACGCTGGTCAAAAAACAAGTGAGCCAAAGTCTCACAGAAACATTAATCGGGCGCACAAAGCCATTTCTCTCTCTTCAAGATGAGTCCCAGCTGACCACTGAGAGATTCAGATCCATCAATAAAATCTTCATAGAGATTTGGATCCGTTCACGAAATATCGGAGAAATTCTAATCTCTTTACAAAATCTCGGAGAGATTCAATCTCTTCGCAAAATCTCGGAGAGATTCAAATCTCTCTGCAAAATCTCGGAGAGATTCACATGATAGGCACACGCCTTACCGAGGGCTGAAGCCTATTTCTCATCCTCTCAAACACACTCACGGCTACTAAATTGAGCCTGAACTATACATGTGTATCCAAAAACGTGGATAAGCTCTCTTGAGCTCCGCAAGCTCAACAAAGGGACCCAGAAGCAATAATACGGTCTCCACATGAGATATGTGACCGGCCATTGAAGCAGCCTTTGAACGACCACTGTGCGTGGTTTAGGCATAGAATGTTCGTGCTCAACCTCCCTTAACTCACTTTCAAAAACCCTAGAATCCCACTTCTAACCTCCCTCAGATTTTAGGTAACTACATTTTGGCGACCACAGTGGGAGGTTGTTCCCTCACTTACAAATATCAATCATGGTCTCTTAGGAAGGAAGACGATTCCACCAATCTGAACACAAAAACATTACATTGATTCAGTATCTGTAAATCCATTACTGGTTTAGCCGAGAGAGTTATCCCTACCAGCACATTCTCTCTCTTTCGAGTTTTACCTTAGTGAATAGGTTAGTGTGTCCCGGATCACATGGATCACTTCCTGCATAACAAAATTCCCTAGTAACCTATTTTTCATAAAAATATATTTGTAATCCTTGAAAACAAGGTTTTTAAACCGTGAATCGAATCGTGAATCGTTTTTGAAATTTGTGAATCGTATGTTAAATCGTGAATCGAAGATTCATGGTTGATTATTAAATCGTAAATGTATGCCTATAAATATCGTTGAACCATACAAAATAAATCGTAAGGTTTGATTTTTAATGAATAAATATTATAAGTATAAAATATATCGAGTATTAGCGCCAACAACCAAGCTGGAACATTGGTTGGAGGCTTTGCGTGTGACACCATAAGTCTCAGGTTCGAAACTCATGCTCCCATTTTTGAAAAATCATTTTTATACCTTTGAATTAAGTCAAGAATCATAGTCAAACAAGATTGACTACCGATTCTCATAAAAAACGCTTTACCCATACGATTCGAATCGATTTGGTAGAAAATGAAGTGAATCATGCGATTCGAATCGTGAATCGCACGATTTTAAAAACCATGCTTTAAAACCTTGGATAAGGACCAAGGAGAACTCCCGAAGACTCAACAGAATCTTGCAAAATCTCAGATCGACATCCAGACTTATCTGAAAACGCCTTTAGAGTTACCAGAAGGGATGGATCCAACAAATCTAGATCGAGTACACGCTTCCTAAAGAAGGAGTACTAAAACTTCTGAGAATAGCACTGATGGGATCTTGCCTGCAATCGACTTCACCGGAGAAGATAAATCTCATTCCGAACGCGACAGAGCAAAGGAGCAACCATCTAGCCGACCTTATCACTCTAAAGGACCTAAAGGATCAGATGACACTCTAAACTTGGAGATTATGACGAATATTTTCTCCAAAATTCGTTTAGGTCAAGGGCCCTCAACCTGATCACAAGGGACTCGGGAAGTTTACTTCACTTTACTATTTTACTTATAACTCTTCCATTCTGTATTTGATTGACCTAGTTCTTTTTCTGTCGGATTTGTCTTTTTGTCGTCTACAAGATAAACTTAGCAAAAACTTTGAAAGGATCTATAAAATTCGTGACCTAATCAAAATGTAGCCGAGCCGCATATTTTCACGGATTACCATATCCGTCCAAGATACAGCTTGTCGTTCTTCCTGGTTTAGAGGATCATGATCAGAAAGTAACAAAGTATCAGACATGCACTAGTTTCCAAGATGACACTCGGCAAAAGCTCATACTTATCCGGAGGTTCAAAACCGTTGGTCGATATGCTATATCAACATCCATTCTGTCAGAAATAGGAGGAATTATCCCTAGTAATTACAACCAGTTTCAGCGAGCCTCTAGCTCAACTGCACCGATGACCATCCACCTTCATTTTACGAAGGGATCTTAGTTCACCCAAGACGGCGAAGGAGAATATCTTTACAACCGAATCTATCAAGGGATAAGAAATCTGAAACGATGCTCATGAGGCCAACAATTCAGATAAAACTTCATTACTCGATATACATCCGCAACCAACTACCGTCACTGAAGTAAACAAGGGAAGGATCTGAGACCGTTGCTCCAGGCCACACACTATTCATACAGACGCCTACTAGCGGTCCCCTCATCCAAGCCTCTTCTATCGATAAACCGGCTCAAAAAACAGCCTCATGTGTCAGAGTCGGACGAGATGACTAAAGGACACGATACATCTCCTACGGTCCCAGAAGGTGTCTACTACTCTCAAGTCCGGTTGACCGTCTTCTAGAAGAATTAATCTCAGCAAAAAATTTACAACGGATGTTCGCATGAGTCCTTGTCAAAACATCTAGCAGAGACTAAGCAACGACTTTGTCTTATCCTTGAAGACTCAATCTCGAGCAACACAGAGGTCTTGCCCGGACGATCAAACATCTCCAGTAAATGAGAATCCATATTCATGCAAGAAACTGGGGACTGAAGAAGAGCCATGCATCGTGTATCTTTGTGACTAACATGAGGCGGCTCAAACATCCAACTCCTAGATGAAAGAATTTTACACCATTAACCCAGAGATTTCGGGTGCAAAAAAAATTGGTAGAATTCAGAACGTTTCAAGTTAGAGACTTCTCACTAGAGGTGTATGAACGAGAATCAGAATCTTGTCTGAGCCTCAGCTCCCACGGTCGACCCTCAGGCACAAACCCTTCAACCCTTGATATCAAACAAAGAATTGTGGGATGCTATACCACGGGAATGAACTCAATCCCATGACAGGGATGTCGAAATACTCCTACAAGTCAAAATCATGTTTTGTCGCATCCAGAGAAAGACTCACCCATCTAGGGTTTCCATCACGATCAAGCATGCTAGGTTTTACAAAACCCCGTATAAGGATTTCAGAGAGGAAGCATGTACGAGATTACCCCAACGCATTAGAATCGTTTCTCTGCTCAAGATTCACGGCTGAGACAAACTAGGGTTCGCGTGGGGTCAAAAAGAGTCATTAGCTTATTTTCTCTCAAACCGCCTCATAATTCATCCAGCCAACTCGACAAACTGGGATAAATGGGTAGAGAATTCAACAACGCTCCCTTGGTGAAAAATATTCTTCTATGTATCTCCTTCCACGTGTTAAAAGGTAACAATGTTTCGAAATATGGTCCAAGAGATATCACAAAAACACTTGAAGGAAGTGCTGTTGAAAATCTGTGAATTCCCAAGTTTAACTTCACATAGATTTATCACTGGAAAAAAAGCTCCAAATCCTAATTTTACTATAATAGGTTAAAGGAAGGTGTTTTCTGTTTGATAGTTAGGGTCAACTGCTGTAATCGGATGTTAACCGAAGTTTCTACAACCTCTAGATTGAAGGTCGGGCAAGGGAGGAACTTCTATTATGAATTTAACTTAGGTTTTTCACCTACTTGCATACCCGACGGAGCAATCTAGGGTTTGCATCAAATTCGAACTCATGAGAGTCCCATTCCTTTACCAGATGCGTACGAGAAATTTTCAGAGAGATAAAATATCAACCCTGAAGAAAATCATCCGACATAGCCCCCTAGAGACACTAGTACAAAAGTGGCCTTTAGACACGCCAGATATAAATTTCCATGCCACGCTTTTTGGTTTCGACGTGTCTATACGGTAGACTTCTACCCTATAGACACGCCATGTTTTATGGGCGTGTTAATATAGGTGCTTTCAGCCACGTCAAGGCTAGTAGCATGTCAAAATATCATCGTTTAGTCACGTTAACTTTTAATTTTTTTTATTGGGTGTGGTTGTAGACCATTCTATGGCCACGTTAACCAGTTATGGCGTGTCCAAGAAAATAGTCACGCTACTTGAGGCATGGTTAAAAAGTTGATTTTATTAGACACGCTAGTATGCGTGTTCATAGTGTACGATTTGTAGAAAGCCGGTTTATATGCGTGGTTATAAAGTTGGTTTTATTAGACACGCTAGTATGCGTGTCCATAGTGGGCGTTTTATAGACATGCCGGTTTTATTGAGTGGCTAAAAAGTTCGTTTTATTGGACACGCTAGTATGCGTGTCCACAGTGTGCGTTTTATAGACACGCCGTTTATATGCGTGGTTAAAAAGTTGGTTTTATTAGGCACGCTAGTATGCGTGTCCATAGTGGGCGTTTTATAGACACGCCAGTTCTATTTATTACTGGGTACATGAAATGGGTTGTAACTGCGACAACAAAGGGCCCAGCTCTGTTGAGGGCCTTTTTCTTCCCCAATCCAACAGTCATTAACTGACTTTCAAAAAATAAATAAAAAAGCTTCTGCCAATAATCGAACGCATGGTCTCGAAGGAGGTAGGTAACAAGACGAATCAATCCACCAAGCTTCCCATCTTTAGTTGTTTAAGATTAGTGTTTTGAAAGACTAAACTGTTTCTGCTAGTCCATATGGACCAAAGGATAGTTGCAATCTGTACGTAAGCATGATGATGAAGTTGGTAAACCATTATAAGGGGTTTGTCTTTTCTGGGTTTGATACGAGAATGTTGACACAACCCACCAAAGGTAATTAAACATTGATCTGAGGTAAAAAGGGTTGATGGTAGATATATTTAGGGTTTTGAGTAGGGCAAACTCTTCCTCTTCCTCCTCATGCTCTGCAACTCATTCATCCCTTTAAATTACCCCAAACCTATATTTCCATTTTCTCCTCCTTTACTACTCTTTCACCCCTTTAATCCCAAACACTAGTACTAATGCTTGGACTTGGTTTTGCTGTTTTCTTCTTGTTTTCTTCTGAATCCATTAAAATATTTTGGTGCTTGTGAAAGTGTTTTAATGGATTCAACAACAAATAAGAACACAACAACAAAAACTAGTCCAAGATGTTCTGCCAAGTTAACCAGCTGAGGCTATAGAAATAACTCATCTGATAGACGTGCCTTCTATGAATGCATAAAACCAAACGGTTTAAGGTGACCTAACAATGCACCTCTTAATGGTATAGTTCGAATTGAAGTAAAAGCTAATGAATTAAGCGACTATATTTAGGCTTTAAAAATAGGGTTTAACAGAGTAATGACGGCTTTGAAGAGGGTGCGCATGGCATTGAAAAGGCGTTAATAGCCAAGCGTCAGACACTTGACCAAGCTCCATAAAGACCATTTATAGCTAATCTACTACCATTAGTTAAACAAGGCAGGGGCCAAATCATCTCATCTGTCCAACTTCGCTAGCCTAGTCGGACGACTTAGATTTAATTTCAGGTGGCCAACATGGTGACGTCGTGATCATCGGCCACCCCTCTTTCATGAGGAGCGATCGGCCAAGCCACGACTTACCCATACGAATCCCAAATGATCTCCCAAAGGCGGTCGGTCGCGCTGCTTACATATAATTCAATGAATTCAATGGCAGACATTAACTGCCGCAAATCATCTCGGTCGTCCAACTTCGCTAGCCGAATTGACCGGCCTAGATCTAATTTTAGGCGAACATTAGGATGTCGGCGTGGTCTCCAGCCGTCACTCTCCTATAAGGACCGACCGACCTGTTAGAGCATAGCTCGGTTGAACCCACCAAGCGTTGGTATGTCAAGTTTGGTTGTCATATTTTAGTGAATCAAAACTCATTTAAAGAGTCGCTTGATTATGTACTAGAGTCAACTTCGTATAGGTTAGCTTGAAAGTATTAGGATATGAGACATTACAAGTATTGCGAAGACTTGAAGAAGTGAAGAAGTAAGAAGATACAACGACAACATCATCCTTCCACTTGAGGTTAGTGATATTTGGCTTGAACTGTTTTATTCCGTAATGTATCTTTCAAGTCGTGCATATTAAAACAAAACTGCGAATCATGAACACTCTTGTTAGACATAGTATTAAGGAATACAATACGAGGTTTATTGCTTAACTATTAAACTTTGTAGATAAGACATCGACATAATCGTTTAAATGCTATTGTGATTATGTATGGGTATGAGGTGAGGATTTCATCCTAGGAAACAATGTTTTACATGTGTTTTAAGGAAATAAATTCATGAACTTGTTTTGTGAATCGAAAAGGAAATCGCCAGGTATTATTGGTATTGTTATTCATTGTATATCTTGTTGTTTATGGGTGAAAATAGTTTCTGCTGATTTTGGTAATTTCAGTGAGTGGATGAGAAACAAATCTAAACCCTAAACAAATGTACTGCACGGGAGTACTTTAGATTCCAGAGATTAATCTATACAAATCTGGCCTAAACCAAGAAATGGTCGTTACGGATTTGCTTCGGTCACAAAGAGGAGGAGAAGGGCTGGTTTAGGGAGGGAAGCGAAGAGAGTGTTGGGACCAGAGCAGTTAAGGAAGAGTAGTACTTGACTTGTATCAGAAGATGAAAGCTTTGAGAAAGCTAGCAAGAGTTGCTTTTCTGAGTGTTTTATTTCTCCCTGACCCAAAAACTTGTCTCATGGTGGAAATAGGTAAAACCTATTTATACAAGTCCAAGTGAAACGTACTCTGGCCCCGTAAGAAAAGAAACGGATGAGTTAAATGGGAAGAGGTGGTAATGCCTGGTATTGATGGAATTTGATGGAATTGATGTTCCATAATGAAAGAGCGTTTCACCATTACTTCCTGCATTTAATAACCGTCTTATTCTTATTACACTTTCTTGAAACGGGAATTTGTGTATGCCGCACGCTGTAGACCGCAAAACCAAAACCATAATGAGCATCCCCCAGTTTGTGACATACGTTTTGATGTCTCGAGTGTTTTTCGTGGAAAACATGTAGCATGTCGCTGGAGTTCGATAAGTTGAGCTTGAGAGACTTGCCGTCTCAGTGGCAACCTTCGACGGTTGAGATTTTGCATAAGAGGAATCGTGGCCTTTGATGTAGGCGCGGAATCCCAAAGTGTAAGGGTTGCACGGCATGTGCCAATGGCATGCCTCGGCCCTGGGTTGCACGTCGGGTGCAAGTGGAAGTGCCAAAGTGAAAGTGTTGCATGGCATGTGCCAATGGCATGTGTGGTATGCCTTGGCCCTAGGTTGCACGTCGGGTGCAAGTGGAAATGGCAAAGTGCAAGTGTTGCACGACATGTGCCAATGGCATGTGTGGTATACCTTGGCCCTAGGTTGCACGGCTTGCATGCCAGGTTGCAAGGGTTGCACGACATGTGCCAATGACGCGTGTGGCGGCTTTGGCCCTAGGTTGCACGGCTTGGCATGCCAGGTTGCAAGGGTTGCACAACATGTGCCAATGGCGCGTGTGGTGGCTTTGGACCTAGGTTGCACGACTTTGCATGCCAGGTTGCAAGGGTTACACGGCATGTGCGAATGGCGCGTGTGGCGGCTTTGGCCTTAGGTTGCACGATTTGGCATGCCAGGTTTCAAGGGTTGCATGGCATGTGCCAATGGCGCGTGCGGCGGCTTTGGCCCTAGGTTGCACGGCTTGGCATGCCACGTTGCAAGGGTTGGACGACATGTGCGAATGGCGCGTGTGGCGGCTTTGGCCCTAGGTTGGACGGTTTGGCATGCCAGGTTGCAAGGGTTGCACGGCATGTGCCAATGGCGCGTGTGGAAGGTTTGGCCCTAGGTTGCACGGCTTGGAATGCCAGGTTGCAAGGGTTGCACGGCATGTGCCAATGGCGCGTGTGGCATCTTTGTCCCTAGGTTGCACGGCTTGGCATACCAGGTTGCAAGGGTTGCACGGCATGTGCCAATGGCGCGTGTGGCGTCTTTGGCCTTAGGTTGCACGGCTTAGCATGCCAGGTTGCAAGGGTTGCATGGCATGTGCCAATGGTGGGCGCTTTTGGCATGGTTGACATTTTGTGCAATGGTGGTGCGTTTTTGGATTTTTGGTATGGTTAACGTGATGATTGCGCGTTGATTTGCGGTTTGGCGTGGTTGCCATATTTAGCGCAACGGTTGCGCGTTATTTGTAGTTTTGGCGTGGTTGCCATATTTTGCACAATGATTGCATGATACATGCAATTGCTATGTTTTGCGTGATGAGTGCACGTTGCGTGCATTTGGCATGTTTGCCATGCTTTTGCGCAATGATTGCACGGTACGTGCAATTGCTATGTTTTGCGCGATGTTTGCACGGTACGTGCATTTGGCATGTTGTGTGACATGTGTGAGTGGCATGATTGCCATGCTTTTGCGTAGTGATTGCACGGTACGTGCAATTGCTATGTTCTGCGCGATGATTGGACGGTGCGTGCATTTGGCATGTTTGCCATGCTTTTTGCATAATGGTTGCGCGGTGAATTTAGGGTTTCGCGCATCGAAACACTAATTTAGTATTTGAAAAAGGGTACCCTGGTGATTTTTACATAAGCGCGTTAAATGTTCTAATAAATGTGCTAGTGTTACTGGTGACATCATGCTATATGTGAGGTTTTACGGTTTTACCCTTTATTCAAAAACCACCATCAACATTAAGTCCCCTGCTTCGCTTGGAAGAGGGGCCTTGTTGCGAGGTAAGCATAAGATGGTGACAGACGAGGATAGAACTGAGACAATAAGTCGTGAAAGAGGGCCGAGGAGATTTGTCTGACCTTTTTCGAGATGTAAGTAAGAATCCACAATCCTCGTATCTGGCAGCTTTGCACAAATCCCAGTATGACTAGGTGTTTTTGGGGCCAGGCTTTGGAACACGAGGCGGAGCTGCTAGTATAGACTTGGCATGAAAGGGACTTGTTGGAATCAATGGGCTTGGAATGGGCGTGGGACGCTTGGCAGAGCGTGGTGCTGGCAAGGGGAAGCGTGGATTGGCATGGCTGGCGTGGTGTTGGCACGGAAAGGAGTATGTCTTGGGAGTGGCAAGACTTGTTCTTGTGGGTCCTATTGCCCTTCTTCAAGCAAGGATTTAATCAGGGCATTCTTTCCTCATTCAAGAAGATTATACCGGTATGTTTTTACTGATCAACATATGTTTCACTGTTTTCCCATAAATGACAAAAAATTTCTTTTGTGCAGAGATATCCTGTCGGAGCATGCGTTACCATCATTGATGAAGATGATTTGGTCACCCCTCTTCCTTCAAACCCGATCACATCAACTGCTGCAGATCTGGAGAATGCCGATTTAGGAATTTCTTGTCATGAGTATCCCAATGCAGGTTCGTCGTTTGGGACCCGTATGAGATGCCTTTCCTCCAACTACCGGAACGTCGGTGGGTTTCTGGTGCTGAAAGAATTTGTGAGTCTTTACATGAGGATATGGAGGATATATGGTCACATTGCCACCAGGAGCATGGTGAAGTATTGTTCGTCTGCTCTAGTTTCCACAGTGAATTTTCTCTTGCCGATGGTCGCTGAAATGGAGAGTATGTCTATCTGCGATGTCGTGGAATCGGTCATTCAAAAGTGGGAGAACATGGTGTCTACCTGTGAATCTCTGGAGTTCAACGTCAGTTGGTTGCGACATCGTCTTGATATTGTGAAAGTCGACATAGTCGGCATTCTTGCTGGTGTGATCCCTGCTACGAAAGCTATGCTGGAAGAGGAAAAGTCTTTGGCTATGGAGTCACAGAAGGTTGAAGAGTCAATCCGGAATTTGAAAAGTAGGACTGAAAGATATCAGAGTTGGTTAAAGATGATGCTTTCTAGGGATTACAATCTACTGGATGGGCTTTTCTGACTCATGTTATGAGATGTAAGGTTTTTTTTTCGTACTTGTTTTTGGAGAAATAAAGAAATTTTATTAATCTGTTGAGGTTGCATCGAAACTTAATAATTGAAAATGAAAAGAAAGCGGAAAGGGTGCCTAGATTGCCGTGCCCTGGTGTGGCATGTTGCGAGATAGTGGTTAAGCATAGTATGCCTTGAGCCACTTCCCGTTGATGACTGCCTTTAGCTTTCCTCCATCTTCCTTGATAATCTTGTAGTACGCACTGTCATACGCCTTTGTAATTATATACGGCCCTTCCCATTTGGGGAAAACTTTGGTGCAGATATGTCTTGTTGTATGTGTTTAGCAGTCTTTAGCACCAAATCTCCCGCTTGGAAAACCCGACGTTTCACAGTTCGGTTATATGCTCTGGAAACTCTGTTCATGTACGCTTGTGCGTGTTCTTTTGTCCCGAATCTTCTGGAATCTATGGTGTATAGCTCCGCTATTCTGGCATTCAGTGTTTCAGCTTCATCCCATTGAACTCCACTTGTTGCGACAATTATGGCCGACAGGATTTTGATTTCAGCTGGGAGGATCGCGTCTGCACCGTAGACGAGAGAGTAAGGAAAAGCGCCGGTGGAGCTTCTTGGAGACGTTCGGTATGACCAGAGGGCCATTGGCAGTTGCTCATGCCAAGTTCTGGGCTTGTCATGTACCGTTCGGCTAAGAATTCGAATCAGAGTCTTGTTGGTGCTTTCGGCTTGCCCGTGTCCCTGAGGATAGTACACGGTAGAGAAGACTTGTTTTATACCGTATCTCTCGAGTGATTCCTGCACTTGTTTGTTAGCAAAAGGCGTGTCGTTGTCGGTGATGATGTGTTTAGGCACGCCAAAATGACAGATGATGTGTTCCTTGATGAACGCGCGATTGTGGCTCCGGTGGTTCCTCGCAATGGGATAGCTTCGACCCATTTGGTGAAGTACTCGGTCGCGGTTATTATGTATTCATGCTGCTTTGAAGATGGAGGATTGATCTTCCCAATGATGTCAAGTCCCCAACTATAAAAGGGTTATGGACTACTTATTGAGTGCAGGGGTGTCGGAGGCGCGTGGATGAGGTTCCCGTGGACCTGGCATTCCCGGCATATCTGAACGAAAGCAGCTGCGTCATCTTCCATGGTCGGCCAGTAGTATTTCTCATGTATTTGAAGAAACAATTTCTGTTTCCCTTGGTGTTCGCCTTCGTGCATTTCTCTTAACATGACCAGGATTTCCGCCTCGCAGTAAACTTCCTCCAAAACTTCTGCGATATAAAATCCTGTTATGGAACACAAACCTCTTGGATCTCTGTTTTATCTTGGTCGCGTTTTCTTTGTTGGTAGGGAGTACGCCGTCGCGGAGGTAGCTGACATATGGCCTCTGCCAGTCCCCAGCGTGATTAATATTGAAGACTTCTGACTGATATGGTGGTGCTTGGCAATTGGAACATGTTTTCTGAAGCGCTCGAGATTGAGCCTCCATTTCTGGCCAATAGTTACCAAGTCGTTGCAAACGACGATAGAGGGTTACTACCGATGTTATCCCGCAGACCTCGGCATGGACGCGGTCGAGTTGTTGTTGCGCCTCTTCCTTTCCGAGGCATCTCGACATGGAGTTGTCTGGGTTTCGATGGTATAGAACGCCTTGAATCATAAAGAAGTTTCTCAAAGTCTTGAGACTGACCTTTCCTTGGGAAAGTGAGTTGATGATCTCTTGGATAATAGTAGTCCTCCAGTCATCATTCCTGGTCTTCTCAGGTTGCGAAAGCCATGTGGAAGTTATGTTCGCATTTTCACTGTCAGGGTTTCTTCAAATCCTTCGAACTGCAGTTTTGATGCTAGTGTAGCTAGACAATCAGTGTGCTTGTTACTATTTCGACCGACGTGTGTGATGCTTGCGTGAGCGAAGTAGTTTAGCATTTTTTGTGCTTCAGCTCTGTATGGCGCCAATGTTAATTATTTTAGCGCGTAGACTCCGTTCATCTGGTTGACGAGTAGTTTGGAATCACCTCTTATTTCCAAACGTGTGGCTCCAGCTTGTTTAGCCAGTGATAGTCCTATGAGGAAGGCTTCATATTCCGCTGAGTTGTTGGTGCAAGGGAAGTCTAACTTGAAAGAATACGAGAATACTTCACCAGCAGGGGATACCAGAACCACTCCTGCTTCTACGGTACCAGTATCAGGGGTGGCAGAGCCGTCGAAGAATAATATCCATGCCTCTTTTTTGACTAGAAGAACTTCTGGAAGATCTCCAGGGAGACCCTCGCGTAACTTTGTAGTATTTTCTCCTGGGAATGCTGCTAACAGATCCGCAACAACTTGTCCCTTAATAGCCCTCGGGGAAGCGCATGTTATGTCGAATTCTGACATCTGAATGAGCCATTTAGCCGGTCTCCCTATCAGGGCGGTTTTGAGAGGAGAAACTTCACAAGATCAGATTTGTATATCAGCACCACCTTGTTGGAGAGAAGGTAGTTTCTGAACTTCTGGATGGAATGGATTAGAGCCAGACACGCCTTTTCCGCTTTGGGGTATCTGAGTTCAGCATCTCTTAATGTTCGACTGAAGTAGTATATGGGATATTCGATCCCTTCGTCGTCTTCTTGAGCGAGGAGGGCTCTAACAGCAGTATCGCTGAAGGACGTGTAGAGACACAATGGTCTTCCTTGTACAGGAGATTTCATGATGGCCGGGGAGGACAGCGTTTGTTGGATCTTCTGATATGCTTCCTGTTGAAGCGCACTCCACACGAAGCTCGCCCCTTTCTTTAGTAAAGGAGTAAATGCAGTGACAAGCTGTGCCAGTCCCGGTATGAAGCGGCAAACCCATGAAACTCTAGAGCTCTTTCACGGTTCGTGGCGGTGGCATCGTAAGAATAGCTTGTGTCTTGACTGGGTCGACTTTAATCCCTTCAGCTGTTACCTGGAACCCTAAGAATTTCCCTGAAGAGACACCAAAGGCACATTTCAAAGGGTTCATATTTAGCTTGTATTCGCGACACCTTTCAAACACTTGTCGTAGCGTTTCTGGATAGGCCGCTCGAGTTTTTGATTTAACCACCACATCATCTACATAATCCTCGACTTTTTTTGCATCATGTCGTGGAAGATAGTAGTCATGGCGCGTTGGTAGGTGGCGCCAGCATTCTTCAGACCGAAAGGCATTACGGTATAGTAGAAATTTCCGAGAGGAGTTCGGAAAGCGGTCTTACTTGCATCGTGTTCATACATTTTTATCTGGTTGTAGCCACTATACTCGTCCATCAAAGAAAACATGCCGTGCCCACTGGTAGCGTCTACTAGCATGTAGATGTTAGGAAGTGGGAAATCGTCTTTAAGGAAGTATTTGTTTAAATCTCTGAAGTCGACACAGCATCTGATCTGTCCATTCTTCTTCTTTACGGGAATGACGTTAGCCAACCAAGTGGAATGGTGAATGGGTTTGATGAAACCAGCGGCTAACAGCTTCTGAATCTCCACTTTAATTTATTCTTATACGTCATATCTGAACTGTCTCGGGGGGTTGTTTGACTGGTTTGGATTCGGGTATTATGTGCAGATGGTGGGTGACTAGCTTTTCATCTAAGCCAGGCATCTCTTCGTATGTCCATGCAAATACATCTTGATACTCTTTGAGTAGGTTGACCATCTTTGAGCGTTCCGCGGAGTGTAGAGCTGAGTTGATCAGAATGGGTCGCGGAGACTCCTCTCTCCCTATATTGGCAGTCTCGAGTTCTTCCGTGGTCGAGTCGGTTCCGTCCTGCAGCTGCTGATGTGCGTCCGGAATTTCCTCCTGGTTATTGTGAAAGCATTTTACTGGGCGGTGATACCGGGTTGTGGTCTTCCCTATTAATTGCTAACAGTGGCTGATACGTAGTCTTCCCTTTTCTGTCATGACTTGCGGTGAAAGCGCTTCCTCGCTTGGTGCGGGCGCGGGTTATGCCTAGGCTTGGCAGAGGAAGACTGGCGAGTTTTCCTTCCGAGGAGATGGTGGGAGGTGGACCTCTCCGTGGAGCGATGTCGAATTATCGATTTCCTTGAGCGACGTCCATTTCGGCAGCAGAAAGCTGTGAACTCTGTCCGTCATGTCTCGTGAACCCTTCTTTGGTTCAAACATCTCTACGCAATAGATCGGCGTGTAGGGAGATAATGATGCGGAGATACAGACAACTTCCCCGTTCAGCATAGTTTTTAGTCACTGGTGGTATGTTGAAGAAATGATTCTGTGGTCGTGTAGCCACGGTCTTTCTAGTATCATGTGGTAATCTGGTTCTTTCTCGATCACTTCGAACTTCACATTGGATCGGATTGGTTCTACTGTCAACTCCAAATTGATGTATCAGTACGTGCTGGTTTGGTTACCTTCGAAATCTGTCATCGTAGTAGGTTGTCGTATGACTTCGCTAAGCCGCACCCTGGCAGCTTTGAGCGTTCCGAGAGTGATGACATTGGAGGATGCTCCTGTGTCGATGAGTGCCCTTCGGAACTCCGTGTTCCTGACGAGATCCGTGACGTATAAGGCTCGGTTATGATCTTCTTCTACCATCATGTCGTCATCAGTGAACACAATATTGTTGATGGATATCTCTGGTGTTCTCGGAGTCCCCGCGTGTGAAGGAAACAGAGATGCATTCAATGCTATCTGATGGATAGCGGAGAATGTCTCTACTCGCTGATCCTTGGAGAGGTGCAGCAGTTCGCATACGTTTTCCACTAGTGAGGATGCTTCCTGGTTGACTGGCTTCCAGTTAGTGACAAAACCATTTATTTGAGAATGCTCGTCTGGGATATTAGTCCCCAGTCCCTGATCTTCTGGGAAGCGTGAGTCACTTAATTCCGACGTCAAGGTGATGAGGAAGTCAAGTATGTTGTTAATTGCTTCCTTCATCAGGTCCATGTTCTTGGTATGGATCTCCTGAGCTCGTGCCAGATCAACCAGTCTTGGAATTTCTCTGTTGGTTGTGTCGTTAGCTGGAGCAGAAAACTCACCATTCGTCTGGGTGGGATCTGAGTTTGTAGAGACAGTCTGAAAACCGACCATCCTTTGAAATCTAGAATTGAGAATGAAACTTCGGATCTGATATTGTAACCGAGAGATCAATCTCCCGCTGTGGTCGCCAATTGTTTATGGGTGAAATTCGTTTCTACTGATTTTGGTAATTTCGGTGAGTGGGTGAGAAACAAATCTAAACCCTAAACAAATGTACTGCACGTGAGTACTTTAGATTCGAGAGATCAATCTATACAAATCTGGCATAAACCAAGAAATGGCCGTTCAGGATTTGCTTCGGTCACAAAGAGAAGGAGAAGGGCTGGTTTAGGGAGGGAAGCGAAGAGAGTGTTGGGACCAGAGCAGTTCTGGAAGAGTAGTACTTGACTTGTATCAGAAGATGAAAGCTTTGAGAAAGCTAGCAAGATTTGCTTTTCTGAGTGTTGTATTTCTCCCTGACCCAAAAACTTGTGTCTTGGTGGAAATAGGTAAAACCTATTTATACAAGTCCAAGTGAAATGTACTCTGGCCCCGTAAGAAAAGAAACGGATGAGTAAAATGGGAAGAGGTGGCAATGCCTAGTGTTGATGGAATTTGATGGAATTGATGTTCCATAATGAAAGAGCGTTTCACCATTACTTCCTGCATTTACTAAACGTTTTATTCTTATTACACTTTCTTGAAACGGGAATTGGTGTATGCCGCACGCTGTAAACCGCTAAACCAAAACCCTAATGAGCATCCCCCAGTTTGTGACATACGTTTTGATGTTTCAAGTGTTTTTCGTGGAAAACATGTAGCATGTCGCTGGTGTTCGATAAGTTGAGCTTGAGAGACTTGCTGGCTCAGTGGCGACCTTCGACGGTTGAGATTTTGCATAAGAGGAATCGTGGCCTTTGATGTAGGCACGGCATGCCAAAGTGCAAGGGTTGCACGACATGTGCCAATGGCATGTATGGCATGCCTCGACCCTGGGTTGCACGTCGGGTGCAAGTGGAAGTGCCAAAGTGCAAGTGTTGCATGGCATGTGCCAATGGAACGTGTGGTATGCCTTGGCCCTAGGTTGCACGTCGGGTGCAAGTGGGAATGCCAAAGTGCAAGTGTTGCACGGCATGTGCCAATGGCATGTGTGGTATGCCTTGGCCCTAGGTTGCACGGCTTGCATGCCAGGTTGCAAGGGTTGCACGGCATGTGTCAATGGCGCGTGTGGCGGCTTTGGCCCTAGGTTGCACGGCTTGGCATGCCAGGTTGCAAGGGTTGCACGGCATGTGACAATGGTGCGTGTGGCGGCTTTGGCCCTAGGTTGAACGGCTTGGAATTCCAGGTTACAAGGGATGCACGACATGTGCCAATGGCGCGTGTGGTGGCTTTGGCCTTAGGTTGCACGGTTTGGCATGCCAGGTTGCAAGGGTTGCACGGCATGTGCCAATGGCGCGTGTGGCGTATTTGTCCCTAGGTTGCACGTCTTGGCGTTCCAGGTTGCAAGGGTTGCACGACATGTGCCAATGACGCGTGTGGAGGCTTTGGTCCTAGGTTGCACGGTTTGGCATGCCAAGTTGTAAGGGTTGCACGGCATGTGCCAATGGCGCGTGTGGCAGCTTTGGCCCTAGGTTGCACGGCTTGGCATACCAGGTTGCAAGGGTTGCACGACATGTGCCAATGGCGCGTGTGGCGGCTTTGGCCCTAGGTTGCACGTCTTGGCATGCCAGGTTGCAAGGGTTGCACGGCATGTGCCAATGGCGCGTGTGGCGGCTTTGGCCCTAGGTTGCACGGCTTGGTATGCCAGGTTGCAAGGGTTGCATGGCATGTGCCAATGGCGCGCGCTTTTGGCATGGTTGCCATTTTGTGCAATGTTGGTGCATTTTTGGATTTTTGGCATGGTTAACGTGATGATTACGCGTTACTTTGCGGTTTGGCGTTGTTGCCATATTTAGCGCAACGGTTGCGCGTTATTTGTAGTTTTGGCACGGTTGCCATATTTTGCACAATGATTGTATGGTACATGTAATTCCTATGTTTTGTGTGATGAGTGCACGGTGTGTGCATTTGGCATGTTTTCCATGCTTTTGCGCAATGATTGCACGGTACGTGCAATTGCTATGTTTTGCGCGATGTTTGCACGGTACGTGCATTTGGCATGTTGCGTGACATGTGTGAGTGGCATGATTGCCATGCTTTTGCGCAGTGATTGCACGGTACGTGCAATTGCTATGTTCTGCGCGATGATTGCACGGTGCGCGCACTTGGCATGTTTGCCATGCTTTTTGCGTAATGGTTGTGCGGTATGTGGGAATTTAGGGTTTCGCGCATCGAAACCCTAATTTAGTATTTGAAAAGGGTACCCAGGTGATTTTTACATAAGCGCGTTAAATGTTCTAATAATTTTGTTAGTGTCACTGGTGACGTCATGCTATACGTGAGGTTTTACCGTTTTACCCTTTGTTCAAAAACCACCATCAACACTTGTGAACAATCAATATGTGTGATTAGTATAACCGCTCATGACTTGTTTTTGTTCTTGGTAAAACTATTCACAAAGGCCTGACTTTTGTATTGGCATGACTTTTATTAGTGAAATCGATCTTAAGTAATCACCTGAGATGGTATGATCGAGTTTGTGATTTTGTGTATGACCGACTCTGGGTAAAGGGGAATCGATCCTAGTAAGAGGTGCAACACATCACAAAGGGGAATCGATCCTTGTATGAGGTGCAACAAGTTTTTAGCAGAAAGGGGAACCGATCCTATGGAATGTGCAAAGGGGAACCGATCCTATGGACATGTGCAACAAGTACAAGTTAGATACCATATATATGTGGGGAACCGATCCTAGTACCTAGTCAACCAAATTTTTGGAAAGCTAGTGTGACTATGCACAGTACTCACATGAAGGTAGAACCGAAACTTGTTTTGGTAGAACCGTGAAACCCGTGGCAAATCGGTTTCAAAGTTGTAAGTATGAAAGAGGACTTACAAAGTAAGGATGTCGGCATACTTTGAACATATGCAGTAACGCTAATCTTTAATTGTTCAAAGTTATTCCTTAATAGCTAAAGGAAGAAAATCTCAGGATCGAAACATAAATAAGTTAATAATCTTTTATTTGAAGGTTTTTAATTTTATTTTAGGAAAATGAGAATTAGTAATGTGCATTTACTAGTTGGAGATTTTCCAAAGATATTTCCGGTCAATATTTTGGACAAAGCATTTCCAGGAATTATGGAAACCGAATTTGGAATATATTGCATATCTTGAGAATATTTTCGGTTTTGGAAATTCCTTGGTGTCTGAAATTCCTTGTCTATAAATATGAAAGTTTGCATTTCGAAGAAACTAATCCTTCGTGACAGCAAACTTCCTAAGTTGTGTTGTTACTGGTGAAGCCGCCTATTCGAAGAGGAGAATAACCTAATTAGGTGAAATCTCTTACGGCCGCTCAGTTTAAAGTCTTATTTGGGATTGAGAAGCTCTATTAGTACTGTTGGTGGGAAACTAGATAATTGCGGTTTATCTTGTGTTTTAGATTGATTTGATTGACTAACGGTGGTTGAACTTTGATTGCACCTGGTTTGTTTATGCTTAAGAATCTTTTCTTCTGATATAAGATTCACTCAAACTAGATCGAAGTTTCGACAGGGATCTTTAGACTGTTTGCAGATCTAAAGACGTCTTGTGATAATCCATTGTTAACAGACTCCGTTCTGTGCGTGATTGATCACAAGAGATTCAATTTGTTGTGTGCAGGTGTTTATTGAAGATCTAAGAAGATTTGAAGACAAAGAAGATATTGAAGATTTCTGATTTGGGGTTCATAATCTTTGGTGTGCACAATACTTGTTTCGGTATAGAGGATCCAACTATAATTGGTTTATCCTTGTGGTAGATTAGATTGATTATTTGTGTAGATCGGCATCAATACAATTCTTTGTTATTAAAAGTATTGATTGCAAAATCTTAACAATTACTTCGGTAGTTGATAATAAGATAGATCTAAAAACCTGACGAAGGAATTTATTGAGATAAACAGAAGAGCCTTTGTCGAACTCGCATCACTTGGTTGAAAAGAGTTGCTACCAAAAAGATTTGTTGTTCCTTTACTGTTTGGAATACGAACCAAAGGAATTGTTCCAAGTACGTGACTTATTCATAAGTTGGAGGCGTGGGAATATAGACAGAACTAGGTGAACTATAGGTTTAGTTCCTTGGTCTCAACTATACGAAGTTGGTTTGATTTTGTATAGCAGCTTAATCCTAAGAGTATTCAATTCTGGACAAGGTCCCGGGATTTTTATGCATTTGCGGTTTCCTCGTTAACAAAATCTT
Organism: Papaver somniferum; assembly: GCF_003573695.1. Taxonomy (NCBI): domain Eukaryota; kingdom Viridiplantae; phylum Streptophyta; class Magnoliopsida; order Ranunculales; family Papaveraceae; genus Papaver; species Papaver somniferum. Next base: position 192,759,079 of record NC_039358.1, on the reverse strand, counting down.
GTTGTGTCTTTTACTTTTCTATTTCCACAATTATAATTGTTTTTATTATAATTAGAAGTAAAATACACAAATGTTAATTCCTATTTACTTGATAAGTAATCCTATTGTGTTTGGCTAAGTCCGAACCTTTTTATCAAGTAAACATATTTCGTTGTTGTATTGTCTCGATCTCGTATCCATAGACGATCACACGAAGTGTGAACCGATTAGTTGTATTGTCTCGACTCAGTCCATAGACAATCACTTTCGGAGAAAGGACTTATAGGTAGGAAAAGTTTTAGATTGAGGTATATTTGGGTACCCTCGCCTTTTCAATTGGTATCAGAGCGGGCAAACACAAAAAGATCTAACAATCTGTGTTTGGAGCGATCCAACCTATAAGAATGAACTCGAGTTCTCATGAATTGACTTCAATTAACATACCGCCAAGATTTGACGGAACAAACTATCTATGGTGGAAATCTTCTATGAGATCTTTTCTTCAATCACGAGACTTTAATACTTGGCTATTAGTCGTCGATGGTTATATTCGTCCAAAGATAGAAAATTCAGAAACTGAGTTTAAACGCTTAGTAGATTTTTCAAACGAAGAAAAGGCGCTTTCAAAGCAAAATTCAGATGGTTTGAATGTTATAATAAATGATGTAAGTCGTGATATACAACATCATGTATCAACATGTCAAACTTCGAAAGAAGCTTGGGATAATCTTCAGATCGTATTCGAAGGAAACACTTCAGAGAAATAATCTAGACTTCAAACTCGTACGTACGATTGGGAAAACCTTCGAATGGATGACAATGAAACTTTTGAAGAGTTTCATCTTAAACTCTCTGAGATAATTAATGCCTCTTTATCTCTTGGAAAGACTATCTCTGAAAAAGATATAGTGTGCAAAATTCTCAGATCGTTGCGACCTAGATACGATTCTAAGAAGCATGCAACCATAGAAGCAAATGCTCAACTCTCCAACGAAGCACACTCGTTGGAAAGTTAAAGATCTTTGACCATGAATCACAGTCTATTCAAAGTAAAGGAATCGCTTTTAAAACTGAAAAATTTCTGAAAGCTCCAATGAAGATGAATAGACAGATGGATGATTCAGATGAATAGATTGTAGAAAATTCTGATGATGAAATTGAACAGTCATTATCATTGATTACTAGACAGTTTTGAGATCTCTTGAAGAAGCGAAATAAAAGATTCATTAAGGATACTCATCGATCTTCTCGCCAACATGATCGAGTTCCTGTCAAAAATGATCATGAAGAAGATGATAAATATCAGCCGCAGTGCTTTAAGTGTAAAGGGTTTGGTCATATTGCTAAAGACTGTCCCAATCTCAAGAAATACACTGGAAGCAAGGCTCTGGCTGTAACTCTAGATAAGAGCTCTGATTCATATGATTCTGAAGAAGAGGAAACAACTAACATTGCATTAGTTGTCAATCTTATTTCTTCCTCCTCCATTAATGATTTACCCATTTTAAAGATGGACATGTCTTCCGAAGTTATTAAATCGTCTAATGGAAAAGGGAAAAATAAGACAAGATGCAAAAACTGTCTGAAAAACAGAATTGCTAAAAGTTCCATTGACAAACCAAGTCAATCTCAAGATACTTCGCTAGTTCGAGGTAACAAGAGGAGAATTTATCATACGATGCTAGATCAAGAACACTCTGTGTATTAAAATTTCCATAATGAGAGAAAATCTCATACTAATACCACCTGATCGGTATTAGAATTCTTCCCTCACCATGTTTGCCAATTTTTGATTGAGGAAGAAGAAAAATCAAGGCACTTATGTGTAGATTATGAGAATAAAATCTAGTAATTGAAAATATTTGATATATTCGTATTTTTAGGAATATTATATTTTCAGAAGTATGGAAATTATAAAAAGATCCTTCTCCTTCTTTGGTGATTTCCTGTCCGAACCATGAGTCTGGATCCAACATCTTCTCTTGGCAAGATGCTAGGTCAGAAAAATCAACTTAAGATTAAGTCTGGATCTTCTCTTGATATTAATGGCAAAATTAAAAAGGGATATTGGCTTAGCAAGAAGGAAAGAGAGAATACCCTGAGGAAAGATCAGTGTATTGAATCATTGACACACTTTTATGTTCAATCAAAGACAGAATTACATGCTCTTGCAGAATCCTTCACGAAAATTTATCACATGCAAGAAGTTCTGGTCAAGCAACAAGGTTTTCTACTTGAAGAAATTCACAAGCTGAAGACTGAAAGTAGTAATCCGCCTTCATTTAGCACTGCTATGAAGGACTGAGTTGCAAAAGGAAATAAACATCAATTTTTATTTTCTTTCAATGATTGTATTAGGTCAATTATGAATAAAACTATTATTAATAAAATTATTTGATTTATAATTTTTCTTGTGATAGATTTTGATTTACATATCCTGTGCTTGAATGCTTTATTATTGCTATGTATGTTTATGGGATGTTTATTTTCGGTTTTACTACCTTAATATTCGATCTCATACTGTTGTGAACCCTTATGGTTTGGGTGACTTTTTGATTTAGCAGGATTCAGTTCTAGCCCATGTTGGTAGGATTTATCAAAGGATCATGAGGGGTTCTGATAGAAACAATATGTGAAAAAGTCACAATATGTTGAATCGGTTTTGGTTTAGCATAAAAGCATATGTGTTTCGAGGGTTTTCAACTTTTGCTTGCAATAGTTAAAAACCGGTTTTCAACCTTTCTCTGGTAAAGGTTGGTTGTTGTTATTCTTTTGTTTTGCATAAGGATAACAACATAATGATATTTCGATATCAATTCTCCCTGGAAGAATATGCAAACATATTGGAGAAGAGGATGTGAAATTGTAGGTAACAATCTTGTTAGTTAATTGTTTTCCTGTTTAAGAAAAGCCTGATTTTATTTCGTATATTTATTGCTTTTGCTTAACAAAATTTCGGTATAATTGATGTTTTATTCCATTATGTATGTATGGATGTGTGTGTGATTCAATTGTTTCCGGTTAACAAAACTATTGTTATCTTGCTTTATTGTGGGGTATCAATCGTTTAGGCTTACAAAATTTCGTTGCAATTGCGGTGCTTTAATGTCTATGTTGTTTCAATTGCTTTCGGTTGAGGTGAATAATTATGCAAGTTTATTTATTTTGGTTTGTATGAATTGTTTATGGCTTAACGAAAGAAAAGGTTTACGGGATGAATTGTTTAGTCCAATTCGATTCCGGATAAGAGAAACTAAGTTAATTATGATCTTAGTTAGACTTATCAAAGTGGAGATTTCGGTTATTCAAGTCTAATCGAATGCCTTAACAAGAAATGCTAGTTAACTAACCTAGTACTTGTCTTGTTTAAAAGTTAAAGGTCTAAGTTATATGGATAATTAGAACCTGATGATAAAAATAGAGTTATCTTTATTTTGGTCTTATCGCACAAGCGATTGTATTTGTACAATCGGTTTAGCAAAGGAACTAAGGTGCTTAATTTATTTTTGGTTTGCTAAACTATTAGGGAAAATTTCTTCGAGCAATTGTTTCCTTGATAACATGTCAAAAAATAATTACTTTGTAGTTTCGGTTTTGATATTGGTTATCAAAAATGGTGTGTGGATTCCTCATGCTTAAATCTATAGGTTGCAAGTCTATTTTGAGATTTGTAAGATTCTTTTCGGTTTGTCCTTTATTTTTTCGTTTCTTTGTCATTTTGTGGCAAAAAGGGGGAGAAATATATGGAGTAAACAAGTGATACTGGTATTGATTTATATTGATTGGTATCACTAAGGGAAAGGACAATGGTGCTTAAATTTTTATCTAACGAAAGAGTGAAAGCATGGACTAAGGGGGAGTAACATATCATTACAAAGGGAATAACAAAGACGTGCGGATTGATAAAATCTACCTATCTTACCTTTAGGGGGAGCAATATTCTTTGTTATTATAATGTCAACAACGGCATTTAAGGATTGAATGTATACAGGTTATTGTGTTGTTGAATTCGGGAATCAAGCGTATGTGTAATGAATTCTTGTAATTTTTTTATCCATATTGTGTAAGAGTTTTGTCATTAAAATTGACAAAGGGGGAGATTGTTAGAGCATAGCTCGGTTGAACCCACCAAGCGTTGGTATGTCAAGTTTGGTTGTCATATTTTAGTGAATAAAAACTCATTTAAAGAGTCGCTTGATTATGTACTAGAGTCAACTTCGAACAGGTTAGCTTGAAAGTATTAGGATATGAGACATTACAAGTATTGCGAAGACTTGAAGAATTGAAGAAGTAAGAAGATACAACGACAATATCATCCTTCCACTTGAGGTTAGTGATATTTGACTTGAACTGTTTCATTCCCTAACGTATCTTTGAAGTCGTGCATATTGAAAACAAAACTGCAAAGCATGAACACTGTAGTTAGACATAGTATTAAGGAATACAATACGAGGTTTATTGCTTAACCATTAAACTTTGTAGATAAGACATCGACATAATCGTTTAAATGCTATTGTGATTATGTATGGGTATGAGGTGAGGATTTCATCCTAGGAAACAATGTTTTACATGTGTTTTAAGGAAGTAAATTCATGAACTTATTTTGTGAATCGAAAAGGAAATCGTCAGGAGTTATTGGTATTGTTATTCATTGCATATCTTGTGAACAACCAATATGTGTGATTAGTATAACCTCCCATGACTTGTTTGTGTTCTTGATAAAACTATTCACAAAGGCCTGACTTTTATATTGGTATGACTTTTATTAGTGAAATCGATCTTAAGTAATCACCTGAGATGGTATGATCGAGTTTGTGATTTTGTGTATGACCGACTCTGGGTAAAGGGGAACCGATCCTAGTAAGAGGTGCAACACATCACAAAGGGGAATCGATCCTTGTATGAGGTGCAGCAAGTTTTTAGCAGAAAGGGGAACCGATCCTATGGACATGTGCAACACGTTTTTAGGCAAAGGGGAACTAATCCTATGGACATGTGCATCAAGTACAAGTTAGATACCATATATATGTGGGGAACCGATCCTAGTACCTAGTCAACCGAATTTTTGGAAAGCTAGTGTGACTATGCACAATACTCACATGGAGGTAGAACCGAAACTTGTTTTGGTATAACCGTGAAACCCATGACTTGTGATTGAGTGTTCTTGATCAATCACATAGTTCTTGAAAGTCAGATGAACCAATTATAAACTTGTTTGGAAGTGTGCCAAATCGGTTTCAAGGTTTTAAGTATGAAAGAGGACTTCCAAATTAAGGATGTCGACATACTTTGAACATGTGCAGTAACGCTAATCTTTAGTTGTTCAAAGTTATTCCTTAATAGCTAAAGGAAGAAAATCCCAGGATCGAAACATAAATAAGTTAAGAATCTTTTATTTAAGGTTTTTAATTTTATTTTAGGAAAATGAGAATTAGTAATGTGCATTTACTAGTTGGAGATTTTTCAAAGAGATTTTCGGTCAATATTTTGGACAGAGCATTTCCAAGAATTATGGAAACCGAATTTGGAATATATTGCATATCTTGAGAATATTTTCGGTTTTGGAAATAGAAATAGAGATTAAGAAAACATATAATGGAAGAGAATGCTAGTAGTTCAGCAAATGGAAATCACACCGAGCCACCACCCGATTCAGATGCAACGGTACGTGCAAAGTTGACAATTGGGACTTTATCAAGCTCTAGGATTGAAAGGTTGATTCCTTTTCTGAATCAAGAGAAGATAAGGAAGAAAGAGCAAGAGGAGCGACAAGAATTTGAAAGATTAAGGATTGAAAATGATGAGGAATTTTAGTTCTGGATGAGAAAGTTAGATGCAATAGATGCACGTCGACACATGGAAAATCTTCAACGACGAGGAGAGTGGAAGTGTTCATGGGGGAAAACTCGCAGTGCGATAGAAATTGATAGTGAAGATGATGAAAAAAACTATGAAGGATGAGAAGATGAGGAGAGAAGTGATGATTTAATGAAGAGAGATGAGAGAGAAAAAAAAGCAGAGAAAAAAAGAAGAGGAAGAGGCAAGAGTTTGAAGATGTGATGTACAAGTGTCATCTCGCCGAAAAGAAGAACAACCCTCGTAAGTTTGCTCGAACCATGTCATAACCCCTGAACGTGGATTCTGGCGGAGTGAAGATTCCTGGGTTAGACCTCGATAGAGAGCCTGTGTTTTCCCGTGAGATGGTGGTTTGAAGTGAAGCAGAAGATGAGGAAGAAGAAACCGAAGATGATGATCTCCAGGGTCCCTACACATCTTTAGACGATGATGATGGTAATGGTGCCTACTATGAAGAGGATGAGTTAAACTACAGCAGCAACAGTGATGGAAATTCTTGGTGATTGCCTTATAGGTACTGTCAAATCCCTCAGAACTAGAGTAATGTGATATTTTGGTTACTATTTCACTTGTGCATCTTCGTGAAAACTTGTGGGGATATTGAGGGTACTTTATGTTGCTGAAGAAGTGTATGGAGAATGGGTTTTCAATTTCAAACATTTGGTGGTAGTTTCTTTCTTTCTTTTTTTTGAAAAATGGGGGTCTAACAACCTCACCCAATATTTCTCTTAGCAATCTGTATGGACTAACTCCAGTATACTTTAAGAGAATCAACTAGACATTCAGTCTCAATCTTAATAAAAAGTATATCAACGAGTTATATCTCAATTTCTCAATTCAATACTTACTCAAGCAAATAGCAATCTGCCAGTCTAATTGAATACAAGAGAAATTAACTTGAACGGTACCAAAGGCCAATGTTCAAGGATCAATCAATTTCAATCAACAACCAAAGGTTGGATTTACCAATTTATCGATACAACACACAATCTGTGATATTTCAATTATAGAACAAAATATAATGCGGAAAAGAAATAACACTGACACCAGAAGTTTTGTTAACGAGGAAACCGCAAATGAAGAAAAACCCCGGGACCTAGTCCAGATTGAACACGTACTGTATTAAGCCGTTACAGACACTAGCCTACTACTAACTAACTTCGGTTTGGACTGTAGTTGAACCCCAATCAATCTCACACTGATCTAAGGTACATTTGCGCTCCTTATGTCTCTGATCCCAGCAGGATACTACGCACTTGATTCCCTTAGTTGATCTTACCCACAACTAAGAGTTGCTACGACCCAAAGTCGAAGACTTTAATAAACAAATCTGTATCACACAGAAAAGTCTATAGGAATAGATAAATTTGTCTCCCACAGAAATACCTACAAGTTTTGTTCCGGCTTTTGATAAATCAAGGTGAACATGAACCAATTGATATACCGGACTTATATTCCCGAAGAACAGCCTAGAAATATCAATCACCTCACAATAAACTTAATCGACTAGCGAAACAAGATATTGTGGAATCACAAACGATGTGACGAAGATGTTTGAGACTACTTTTCTATCTTGCCTGTCGGAGAAATTAATCTCGAGCCAATTTTACAATTGTACTCAATACGGTAGAAACAACAAGATCAGATCACACAACTACAGAGAAAATAGTTGAGTCTGGCTTCACAATCCCAATGAAGTCTTCAAGTCGTTAACCTACATGGTCTCGGTGGAAACCTAAGGTTAAAGGAAAATCGACTCTAGCTTATACAACTAGTATCACACAGGAGGTGTGGGTATTAGGTTTCCCAGTTGCTAGAGTTCTCCTTTACATTGTCTTCAAATCAGGGTTTGCAATCAATGCTACCTTGGTAACAAAGCATTCAATATTCACCGTTAGATGAAAACCTAATTAGATTCAAGCTAATATCTGTCAACCTTTAGATCGAATCTTAGCTTGTTATGCACAAATGAAATGCACGTTCATTTAGTTTGTGTAACCGTACCTAAACATGTACACCTAGTTGGTTCAACAGTAGTTAACCAATGGTTAGCCATATGAGAACTTTCATATCAACCTTATTCATCTTCACCATAACTAGTTCAAATGACTCAGATAAACTAGTTAGAGAGTTGTTCAATTGCTTAGATCTCATAGAAGTATATAAGACACAATCGAAAGAAAAATGATTTTGATTCACTCGAATCGATTCATGAACATTATAGCCAGGTTTGCAAATATGCATTCCTTAGTTTATATATGTCTTAGTTCACGAATAATCCGTTTTTAGAAAATAACCCACTTAAGTACGCATACCGGTACGCATAATTAAGTGCCCGGATTGAGTTCGTTTTCAGTTCACAAAATCCAGCAGAAATTCACAGGATGTGAACTTCCGGCAGTACGCGTACGGGTACGCTGACTTAGCTTCTGGACATCCTAAACCAGTAAAGTATGCATACTTTAGTTGAAGGATTTTGGACTTACACAAGTATGAGTTCACATACAATGTTTATATCCATTCAAGGTTATATATTCTAAACTCTCATTTCAATCATTGAAACATTCTTAGAGGATGTTAAATAGAGGTTATTCACACACTATTTTTCATCAAAGCGATTTTCAAGATATTGAAATAATCAACATGACTTTCGTCACTTGTAAAGATGAACTTGTCCAAAGCGAAAGCTTACCAACACATATTTCGAGAAATAGATAAGCGAAATAAACTCGGCTCGAAATAGCAAATGTGTATAATCGAAGTCTATATAGCAATACGACTTTTGTCTCAAGATGGGAGATAGAGTAGATAGACTTTTGAGTGATAGATAAGTTCAAGTTTCCACATACCTTTTAGTCGATAAAGTTCCACCAGATCCTTGAGTAGTTCTTCGTCTTTGTATGATGAACGCCGTGGAGTCTAGAGCTCAATACACTTTCTATCCTTGTCCGAGACTTAGCTATAAGTAGACTAGAAATCAAGACTTATAGTTTTGGAAACTAAACTTGACAAACAAGCTTGATATAGCAATGCTTGCGAATTCGACTGAGCAGTGCTCTAACAATCTCCCCCTTTGTCAATTTTAGTGACAAAACTATCAATACATATGGAATACAAAATAAATAAACTTTGCAGCTTCTTTTCCACATGCATGATCTCCTTGGTTCTTCAACTTTACTCGAAATATTTTTCACTTCCAAGTACTCCATGATTCCAAAGATATTCAATGCAGCATCATCGTTGTTGAAGATCCGTAGCCATAACAATGAGAAAACAAAATATCTCAATCATTGTTACACAGTGTCATAGTATCATTACACGGCATTAAAGTTCATTTGCATCACAACTTCGACAACAATACTATGGTGATATGTATCACTCTCCATTAGTCAATACTCCATCTCACATGGAAACCACTCCCCCTTACATAATGATCCGAAAACCATATGTATTTGTAGTGTGAACTACACATTAATTCTCCCCCTTTTTGTCAATAAAATTGGCAAAGGTACGAAAACTAGTGGGATCCTAATGAAATTTCCATAGAGACACTTCATGACCAAAAGAAAGCATATATCAACTTTTTAGATGCAATCATATAGCAGAAACTAAATGCATTCATCAAGGAGTTTATAAAGATGCAAGATAACTCCTATAATATTCCACAGTCGCACTCCCCACAAAGATTTGGCAATTAAGCACGAGTTCAATTAAGAACTCTCCCCCATTAAATGTCATTCCCGAAAGAAAAACAAGAGCGACCTTACTTTCACAAGAAAAGAAGGATTTATTTGGACATTACAAATCACATAAGAATATGAATTTGTATCCAAAATACTCAATTAAACTAACCAAAAGAGAACCCATGATTAATTTAATCGGAAATGCTCAAAATAAGAGAACTTACGGAGCCGCACAGTATATACATAAGAAATATGGATCAAGGAAGATCAATACTGCGGAATAAACAAAGATTCATTCTATCTTTCATCACTATTTGCACAATGATATATAATAGACTTAATCTTTGTAAACAAAAGCTTATCCTTTCTTCCATCAATATTTGCATAATGACATAAAAGGCTTAACTTTTGTTTGTCAAAAGTTCATTCAATCTTTTATCAATACTTGCATATCGACATACGACAGACTGAACTTTTGACCATGTATGGGACAATCATAGTTCACGGACGCAAACACACATATCCCATAATAAATTGCAATATATAAAACCATAAAGATTAATACTACAGAAATCATCTTCCAAACAAACTTTAGAAATTAAACAAGTAAATCTAAAAACATTGAAGATGAAAATCGTTGGGCATAGCTATGTGTAATCACAATAATGGCTATTCCAAACTCTAGTTATTCTTCTTAAAAACACAAGAATAAAATTCCCATAAGAAGATTTCCTAGGCATTGAGACCTCTAAAATATTCTTTATCGTCCCCGAACTTCTTGTCGTCAACAGCCATGGGAACATATGGTTCGTGAAGAAAGGAGTCAATTCCAACAAACCTTTTAGGCTGATGATATCAAACCAGGGCCTTCTTAATTTCAAGAGTTCTCATAACAAAGGCCTTTATTTGTTGAATCTCCTTTCTTGTCTCCTTCAACTCTTCAAGAACATCAGAAAATTTTTGAGAATTTGAAGGAACAACTCTTGGCTTCCTCACATTCCTTCTTTTTCTTTTCAAAGTTGGAGGTATTGGAGATTTTTGTTTTTCCTTCATGATTGATGGATTAACAATCATATTAACATATTTTCCATCATAAGACATGATGCTTGGAGTATCCATATGCGTACGGGTTTATGAGAGGAAGTCACAAAAAAAACTCAACAAGCAGTCTTTGATTAAAAAGAGTTTCAGGGAAGGAAAAGGATATATAGGGTTACTAAACCTTTAACACAGGTTCGTGTATACACAACTCTCAACCCCATAAAAGGAAGAATTGTCTATTTTAACCCTCTTTTATTGACTAACCACAAAAGTCCTTTCCAATATCAATTAGATATGAAAGGCGGCATGAATTCCAAATTTTACAATGCTCTCAGAGGAGACACAAACAAAGAAAATCAAAACACCTAAAGACTTTTCTTTTCTTAAAGCCTGAGATGTGCAAAATCTTGTCTCTTTTCATCAGGTACATGAGACAAGATGCACTAACCAACACAATTTAAGTTGTGCTGGGATGAACAGTAATCTGTCCATCACATCCTTTTCGATCGGAATTCATAGAACCATGTTTCTCATAGTGTTTAGACCATAACTTTATTTCCAATGGTCTTTTCTTATCCTTGGAAACTAACTTCTTTGACGAAGATAAAATCTTTCATACCTCTACGATTTTTTGAACAAGTTTAAGCATGTTTTCTAATTGATTTGCTCTTCGTTGAAGTTTGTTAAAATGTCTCAATTTATGTTTGTACTTGTAACACTTTGATAGCTCATGACCCTTAAGCGAACAATATGAGCACGTCAACCTGGAATATGATTCAGATGCCGGAGATGTGCAAGCTGCTAGACACATAGTGGAACCTGAAAAATTAGACAGAGAGTCCCCAAAGGAAAGGTCAATCTTTTCTTCCAAACTGGTTGAGTTCTCTTCTGAAAGAATATCAAGATTGATGTATGTATTGCTACAATTATCAAAATCAATATTTTCACAAAGAAGTGAAACACTTGATTTTTCGTCTTCATTAGAATCATAATTGTCAGACATTTCATCAAGAGTTGCAGCAAGACCTTTGTTCCCAGTGTTTTTCTTCCGATTTGGCACTCATTTGTAAAATGATCAAAATCTTTACACTTAAAGCACTGAGGCATATCCTCTTTATCAGTCTCATCATTATCCCTGTTTTTAGGAGGAACACGATTGTGGGGCTTAACTGATGACCTGTATTTATCTCTGGAAAACCGTTTACTTCTCTTCAAAAAAATATCCCTAAACTGTCTTGTGATCATCGAGACTGACTTGTCAAAATCTTCATCTGATGAATCAGCCTCAGAAAGATCATCCTCAGAGATGCAGACACCTTTACTTTTATCAAGTAATTTGGTGTTCTTTTGTGATTTGAAAGCAACATCCTTTCCAGATTTGGATGTATGCTCATGATCAAATATCTTTAACTTCCCAACCAGAGTGTTTCTGGAAAGCGTTGCGAGAATATTTCCTTCAACGATGGCATGCTTCTTAGAATCGTATATGGATGGAAGTGATCTGAGAATCTTCATCACAATATCCTTTTCAAGAATATTTTTACCCAATACAAAGGAAGCATTAGCAATTTCATGCACTTTGTGATTAAATTCATCAAATGAATCTTCATCTGGCATACGAAGGTTTTCCCAATCAGAATTTAGATTTTGAAGCCTAGCTTGTTTTTCACAGGTATTCCCTTCAAATACGATTTCTAAGATATCTCAGGCTTCTTTAGACTTTGTGCACGTAGTCACATGGTACCGAAGATCTGGGGTAATGGCATGTATGATAGCACTTAAGATGTCAGAATTTTATTTTGCAGCAAGGATTTCTTCTGGACTATATCTATCAATATCCTTAGCTATAGATACATCGCCTTCTGTATTAACCGGAGAATCATAGCCATTAACAACACGTACCCATGATTAAAAATCACGAGCTTGAAGAAAAGCACGCATAACGATTTTCCACCACGAGTAGTTTGAGCCATCGAAGACTGGTGGTACGTTTATGGAGATAGAATTTATTTCCATAGAGTCAGATCGCTACAAACACAGATTTATAAGGTCTTTAAATGTGTTTGCCTGCTATGATACCAATTGAAAAAGTGTGGGTCTACCAACCTCACCCAATATTTCGCTTAGCAATCTGTACGGACTAACTCCAATATACTTTTAAGAGAATCAACTAGACAGTCAGACTCAATCTTAATAAAAAGTATATCAAACAGTTATATCTCAATTTAAATACTTACTCAAGCAAATATAAATCTGCGAGTCTAATTGAATACAAGAGAAATTAACTTGAACGGTACCAAAGACCAATATTCAAGGATCAATCAATTTCGATCAACAACCAAAGGTTGGATTTACCAATTGATCGATACAACGCACAACCTGTGATATTTTAATTATATAACAAAATATAATGCGGAAAAGAAATAACACAGACACCAGAAGTTTTGTTAACGAGGAAACCGCAAATGTAGAAAAACCCCGGGACCTAGTCCAGATTAAACACACACTGTATTAAGCCGCTATAGACACTAGCCTACTACTAACTAACTTCAGTCTGGACTATAGTTGAACCCCAATCAATCCCGCACTGATCCAAGGTACAGTTGCTCTCCTTACGTCTCTGATCCCAGCAGGATACTACACACTTGATTCCCTTAGTTGATCTCACCCACAACTAAGAGTTGCTACGACCCAAAGTCGAAGACTTTAATAAACAAATCTGTATCACACAGAAAAGTCTACAGGAATAGATAAATCTGTCTCCCACAGAAATACCTACGAGTTTTGTTTCGTATTTTGATAAATCAAGGTGAACAGGAACCAATTGATAAACAAGACTTATATTCCCGAAGAACAGCCTAGAAATATCAATCACCTCACAATAATCTTAATCGACTAGCGAAACAAGATATTGTGGAATCACCAAAGATGAGACGAAGATGTTTGTGACTACTTTTCAATCTTGCTTATCGGAGAAATTAATCTCGAGCCAATTTTATAATTGTACTCAATACGATAGAAACATCAAGATCAGATCACGCAACTACAGAGAAAATAGTTGGGTCTGGATTCACAATCCCAATGAAGTCTTCAAGTCGTTAACCTACAGGGTCTCGGTAGAAACCTAAGGTTAAAGGAGAATCGACTCTAGCTTATACAACTAGTATCACACGGGAGGTGTGGGGATTAGGTTTCCCAGTTGCTAGAGTTGTCCTTTATATTGTCTTCAAATCAGGGTTTGCAATCAATGCTACCTTGGTAACAAAGCATTCAATATTCACTGTTAGATGAAAACCTGATTAGATTCAAGCTAATATCTTTCAAACGTTAGATCGAATCTTAGCTTGTTATACACAAATGAAATGCACGTTCATTTAGGTTTGTGTAACCGTACCTAAACATGTACACCTAGTTGGTTCAACAGTAGTTAACCAATGGTTAGCCATATGAGCACTTTCATATCAACCTTATTCATCTTCACCATAACTAGTTCAAATGACTCAAATAAACTAGTTAGAGAGTTGTTCAATTGCTTAGATCTCATAGAAGTATATAAGACACAATCGAATCAAAAATGATTTTGATTCACTCGAATCGATTCATGAACATTACAGCCACGGTTTGCAAATATGCATTCCTTAGTTTATATATGTCTTAGTTCACGAATAAACTGTTTTTAGAAAATAAGCCACTCAAGTACGCATACCGGTACACATACTTAAGTACCCGGATAGAGTTTGTTTTCAGTTTACAAACTCCAGCATAAATTCACGGAATGTGAACTTCCGGCAATACGCGTACGGGTATGCAGACTTAGCTTCCGGACATCCTGAACCATTAAAGTACGCATACTTTAGTTAAAGGATTTTGGACTTACACAAGTATGAGTTCACATACAATGTTTATATCCATTCAAGGTTATATATTCTAAACTCTCATTTCAATCATTGAAACATTCTTAGAGGATGTTAAATAGAGGTTATTCACACACTATTTTTCATCAAAGTGATTTTCAAGATATTGAAATAATCAACATGACTTTTGTCACTTGTAAAGATGAACTTGGCCAAAGCGAAAGCTTTCCAACACATATTTCGAGAACTAGATAAGCGAGATAAACTCTGCTCGAAATAGCATATGTGCATAATCGAAGTCTATATAGCAATACGACTTTTGTCTCAAGATAGGAGATAGAGTAGATAGACTTTTGAGTGATAGATAAGTTCAAGTCTCCACATACCTTTTAGTCGATGAAGTTCCACCAGTTCCTTGAGTAGTTCTTCGTCTTTGCATGATGAACGTCGTGACTACACTTTCTATCCTAGTCCGTGACTTAGCTATAAGTAGACTAGAAATCAAGACTTATAGTTTTGGCAACTAAACTTGACAAACAAGCTTGAGATACCAATGCTTGCGAGTTCGACCGAGCAGTGCTCTAACAGTTTTTTGTTTGATAGATGGTGTTTATGATGATCTTAGAAGATGTAAGGTGATTTTGGGGTTTAGTTTGTAGCAGGTGCATTGTTTGGATAGCAGCTGGGAGAGTTTTAGTTGCAGGAAATCCTACAATACACCCCTTGTATTATCATGACTATGATTTCTAGATCTAAACTTATTTGATATGAAAATAAAGATAATGAAAATAGAAAATAAGACACAAGATTTATGTGGTTCTATCAATGTGATCTACATCCACGGGGTTAGGGATCTTTACTATGATTGTTTGTAATTACATATGGATTATAATTGAGACTCCATTAATGAGTTTTTGGAGCTCTTGGTTGAAGAAGGAAGAAGAAGATAATAATACAAATTCTGCTCTCTCTCTTTCTACAAATGTGTCCTCCCTAAAGTGTCTCTCTCCTTTTTCTTTTTGATTATCCTCCTTTATCTCTCTTTCCTTTCTCTTTATATAGGTATTTACATAATGGATGACAGCTCATATGTAGTGGAGTACAGCTCATATTCCCCCATTTTCGGATCCTGTGCTACGTTCTCTCAGGATCTCATTACAATTTCGCAGGCTCTGCTACATTCTCGCAAGCTTTACTATTTTGCGATATTTGGGTTCTATATCTTGCCTCTTTTTCCTTGAATATTACTTGAAGAGCGATCTTTAAGGAAAAATCCACCTTGTCGTAGTTGTTGGAGGAACGAGCGAAAGAATATTGGACTTGAAAAGTACGTACTTGCCTCTATTACTAACCCTTGAAGTATAAGAAGTATGAAGTATCCTTGAAGAAGTATGCGAAGTATGAAGTATCCTTGAAGAAGTATAAGAAGTACTCAATCCTCGAAATATAAGAAGTATCCATCCTTGATTGCGAATAAGATGTATTGCGAAATTATTACCCCACGTTCTCTGCCTCATGTTGTGCTGTAATGCAAATAAGAATTTAGATTAGTATTCAACATTTCTTTTATCAAAAATTTTCATTTAATTGCAAGTTCAAATCGTTTTTGTTTGTTTTTATTTCCTTTGTATAACTTGTTTCGTCTCATCCGATAAACATCTTTCATGGAAATGATCCTAATGAGGTCTTATGCAGCCTGTTGATGGAAGGTCTTACTAGCCTGTTGATGGAAGGTCTTATTTTGCCTCCTACTACTCTCCATGTTAGATATGATTCTCATTTGAAACAAAGCAAATTTTCAAGATAAATATATAAATTGATCTGTGCGAGATTTTTCTCGGTTTCTTTTGTAATTGTGGAATCTTTGTAATTCTGAAATTTTTGTAATTCTGCGATTATATCGTCTTTTGTAAATCAAATCAAAAATCTTTTATTTTTTGTAAAAGTAAAATGTTCAAGGAAAGTGGTACTTAGCTTTTATGTGATTCGCTGTTGTTGTCAATCTCGCGCGAAAAATACGTTGCATGAAGTATAAATGTCGCTTAGCAAAAATAGATGCGAGAGGCAAGAATTGAACCCACGACCTGCTACTTGGATATTCTCACACCATACCAACTGTGCTAAGCCTCTCTTGCGAAATAATCAAAGTTCTTGGGAAGTAATCAAATTCCAACTGTGTGAGAGACAATTCTGTATAAATTTCGCGTAACAAAAATAAACATGCGAGAAGCAATAATTGATCCCGCGACCTGCTTCTTGCATTCATGCCTCCTGACCAACTGTGCAAGCTTCTTCTTTGCGAAATATCTCTGCGAAATTATCATCAACTCTCTTTTGTGGGAAATAATCGAAGAAATATATGTGCAAAAAAATACGCATGTGTTGGGACTTGATCACACGACCATGAACTCGTTAACTTCGCAGATGACCAATTGTGCTGCCTCTTGTTTGCGAAATAATGAAACAATATTGCGAAATTATTCATTTTTCGCTCTCTGTAAAAAAGAAGAAAACTATGTTCGCAGGCGAATTCGAACTTGCGACCACGAACACACATACTGCTCTCTGGACCAATTGTGCAAGAACCTCTATGCGAAATTAACGCATAACTTTTTTCCTTATTCTTTTATTCTCCCATGCAAATGAGAAGAAAATGAAAAATATGTGTCTCTGCGAATTCGAACCTGTGACCTATTTATTGTTCGCTCAGCCTTGAACCATCTGTGTGAATTTCTGTTTGTGATAGAAATTACAGCATATGCCTCTTATCTTTTCTTCGTCCTTCCTTAACTTCTTTCACATTTGCCTTCATCTCCTGAACATGAAAATCTTCCACTGAAACTTCCATTTTTTCCTTAAATTTCACCACAACAACTAATTTTTTTCTCTCACTCTTTTCATGTCTTTGAATTGTTGATGATGTTTACTCCCTGAAAGTGTGATTTCTTCCATAAAATTTTCATTTTTGAACCTAAAATTTGTAGATCTAGATAAATATGAACAATAGCTAATCTTCATGGAAATTTTTTGAACCAACAAGCTACAGGAGGATAAATCCTTTACTCCTCCCTGTTTCTAGCGCCAAAATGTAGTTGCAGGAAATCCTACAACACACCCCTTGTATTATCATGACTATGATTTCTAGATCTAAACTTATTTTATATGAAAATAAAGATCAAGATAATGAAAATAGAAAATAAGACACAAGATTTACGTGGTTCAATCAATGTGATCTACATCCACGGGGTTAGGGATCTTCACTACGATTGTTTGTAATTACATATGGATTACAATTGAGACTCTATTAATGAGTATTTGAAGCTCTTGGTTGAAGAAGGAAGAAGAAGATAATAATACAAATTCTTCTCTCTCTCTCTACAAATGTGTCCTCCCTAAAGTATCTATCTCCTTTTTCTTTTTTATTATCGTCCTTTCTCTCTCTTTCCTTTCTCTTTATATAGGTATTTACATAATGGATGACACCTCATATGTAGTGGAGTACATCTCATATTCCCCCATTTTCGGATCCCGTGCTACGTTCTCTCAGGCTCTCATTACAATTTCGCAGGCTCTGCTACATTCTCGCAAGCTTTACTATTGTGCGATATTTGGATCCTAGAAGAGTTGCAGTGGTTATGATGGGTAAACCTTTTATATCAGGTAGATTAGTAATATTGCAGCTTCGAATTTTGGTTGTAAAAAGAAGGTTGTGATGGCAGTGGTTGCTTGTCGGGTGTTTAGAAGTGGTATTCTGTTTGCTTTGTCCTTCTTTAGATGTAATTAAACTAGTTGTGTTCTTCCAGCTGTTTGAATTTTCAGTAGTATTAAACTTGTGATGGATGTAGGTTTGAAGGGTTTGAAGAAATTTGTCAGTTTTTCTTGCTCTTTTGATTTCAGTAGTAATGGATTGAATACAGTAGATGTACAAACAAGTAATGTTCTTGGTGAATGATTCTAAAATTCCAATGATTGTTAAGTAGAGATAGGTAGGAATGATTGAATTAGTGAATCAATAGGGTATACAAAATGATGTTTAAAATGGTAGAAACTAGGGTATTAAGATTAATTCAAAGCCTATTTTAGGCCCAATTCCAAAAAATAAATCTATGTCCAAAAAAAATCTATAAACGCTTCGACTCCGTCTTGATAACGCGGTTTGTTTCTATTGGCATACATCCAAGATTTATCCATTACTCTATGATCCATTATGAATTCTCAGATACCTGGACGGAGAAAATACTTGTCAACATCTTGTGAAAATTTTATTGTGGTCCGAATAAAACTACGCATTATCATTGCAAAGAGTAATCACAAATAATCAGAGGTTAGCTACCTATTGTAATGCATGTGAAGACAATATTTATCCTACTATAACCATTAGAGTTACAATCTAAGTTAACAAAGCAGTACTGAAAAGAAATACTTACACGGTCGATCCGATTATTCCGCAACTTAGAGCAAAACTGACGAGAATATATGGTTTATCCAGGAGATGAACCAGATGATCAAAGTAAATAACTTGTTTTGTTTTCTGTGGGGGGGGGGGGGGGTAGAAGATTTAAGAGTAGAAACATGAAATGCTTTAAGACGGGAGAGATGAACACAGAGGGTAAAGATTTATTATCATAAATGGGTAATGTAATGTAAATGGAAATTTGGTAACATTTTTACTAATAATATTTAAGTGTATCTCGTAAATAATTTGGTAAAAATAGGAAGGTAAAGATCCTTCAATTTGCATGCTGCACGTTCTATGTTAAGAATTTTCTCAGTCAAATCTTGTTATCCTGCTGCATAATTTTCTGCTTTGACGACTCTAAAATACCGGAGTTAGATGCCATTAATATTCATTCCATACTGAAGTTTTTTTTTTTGTACCCAAATTCAGAAAATAAATCGAAATGATAGCTAAAAAGCGGACTACGTGTTGCTGCAATTGTTATAATAGTACTAAAGTAAAACATTAACTTTGTAAAAAGTGGAGTACGTGTTGGTGCAGTTGAAAAATAAAATCGTAAGAACTGGAAGAAACTATAGCCCCAATTAGAATTAAGTGAACTAAAACCCCATTACTCTATTTATGTGTTCTGTCCAATTAGAATTAATATCTAAAACTAAATCTTGATTTATCCATTGAACATAATAGGTTTGATCATTGATGGATTTATTTTATTAAAGTCTCACAATCTGATTCAAAGATAGCATGATTAAAGTTCTTTGAGGGTGCCAGAGTAACAGCTGGCAACATAGCCTTACATTCCAGCTCCTCAGCTTCAACTCCTATCTTCATTCCTCTATTGAAGCATTGTACTTACACCCCAATGCAGCTACCTGCACAATTCCTCACTATTACCCCTATTCCACCTTGTAATGAATCTGACTTAAAAGAAGCATCAAAATTTATTTTCATATAAACATTATCAGGAGGTTTCCATCTTAGCACCTGCACAACCCCATTAGTAGAAGAAAAAAGATTAGTTCCAGGAGACACAAGTTTATTAATGTCATCTATTGACATTGTCCTATTTAGAGTTATCTGAAAAATCTTTAAGCATCAAATAGTCCAAACTGAAACCATTAGCAATTTATTAATCTCATGTCTGGTAATTCCTGCATCAAAAGGTAATATTATTTCCTACAGAAAACCAAGAGAGAATCCATCTCCTAAATGAACAATGTTGTACCATAATATTACTAACATTGATATTTAAAACCAACCAAACAGATCTAGCATAACCACATTCAAGGAATAGGTGATTACTGGATTCCACAAGATGATTACACAAACTTCAATGCAGTTCAATATCTTTTCCATATCTATCTAGTTTATCTCTTGTTGGGACTATATCTTTTAAGCACTTCCAAACAAATAATTTAACTTCCACAAAGCTTTACATACCTGTGGAGAAACATAATTAGTACCTGCAGAAGTATTAGATGGACTAGACAACACATTATAGACACTCTTAACAGAGAATTGGCCTTTCCTATCTGGAAGCCAAATAAGAGTATGAATTCTGATTCGCCCACCATTGAGTTTTGGTGGTACTCCATAGTTGGTGGTACTCCGTAAATATGAGTACTATGAAGTGAACGATTTCATCAAACGTGAATGCTTCCCCCTTTTCCTCTAAGTAACGCGCTTTCATGGCTTCGTGCTATAAAAACAGCACACAAACTTATTTGGTTACATATAAATTGAAAAAAGTATTTTTCCGAATAAACCATAAAGATACATACAAGTGTAGAGGGGACAAGCTAAGGTGGCTTGCGTGCAAGATCCGGTGTTTGATTATAAAAAACCCAGCTACCGCATCTAGGATGATGTTGTGCCTATCCTTGATTTGTTAAACACTTCTTCTTTTGGGGTTCCCATAATCTTGGCTAAATTTGTTATGTATCTTCGCCCAAAAGGTCTCGGTCGAGGAGCGATCTAGAAATCGACTTTCGGCTGCCCATGCTTTGGTGATTGCCAAATCTTCCGCGGAGTCAAACGATGCCATTTGTTGTATGTGGAGGTAGGGAATGAGTAGGTTCTCTAATAGGCTACAAGTGGAGTGCACGTGCATTGCAGGTCGAACACCGAGTTTCAAATACGCCTTATTCCCTGTTAAACCAATTGCTTAACATGATAGAACATTGTTGCGAAGTGAAGAAAAACAAAATCGAGAGAATACAGCAACAAATTCTCTTTTCCGGCTCTATAACAACACCGGCTTAATCTACAATGCAACTTTTACTCCTTACATCAACAAAACCTAATTCCTAAATCCATAAAAAAAACCACTACTAACAAAAATTAACTCAACATAAACCAATTTCCACAATTTCCGTCACAAAATTCACACAAAACATCAATTGTTTCAACCAATTAATACTGTCTAACAAAAATCAATAAGGAAATCATAAGGAAACATGATCATCCATGTGAACCCAAACCCAAATTTACAATCTTATTATTAGAATTTATTAGAGAATGCTCTAGATGAACTCTCTCTAAATTGGTTTATGATCATAAAAAAATGAAATACCTGAACAAAACAAAAGAAACCCTAACAATGTCGATGTGCTTCCAAAATTTCCATCACAAATAAGATATAGAATCACAACCAAGATCATAAAAACTCCTAAAATTGACAAAACCCTAGGTTTATAGAATACAGTAGAAAACGATTTTAGTTTTTAGGAAATGTATATACCTGAAACCCTAGCGATAATAATTTCAAATTAAGAAAAACTCATCCCCCATACATGAAATTAAACAAGTAAGTTCGAAATTAATTTGATAACAGAAGGAAAGATTTTTTTTTTTTTTGTTATTTCCTTACCTAGGATTTCTCTATTTCGCCTCTTCCAGTCTTTCTCCCGCGCAAGTAAGAGAAGAAAATAACTTTTTTTTCTTTTTTCTCTAGTTATTAAAGCTACTTTAATTAACCAAAATGCCATTTTACCTAGGTTTATCACGTCATTATGACATAGTGGGCTAGAATAGATGTCATTTAGACTAGGGAACGTGTTTGATTAAAGCTTTCTCTTGGGAATAGGTGTGACCCTCCAAGAATCTATAGTTTATCCACGATAGAGTAGTTTATAAGGGGATTAACAGGGAAACCAAAGGGTCAAGGAGAAAATAATTTCAGAGAGAAATTTGTAAAGGGAGACCATTGTTTGCTGAATTTTACCAAATCAAATCTTTCTAAATCAAATCAATCAAAATGGCCGGTGATGATGATCAACGCAGGAGAAAGGGTAAAGCCCCCATGACTGAAGAGCAACTATTGAAAGAGTTAGAAGAGAAAGAAAGACGAGAAAGGTTATCAGCCACTATGCAGATGATTGGGAAGATGACCAAGGATGATCTAGAGAAAGTACAAAAGAGAGTAAGTGACTTGTTGAATGATATTGAACTCGATCCTCTATGGGAAGATATGCATGTTGCAATGAATAAAAACAAAGCAGAAGAGAAACCAGTAGAGAAACCGGTACAGATTTTGCCAAAGAAGCATTATCTTGATCTTTTCATAGATAAAACAGGGGAAGAAAAGTTCTGGGTGGTGCAAGATAAAAGGGCGAGGTTGTCCGAAATGGCTGAGATTAATGCAGCAATGAAGAAAGAATATGGGCCAATCGACAGTGATGCAACTACTTCCGAGGATGAAGATCCTGCTGTTGTTGTTGGGTATGAAAGTGATACACCCACTCAAGACTCACTGGAAAGAGAGGTTGCAGAGTACCAACTTGAAGAAGAACTAAAACAGAGAATTCCGGAATTTCGCGAAGATGAGAGAATTGGGATTAATGATGAATTGTTGGCCCAAAAGACTGATCTGAAGCGGAAGATGCAGATAAAGACGAGGAGGAAGAGGATTCAGATGATTCTGATTCCGAGTGATGGGTATGACAATGAGTAAGCCTTATCCACATTTGAATTCTTCTGTAGAGAGATGGTGGATTTTTGGGTAAGTGCTCGAATGGAAATGATGATATAATGTTAAAAAAGGTGAAGAAATAGCTATTATCAAAGTACAGTGAAGAATTCAAAAAAGAGAGGGGTCAAATGCAAATGGTAAGTCACTGAATCATGTTTTCTTTTTTGGTTCTGGCAATGGAGACTGAAAATGCAGGGGAATGTTATGTTTATTTTGCTTTTTTCTTTTTCTTTTTGGTATTTGGATTTTTTGTGGGTAAGATGGTGAAATACTTGTAAATAGCATACCAATTTTTCCTTAGTGTTTTGGGTATGTTTTAGTTTATGAACATGTAAGTGGATATGAAATGATAGTGTTGTTGCTAAATGTTGCTCAACACTGAATGAACAAAATGGTTGTAACTTTTCTAAATGCAATATGATGAAGTCGGCTTATTTATATTGTCCAACGATTGGGTGTCGATAATGTTGGAGATGCAGGACGTATTCTAGAAACTAAAACTACAATCAAAGAACTGGAACATGTACAAGACTAAAATGTATTGAAAACAAATTCATACTAAAAACAAGTCACTTTAGTGTTTCTCTATCCAGTATAATTCACTTGTTGGAGAGACATATACACACCTAGTCTTAATCTACAATCTGGCAAAGGGACAAATTACGAACATCCATATATGCTTGATCTTTATATCTTTTGTCAAATACATGACTAACAAAAATTGGCCTGCGTTGGTTGCGTCGTATTCGACTTGCACATAATTAACATGAACAATATTTGGTGGAGCCTTATACACACCTAATTTAATTCTACAATCTGACAGTGAATACAAATCACAAAGACTCCTGAGATGTTGCTTCTCAAAATAGAATACAAGCTTTATTCACCAATGATGACATCCTACAACCAAATACTATGTCTGAGCTTAAGATCACCTGTCAACTGACATATAAAACTACTTGGTGGAGGCATAAAGCATGCAATTGAGATGTTCATAATCACCAAAATATTCTCAAAACATGATACAATTCACAAAAACATAATAAACCTAAAATCTGAAAGATAGAGATATTCATAATCACCATCAGAAATTGTACCATTCAAAATCAGTAGTGTGTAACCTCCAGTTTGTAAAATCATTAAACCCACAAATAAATGAATGAGTAATACCTTAGATGAAGATGACCAAGATTTGCATTTCCAAATTATGAATCACTATCAATACTTCTATGAGAGATCGATTAAACTTAAATCAAGGTCTGAATCGATCTTTCATAGAAGAATCAATTGATTCATTGTTGTTGATGAAGTTTTTTACAGATGAATCTCCAAGAAACCCCCAAATGAATGAATGAGAAATACCTTAGATGAAGATAACCCATATTTGCATTTCCAAGGTTATGAATCAGTGTCGATACTTCTATGAGAGATCGATTAAACTTAAATCTATCCTTAAATCGATGTTTCACATAAGAGTTGATTGATTCTTTCGTTATTGTCGATGAAGTTTTGTGCGGCTCAAATGAATGGAATTAGATGAAATGATAATGATTGATGTTCTCACGCGTTGTTCCGGACATAGCAGATTTTGTGGTTCCACTAATAGACCGGATTAGTTGTTGGTGAGGGACTAGGGTATTGAGATATGGCATGATGCATGAGCCAAACCATGCTGCCGTTCAAGATACGGCCCCATCTGTTAACTAATTAATCAATTATGTCAGGAATACACTAGTGTGCTGATTAATCAAATCAAGATATTGCAATACACCAGCGTCACATAATGCCTGTCATTATCAACTAAACCTACAAATTTCACTGAGATATTTTCAAAACAAAATACAATGTACTGCAACACATCAACAATCACAAATACAAATAGAGATGTTCATATCATCATGAGAAATTGCATCATAAAGGTGTTTTCTTCTTAGGTTCTCATTAAGTTGAATGGTAACGACTTGCTAGACTGAATTATAGTGTGAATGGACTATTTTGTTAAATAAGGAAGGTAAAATTTTATTTTTAACAAGTGTACTATCTCATTGACATGAATGCTTAACGTGTCAGGATATTTAGAGATTTCTTTAGGGTTACGACAAGATTATAGGCGTCTAAATAGAACTGACAAACAGTAGTCTAATAATCCAATGCAATATTTTTCTGCCGGGTCTCGTAAAATCCGCAAAATCGCACTTTCTATATATCACCTTGATTTTCGTTTGTTATATTCATGGTAAACATAACCCACGCCCTATATTTAGATTTGCATACTATATATGTATAAAAAGAAGAAAAAAAACACAATATATTTAGCTAGATTTAGATCCTAGAAATGAGAAATTAGATACCTCGTTCATAAATAAAAGAAAGAAGGAATTGAGAGGATGAGTTCTAATGAGAAATGTGTTGTTCCTGCCAATGGTCTTGTTAATAATGATCCTCCTCCTCCGAAGGTCTTTGCTTCATGGGATGACTTTGTGGAAAGCATTGGTGATATACTAGAAGAGTATATCGATCAAGAATGAAAATTAGTTCATAATATGAATCTTGGGATTATTCCTGCAAGTAGCCATGTCGAAAATGATCCTCCTCCTAAGGGTTTTGCTTCCTGGGATGCATTTGAGAAAAGCTATGGTGACCATTTGGATAATGATTTCAATGAATAAGAAACTGGGAAGCCACCAACACAAGCAAATTTTTGGCTGAGCTCTGGGCATTGACTAAATTCAATTTTCGCTATAGCTGGGAAATAGTTTTTTACGTTATTTTTAGTATGCTAATTTTATTAATGTGTAAGCAAAATTATGTAGCAGTCAAAGGCCTACTGTTTCAATTTTGCTCTCAATTCTGATATATTTTTTTTATTAAATTTGTCATATTTGGCATTGCAATTTATGAAAAATTTGGCTATATTTTTCATCTCTGATACAAAGACTCAATATACAGTCCCTATCATATTCATGATCCTATCACTTTAACAGCAAAGCCACAACAAAATCATGATTAACTCTAACTCTTCAGATCCAAATCTCTAAACCAAGCCCCCTTAAACACATTACTCATTCAATTCTGTTTTGTCAAAAGATTGATACTCCGACAGATGAACAATGGACATAAATTAAACAACATATGCACTTGGAATCTAAAGAAAATACTGCATCCGTAAATATTAAACATTCAAAAAAAAATTTCTTCCAAGCAGCTTTACAAACTGACTAATTAAACATCCCCCCAAAAAAACATAAGATTATACTAATAACACAAAAAAAAAAAAAGATTACACTAATAACACAGAAAAAAAACAGCAAAAAAAGACATATATTTGATCAAGGTTGCTCTCTGATGTGTTGCAGCGTATTTAAAGAACTGGTTTATGTTTACAGAAGCATGTATTTGATCCCCTGCATGTAAATTTTTTAGATTGTGCATTGACTAATTTGTTAAATTTGTTTTGAATAATTTTTTAAATTTGTTTTGAAACTTATAATCATGTATTTGCTATATGTTTGACCTGTGTTTGGATTCTCTGCACCCCAGATGCTAATAACTGGTACGAATGTTGGTTTTTAACAATGAACATACTCCTCACACACATCTCCGAAAATATTTTTCTTCTCTATATCTTTCCTGTTTATTCTGAATTTTGTTAACACAAAATTGTTGTTTCGTTATTTTTCAATTGTAATTCAGAATACTGGTAGTTCTATTTTTATTACTTGTTGTTGCTTGCTGCTGTTATTTACAACAATTCTAAAATTGCTAATATACAACCATTAGTAATGGCAATTAATGCACTGATCAAGGTATTCTTGTTGAGTTCACTAATTTGTATTCGTTTTTTTTTTCTTTTTTAGGCTCACTTCGCATTTGCTCTCTTTAATTTACACAATGTTCCCGCCCAAGATAAATCTGGTATTTTTAGGGCTTGAGTGGACGTCTTGTCATTGCTAGTTGCCCTGCAATTGGTAGTATGTTCAAGCAGGTTGGTGGTTTTAAGCTTATCTTGAATCTATATCTTGAAGAATATGTGTATCTCAATACATCTCCTTGCCTACTCCCGGATACATATTAAGCATCCCCTTTTCAATTTCATCACAATATTTAGAAGGATTCTAGTAGAAAGAATAATAGAGATCTCTTGAAGGACTAAATGCTTTCTTTCGGGGTCAGATTTTTGTGTATCTGTTATTACTTCTAGTGGGATCTTAAATCTGAAAACATAAATCACCTGCACCCCCGGGAGATACGAAGATAGTTTTTTTAATAATAACCTTCTGAAGTACAGTGTAAAAGGTTACCTACTCAACACTGGCCGTTGCCAACTTTGTAAAGAAGATGTTGCCATTACCGATGCACTGGAGAAATTTCAGGTAAACTTTGTCTCTATCTAGACATCCTGAAGATGAATTTTATTATTATTATTATCTTACCTGTATCTTGTTGGAAATATTTTAATGTCTCCTTTCAATAACTTTCACTTGCAAACTGAGCTAATGTCTGTGTGATCCAAATATAAAATCACATACCTTAGGTAATATCTAAGCTAATGTCTGTAGGCTCTTTAACCCACTTTTCCAAAGGTGAGAAGAGATAATGCAGTTACAATGCTTAGATTACCTTTATATGCAGTAATACTATATTAACAGTAGTTTCTTGTTTATAATTGTATTGGTGTTTTGGGGTAAAAACTGATTCTGCTGTTTTTGGTAAATTTGGGTATGTTGATGAGAAACGAATTCAAACCCTAAACAAATGTACTGCACAGGAGTACTTTTGAGTTCGAGAGATCAATCTGTAAGACTCTGGCCTAAACCAAGAAATGGTCGTTCCAGATTCAATTCGGTCACAAAGTGAAGGAGAAGGGTTGATCCTAGGAAGGGAAGCGAAGAAGGTGTTTGAGATCAGAATGTTGAATTATGAAGGTGTGGTTGTTTTATGACGTGTATCAGAATATGATTTCTGGCTACTTGTGTTGATAACACTTGTGTCCTGTCTAAATAGGTTGAATTCCTATTTATACAAGTCATGTTCGAGCACCCCTGATCTCGTAGGAAGTGGAGGCGATTAAGCAGTGGAGAAGTGGAGTTGTGTATAAGGTGGTGATCACCACGTTAACGAGGAAAAATTTTCACACTTTCAACCACTACTCTCATTGTTGTTAACCGTCCGTTCTTCCTTGACACGTTCTCATAATGGGCGTGTTGCACGCCACACGATGTAAACCGCCATACCAATACCCCAGTGAGCATCCCCCAGTTTGTGACATGTTTGATGTCTCGAGTAAATGGGTCAAGTCATGAGACTTGCTGACGAGGTGTCAGACTCGCAAATAATATTTTCTACTTCTCTTTATACCAACAAGTAATATAATGAAAGCAGATTCGTCCCAAGGGAGGTATGAAGCAAAAGTTGTTATACTAATATTCTTAGCAAAGAAGATTTTTGTTGTAGAAATTCTGAAAATCACAAAGTTGTATTCAATAATGAAATGAGATTGATTAAGGATTCATTCTAGACCACGGAATATAAACCAAAATGAGATCTAACTACGTTCTTCGCATTATGTCGTTACTAACAACCCTAGGATAATTAGTACGCTCAACTATCCCGTTATTATCTCCTAAGCTCACCGGATGCGGAAGCGCTCGACTACCGGATTCTACTTGCCAAGTTTCCTAGAAGTACGCTCTTTAGGTGTGACTTAAAAAAATGCTCTAAGTTTTGTGAGATAAGATTGTTCCTAGTGATGAATTCAAAAGCATGAATCACCTACTAGTATCAATTTCTACATATGGATACTTAACAAAGTCCCATCAACAATACCCTTATATCGCTACTTGCGTTTAATTCTCTAGACAATTACGGGTCGAAGAAAATCTAAACTAGCAGTAAGATTATGACATAACTATTTAATTTCGAACTTAAACAATTAAGGAACAATCCATAAGCATTATTAGCATGGTAGAAATCAAACAATAATGAGAATAAGTGCAAGAGAACAAGTTATTTCATATCAATTATAGGTTCATATTTCGGGATTTGAAATCACCTTTAATCAAAGATTGTTTTAGATACTCATAGTTTTGGAGTTCATCATCAATAATAATTGAATAAAGAATATAAAAGATAAAAACGAAAGCAAACCCTAGCTTCGGCTATCTCCAAAAAACTCCAAGTAGAATACGTGATATCTCAAGTTGTAGAAGACTTTTTCTTTTGTAGCTCCTCTTGTTCCAAAATTAGATTTAGTCTTTAAGGGTCCAATAGATAGAAGTCCACCAAGCCCAAGTACGAGAAAAACCCATGTAGAAAACCTGCTACAAAAGTGGTCGCCGGAAAACTGGTTGAGGTGCCATGGCATATGCCATTTGCACTGGCCTACACCTATGTTGCGCCTTGATGGTCTTCATTTCTCACAACTGCATTTCTTCACAACTACACTTCCAAATAACTCAGCACCATAAAACCTCAGCAGAAACATCACTTTAAAGTATCCATGCCCAACACGAGCCATTGTGCTTCTTCCATTCATTACTCGAGTACCAGCAGCAACAATCTTCTTTAAATCTCAGATTACCATCACCGATTCATCCATTACAAACACCAGTGTATAGTTCAATCACCACCAACACCCGATGCACAGCAGTACCAGTACCTTCAGTTCCACTTCGGTCAATCTCAATACCAACTGCAATTCTCAACACACAACCTAGGCATACATCTACTTGTTTTGTCTGAACTTCACCAGAGACACAGCATCACAATAACCAACAATTCAGTATTTTAACCACCAGAAACCATAATAACCACTGCAACCACACAAGCTCTCACAACTAGGTACACTTCTGCTCAACTGCATCATCACTTCAGTCGAACCAACAAAACCAAATCATTTCCATTGCAGCACTAGAGAGTTAGCTAACTCCATTTCTTGCTTCCTTTTCCCAGCTCTTGCACAGCCATCACCATTTCTCTCTGCGAATCACCGTCACTTGCTCTCCTTCACTGCATAGCTTCTTTGTTTCTAACCTACAGCTGCACCTCCAAATTATAGCCATTGCTCTCTTCTGCAAGAACCAATACTCCCCAGTTCGGTTCAAATCCCTGGCTTGTATCTGCATCATTTATTGCTCTAGCTCCATCTCGCACTGCACTGTACATTTCTGCACCATCTTAGCGCTTCATTCTTGAACTTCAGTTTAGCTGCAATCCTTCAACCAACAAATTCCTGCGGCAGTCAGTTGAACCACCAACTCATAGCACCGTGTCCTGATAATCCTTCATTAGCCATCAGCCACCACCGAACTGTCGCGCCTGCATCCCATCTCTATCTCAGGTTCAATACTGATTTCACAACCTCAAACCAGCAGCATCAATTAACCCAGTGTAGCAACAGCTTCAATCCATTTGAGCTGCTCCTGACCTTCTTGTCTTCTCAGTTCAATCCTCTACAGCAGCAACTCAGCTCAATGATCAACACCATTGGATCTGCACCGCAGACCCATCATATGCAATTGATTCAAGTCCATTTTCACTTCACCAGAACAACAACAAGGCCATTCCCTGCACACTGCCATCATTAGCACGGTCCATAACTCAGGACCACCAATATTTTGAACTGCAGCTACCACTTCCCTTGGCTCTGCACATGGTACCAGTTCTTGCCTGCATCCTAACATATATCTAAACATCAAATACCCATGGAAACTAAGGACCACCAATCTCAACTTTATATCTTATGGCACCCAGCAGACCATTAATCACCAGCAACAGCTCAGACTCATCTTCTTCATGGCAGCCTCACTGACCTTCTCCACCAATCTCAGTCACCAACTTCATCAAACCCTTGCCTGAGTCGAACCCTAACTTCAATTTCTGTTGAATCTGAACCAAACCCATCTTTAAATCTTCACCCATTCTTCACATTCAAACTCCGGCTACAGCCTCTTCTTGATTTTCTCAAATTTCAGTGGCTCATCTGGTTAATTTCATCAGCATCAGAAAACCCTAACTTCTTTAACAACACTAGCAACATCAGCAGCTGTAATTTCTCTTCATCTTGTTCTTGACTACAACATATTCAAAAACCCCATCTCAACTCGTCTGAAACTTCTCTCATCTGTGTTCAGTCACCAGCAACAACCTCATCTTCACAGCAACAGAGCCTTCTCTTCCATTTCTGTCTTCTCTGCTTCATTCCAATTTCTGTAAAACCCTCTCTTAATGTTTACCAACGGCATATCTTCTCTTCAATTTCTGTCAGTTTCTCTTACAGCAACCACAAGACCCGGAGAAGGAAGAAATGATTTGGAAGTGATCTTCTCTCGACCTGAACTAAGTTAAAACGTATGGGACGGTTATTTCCACCCTCAAGGGTGAATATGAGCCATCAAGTATAGACCATTATCCTCCACTGTGCTCCAGATAGTGCTTGCCTGTGCAGCGACGATTCTGCATTCCTTACTCCAAATGAACGCTTTCTTCTTTCTCGAATTCTTCCACCAACAACATCCGTCTCTTACTTCTCAGATTCACTTTTTCTCTTCAATGTCTCTTCATCACTTAAGATGTCATGCATTTCAGACATAAATTGCATCACTAAAGCCGACATGCTTTTTAGACAGAGATGAAGAAATAAAAGCAAATAATGAAAAATAGTTAGCCTCCAACAGTAGTTACACATGAAATGAAACTTTTGCCATGTTTCTTCTTCTTTAGTTCCACATGATTCTGAAG
Organism: Papaver somniferum; assembly: GCF_003573695.1. Classification (NCBI taxonomy): domain Eukaryota; kingdom Viridiplantae; phylum Streptophyta; class Magnoliopsida; order Ranunculales; family Papaveraceae; genus Papaver; species Papaver somniferum. The sequence continues at coordinate 192,727,498 of NC_039358.1, read as the reverse complement.
TACCTAAAACTCAAAAACAAACATAATATACATAATTTACAAGAAAACTTAGCAAAGAAAGCATAAACAATAGAGAAATATTAAGGTGTTTTAGACACCTATCAAATTCCCCAACACTTAGACTTTGCTAGTCCTCGAACAAATCAAACAAAAAAATTCTAATACATACAATTCCGTCTTGTCGAGGCTACGGTCACACTTAACACGTATAACAAGCCTTTGAACCCCTAGGTGTCCCTAGTGGACGAGTTTTAGTCTCGTGAAGGTTTACAAGAGGTGTACCTACAAAACCTTTTACTCCAAATTCCAATTACTTGTGAAGAATCTATGAACGAATCCAAAACGATTACAAGAGGAAGTACCCAGATGCAAATCTAATTCATATATAAGTAAATAAAGCTCTACTTAGAAAGTTGAACAAACCACAATACTCGGAATCTAACTAACCACAATCACACATGAATAGATTAAGAAAATGGATATAGAGATAGATGTTTGCGAATGTTGACTTAAGTGAACGGTGTTTCCCATATCTGTCTGAAAGTCACTGTCAAGATGAACCTATGACCTAATGGATTGAGATACTGGTCTGAATTCTAATATCAACTGAACTGGCATATACAAGGGAATTAGTGGTCGATAATCTTAATTCTAGATCAACTTGGCTGGCATATACAAGGGAACCAGCAGTCGATTTTATTGAACAATGATAATAATTACTTTTTTTTTCTTTTTGTTTTTTTCATTTTCTTTTTTTTTTCTTTTTTTGATTTGACAACATGATTAGATCTTTTGGATCCAAGCGCATGCTTCTTTTTAGCAAATTACATGGTAATTCCCGTGGGTCCTGCGTTCCACGCTTGTTTAGGCGACGGAGAAAGGGAGAATACACACATATTTCTATCCAAGTGTCATTTTTTTTTGTTGCATATATACTCCGGTTGGTCTAATTGGTCTGGTCTCTTTTTCTTTTTAGTAAATCAATCACTCTATTTCATCCTAGCAGTAATAACAATTCGATGTTAGTGACCCACCAAATCACTTAGAGAAACAACAAAAATAAAAACAGAAAGTGATATGGTGACATTCCGAGATATGGTAACAACTGTCATGTTATTTCTAACACATGAGCTCTGTCCGTCCTTTTATTTAATGGGTTCCTCAACTCATGTAACCAAGATGGTTCATCTCAAATGGTGGCAGAGAAGAAACTAATTCCAATGGTAAACAGAAATGGGATTTGTCCTACTCACATTTTCTTTGCAGATGATATGTTCTTATTCTGCAATGGAGATAGAAAAAATGTCAAAAGACTAATGCATACATTAGCTGAATATCAACAATCTTCTGGCCAAATAGTGAGTGTAACCAAGAGTAAATGCTTTGTGGGAGGGACATCTCAAACTAGAAGAGAAGCAATTGCTGGAGACTGTTAAATGCAATTGGCAAATTTCCCAGACAAATACTTAGGGGTGATGCTATTTCATGGCAGAGTGAAAACAGATCATGTATGGGGAGTAGTAGAGCAATTACAAGGCTATCTTGCAGGATGGAAGGGGAGAATGCTTGTATTTCAAGAAAGACTGATATTGGTGAAGACAGTTCTCAGCAGTGTTCCCATATACAACATGTCTGTTTACAAATGGCCAAAAAGGGTGTTTAGGGAATGTGAGAGAATTATAAGAAATTTCCTTTGGAAAGGTGATCCAAGTACTAGAAAACTTGTTACCTTAAAATGGGAAAAAGTTTGTGTACCACTGGATGAAGGAGGCTTGGGTATTAGAAGCTTGGAAACTATCAATAGAGCATTACTGATGAAACTTGCTTGGAAACTTCAAAATGGGAATGAAGAATGGGCTCTGTTTTTTCAAGCAAAGTTCAAAATGAAATATGGTGCATGGATCACTTATCATAAACAATCTTCTATATGGCCAGGTTTGAAATGGGTCATAAGTGATGTTATTGCCAATTCAAGATGGGTGGTGGGAGATGGTGAAGATATTTCTGTGTGGAATAACACATGAATCAAAGACATAGCTTTAAGCAGCTTATTTCCAGAAGATACTTACATACAATCTCATCAAAAACTGAAAGTTAGCTCTCTTATCTCTAATAATGAATGGAATATCCCCTCTGAGATGCTAAAGTTCTTCAATGTTCAAGATCTACCAGTGATAGATGGCAGAAAAGACAGACTGATATGGAGTGGCACTTTATCTGGCAAATTTACAGTTTCTTCTGCTGTTAATTGCATTAGAGGTAAGTACCCTGTTTCCAGTTCTTATAAAAAAAAATTGGAAAGCATGTGTACATCCTACAATTGCCAGTAATGTGTGGAAACTATTTAGAGGTATCTGTGCAACTAACTTAAAACTCAAAACAAAAGGTTTCAACTTGGCCTCTAGATGTTATCTATGCAAACAGGAAGAAGAATACTTAGAGCATGTATTGTGGAGTTGTTCTTACAGTCTTAAACTATGGTGCTGGATTTGTGATGTTTATATGTTCAAGACCCCATCTTCTTTTCAAGATATATTTAATATGGCAAAGCACAAGAGCTCAGTAATCTAAGAACTGTGGATAGCAACAACTTTTATCATTCTTAGAGAAATCTGGTTTACCAGGAACATATTGGTGTTTGAGGAAGAATCTGAGAGAGATGAATTGATAAAGAATAAAATCATTTTTCTTATAAGAGAATGTGATCACAGATTCAATGGCAGAATGAAAAATGAAGCATATGATCTTCAAATACTAAGCTTCTCTGGTATCAAGTATAAACAAACTTACAACTGCAACATCACAGAACTTTACTTTTCTCTTCCTGAACTTCCCAAAATCCTAATATGTTGTGATGGTGCTAGCAAAGGAAATCCAGGGGAAGCTGGATATGGCTTCGTAGCAAGAAATGGAGGGACTGGTGAATTTTTGATAGCAGTTGCAGGAGGTCTTGGTGTTGCAACATACTATTTTGCAGAATTGATGGCTGTTATATGTGCAGGTGAATGGGCTCTGCAAAATGGTCACAGGGAGGTAGTATTTCAATCTGACTCAAAATCTGCTATTCTAGGCTTTCAAAATAATAACTTGTCATGGTTTATCTCTGCTAGATGGAACATAATAATTGACAGCATCAGAAGTATAGAGTTTGCACATAGTTACAGAGAAATAAATTTTTCTGTTGATCAAATGGAAAAAGAAGGGAGTGGGTTGAATATGGGCATAGTAAAAATCTACACAAATAGTAGTTCTATTATATTAGAATCCCCATTTCAAGCTTACTACAGATTTAAATAGTAGTTCCTCTTTTGTAATATAACCTTTTATGGTTTTTTGTAACTCTTCTGTTTTGATCATAGTTAATAAAATTTATATTGATTGAGCAAAAAAAAAAAACAAGATGGTTCCATCCACTTATATTGGTAGTGTCATCTTAAAGGCACAAGTCTCTAGATTTCGGAGTTTATAAAGCAATTTTTTTCGTTTTTCTATTTTTCTATTTTTTTAACTAAAGGAAACAAACTCTAAAAACATATAAATGCTCCCCCACACTTAAACTTTACATTGTCCTCAATGTAAAATTTAGTCATTCAAAGTAAAGTTCAAGGTGGGAAATTCCGCAAATGATATGCAAAACAAGAAAATAAAGATAAAATGCTAAAATAAATAAAAAGATAAAGATCCAAAACCGGTGGGTTGCCTCCCACTTAGCGCTTGGTTTAAAGTCGTCGTCCCGACTTTCAGCTCCAATTACTCCTCCAGAGGGAGTGGATCACTCAATGTGACCATATCCTGATTCTCCGTCACAAATTTCTCATAGTATGTTTTCAAACGATGGTCGTTGACCTTGGAAACCAGCCCCGTTTTGGGACTAATAATTTTAACTGCACCATGCGCAAACACATTAGTAACAACAAATGGTCCAACCCATCTGGACTAAGTTTACCGGGAAACAATTTAAGACGAGAATGGAATAAAAGAACTTTCTGCCCCACTTCAAAACTCTTTCAGGAAATCATTTATCATGGAAAGATTTTCTCTTTTCTTTGTAAATGCGTGAACTTTCATATACATCATTACGTATCTCTTCTAACTCATTGAGTTGAAGTTTCTTATGTTCACCAGCTGCATCTAATTCCATATTACATACCTTGATAGCCCAATAAGCTTTGTGTTCAAGTTCGACGGGAAGATGGCAAGGTTTACCATAAACAGGCCTAAAAGGAGACATACCGATGGGTGTCTTGTAAGCTGTCCTATACTCCCACAAAGCGTCATTGAGTCTATAACTCCAATCCTTCCTTGTAACATTCACTGTCTTCTCTAGGATGGACTTAATCTCTCGGTTGGATTTAAGCTTGACCGCTCGTTTTTGGATGATACGGTGTGCCAAATTTATGAGAAATATTATACTTCTTTAGAAGAGTGTGAAAGGATCTCTTGAAGTGCGAACCTCCATCACTAATCAACACTCGAGGTGTACCAAATCTAGAAAAGATATGTTCCTTCACAAACTCACAAACAACTTGAGAATTGTTAGTAGGGGTGGCTTTAGCTTCCACCCGCTTAGAAACATAATCTACAGCAAGAAGTATATAAAATTTCCCATTGGAATTCAAAAAAGGCCCCATAAAATCGATACCCCAAACATCAAAAATCTCAATAGCGAGAATTGGTGTTTGCGGCATTTGGTTTCTAGCACCTAGGTTGCCTGTCCTTTGACACCTATCACAAGCCTTGCAAAACAAATATGCATCCTTAAAAAATATGGGCCAGTAAAAACCACTTTCGAGAACCTTGAGGGCTGTCCTCTTAGCTCCGAAATGGCCACCACAAGCATATGAGTGACAAAATTCAGAATTGATTGGAACTCGGATTCGAGTACGCACCTGCAGATCATTTGATCGGATCAATGCTTCCACAAATAAGGTTCATCCCATATATATTGCTTGGCAATCTTCTTGAGCTTGTGTTTCTGAAATGTAGACGTAGAACTAGGTAACTGTCCCGTCACCAAGAAGTTAACAATATCAGCGTACCATGGAGTTGTGCCAACAACCGCAAAGAGTTTCTCATCCAGGAAACTATCATGTAAAGAAATCGCTTCTTCAGACACAACCAATCTGCTTAGATGATCCGCTACGGTATTCTCACTGCACTTCTTGTCCTTGATTTGCAAGTTGAACTCTTGAAGAAGAAGAATCCACCTTATGAGCCTTGGCTTAGCATCCTTCTTTGTGAGCAAGTATCGAAGTGCAGCATGGTCGGAAAAAACCACCACCTTTGTACCCACCAAGTAAGATCTAAACTTCTCTAGTGCAAATACTATGGCCAAAAACTCCTTTTCAATAGTGGAGTAGTTGATTTGTGCTCCGTTGAGAGTTCTAGAAGCATAATAAAAATAGCATATGGAACTTTACCATCTCGTTGTCCCAACACGGCTCCAACGGCATAATCACTTGCATCACACATCAACTCAAATGGCTTGCTCCAATCCGGTGGTTTGATAATTGGTGCGGTAGTCAACAACTCTTTCAAGGTGTCAAAAGCTTCCTTGCATTCCTTGTCACAATCAAAGGCCACATCTTTCTGCAAAAATTTACAGAGGGAATTGCAATTTTGGAGAAATCCTTGATGAATCTCCTATAAAAACCTGCATGACCAAGAAAATAGCGAACCTCCCTCACAGTTGTGGGGTATTGTAAGTTTCGAACCAAATCTATCTTAGCCTTGTCCACTTCTAACCCCTTAGAGGATATAACATGGCCTAGTACATTCCCATGATTCACCATAAAGTGACACTTTTCCCAATTAAGCACAAGATTAGTTTCTACGCATCGTTTAAGAATAAGTGCAAGGTTATCTAATCACTTGTCAAAAGAATCACCATACACGCTAAAATCATCCATAAACACTTCTATGATGCTTTCCACATAATCTGAGAATATACTTACCATACAACGTTGAAAACTGGATGGAGCATTGCACAAGCCAATGGCATACATCTATACGCAAAAGTGCCAAAAGGACATGTAAACATCGTCTTTTATTGATCTTCCGGAGCTATTACAATCTGGTTATAACCTGAAAAACCGTCAAGAAAGCAATAGTGAGAGTGTCCAGCCAATATTTCAAGCATTTTATCAATGAATGGTAAGGGAAAATGGTTGGTAGAGTTGAGCTTTTGGTAGTCAATGTAAACTCTCCAACCGGTCTGGATTCTAGTTGGAACTAAGTCATTATCTTCGTTTTTCACCATGGTGATACCGAACTTCTTTGGAACGACTTGAACTAGGCTCACCCATTTGCTATCGGATATGGGATATATAACCCCGACATCCAACAACTTCAGGATTTCTTTCTTGACTACTTCCATCATCGGAGGGTTCAAGCGACGTTGAGCTTCTCTTGTTGGTTTTGCCCCCTCCTCAAGAAGTATTCGGTGCATACATGTGGAAGGGCTGATTCCTTTGATATAGGCAATGGTCCATCCAATGGCAGACTTGTACTCTCTTAGCACTCGAACAAGTTTCTCCTCTTGCACCTTGGTAAGGTCTTTGGCAATGATCACTGACAACTCTTCCTTATCACCAAAATATACGTATTTGAGGTGATCCGGAAGAGGTTTAAACTCAAGAATAGGTGCCTGCACAATCGATGGTAAAAGTTTCTCATTAGTAAGCGACAAAGAAACATAAGACGCATTATACTTTTGTGGAACTTCTTGTAATGAGTTAAGAGATAAAACAACATCTTTAAGCTCATCACAAATAGACAATTCACTTTCAAGGTCTTTGTATTTTCCATAACCTAAACCCTCCACTATGGTGTTTTCTAAAGTATCATCACCATTCAATTCAAAAATCTTTTGAGCTAGAGAATCAATAATATCAATAGAAAAACATGAATGCACATCACTAGGATATCTCATAGCCTCAAAGATATTGAAACTTATGATCTCATCATCAAATTCCATAGTTAAGGCGCCTTTGAAAACATCTATCTTTGTTCTTGCGGTTCGCATGAAAGGTCTACCCAACATCAAGGGAGTAGACGATGGTGAATCTTCATCCATCATGTTGTTGATGGTGGATTTTCAACAAAGGTCAAAATCGTAAAATCATGATATTGCATGTTTCTGACATGGCTTCAGGCATGTGACGATTCATACTTTACGATCCATGATGAATATGTTTCTCGAAAGGCCTCCACTAGCTGAGCGTTCGATACCTCGCATTTCATCATGACCTCTATGTAGAATAACATAATTGGGTGGTTCTCTGTATGATTGAGGACTTAACTCCTTCAGGACGTCGGTGATACTCACTGTACCCTGACTACATGAGAGAGACCCACCTCTACATAGAAGAACGATTGGGAGGTTCTCCGTAAGATTGAGAGAAATAACGCCTTCAGGACGTCGGTGACACTCACTGTTCCCTGACTATGTAGAGAGATTGTGTATAGATCCAGGCGGTTCTCCGTAAGATTGAGAGCAATAACGCCTTCAGGACTTCGACAACACTCACTGTTTCCTGACTATGCACCTTTCAGAACGGATATGACGCTTTAACTGGCTAATATCCCTTTTACAATAGATTAATTCTACCGTGACATTCACCACTGAATTCCTAGAAGATAATCTATTTTATCTCATTACTGCGATTTCATGATCGAATCTACAATGATCTCATGGAATGGTAATAGATAATCTCATTACTCCGATTTCATGATCAAATCCACGACTGATCTCATGGAATGGTAATAGTTAATTACTCTGATTCTATGGTCGAATCCACGATCCCATAGGATGGTAATGCTCATTTTATTGCTCTGAATCCATGGTCGAATTCACGGCTGATCCTATGGATTGATAATAAACAACTGCTCATTTTTATTACTCAGTTTCATGAATCATTCTCCACTGAATTTCATAAATTAGTAATAAATACTCAACAATCGGGCATCTGGAATATCATTGAGTAAGCCCCATAAAATGGTGCAAGTGTATTCAACAATTATGCACGAACGAGCACCCAAATGCACGAACGAGCATTTGAAAATATGGACAAACGAGGAATCCTACACAAAACAGGAGAGAGAAAATAATAACATTAAAATAATAAAGAGGCACCCAAGGGCCGGGCCCACCGGACGGCCGTGCCTTAGCCGTGGTCGGTCCCATGCCTCTTCCATTATTTTTCCTTATTTTTGTTATTTTCATGAACTCATGAAAACTTCTTCATTCTAGCAACTTTCCTTGTTTGAGCAAAACTCACGGTTTCTCCATATTTTCATGGTTTCATGAGAAAAAATAATATAAAATAGGGAAAGGTGTCGCGGGACCGGGCAACTATCAATATTCAGTAATTTATCAGTAATTCGTCGAATTGAGCAATACTTGCTCAGTTGCTCGAATATTGATCCAACTATCAATATTCAGTAATTTATCAGTAATTCGTCGATTTGAGAAATACTTTCTCAGTTGCTCGAGTATTGATCCAACTATCAATATTCAGTAATTTATCAGTAATTCGTCTGAAAAAGCGGGGGTCTAACAACACTACCCAATATTTCTCTTAGAAATCTGTATGGACTAACTCTGAAATACTTTGCTAGAGAATCAACTAGACAGTCAGACTCAATCTAGATAAAAGTATCTCAAGGAGTTAATATCTCTTTCTTGTTTTTGATATTACTCAAGCTAATAGAAATCAGCTAGTCCTAATCAAACACAAGGAATACTTGGACGGTACGAAAGACCAATGTCCAAGGATCAATCAATATCAATCAACAATCAAAGGTCGGATTTCCAATTGATGATCTTTAACGCACAACCTGTATTATTTCAATTATATAGAAAATATAATGCGGAAAAGAAATAACACAGACAACAGAAGTTTTGTTAACGAGGAAACCGCAAATGCAGAAAAACCCCGGGACCTAGTCCAGATTAAATACACATTGTATGAAGCCGCCACAGACACTAGCCTACTCCAAGCTAAATTCGGACTGGACTATAGTTGAACCCCAATCAGTCTCCCATTAATTCAAGGTACAGTTGTACTCCTACACCTCTGATCCCAGCAGGATACTGCGCACTTGATTCCTTTAGCTGATCTCACCCACAACCAAGAGTTGCTGCAACCAAAATCGCAGACTTGATAATAAACAAATCTGTCTCATACGGAAAAGTCTATCAAAGGATAAATCTGTCTCCCACAGAAAAACCCTAGGATTTTGTTCCGTCTTAAGATATGAAATCAAGGTGAACAGGAACCAATTGATAATCCGGTCTTATATTCCCGAAGAACAGCCTAGATTAATCAATCACCTATCAACAGTCTTACTTGAATACACAAGAGGACGTCGAGGAATCACAAACAGTGAGACGAAGATGTTTGTGACTTCTTTATCTTTCCAATCGGAGAACTCTCACGATTTCAAGCCAATCAATAAGATTGTACTCGTACGATAGAAGATGCAAGATCAGATCACACAACTACGATAAAAGTAGTATCGGTCTGGATTCACAATCCCAATGAATTCTTTAAGTCGTTAACCTGGTTTTCGCGAAGAAAAACCAAAGGTTAGAGGAGAATCGACTCTAGTGAGCGCACTAGTATCACATAGACGTGTGGGTATTAGTTTTGCCCAATGTTAGATGTCCCCTATATATAGTCTTCAAATCAGGGTTTTGCCTTAGTTACAAAGCAATCAATATTCACCGTTAGATGAAAACATGATTTAGATTCAAGATAATATTTCTCAACCGTTAGATCGAAAACTTAGCTTGTCACACACACTTGAGATATATGTTTGCTGGGTTTGTGAAAACCGTGCCCAAACGTGTGCGTGTATGTTGGTTCAACATAGTAACCCAAAAGGTCAACTATATGAGCATTTCATAGTAACCTTGTTCTTATTCACCATAACTAGTTCAATTGACTCAAATGAACTAATTAGAGAGTTGTTCAATTGCTATGAGATCTTATGTAACTACACAAGACACAATTGAAACAAAGATGATTCGATTCGATTGAATCAACTCATGAACATTATAGCCACGGTTTGCATACTGCATTCCTTAGTAATTTAAGTTTCATGTTCAGAGCAAATCTTTAGATCATAACCCACTCAAGTACGCAAGCAAGTTCGCGGACTTAAGACAACCGGCAGAGGTTTCCAAACTCAGCAGAAAATCTCGTCAAGGAGACTTCTACCTGTTCGCGGACTAGGTTCGCGGACTAAACACGCAAACGAGTTTTTGGAAAATCCCAGCAGAAATTCTCTGCAAGAGAACTTCCGTCAGTTCGCGGACTGAGTTCGCAAACTGAGTTCGCGGACTTGGCAAAGCCAATTCCTCCGGTTTCTCTCAATCAACAAAGTTCGCAAACTTCGGATTAAGGAATAGGACTTATGCACATATGTGTTTCCACACAATGCTTATATCTATCATTGGTAATATAGACCTAAACTCTCATTCCAACCATTAAAACATTTTTAGAGGACGTTATATAGTTGTTACACTATTTCTCGTCAAATCGATTTTCAAAGTGATTGAAACATTATGACTTTCGTCATTAGGTGAAGATAAACCCGATCAAAGCGAAATGCTTTACCAACACATGATTTCGAGATATAGATATACGAGATATACTCAGCTCGAAATATCAAATGTGTATGATCCAGTCTATATAGCATACGACTTTTGTCTCATAAGAAGTAGGAGACATAAGAGATAGAATTTTGAGTGATAGATAAGTTCAAGTCACCACATACCTTTTTTTTGATGAAGTTCCACGGTTCCTTGAGTATATCTACGTCGTTGTATGATGAATCTCCATGAAGTCCTTGAGCTCAACTACACTTTTCTATCCTAGTCCGAGACTTAGCTATGTAGACTAGAAATCAAGACTCATAGTTTTGATCACTAAGATTGACAAACATGCTTAAGATAGCAACGCATGCGAGGTCGACCAAGCTATTCTCTAACAATCTCCCCCTTTGTCAATTTTAGTGACAAAACTATTAATACATATGGAATACAAAAAAGATAAACTTTAGTGGCTCCTATTCCATAGTCTAATCTTCAATGTTCCCTGAAATCTTCGTCCTTCCAAGTACTCCAATGATCCCAAAGGTTGTAAGTTTAGCATCACCGTTGTTGAAGATGCGTAGCTATAACAATGACAGAAATCGAGATTCTCGATCATTATACAGTGACATAATATTATTATGTAACATCAAAGTCCAATTGCATCACGACTTTAACAATAATACTACGGTGATATGTATCACTCCCCCTTAGTCAATACTCCATCTCACATGGAAAGCACTCCCCCTTACACAATGATCCGAAAACCATATGTATATGTAGTAGAACTACACATTAATTCTCCCCTTTTTGGTCAATAAAATTGGCAAAGGTACAAGAACGGGTTCCTAATGAAATTTCCGAGAAGAGACGTTTCATAGACTAAAAGAAGAAATACATACCAACTTAATTTAGATGCAATCATAAAGCCGAAGCTAAATGCATTCATCAAGGAGTTTTAAGATATAAGATAACCCCTATAAAATTTCACAGCTGCACACCCCGCAAGATATTACCATTAAGCACCAATTCAAAGAACTCTCCCCCATTTGATGTCATTCCCGAGAGAACAACAAGAGCGACCTTAATTTCGAAAGAAAAGAAGGATTTTTAATTGGACACCAAAAACCATAGGAAAATGATTTTCTATATCCAAAACTCAATCAAATTAATCACAAGTAAACCCATGATTAATTTAATTGGAATACGCAACTAAATCAAACCACAAAAGTGATCAATTTAATTGATTGTGCTCAACATAAGTAAACTTACGGAGCTACAACTAAGGTAATCATACGGAGATGACTAACTTAATCGTTCACATACTCAACATAAAGAAAACCTTACGGAATATACGACTACATTAACCAATAGAACATGATTAGTATAGTCGTTCGTATACTCAACACAAGGACTTTTGGAATATATGAATACTCAACTAGACTAATTACAAGAGAACTTATAATTGATCTAATTGGAAAACACAACCAAAATAATCACAGAAGTGATCAATTTAATTGTTAATTGTTTTGCTCGACAAAAGAAGACTTTCGGAGCAAATAACTAAATAACCAACCAAGATGATTAATTTAGTTCAAATATGCTCGACATAAAGTACCTTACGGAACAACCAACAAAGTTAATCACAAAATAATCAACTTAGTTGTATCGTGCTCGACATAAGACACATTACGGAGCCTCACAATAATACATAAGATATGGATCAGTGATGATCATTACTGTGGAATACATACAAGAATCTACTCTATCTTTCCATCACTATTTGGATAATGACATAATATACTTTATCCTTGCAAACAAAAGATTTTAACCTATCTTCCATCAAATAAATGACAATATAGGCTTTAACTTTTATAAATGTCAAAAGTCTATTCGTCCTTTCATCAATACGAATATCAATTTATGAACGACTTTACTTTTGACTACATATGGGACCTTCAAGTTCACGGATGCAAACAATACATATCCCATAAACAATTGCAATATCACAAAATCATAAAGATTAATACTGCAATAACAATCTTTACCCTTAGAAGGTAGAATCAATATTTTTTGCACGGCTTTATACCAAGAGTGGTTACCAAAAGCGTATAAAAAGGTTTCCTTAACAAAGAAGAACATACAAAGTCATTGACGACTATGCACCATAGTTCACATGAGATGATTGCGAACACTCAAGAATATATAGCAATGTGAACTACTACCCATTCTCGAACTTCCTTCTTTGTGATTCACCAAAATCACTCTTGTAACAGCCACAAAATAGCTTAGAATAGGATTTCTCCAAGAATCCCAGTGCCCAAGTCCAAGAGAATAGAACAAGTGCAACGAAACAGAGCAAACACTAAAAAACAAGAGACAGGAAAAAGACCAATATTAAATCATCCAAATTCAACAATTCTCATATCCATTTTGAAGGGAATTCAAGAAAAAAGGAAGAGAATGCAAAAAGAATGAGGTAAATCCGAGTTCGGAAGAAGAAGTTACGGACAAAACAAGTTTACCGAATATCGACGTCAAGTATGCATACGGGTTTGCGAACTTATACCCCTGAATTTTGATTTTAAATGCTGTTATGCATACTTAGTATGTGTACCATGTAGTCCAAACATTCCGAACTATTATTTTCAAACCTAAACATTTAAGAACCTTAAATACATATCAAGTTAGGTAGAAATGAACGATAAGCAAGATTATTATAAGTATTCTAAGCAAATAAAAATACAAATCTTTCTCAAGTTTATAGACATACCTTTTTAGATGAATCCAATCGGATTCTACCGCCTTACCGAACATAATCTGTGTGCCCCAATTCTTGTGCTTCCCTCACCGTATACAAAGCAGGGCATTCCTTGGTGAGGATGCACTTCCAACACAATAAAGTTGCGTTGGGGTGAACAAAGTCTTGCTCACCACAAGTGACCTTTGGATTATCATTAAAGAGATCACTTTTAGAACCTTTCACATCCAATTCCATTTTTCCGAAAAACTTGTTAAGTTCCAACATCATGGATACTGCCTTTTCCATAGTCATAGAGTTTTCTGGAAGATCATTTCTTTTCACACTCAAAACATCATTTTATTTCTTCGGTATCCACTTCTGAGTGCATTTAGGAATAGTCAGAACCTTCTTCCCATCACTCTCTTCTATAATTCTTGGAAGAGAATTGGATTGACTATTCTTTTGCAAGTTAGTCTTTCTCCAATTGGGAGCATCGGATCTTGTCTTCGTCTTTACGAAGTTATCCTTTTGATAACTATTACGATTATGAAAAGGATTCGTACGACGTTTATAGGAAAATCTAGGTCTATCATAGCAATGATTCCTTCGCCTAAAGGTTGGACAATTACAACCTGTAACGTTAAGAGGATCAGTCTTAACGTATGATCTTGGTTTCACAACTTCTTGTGATGCCCAAACAAGAACATCATGAAGTTTCTCATTCCTTATACGGAAACGACATCTCCTTTCCAGGTGACCTTTATTTCCGCAATAGTGGCAAACATAAGGAATGTTCTTACCTCGGTCCGTGTGTGCTAACTTTGGAGGTTGATAGACTTTGCTCTTTTGAACCTTAACTTTCGGAGAAGGTATTTCACTTTTTCCATCAGCGGAAACCTTTTGTTCATAAGAATCACTAGCCTTGACAAATTTTACCTCTTTGCTAGTACTTGGAGCATCTATTCCCTTATAGCCCAATCCCCGTGTATCACGATGATTTTTACTTGCTCCTAGCATAGTGGTTAATTTGCTTGAACTAGTATTGAACTTTTTCAAGTCATCTTCCAACATCTTAATTTTATCAACAGCAGCAGCTAAATCAGCCTCAATGCGTTTTTCTCGAGTGAGATAAGCGCTTTCTCTGTCGTCAAAACTTGTTTGCTGGGAGTTAAACCTTGCTTCAGATTCTGCAAGTTTCTCTTCCAACAAAAAGTACTTTTGATAAAGATTATCACATTCAAGTGACTTCATACGTAGGTTTTCCTCAGAATCCTTGAGGATCGATTCGGTAGAACGATTCGAAAAATAAACACCTGCGTAACATCTTCTCAATTTCTTTTTTTCATGAAAGAGAGGAGTCAGAAGAGGTGTGACATGAGAAGTTGTAATCTTCTTCATATTCCATGAATCCAAAAACTTAAAATACTCTGAGACTTCCTAATCAACATCTCTGTCAATATCTGAATCACCTTCATCAGAAAGTTCATCCAACTGTTCTTCTAGGAGAGTTTCCCAATCAACAGTTTTTACATCAAGAGAGTGTTTGGATATTGACTTAGATGTGACAGTTCTCTCAGGTGAATCCAAGCTTTTAAAATCATCTGTTAATTTCAGAACTTGCACATTATTAGAGATAGACTCGTCCATAATCAGATCGCTACAAACACAGACTTATAAGGTCTTTAACATGTTTGCCTGCTCTGATACCAATTGAAAAAGCGGGGGTCAAACAACACCACCCAATATTTCGCTTAGCAATTTGTATGGACTAACTCCGAAATACTTTTCTAGAGAATCAACTAGACAGTCAGACTCAATCTAGATGAAGTATCTCAAGGAGTTAATATCTCTCTCTTGTTTTTGATATTACTCAAGCTAATAGAAATCAGCGAGTCCTAATCAAACACAAGTAATACTTCGACGGTACCAAAGACCAATGTCCAAGGATCAATCAATATCAATCAACAACCAAATGTCGGATTTCCAATTGATGATCTTTAACGCACAACCTGTATTATTTCAATTATATAGAAAATATAATGTGGAAAAGAAATAACACAGACACCAGAAGTTTTGTTAACGAGGAAACCGCAAATGCAGAAAAACCCCGGGACCTAGTCCAGATTGAATACACACTGTATTAAGCCGCTACAGACACTAGCCTACTCCAAGCTAACTTCGGACTGGGCTATAGTTGAACCCCAATCAGTCTCCCACTAATTCAAGGTAAAGTTGTACTCCTACGCCTCTGATCCCAGCAGGATACTGCGCACTTGATTCCCTTAGACGATCTCACCCACAAACAAGAGTTGCTGCAAACCAAAATCGCAGACTTGATAATAAACAAATCTGTCTCACACAGAAAAGTCTATCAAAGGATAAATCTGTCTGCCACAGAAAAACCCTAGGTTTTTGTTCCGTCTTAAGATAAATCAAGGTGAACATGAACCAATTGATAATCCGGTCTTATATTCCTGAAGAACAACCTAGATTAATCAATCACCTCTCAACAGTCTTACTTGAATATACAAGAGGATGTCGAGGAATCACAAACAGTGAGACGAAGATGTTTGTGACTTCATTATCTTGCCTATCGGAAAACTCTCACGATCTCAAGTCAATCAATAAGATTGTACTCGTACGATAGAAGATGCAAGACTAGATCACACAACTACGATAAAAGTAGTATCGGTCTGGATTCACAACCCCAATGAAGTCTTTAAGTCGTTAACCTGATTTTAGAAAATAAAAACCAAAGTTTAGAGGAGAATTGACTCTATCAAGCGCACTAGTATCACACAGACGTGTGGGGATTAGTTTTTCCCAATGCTAGATGTCCCCTATATATAGTCTTCAAATCAGGGTTTTGCCTTATTTACAAAGCAATCAATATTCACCGTTAGATGAATACCTGATTTAGATTCAAGATAATATTTCTCAACCGTTAGATCGAAAACTTAGCTTGTCACACACACTTGAGATATACGTTATTGGGTTTGTGAAAACCGTGCCCAAACGTGTACGTGTATGTTGGTTCAACATAGTAACCCAAAAGGTCAACTATATGAGCATTTCATATTAACCTTGTTTTTCTTCATCATAACTAGTTCAATTGACTCAAATGAACTAGTTAGAGAGTTTTTCAATTGCTATGAGATCTTATGTAACTACACAAAACACAATTGAAACAAAGATGATTCGATTCGATTGAATCGGCTCATGAACTTTATAGCCTCGGTTTGCATACTGCATTCCTTAGTAATTTAAGTTTCATGTTCAGAGCACATCTTTAGATCATAACTCACTCAAGTACGCAAACAAGTTCGCGGACTTAAGACAACCAGCAGAGTTTTCCAAACTCAGCAGAAAATATTGGCAAGGAGACTTCCGCCAGTTCGCGGACTAGGTTCGCGGACTGAGCTCGCGGACTAAACACGCAAACGAGTTTTTGGAAAATCCCAGCAGAAATTCTCGGTAAGAGAACTTCCGTCAGTTCGCTGACAAGGTTCGCAAACTGAGTTCTCGAACTTGGCAAAGCCAATTCCTCCGGTTTCTCTCAATCAACAAAGTTCGCAAACTTCGGATTAAGGAATAGGATTTATGCACATATGTGTTTCCACACAATGCTTATATCCATCATTGGTTATATAGACCTAAACTCTCATTCCAACCATTGAAACATTCTTAGAGGACGTTATATAGTTGTTACACTATTTCTCGTCAAAGCGATTTTCAAAGTGATTGAAACATTATGACTTTCGTCATTAGGTGAAGATAAACCCGATCCAAGCGAAACACTTTACCAACACATGCTTTCGAGATATAGATAGGAGAGATATACTCGGATCGAAATATCAAATGTGTATGATCCAGTCTATATAGCATACGACTTTTGTCTCATAAGAAGTAGGAGATAGAAGAGATATACTTTTGAGTGATAGATAAGTTCAAGTCTCCACATACCTATTTTTTGATGAAGTTCCACGGTTTCTTGAGTAGATCTTCGTCGTTGTATGATGAATCGCCATGAATTCCTTGAGCTCAACTACACTTTTCTATCCTAGTCTGATACTTAGCTATGTAGATTAGAAATCAAGACTCGTAGTTTTGATCACTAACATTGATAAACATGCTTGAGATAACAACGCATGAGAGGTCGACCGAGCTATGCTCTAACATCGTCGAATTGAGCAATACTTGCTCAGTTGCTCAAATATTGATCCAACTATCAATATTTAGTAATTTATCAGTAATTCGTCGAATTGAGCAATACTTTCTAAGTTGCTCAAATATTTGATCCAACTATCAATATTCAATAATTCATCGAATCAATGAATCCCTGAGCATTCGTCACTCATGCTCAATTCAACAAAACCTAGACTCATTGTCTAAACAGTCAACAACTGACTAATAAAATACACGTCTGTCATGCTGACTCCATGATTCGTGAGACACCAATCACGCCACATGGGGGGATATCAATTATGGTTTTGTTCTGGCGGCCTACGGCACGTGGATTCATCACGATGAGAAATGTGAGTAAGTCGTGCAAACGGTTGAAGGAGTTATCAAAGTAGTGGGTGGACGCTCAATCAAGTCTCTGCACGACACAGAATTGGTTTTACCACGATCTCCCACTTTCCCACTCTTCCACTCATGAAACCGTCACACTTACTGGGATCAAGGTGTTCACTATTCTGACAATATAAATAAGTCTCTGGATCCACGATTGAACAACAACAATTTTTCGAGTCATCACTCTCAGAAATTTCATCAATCGACCAGAACTTACTTTGAACTCGACAGTTCACAGAAAACTTGCAGAAACCTTCAACACATCTACAATCCTTGATCATCATTGATCCCGCACAATTCTCAGCTTCCCTCCTACAGATCAACCCATCTCCCTCTTTTTGACCAAATTGACTCTGGAATGGCCATTGACTTGGTTTAGGCCGAAGTCCTACAGATTGATCTCTCGAATATAAGCACTCCCTTTGCAGTGCATCTGTGTGAGGTTAAGAAGTTTGCTCGGTTCAGGAGTCTCGACAGCACTCTCGACTCTCCACTTTCCTAAAAAAACAGCGAATCGTTTTTCCCCATCTACACATGTCAAGAACATAGAAATCCGTCGGAAATATGGGTTGATTAACCTGCACCAAAACATCTTCAATAACCCCTTTCGGGTAAGTATTAGACCTATCAGCAAGTTGTATAACAATACCGGTATTCTTAAGAGGACCAAGATTCAAGGATTCATAAACGGAAGCGGGCATGACATTAATGGATGTCCTAAATCTATCAAAGTACGTTCAAACCTGATTTTACCAATAGTACATGGTATGGTGAAACTACCGGCATATGTCAACTTAGGTGGGAGTTTCTTTTGAATATATGCCGAAGCATTCTCCCCCACACTCGTTACCTCATTACCGGTCAATTTGTGCTTGTTAGTGCACAATTCCTTCAAGAACTTTGCATAGCGAGGAACCTGCCTTATCGCCTCAATGAGTGGAATGTTCACTTCAATCTTCTTAAATATCTCCCAAATCTCTAGGTACAATGTCTCCTTGTTCGACTTTGCAAACCTGCTAGGAAAAGGCGTAGGATTACCATAAGTAGAAACACGAGTTTTAGAGTTAGAATTTGTTACCGGGTCAGCCTTTTTAAGGGTTGTTTCACCCTCTTCTTTCTCCAAATCAGGTTCATGGGACACCGGTGATGTTTCCGGTTTCTCTACTTGCTTCCCACTTCACAGCTCAATAGCATTGGCATTATCTTTATGATTCAGTGGTTGCGAAGGAAGTTTTCCAGATCCTTGTGCCTTGAGTTGATTCATATCATTATCCAATTGACTAACTTAGTTTTGCACATCTCTCATAGCCATCTCGGATTTCTGCTGGAATTGATTGAACCCTTTCATTATCTTTGAAATCTCTTGCATACTTTGCATCATAAGAGTAAACTTGTCATCCACACTTGTACCTTGAGTTTCTTGTTGTGGTCTTTGCATGAATTGGTACCCTCCTTGTTGATTGAAATTAGGATTTTCTGCAGCTTGCTTGTTGGCGTAACTGAAATTCGGATAATCTCGCCAACCTGGATTGTATGTGTTGGTGTACGGATCATACCTCAGCCTTTGTTTATTTTGGTACATAGCACTTGCTTGCTCAACATCTTCGGTGTGTGATGATGGTATGACGGCAGCTGCTATTTGTTGCATCATCCTCTCCATGTTACCCATTCTATGTTCATATGTGAAGAATCACCAACTTCATTCACTTTCCTTACCACTGGTTCACCTCGAGTGTAGAATTATTGAGTGTTTTCAACCATGTTTTCTAACAAGCTTGTAGCTTCAGCAATGGTTTTGTTGGTGATTGCACCACCACTCGCGGCATCAATGAAATTTCTATCATTAGAAAGCAACCCATCATAGGAATATTGAATCACAAGTTGATCGCTGATTTGATGGTGTGGACAGCTATCTAAAAGCTTCTTGTAGCGCTCTCAATACTCATAGAGAGTCTCTCCCGATACTTGCCTAATACCACAAATCTCTTTGCGAATAACTGCTGCTTTTGATGCTGGAAAATACTTCTCAAGGAACAACTTATTCATTCCACTCCATGTGGTTATACTTCCAGAGGGTAAGCAAAAGAACCACTCTCCTGCAGCATCTATAAGGGAGAAAGAAAAAGCTGTCATCATACCCATATCGGCATCTGCATTTGATTGCTTCAAACTAGTCACAACATGATGGAATTGTTGTAAGTGACGATTACGATCCTCTCCCGATAAACCTCTGAATTTGGGAAGCAAGTGAATCAATTGCGGCTTCAACTTAATGGTTCCATTCAGCTGAATACATAAAGGCTGCTGGTCAATGTTTGGAGAAGTGAGATCCTTGAGTTTTCTTGGACCAGGTGGTCGACCTCCCATTGTGTTGTCTTCCTCTCTGTCCGAGTCCGAGAATTCACTTGGTGTAGAACTAGGAGGAAATGGAGTATTCACTGCTTGAATCAAGTCTTTTAGTAAAGTGCCCGGACGAAGACGTATACCAATTGGACTTGGTCTGCCTTCTCCACGCATTCACCAAAGAAATAGTACCTGAAGATCAGATTCTAAGAGATTGAATAAGTAAACTGAAATTGAAAATAAAAGCAAATGTATAAATTAAGAATAAAAATAACAACTAAACTTGCCACTGCCTCCCCGGCAGCGGCGCCAATTTTGACGAGGTGTCAGACTCGCAAATAATTTTTTCTACTTCTCTTTATACTAGCAAGTAATATAATGAAATCAGATTCGTCCCAAGGGAGGTATGAAGCAAAAGTTGTTATACTAATATTCTTAGCCAAGAAGATTTTTGTTCTAGAAATTATGAAAATCACAAAGTTGTATTCAAATATGAAATGAGATTGATTAAGGATTCATTCTAGACCACGGAATATAAACCAAAGTGAGATCTAACTACGTTCTTAGCATTATCTCGTTACTAACAACCCTAGGATAATTCGTACGCTCAACTATCCTGTTATTATCTCCTAAGCTCACCGGATGCGGAAGCGCTCTACTACCGGATTCTACTTGCCAAGTTTCCTAGAAGTACGCTCTCTAGGTGTGACTTAAACAAATGCTCTAAGTTTTGTGAGATAAGATTGTTCCTATTGATGAATTCAAAAGCATGAATCACCTACTAGTGTCAATTTCTACATATGGATACTTACCAAAGTCCCATTATCAATACCCATATATCGCTACTTGTGTTTAATTCTCTACACAATTACGGGTCGAAGAAAATCTAAACTAGCAGTAAGATTGTGACATAAATATTTAATTTCGAACTTAAACAATTAAAGAACAATCCATAAGCATTATTAGCATGGTAGAAATCAAACAATAATGAGAATAAGTGCAAGAGAACAAGTTATTTCATATCAATTATACGTTCATATTTCGGGCTTTGAAATCACCCTTAATCAAAGATTATTTTAGCTACTCATAGTTTTGGAGTTCATCATCAATAATAATTGAATAAAGAAGATAAAAGAAAAAAACGAAAGCAAACCCTAGTTGCTGCTATCTCCAAAAAGCTCCAAGTAGAATACGTGATATCTCAAGTTGTAGAAGATTTTTTCTTTTGTAGCTCCTCTTGTTCCAAAATTAGGTCTAGACTTCAAAGGTCCAATAGATAGAAATCCACCAAGCCCAAGTACGAGAAAAACCCATGTAGAAAACCTGCCACAAAAGTGGTCGCCGGAAAACTGGTTGAGGTGCCATGGCATAGGCCATTTGCACTGGCCTGCACCTATGTTGCGCCTTGATGGTCTTCATTTCTAACAACTGCATTTTTTCACAGCTACACTTCCAAATAACTCAGCACCATAAAACCTCAGCAGAAACAACACTTTAAAGTCTCCATACCCAACACGATCCACTCTGCTTCTTCCATTCATTACTCGAGTACCAGCAGCATCGATCTTCTTCAAATCTCAGATTACCATCACCGATTCATCCATTACAAACACCGGTGTATAGTTCAATCACCACCAACACCCGCTGCACAGCAGTACCAGTACCTTCAGTTCAACTTCGGTCAATCTCAATACCAACTGCAATTCTCAACACACAACCTAGGCATACATACTTGTTCTGTCTGAAATTCACCAGAGACACGGCATCACAACCACCAACAATTTAGTATTTCAACCACCAGAAACCATAATAACCACTACAACCACATAAGCTCTCACAACTAGGTACACTTCTGCTCAACTGCATCATCACTTCAGTCGAACCAACAAAACCAAATCAATTCCATTGCAGCATTAGAGAGTTAGCTAACTCCATTTCTTGCTTACTTTTCTTAGCTCTTGCACAACCATCACCGTTTCTCTCTGCAAATCACCGTCACCTGCTCTTCTTCACTGCATAGCTTCTTTGTCTCTAACCTACAGCTGCACCTCCATATTATATCCATTGATATCTTCTGCAACAACCAATACTCCCCAGTTCGGTTCAAATCCCTGACTTGTATCTGCATCATTTCTTGCTCTAGCTCTATCTCGCACTGCATTGTACATTCCTGCACCAACTTGGCGCTTCATTCTTGCACTTAAGTTCAGATGCAATCCTTCAACCAACAAATTCTTGTGGCAGTCAGTTGAACCACCAACTCATAGCACTGTGTCTTGATCATCCTTCATTCACCATCAGCCACCACCGAACTGTCGCGTCTTCATCCCATCTCTATCTCAGGGTCAAGACTGATTTCACAACCTCAAACCAGCAGCATCATCTAACCCACTGTAGCAACAACTTCAATCCATTTGAGCTGCTCCTGAACTTCTTGTCTTCTCAGTTCAATCCTCTACATCAGCAGCTCAGCTCAATGATCAGCACCAATTGGATCTGTACCGCAGACCCATCATCTGCAATTGATTCAAGTCCAGTTGCACTTCACCAGAACAACAGCAAGGCCATTCCCTGCACACTGCCATCATTAGAACTGGCCATAACTCAGGACCACCAACATTTTGAACTGTAGCTACCACTTCCCTCTGCCAATCCATTCAACAGCTGCACATGGTACCAGTTCATGCATGTATCCTAACATACATCTAAACATCAAATACCCATGAAAACTCAGGACCACCAATCTCAGCTTTATATCTTCAGAAACCCAGCAGACCATGAATCACCGGTAGCATCTCAGACTCATCTTCTTCATGGCAGCCTCACTGACCTTCTCCACCAATCTCAGTCACCAACTTCATCAAACCTTTTCCTGAGTCGAACCCTAACTTCAAGTTCTGTTGAATCTGAACCAACCCCATCTTTAAATCTTCACCCATTCTTCACATTCAAACTCCGGCTACAACCTCTTCTTGATTTTATCGAATTTCAATGCCTCATCTGGTTAATTTCATCAGCATTAGAAAACCCTAACTTCATTAACAACAACAACAACATCAGCAGTTGTAATTCCTCTTCATCTTGTTCTTGACTGCAACAGATTCAAAACCCCCATCTCAACTTGTCTGAATCTTCTCTCATCGGTGTTCAGTCACCAGCAACAGCCTCATCTTCACAGCAACGGAGCCTTCTCTTCCATTTCTGTCTTCTCTGCTTCATTCCAATTTCTATAAAACCCTCTCTTAATGTTTACCAGTGGCATATTTTCTCTTCAATTTGTGTCAATTTCTCTTACAACAACCACAAGACCCGGAGAAGAAAGAAATGATTTGGAAATGATATTCTCTCGACCTGAACTAGGTCAGAACGTATGGGACGGATATTTCCACCCTCAAGGGTGAATATGAGCCACCAAGTATAGACCCTTATCCTCCACTGTGCTCCAGATAATGCTTGCCTTTGCAGCGACGATTTTGCATTCACTCCAAATGAACGTTTTCTTCTTTCTCGAATTCTTCCACCAACAACATCCGTCTCTTACTTCTCAGATTCACTTTTTCTCTTCAATGTCTCTTCATCACTAAAGTTGTCATGCTTTTCAGGCATAAATTGCATCACTAAAGCCGACATGCTTTTCAGACAGAGATGAAGAAATAAAAGCAAATAATGAGAAATAGTTCGCCTCCAACAGTAGTTGCACATGAATTGACACTTTTGCCATGTTTCTTCTTCTTTTGTTCCACATGACTCCAAAGTAACTAAAACTCAAAAAAAAACATAAGATACATAATTTACAAGAAAACTTCGCAAATAAAGCATAAACAATAGATAAATATTAAGGTGTTTTAGACACCTATCAAATTCCCCCACACTTAGACTTTGTTAGTCCTCGAGCAAATCAAACAAAATAATTCTAATACATACATAAAACTCCGTCTTGTCAAGGCTACGGTCACACTTATCACGTATAACAAGCCTTTGAACCCCTAAGTGTCTCTAGTGGACACCTATCACTTGTCGTTAAAAGCAGCACATGGTGCTTTTAGGTCAAAATTATTTGTAGAAACAATATTTATAAAACATCGTTTATAATCGATGTGTACAAAGCATCATTGTTTCCATGCTCGTCT
Organism: Papaver somniferum; assembly: GCF_003573695.1. NCBI lineage: Eukaryota > Viridiplantae > Streptophyta > Magnoliopsida > Ranunculales > Papaveraceae > Papaver > Papaver somniferum. The sequence continues at coordinate 192,703,110 of NC_039358.1, read as the reverse complement.
AAGTCAGTCACGGAACTTAGCGTCTTAAAAGGAGCGTGGCCGTTCTCTTTCAGGGAGTTGGTAGGAGCTACGCACGCATCCCAAGGAGTGGCCGGTCAGGCCCTATAGGAGAGTAGCGACTGGTAGTCATTCTAAAATCGTATCGGTCGATCCAGTTTAGATCTGTACCGCTTAAATCGGCAAGCCAAGTTTAGTTGCTGAGATGATTTGCGGCAGTTAATGACTGTTGTTGCAGTAGCGCTAATGGCCACTTTTGGGTGATCGCTCGGAGGCCACATGAGCAAGTTGTGGCTTGGTCGATCACTCCTCACGAAAGAGGGGTGGCGGGTGATCACAGCGTCACTATGTTGGCCATCTAGAATCCGATCTAAGTCGTAGGACTAAGCTGGAAAAGATAGACGAACGCGATTGATTTGCGGCAGTTGCATAACATCGTTTGTTAGATTTAGGGTTTAAAAGCCGTGCAGCCAACCCTCTTTTGGATAATAGAATCAAAGCGTTGAGCGCTGATTTGAACAGGTCGTTCGGGCATGTGAAAACCCGGGCCACTCTTGAGCACGGTGACATCTCCTGGGCCATCTAAAATTAGATCTAAGCCACTCGATTTGGTTGGCGAAGATGGGTGGTCATGATCGATTTGCGACAGTAGTGTGTTTCCTCAAAGCGTTTTTAGGGTTTTCAAACAGCGCGTTCACCCTACTTTGGGCCGGCGATTTGATGCGCTCTTGTCTTGCTATGAGCAAGTCGATCGACCAAGTGTGGAGTTGGGTCGACGGTGAACACTTTAGCACTTCTTTAATCATTCGAAGGAAGATCTAAGCCGTCCAACTAGGCTAGCTAAGTTGGACGGTCGTGATGTTTCTGAGACCGTTTTGGCCGGTCTTAGCTCGTTTGAGATCTCTTCTTCAACAGCGGAATCACCCATGTTTGGGGTTAGCGTTCGATGACGTTAGAGTGTGCTAGGTGGATTCCGACCAGTTGGGGTATTAGTGGGCCCGCCGGTGGTCATCCTGGTGATCGCCTAGTTCCGCTAGGAGTAGACTAGGCCTATTGAATTGTGTGGCCAAGTCGTGCGGCCTTGATCGTTTTTTAAGACTGATATTGACAGCCTAGATTTCCCTTAAGAAATTTAAACGCGTTCGATCGCGCTAACTTTCAATTAAAAGGTGTGTGAACACGCTGATCTCTTTGTCAGAGGGTGATGTAGCCTATGTGAGTGTTTTCATGCAGGTCTCAATATTGACACTTCAGGAGACTTACGCTACTTCGTTGCGAGTGAACATTAATCGTCATGACATGTCAATATTGAGAGTTCAGCTGAGAACATAGCAATGAGAAACACTAGGCAGGCTCCGTCATTAGTGGGTAATGCAACTAGGAGCTTAAATACTCATTAGGCTCTATACTAGTGAACAATTCATCTGGGAGCTTTAGTTTCAATATAATGTGAAGAGAGACATAGGCACTCATCAAATTCTTATATATTCTCCAAATTCCTCGCGAAATATAGATTTATAAAGGTCTACTACTTCTGGTGGCGGGGTATGCACTAGATGGTGACAGACGAAAAATAAAATTGAAAAGACGAAGCAGGTAGATATTACCAGGGAAATCCACATCGACCTTCAGCAGCGGGATCATGCGGCCAGTGGCTTTCGTAGTAGCGTGTTGCTAGCTCAACTATGGGGTATGGGTGCGGTGCACTCAGTCATCCATTCCCGTTCATGGAGCAAGAAGGAATCCTTCGTCTGTTCAAACTCTAGAAACTCCGTTCGTATGAAAAGGGGTATCGACCCTCTTCTGTCTTTGTTGCTCGTTTGGCTCCGTGATTTCGTCTGCAGCGGCCGGCTCCTCTTCATCGTTATCAGCAGCTCGATCATAAGAGTGCCAATCGTCAGCGACAAGGTAAGTTCATCTTGTCTTCGTATCTTAACTGTGAGCGTAATATCCATGGGTGGTTGATCAAACTTGGATATTTATCTCGGTTTGAATGACTTTCTTTGTTAGCGGCGATAGAGCGAGCATCAACGGAAACAAAACAATCTCCCATAGTTATAATCAGCAGCAAGGCGATCCAAGAGAACTCAAGGTAGGTGCTCTTTTCTATTTTGCGCATGTAGCCATCCAACAGTACCACCGATATTCTCCAGAATGTGTAATAAGGTTCTGACTCCAGAAGAATGAGTATCTAACCTCTCAAGTGGGTTTCGAAATTTACCAAACTTCATTGCGCTGAATTGCAAGAGGCCTTGACTTTAAGTTGCTTAGCGTTTGGACTGCTGAGTTGCAATTGAAATGTTCTTTAAACTCTAGAGCATTGACTGGCACGAAATTGTATTTATTCTGACTCTTTAGATCATAGACATATTCTTTCCTTTCTGATTGCATTGATGACATGCTTGGAAAGCTTGTATAGGCAAGATCTTCCGGAGCCGTTGAGTGAAGTAGATGAGCTGAGAGGCGTCCCGTTGCCAACGTGCTGCTATCAAGTCTTCAAGGAATTCGTTCCAAGCGACATCCTTTGAATCATCTTCTGAATCTTGGATTGTTGTGTGGAATGGGATGCAATGAGCAGTCCCCAGTTACACTTATGTCTGGTCACTAGAGCTATATTTTTTTAGTCGTCTTGGGAGTACAATGCGGTCTTGTAAGGAGGTGTAGACGTGTACTAGATCCGATGGTGTGGCCGAATACGTGAAAATATCTCTGCGGCGTACTTTGGAGTCTTTGATGCAGTGTACGGCTTCATGTTGAGAACTTCATGCGGATCGTAAAGCTTTGACAGTGATGATGCTATATCAGAAATAACCTGGTTGAGGGACGTGAAGCCATCCTGTGTTGACAGTCCCCAGGTGTAATTATCCTGAGCCTATTTTCTCTTGAAAGACGTACTTCTATTGAATTTGCTGGTAAGGTGGTTGACGAATTGATGAAGGCGGCAATCTTTTGAATTCATCACTTGTTGATCAGAGTCGTGTTTGATAGATCTGTATTGTATCCAAACTTTTGGCATATCATGCACCCCTTCCATAAGAAATTGGAAATCTAGAAACACTGATTCTGACTTTGTCGATGATGTGGTAGACATGATGCAGTTGGTCTGTGTGGCTTGCTGAGGTGTTGAAGCGGCTTGGGCCTCTGAAGAGAGCGCTGATGCGGCTTCGGGAGAGAGCGTTGAAGCAGCTTCTTCTAGAGAGAGCGTTGAAGCGGCTTCAGGAGAGAGCGTGCATTGAAGCGGCTTCTGGAGAGAGCATTGAAGCGGCTTCAGGAGAGAGAGTGTTGAAGCGGCTTCTTCTAGAGAGAGCGTTGAAGAGGCTTCAGGAGAGAGAGCGTTGAAGCGGCTTCTTCTGAAGAGAGCGTTGAAGCGGCTTCAGGAGAGAGAGTGTTGAAGCGGCTTCAGGAGAGAGCGTGCGTTGAAGCAGCTTCTAGAGAGAACTCCAGTGAGGGCGCCCTTAACCCTTGATTTCGAAAAATGAGTTCTTCCTATTCTCCTGAGGCGATACGATATGGCAGATGGAAGACGACACACAAATAATGTTGGCCGACAAGTCATTTTTCTCCTCATAGGAAAGAATACCATTTCTATTGTAACATCTCAACGCATGCAACACTCTCTCCGGTGATTCGAAATAGGAGAGATAACAATAATGATTAAGGATTCGACCAACCTTCAGTTTGCTCTTACCATGCAAATTACATGCTTCTTGATTGACCGTCTCTCTTATGTTGAAGAAGTCCTTGACTGACGGTGAATGAATTTCATGCTGAACCTTAGTCCCCAGTTTACGTGGTTCTATCTTGTATGGTCGATGGTTGACCATGATGAGGGTATCACCCCCTTGCATCCATGTTGATGACTATGTACAAAACAATTTGGTTGGAGCTTGGATGGCTACAATCAAGATCCTTGACAGGGACGAGTTATGACTACATGCACAAGCCTTGGCAGTGACGAGTGGTGGTTATGGCCATGGATCTTGAAAGCATAGAGCGGCATCTACGAGAACGAAACTTGGTCGGCCACGACCATGAACATGGACGGGCTTTGATAAATCACGTATGTGAGTTTATTCTGCCTTCTTTGTTTTTGGTAAGGCAGCTCCTCCCTGATTCCCTGCGTGCGGAAACTCGCTTATTGTTGCTTGCATGGATGCTCCATCATGGTCTGTAGGTTTCGTGGACGGAGTCTCCAGAAACTATGAAACTCCTAACCGGAAGAGGATCTCTATGCACTCCTTCAGCGCTTAGTTGGAGTTCTCCTGCATCCACCTTCTCTTTGAAAATGCGCTTCAGTTTGTTGCAATCGCTGGTGAGGTGATGGACGAACCTATGGTAACGGCAATATTTTGGATTTGTCATTTCTTCTTCGGTTGGAGGACGTATGGTAGGAGGTATCTTGATGACGCCATCTTGAATCCACGCTTCTAGGATTTCGATTACCTCTTCAATTGTACACGGGAAAATTAGAGCAGCCTCTCCAGTTTCTTGTTGTTGTGCAGGCGTCTTAGTCGCAGCTTTCCGGGTTTGAGTTGTCTGCTGCGTTAATGCCGCACGTTTGGGTTGTTGATAGTCGTTCCCCAGATGCATTCTCTTTCCTCCCTCACTAGCGATTGTCTGGAGGTTGGATATTTTATTGGAAGGACGCTTGCTTTCCTGAACATCTTTACGAGTTTATTCATTCTGGGACGGTTCAGATCGACTGAGTAAAGCAGCAACGGATCTCTTAGCATCTTCTGATGCAATATGGGAATTGATATTTTCCAGGAAGGATGCACATAATGAAATCACCTTTTCATTGAGAGGACTCTGAGGAGAACGTGATAAATCCCACGAGTCTTCTTTCTAAGTTTGAGGAAACATCTCTCGATCTTCATGAGAAGACACGTTAGGTTGTGGCTGCCTTTCCATTCGATGTGACCACAGGCTTCATCTTCCTCACCAGGAATAGGAATATGAATCTTGGAAGAAGGACTACTACCATCAGTATCGATCCAAAATGAATTTTTGGTGGCATTTCCTTCAGAATGAATGCGCGTTGGTTCCTTTGATAGTTGATCCGTGAGGACTTTCAAAAGCGCAAATACTCCATCCTGCGTCTTGATAATAGTAGCTTGATTCCTGACATTATAATTCAGGATTTTCATCAAATCATGAATAGTTGTTAAATATTGAGACTCGATAGCCTCGATGAGGGTTTTGAATGAAAGAACGGATTCATGAATATCATGTGAAGTATTGTCAGTGCTGGGAGAAGTAAAATTGGGATTGAGGGTTTCTGAACCATTCCTAAGATCAACTATATCGAGAAATTTAGGAAATTGAAAACGGGATAGGGGAAATGATTTTTTACAACCGAGAGATCAATCTCCCACTGTGGTCGCCAGTTATTTTGGGGTAAAAACTGATTTTGCTGTTTTTGGTAAATTTGGATGTGTTGATGAGAAATGAATTCATACCCTAAACAAATGTACTGTACATGAGTATTTTTGAGTTCGAGAGATCAATCTGTAAGACTCTGGCCTAAACCAAGAAATGTTCGTTCCAGATTCAATTCGGTCACAAAGTGAATGAGAAGGGTTGATCTTAGGGAGGGAAGAGAAAAAGGTGTTTGAGATCAGAATGTTGAATTATGAAGGTGTGGTTGTTTTATGACTTGTATCAGAATATGGTTTCTGGCTACTTGTGTTGATAACACTTGTGTCCTGTCGAAATAGGTTGAATTCATATTTATACAAGTCATGTTCGAGCGCCCTTGATCTCGTAGGAAGTGGAGTTGTGTAAAAGGTGGTGATCACCACGTTTACGAGGAAAAATGGTCACACTTTCACCCACTACTTTCATTGTTGTTAACCGTCCATTCTTCCCTGACACGTTCTCGTAATGGGCGCGTTGCACGCCACACGCTGTAAACCGCCACACCAATACCCCAGTGAGCATCCCCAGTTTGTGACATGTTTGATGTCTCGAGTAAATGGGTCAAGTCATGAGACTTGCCGTTAAAAGCAGCACATGGTGCTTTTCGGTCAAAATTATTTGTAGAATCAATATTTACAAAACATCGTTTACAATCGATGTATACAAAGCATCATTGTTTCCAAGCTCGTCTAAGTTAGTCGCAGAACTTAGCGTCTTAAAAGGAGCTTGACCGTTCTCTTTCATGGAGTTGGTAGGAGCTACGCACGCATCCCAAGGAGTGGTCGGTCAGGCCCTATGGGAGAGTGGCGACTGGTAGCCATTCTAAAATCCTATCGGTCGATCCAGTTTAGATCTGGACTACTTTAATCGTCTATCCAAGTTGAGTGGCTGAGATGATTTGCGGCAGTTAATAACTGATGTTGAAGTAGCGTGAATTTTCACTTTTGGGTGATCGCTCGGAGGCCACATGAACAATCTGTGGCCTGGCCGATCGCTCCTCACGGAAGAGGGGTGGCCGGTGATCACAGCGTCACCCTGTTGTCCATCTAGAATCCGATTTAAGTCGTTCGACTAAGCTGGCAAAGATTGACGAACGCGATTGATTTGCGGCAGTTGCATAACACCGTTTGTTCGGTTTAGGGTCTAGAAGCCGTGCGGCCAACCCTCTTTTGGCTAATAGAATCAAAGCGTTGGACGCTGATTTGAACAGGCCGTTCGGGCATGTGAAAAGACGGTCCACTCGTGAGCACACTGACATCTCCTAGGCATCTAAAATTAGATCTAAGCCACTCGATTCGACTGGCGAAGATGGGTGGTCATGATAAATTTGCGACAGTAGTGTGTTGCTGCAAAGCATATTTAGGGTTTTCAAACAGCGCGTTCACCCTACTTTGGGTCGGCGATTTGATGCGCTCTGGTCTTGCTATGAGCAAGTCGATCGACCAAGTGTGGAGTTGGGTCGACGGTGAACACGTTAACACTTCTTTAATCATTCGAAGGAATATCTAAGCCGCCCAACTAGGATATCTAAATTGGACGGTCGTGATGTTTCTGAGACCGTTTTGGCCGGTCTTAGCTCGTTTGAGCTCTCTTCTTCAACAACGCGATCACCCATGTTTGGGGTTAGCATTCGATGACGTTAGAGTGTGCTAGGTGGAGTCTGACCAGTTAGGGTATTAGTGGGCTCGCCTGTGGTTATCCTGGTGATCGCCTAGTTCCGCTAGGAGTAAACTAGGCTTATTGAATTGTGTAGCCAAATCGTGCAGCCTTGATCGTTTTTTAAGACTGAAATGGACAGTCTAGATTTTCCTTAAGGAATTTAAACGCATTCGATCACGCTAACTTTCAATTAAAAGGTGTGTGAACACGCTGATCTCTTTGTTAGAGGGTGATGTAGCCTATGTGAGTGTTTTCATGCAGGTCTCAATATTGACACTTCAGGAGATTTATGCTACTCCTTTGCGAGTGAACATTAATCATCATGTCATGTCAATATTAAGAGCTGAGAACATAGCATAAGAAAACACTAGGCAGGCTCCGTCATTAGTGAGTAATGCAACTAGGAGCTTAAATACTCATTAGGTTCTATACTAGTGAACAATTCATCTAGGAGCTTGAGTTTTAATATAATGTGAAGAGAGACATATGCACTCATAAGATTATGATATATTCTCCAAATTCCTTGCGAAATGTAGGTATATCATTGTCTACTACTTCTGGTGTCGGGTCAGGTAGACAGACTTTTACAGTTTTTTCCCTAAGCTAAAACCCACCATCAACAATTGGCACCATTGTTTTTCTTTTTGATAATTATTTCTGGATTTTAATTGCATCTTCTTCTGTTCGATCAACTTTCTCATTGACAGAAGCATCATCTTGTCCATGTACTTTTTCAGTATCTATTTGCACACCTTAGTTCATTATGACGTCTGCTTGACATGTTTTTTGTCGTTTCTCTCTTTTTCTGCGTGCTTGGTGTGCCAAACATGTTGCCTATAAATTTTAAACATGAAATTGTTTCATCTAAAAAGTTAATGTTTATCTTTGCACTTGCAGAAAATTGGATATTCTTATGATTTAGCACCGTACCGTTGATTGGTCCTTTTTGGCTTTTCTGGCTTTCCAGCTTTTGCTTCAACTCTCTGCTGCGACGTTGTCGTTGGGCTAATTGCCTCCTTTCCTGCCAGTTTGATCAAGTGAGTTATCAGACATCTGAAAGTAAATGTTTGATAAAGTATTTCAAAATACACTGAGTGAAATAATACTTTAGTTCTTTGTATAACGAAATCATAATTCTTGTCTGATACTATTTGTTGAGATTGTCTCTCTTGTATTTCTTTTTTAAGTCTTTCCCGACGTTATTTATCTTTTTTATCTCTTTCTCGACGTGCTTGTTGTGCCTATTCAAACAATTACCACAACAAACTTTATTTAATGGTTTTTTGAATAAGATTACTCTAGATATGAAAATATTGTTAAGCGGAAATTTGCCCTTGATATATGCTCTTTTTACCGCTCTTTTTGAAGTTTGGATTGATTAGGTTCCACATTACCGCATGATCCGTGTATAAAATGTAAAATACAAATTTATTTTTAGTTACTTATATGCTACCCAAAGAATAATAATAGTGTTTTATATTTTGTAACTATTTATAGATCATTGAACCTGCAAATCTGCCTCCCGACGTAATTTTTCTTGCAGATCCTTCTCTCGTAACTTTTCTTATTTTTCTCTTTATCGCCATGCTTTTTGTGCTAAGAATATAACTTGTTTTCTGAATTACCATAACAAATCAATTGGATGACTATTGGATTTGTGTCTAAGGAATTTCTTCCTTTGTCGATTAGAATTTTACCTGTGATGCTTCCTTTTTTGGTCGATGTCTTTGCTGTGGTGGAAGTTTTGATGTTTTGAGTTTTACTTCCGATGATGATAACTTTGAAGGTGGTATAAAACATACATATGAGATGGAATTGTATGGTAACTGAAATAAATTTTAATAAAACAACATGAATTACAGTAATTCAAAGGACACAATTTAACGATTACCTCATATTGATAGAGTCGACAATTCTCGCCCTCCTTTTTTTCTTTTTTATTGATTTCACAAAGATCGTTAGCGAAGAATCTTATACAAAAATCTATAAATGGAGTTGTATTTATAGTTAGCCATGTGGATTAATATTTGGCAAAATCTTTTGTATTAGGAAACCAAGAATCAAGGAAAACCATTTTTAATTAGGAAACGAATAATTAAGGTAAACTGATTTAGTTAATTAGGAAATCCTTTGCCGGGTATTTTTGGTTCGTCGCATGAGGGAAGATAGTTTTGGTGCGGTCACAGTTCATTAAACTATCATTGGTCACGGTAAGGCAAAGGTAGTTTTGGTTGGGCCAGGGCATAATCCTCGACGTCAAAATAATTTAAAAAAGATCATCTCATGAACGGACAAACAGATATATATCTTGCGAACAAACGATCTTAGTCGTACAATACCGAAATCAAAGGCTGAAAATATCAAAAGACAAACACCACGTTTTCTTATAATTTATATATATATATATATATATATATATATATATATATATATATATATATAACTAAACAAAAGATGATGGATCAAGATGTGATTGAATACCATTCTTGCATAGCAGAACCATGAAAACAGAGGACTGGATCAGTGAGAATCCCCTTCTTCTTCACTGATGTTGTCGATAATCGTAACCACATCTTTGTATGGCCAATCATCATCATCATAGTCTTCATCTTCATCCTCAAGCACTGGCCCAAACCAAAAGAAGTGTTCTGGATCATCGTCATCATCATCATCATCATCAAAATCATACTCATCATCCTCTTCACCGTCCTCCACTTCTTCATCGTCAACAACATCATCATCATCATTGACATCAGACTGATCAAAATCAACATCTCCAAAACAAGGAGCAACCTTGCAACCAAAATAAGCAACAATCTCTTTTTCTTCATCAAGAAGAAGAAATCGGAATGAAGTTACTACTAGAGCAGTCCTGATCATTTTGTCTGGTTTGATACTGAAACCTTAAGTTCGGTTTTTGATGTTGAAATCCTAGGTTCAGTTTAGAGAGAGACTTGGAAAAGAAAAAGCGGTGCAGTACTCTCCCTTCCTTGCTCGTGTTTTATACCCTGACACATGTTTTCACTTTAATATTCAACCTCTATCTTAGCCACGTACAAGCATGATAACTTGGCTAGTGAACAAGTATAGCTTTGGGAAATAAATAAATAGTATAATATAAAAAAATGTTATTAATAAAAAGTATAAATCCCCCAATTAGGATTCCTACACAGCCTTGGTTGGTAACCTAGCAACAAGCTGGGATCCAACACCTTTTTGAAGAGCAACATCCATTATATGAAAAATAAAACTGCCTAATCCACTACCAGCATCATTACTAACTAGACAATTTTTCAAACACTTAAAAAAACACAGGGTATCTTTACTCAGCTCCCCTAAAGTAGAAAAATCCAAAACACCCAAACCATACCCATGTGAGACACATTCATCCAAGTATGGGTGGAAAATTAACATCAAGGAATTTATATTGGTGGAGATACTCCCTAGAAACTTAGATTTGGACGAAAAATTCTTGTTAAGATCATGACATCGAAATAAAAATTGGTTTAAAAGTTCGTCCAAGAGTGACATTGGTAAAAATTCCATCAATCCATTTATCTTTGTGGAAATATACTCCCCGAAAACTTAGATTTGGATGAAAAATACTTGCTAAGATAGTGACATGGAAATAAAAACAGGGGTTTAGAAGCTCTTTCAAGAGTGACATCGGTAAAAATTGAAAATTACCATCAGTTAATTTATCTTGGAGGAGATACTCCCCGTGAACTTAGATTTGGACGATAAAATTTTTATAATATCGTGACATCGAAATATAAATTGGTTTACAAGCTCGTCCAAGAGTGACATCGGTAAAAATGGAAAATTACCATTAAGAAATTTGTCTTGGTGGAAATACTCCCCGGAAACTTAGATTTGGACGAAAAATTCTTGCTAAGATAGTGACATCGAAATAAATAAAAATTGGTTTAGAAGCTAGTCCAAGAGTGACATCGGTAAAAATTGAAAATTACCATCAATCAATTTATCTCTGTGGAAATACTCCCCGAAAACTTAGATTTGGATGAAAAATACTTGCTAAGAACGTGACATGGAAATAAAAGTCAGGGGTTTAGAAGCTCGTTCAAGAGTGACATCGGGAAAAATGAAAAATTATCATCAATCAATTTATCTTGGTGGAAATACTCTTGGAAACTTAGATTTGGATGAACCATACTCTCTAAGATCGTGACATCGAAATAAAAATTGGTTTAGCTGAATAAGCCATGTCCAAGACTGACATTGGTAAAAAACTAGGATATCGAGTTCTGTAGACGAAGCCAATCATAGTCGTTCGTGAATTCATAATGCCAACCAATCAAATAAACTAGTTTCACATGATAACCTAACATCCCCAAACATCCTTGCCAATATTATCGGTTGATCGGTCTGATACGACCAATAATGCGATATTATCGGATATTCATATGTATCGCTGATTATTTCATGTTTCTTCCAGATTAAAGGCACAAACATGATAAAAACCTATATTATCGTCCACTAGTTTAAAAAATAAATACTGAGCTTGGTTCTTTTAATGCAAATTTAATTGTAAGAGCTGGCTAGAATTGCTTCTAAGAATATGAATTGGGATTTTAATCAAAAAAATTGCACCAAAAAGCATTTATGATCTTCCAAGGCACTAGCTAGTAGTATTATATTAATCATTTATTATTTTGCTCCGAAGAATATGTGAATTTGGAGTAAAATAGTGCAATGTAGTTGACTCAGTTATAGTAAAGAAAAGATACTATTATATCCAAGGTACCAATAATAAAATAATTAGCTAGTACAATAATAAATACTCCAGTTTGCAGTGGTATTTTTTTTATCTTTGATCATTTCTACTTTAACAATTTGTGTAGAATACTCTTGTAGGACCCTGTCCTAAATACCAGCCTCATCACTAAATACTAGGAGTATATATATGGAACATTCCTATGATTGATTCTTGGTTTTTGGGAGTACATTCCTATGGTAGTTGTCCTTTGGGACTTATTGTTATGTGTGACTGAAAGAGAAGTATTATAAAAAAAAAGCCAGTATTGTATACCCCACAAGATCTGATAACTTTTGGTCTTATCAAAAACAATAAGAAATTAAAAAACATTTTCCCCCTTGGGTATAGGCTTCTCACACTTTTTTTAATTTACTTTTTTTGGTAACAAGATATAAAGCAGAGAAAGAAAACAACCTAACCATATGCTTCTCACATTTTTGACTACCTAAACAAGTATTATTCTTAAATGTAGCAATATCTTTGATCAGAGCAATGAAGTCTTTTTTTTTGAATTTATAATCGTTTAGTAAAACATTTTCCTTTTTTTTTTGAATTTATTAACATTTTATTTTTGGTAAAATTTGGGACCATATTATTTGGAAATATATATATTACCTTAGATAAAAGTGGTTGATTGTATGGAGTAATTGCTCTTAACAGGGTTACTGATAGGGTTATGGGTGTTATCAGACCTTGTGGAGTATATTCTCTCCTTCAAAAGCAGTATTTTGTCAATCACCACGCTATTACTTTTGTCCATCATCATTACGCTTCAGTTTCTCATATTTCACTTCCACTGACTACGCAATCATAATGAGTATCTTATTTTTTGTGTGCATGCAAAAGAAGAAGATCTAAGTAGCCATAATGAGTATCTTGTTGCTTTCTTGGGTACATGCAAAAGAAAAGATAGATCTCTTCAGTATTCCTCTTCTTCTGTTTTGCCAAATAATATAGAGAAGATTATTTTTTGTTTCTAAAATGTCTGTCACATTGGGTTGGCTTGACCCAAATTTGACATTGGTGCCAAGATCCCTTGTGGTCAAGTCTTTCCATAAATTATTGTTATATTTCTTCCATTTTGGTTGTGCCTAAATTAAAATTAAAATCTGATAACTATCATAAGGGCTTATGTTATGTTATATAAGGTATATTATGGAAAACTGAATTGTGTTGACTCGACGAGTTAATTAAAATTGTTTGATTAACAAGAAAATATCAAGCAAAGAATTTTAACACAATGAGCATATATTAAAGAACCAATATTTTTATATTATTCATTCTAAAACTAAACGAAGCAAAGTAATACCAACATCCTAAATATATATTTTTTAAAAATTAATCAAAATAAATAATTTCTAAAAACAAAAACCACATTATTCGAAAGTTTCTTTGATAACCTGCTCAACTAAAACCATCGCATTTGGTACTCATGTTGCAGCATTAGCAGGCTGTGCTGGAACTTCAAGTACCTTTTCTTCTAGAGGTGTCTCCCTGGGTATTTCTGGTGTGCCAGACACAGTTTCACCAATAGACTCATTCGAAGGAATGGGAGCATGGACACCATCCATTTCAAAAGAAGCAGAAGCAGAAGCAGGAAGAGCAAGATTGTCAACATGAGCTTGAACTTCAGCTAACATAGGCATGCTAGGAACCTTACACACGCCATCAATAGTTATTATGGTGATCCTTAGCTTTCTTGGTACAACCATTACTATCTTTGGAATTGTTTTAATCCTCTCGGTATTGTTCTTATTGGAACTCATTTTCTTCGTCTAATATATCAATCTATCTTTTATGCTGGTGTGGTTTGTACGACCTCTTTAATAATATATATATATATATATTTGAAAAACCCTAATTTTTTTAGGTTAGGAGCATTATCTCCAATTACCTAATTTAGTTGTATTCCGCATATCACTCTCAGGTAAACAAAATATAACAGTTTCCATATCGATAAATATATGCTCATATACGCGTACAACACCACATTGATTTTAGTATATATATGATTTATCTAAATACGAAAAAATAGCACGAAAAAATTGCGTAAACACAACCATGTTGATTGAGTATATGGAGTATATGCTTTATCTTATAGTCGATCATAATCATGTACTCTTCGCTAATATGCATGCCTTGGCTACACTCTTGTCAAATCTGTAGGTATCTGAAGTATCTCTCTCTCCATGATTCGCCATGCCTAATCTTCTCTGAAAAATTTCTATTTTTGGTGTAATTCCCTCGGTAATTCACACCTACAAAAAGCCATGCGCAACAATTCTCTCTACCCAAGCGCTATAACCATGCCCAAATTCTCTTTTGGCTTTCGTATATTGGTCAACACCATAAATTACAGCTATGATTGGCAATAGCAATATATATTGGGATCATTTTTTTCTTCAAAAGATTAATATACTATGGTCATAACCCTAGTTTCCTGTCTTCAAAAGATTAATATACTATGGTCATAACCCTAATTTTTAAATTTGCAATGGACACATAAATAGAATGTTGATAAACTGGAATAAAACCATTTTTGGCAGTATAAATCTCACACAAACACGTGAAAATATCCGTTTCTTTTTTGGATCATGAAGTTTTAAAGAAGGCATGTTGATTAAGTATGCGACCATTGGCCACTTTGTACATTAATTTTAATTCATTTTCTTTTTTTATTTCTTTAGATAAATATTACTAATTTATTTAATTAATTTTTAGTCAATACAAAGAGGGTCCAACAAAACTTTATGGAACCAAACGGTGCAATGGTTCGCACCCCTTCGTATTACGGGGCACATTAACCAAATAGATTTTGAAACACCAAAAGACATGAAAATTCCAACATGTGTGTTGTGTGGGACACATATTGCATCCATTGGATGTCTATATAAGCTTTACTCGTATCTGCTAGTAGCATTCTACAAAAACGAAATCCTAAATGCTTCTACATTTAAAAAAAAATAATATTTCACCAGTAATAGTAATGGAAATGTTGCCGGATTTAACTCCCGAGATACTACACCGCCTCCCAAGTACAGAAAGTATTTTGGCAAGCAAATGTGTATGCAAAGAGTGGAATTATGTCCTTGCAGATAAATTAATTGGACTCCTTTTCGGTTTCACTCAAAAAGTGAGAGACGAAAAAGTTACGCAACTCTTCTGCAGAGAAAAAATTGAGGAGGAAGATTACTACACGATGATGGAAGATTTCTATCAGATGTTATTTGGAAACATTTTGGTACCTGGAATATTATTGAATCCTATAATGAAAACATGTCACACCCAATCGTTGGATCTTGTACTGGTCTGGTATGTTTTTATGTTTCACACCACGGCATACAAGATCCTATTTATATTATGAATCCAATAATGGGTGAGCACCTCCATTTGCCACAAATATGCGATCCAACACCAACGCCACAAATTAGTTGGGATCCACGATTCGTCGTAGGGGGTTTCGGCTACTGTGAACATACCGGTGAATACAAAGTAGTTCGAATTCAAGTGGACAGTAAAGTGGACGTACACACACACTAGGAGACAACAGGGGATGGAGGAACATCGGGGAATTTCCTTTTACTTTTCGGGATTCAGGTGTGGACGCACATGGTTGTATTTTTTGGATAAATCATTATTTTTATTACAATATTCATATAGTATCTTTCAATTTGGACAATGAGACATTCCAGTCACATTCGCCACCCCCGCATCACATTTATGAGAATGGCGGTTTCAGTACTCCAACACTTGGAATGGTCTTGTCTGGAGTTCGCCTTTTATTTTACAACTTTCATGATATTTATGATCTCCGGATTGATTTTTGGGCACCCATTTCCGATAATGATATTCATGTACGGAC
Source organism: Papaver somniferum (assembly GCF_003573695.1). Taxonomy (NCBI): domain Eukaryota; kingdom Viridiplantae; phylum Streptophyta; class Magnoliopsida; order Ranunculales; family Papaveraceae; genus Papaver; species Papaver somniferum. Next base: position 192,687,397 of record NC_039358.1, on the reverse strand, counting down.
ACCCGGTGTAGAATGGAATGGGGAACCTAAGAGGAGCATTGTCTTGGATAGGTCTTTGAATATAGTATGGCCGCCTTATAAGCTGATAGCCTTGGGAAATAACAACGACATCCCATTGCAAAACAACCATTATTTAGCACGTTATAATGAACTCACCAGAACTTTGACAGAAATTGTGGAGACAATGTGGGTAAAGGTTAGAGTTATTCTTCACATGAGAAGCGTCGTCTCGTTGAGGGTGGACAGTCGAAAACATGTACTGAAGATGTCCATGCCACTAACATACTCCGTGTGTAGTGTTTTTGTTTTTGTTTTTTTTATCAGAGTAATGTAGTTTGGTGTTCAATATATATTATATATTTTTATAGTACTATTTCTCATCTTTGATTTTTTTTTCGTATCTTGTCTGGACTAAAAGTTGTTTTTGAAATTTGAAGAACCGGACTTGCTCTTATTTTGGGTAATAATGGTTGGTATTTTATTTAATGGAGTTAATGCTTTTAAACATATTCCCGACGAATTTAGAGGGGGAATTTCTTTTATATATGGTGGTCAATTTGGTATAGAATGAGGCATTTGTGTATTCCATTTGTATTTATGGTTATAATTTTGCGAATCTATAGGGAAACTTTTATGTGTTCATAAAAGTAAATCCGAGAGAGAAAAAGAAAAATGTAAAAAGAAGTGAGAATTTGAGATGCAAAAGGTATAAGTGATTGATAGATAAATCAATGATGATATTCTTGAAAATGCACACGCATGAAAAACATTTTGTAACTGATGGGGATTTGAGAAGTCGAAAAAAAAATGTTGATTACGTGACTAATCAGGATTTTTTTTGTAGACGAACAAATCTCAAACCAAAACAATAAATGGGCAAAACAAATTAGAGACATGTAACACATCATTTTAATTTCCAGAATTGTGTTATTACGTCTTTATTATTAATAAATAACTAAGAAATATAAGAAATAATGATCAATAAGAAACCTATTTTGTCAATCTAGTCTCTTTTTGAATCATGAACTATAAATTCCACGTCCTAGTCGTTAATATCACGAAAAAATTGTTCTTGAAGCCGATCAACTCGTTCTTGAAGTATATTCACCTGTTGTTGGGTACCAAAAAAATCACGATCAAAAGGACAACAACGTCTACTTTCCCAATGCACCAATTCCACACAATGCTCATCGACAGCAAATGCATTAATCTCACGCAAACGCCAATAATCTGCATGCTTCCTCATGCAGATTATGAACACGCTGAAGAACTCGTACATCGTAATTTGGGATCTTAAAATCGTCTTCTAGGGTTCTTCTTAATGAATTGTATCTAACAGTTTTAGGACCCATAACAATAAATTGGTAGCTGATCGCTGTCGTAGGCGTCAAAAATAATTACACTTTCTTACTACTCAAAATATATAATGAAGCAAGGGCAAGAAATGATCGTTCTCACAGAGAGGACTTAGGTTGTCAACATGTTCGGTTTCTCAAATAAAAATTGGGGGGGTTTTCTTATTTTATGTAAACTAAAAGTAAAACAAGTAAAATAAACAAGCAAATTAGAAATATATGAAAGTATTGGTCAAGGATTTCATCTTCATTCACAAACATGTTCTTATCATAATAATTAGAATTGATATTTAATCTCTCATTATCAAAAGCCTTAGATTACCTTGTCGAAAGGATATCCTGCTAATTTCCTGATTTCATCAACAAATACATTAAAAGATGCGAATATGAATTCTACTAAAAGAATAACCTAACGCCTTGCGCTAATCAAATTCAATACCCATGGAACATTAAGATTCATGAAATAAGGCTAATCAATGCAATTGAAATACATTGTGCAAACAATTTAACAAAGGCCAATGGTTCACATATGATTACAAGGATGTATTAAACTATAACCATATTTATGCTACTTGTATTCAAGGATTATCGCTCTATGATGAACCCTAAACTAGCTATAAATATGAATATGAGTTCTACCAATTTGCAACTTGAATCATGTTGCAATACATCAATCATGCAACTGTATTTTCAAAGAATCATGAACGATAAATATGAGACAAAAATAATATATTGAATCAAAGAATTATATTACGTGAAATCCAACTCAAATCTTAAACCAATAATAAAACTATAGCTCATGTTCATGGAGTTCATAACAAGAATAAAGATAAAAACTTTCATGTTTAAAACCCTAAAACAAAAGTAGAAGCAAAAGATAGATAGCTAGGCAGGGAGATATGTCTTTTTATACCCTTTTCTTTTCTCTTTTGATGTCTTAAGTAGGGGTGAGCATTTTACTCGTAATCCGCAGATTTAAGCGGGACCAACCGTACTTTTGCAGATGGATGTCCAGACTGTTCGCTAATGGGTTGGACGCGGATGAGATTATTGAAACCGAACGGATAATGGATTGGGCCCGAATGCAACCTTAAAAATCCGTTGGACATCCATGTTGGTTAGATTAAGCGCATTTATATAGTTTCTAGAAAATATATAGATAATTTTGAAATTTTTAGGGTGTTTACTTGGAGTGTTTTCACTGGCACTTCTGTATAAAATGTGTAGGTTCTATAAGAAGTCATCTATATATGATTCATTTTTTCATTATAAATTTGAACTTACACAAATCCATTGGATTTTTTGCACCCAATCCGTTTATCCGTGCATCCGTTGGATGCAAACCCGTCGGATGGATTGGATGTGGATGCCAAATTTGAAATCCGCAGTGAATTGGATTGGATGCGGATGAGGTAAAAACCGGTCCATACCGGCCCATGCTCACCCCTAGTCTTAAGTCTAAATCTCGACCAATTCTGTGTAGCCCATACTCTCAACTGCGATTCAGGCCTCAAACCAAGCCCATTCAATATTTGGCCGGTCAGTCCTCTGGAACTGACAGCCTATTATTCTCTTTCTCAATCTCTTCCAACTGCCGGCCATCTCCCCTGCAATGTCAGATCCTCTTTCCACTTTCAACACCAGAACCTGCCGTAACATTCATGCCATTTCAGCTCAATCCTGCAACACAACTTGAGCCATTCTATTTGCAATTCATTCATTGATTCAGTACTGCAACAACATGCATTGTATAGCACCGCCAGCTTACAGCTTTAACTCCAGCCGCTGACTCAAATAACTTCAAAACCACCATTTTAGTTCAGCTCAATTGTTGCACTTCATACATTTCACAACCACACAAGTCATCAGCTGCAATCAATTCTAGTTTCTCAATCTTTCTTGTTCACCTGCAATTTGAGCAGCAGCACAGTTCCCTGCAGCTCCCATCCTTTGCATCTTATACTCTCCTGTAGTTTCAGCTGCATAAACACCCTTGCACTCATCACCAATTCATCTTATTCAGTTAGGCCAACAACAACACAGTTAAACCAACATCACCAGCTTACACATTTCCTGGTAGCAACAGTCTTCATGCTAGCACACAACACTTCTCTAGACCCACAGCAGTCAGCATTGTTCCAAATTTGAGTCTCGGCAGCATCAATTTCATTCTTTCACTCACGATCAGCTTCACTTCCCATAACTCTTGGCTCGACACAGCAACCACTTCTCATTGCACTCATCCTCAAACTCCATCGACTGCAATTCATATTCACCCATAACTCAGAACCCACAGAACTGCAACCTCCACCTTCTCAATTTTCAGTAACCACCACCATTTCCAACCACACAGACCCTGTAATCTTCGATTTCTCAATCTCAGATCTTCAAGTTGTTCACACCAACACAATTCCCATCACAGGACCCATCTTCTCATTGTAGCTCATCTCACTAATTCCTTCACCAGCAACAAATTTCAGTCTTACCAGAAACTGCATCTTGTCCTTCTTCCCTTGTTGTTTCTTCCATTGTTCACCTGAACCCAGATCAAACAATCCTTAATTAACGGCATCAGAACTCAAAACCCTTGTAGTCTTCTCAGCTTCATGAATCCACCGAAACACATCTCAGAATACTTCTTCTAATCTTCAATTTCAACCTCAGACACAGCAATCTCGCTGTAACAATCCAATTCACTCAAAACCTGGGTTGCACCAATACCGCCACGGGTGTCCGCCACACTCGTGTGTCCGTGTGTCCACTACGGAAAATCTAAAAAACCTTGATACGGCGCTATAACAGTATACATAGATATCGTAAATTTCTAAAGATATATAAATATATAAACGAGGAAGAATTTCAAAGTTGATTCAAAATATATAACATGAGTTCAATTAGATTTTCAGTTTTGATCTTAAACTTGCAAAGAAAAAGAAGAATGGAGAAGAAGAAGAATGGAGATTGATTTTTGTGGTGGAGAGCAGAGCAAATAGATCTGGTTTTTCTTCTCAGTCAAAGATATTTATTATCTTTGGAATTAAAGATTGCTAACGTGAGCAAATGATGATAACCAGACAGCTGTAATATGTCTAAAATACACACTTTCTCAAATATTACCTCCCTTGAAAGTAGGTGATCGTTACATCCTAATTAAAATATTAATTTTAATATCTTAGCCGTATTTTTGAAGTATTGCCGTATGGGGCTGTGTCCATACGACCGGACACACGATACGGCGACCAAATTGACGTATTGGTGCAGCCCAGCTCAAAACCCTAACTCCAATTTCTGTTAAAACCCAGATTTCTTCATTACAGTAGCATACTCGAACGCACATATCCCCATGTGTTCTTCTTCCATTCATCTTCTCTGAATTCCATGGTCGTCTCTCCTCTCTTGATTTCTCTCTGAATTTTAGGGTAAGTGTAGGAGTGGAAATTGATACAGGCACCACAGTTTTGGATAAGGGACACCTGAGAATGACAGCCTCCATATGCTTCAATATTTCTCCTATGCTCCCAATAGCGCGCATGTGCAAATGAAATGACGCTTTTACTCTTTACGCTCAAAATGGATGATTTCTCGTTCTTTTGCTCCAAATGACTCCAAAGCACCTAAACACTCAAAAGTAAACATAAGATGCATATTTTACAAGAAAACTAAGCAAAGAAAGCATAAACAATAGATAAATATCAAGGTGTTTTTAGACACCTATCAAATTCCCCCACACTTAGACTTTGCTAGTCCTCGAACAAATCAAACAAAACTAATTCTAAAACACACATACAACTCTGTGTCGTCGAGGTTACCATCTCACTTAGCATGTATAACAAGCCTTTGAACCCCTAGGTGTCCCTAGTGGACGAATTATAGTCTCGTGAGGGTTTACTAGAGATATACCCACAAAACCTACTTTTCCAACTTACAAGTTCTCCGAAATGATAGCATCCAATGCGCTAAGAAGACATAGAAATTTTGCACACTAGTCATAAGAAGTTAGACATATATATGAACACAATCTCATACTTAAATTTGAGAGAGAAATAACCATCCCTTATCAAAAGAATCCAGGTTCGAGAGTGATCGAAAGTCTCAACTCTGCCTCACCAGAAAGGGTTTTATGAAGTTTCTATCAAAAATAAATAGCTTTTTTTATGGGTCACACATGTGTCCAGGTAGGAATGAAGAGAGAATCATGTGACACGTTGAATGGCAGGAAGGCAAAACCCTCCGAATTGTTTTGAAAACCCACATCTCTTATTCATTTTGAAAACCCTTTTTTCTGACGATCTCTAAGAAAGGAAATCAATCACTTAACGAAGGTGGGAATATGCTTACTTACCTCGTTATGCATTCGACGTGCAGTTAGCACCACTCTCAGAGCATCCATAGAAATGTCTTCGGTCTTCAATCCTTGTCTTCATCTTCGTCTTCGGTCTTCAACTCTTGATAATAACTCTTGACAATGTGATTCTTTCCTCTAATTCCTTGTTGCTTGAAACTTCATTATGCATATTTCTTCTTTCCATTGGCTTTATTGAAAGAACAAAACTAAAAACGAACTAAAACTGTTGATGGTGGATTTTCAACAAAGGTCAAAGTTGTAAAATCATGATACTACATGTTTCTGACACGGGTTCAGGCATGTGACGATTCATATTTTACGAGCCATGATGAATATGTTTCTCGAAAGGCCTCCACTAGATGAGCATTCGATACCCCACATTTCATCATGACCTCTATGTAGAATAACATAATTGGGAGGTTCTCCGTATGATTGGGGACTTAACGCCTTCAGGACGTCGGTGATACCCACTGTTCTCTGACTACATGAGAGAGACCCACCTCTACATAGAAGAATGATCAGGCGGTTCTCCGTAAGATTGAGAGGAATAACGCCTCCAGGACGTCGGTGATACTCACTGTTCCCTGACTATGTAGAGAGACCGTGTATAAATCCAGACGGTTCTCCGTAAGATTGAGAGCATCAACGTCTTCTGGACTTCGGCAACACTCGTTGTTTCCTGACTATGCACCTTCAGAACGGGTATGACGCTTTAACTGGATAATATCCCTTCTGCAATAGATTAATTCTACCGTGACATTCACTACTGAATTCCTAGAAGATAATCTATTTTATCTCATTACTCCGATTTCATGATCGAATCCACACTGATCTCATGGAATGGTAATATATAATCTCATTACTCTGATTTCATGATCAAATCCACGGCTGATCTCATGGAATGGTAATAGTTAATTACTCTGATTTTATGGTCGAATCCACGATCTCATAGGATGGTAATGCTCATTTTATTATTCCGAATCCATGGTCGAATTCACGGCTGATCCTATGGATTGATAATAAAAAACTACTCATTTTTATTACTCAGTTTCATGAATCATTCTCCACTGAATTTCATAAATTAGTAATAAATACTCAACAATCGGGCATCTGGAATATCACTGAGTAAGCCTCATAAAATGGTGCAAGTGTACTCAACAATAATGCACTAACGAGCACCCAAATGCACGAACGAGCATTCGAGAATATGGACAAACGAGGAATCTTACACAAAACAGGAGAGAGAAAATAATAACATTAAAATAATAAAGAGGCGCCCATGGGCCGGGCTCACCGGCCGGCCGGTAGTGCCTTAGCCGTAGCCGGTCCCATGCCTCTTCCGTTATTTTTCTTTATTTTTGTTATTTTCATGAACTCATGAAAACTCCTTCATTCTAGTAACTTTCCTTGTTTGAGAAAAACTCACGGTTTCTCCATATTTTCATGGTTTCATAAGAAAAATAATATAAAATAAGGAAAGGTGTCGCGGGACCGGGAAACCTAGCCGGCCGTCCATGCCCTGGCCGTGACCGGTCCCACACCTTGCAATCCCTTGTCCTTTCATAATTATTATTTCCCTAATCTCATGAAACTTCCCATTTTCAACAAAACTCATGGTTTCTCCATAGTTTCATAGTTTCATGAAAAATAATAATATAAAATAGGGAAAGGTGTTGTGGGACCGGGCTACTTGGCCGGCCGGCCATGCCCTAGCCGTGGCCGTTCCCACACCTTATAATCCCTAATTTTTCATAATTATTATTTCTCTCATCTCGTGAAACTCTTCAGTTTGAGCAAAAATCATGGTTTCCTCATATTTTCTCAAATATTGCTCAAACCATGAAAAAACCAAAAAGTCAAATGGTCACATGATCGACTAGGCTACTCACGCCAAATATTAAAATATTATTGTTTAAATATTTTCTGAATTTTGATCAAACGGCAGAGCTCTACTTGCTCATTCGAGCAAAATCAAGAATTTCCAAAGATCGAACTCTTCTGAAAATCCGAGATATTGCTCAAACGCACATCAGAAAATGCTGAAACTCTCAAGACTGAGACATGGACATTATGGTGACACGGCATGCTTCCTTGACCGACCAAGTATGGCTCCTATTGGGTCAATTGCTCGAATTGCTCAATTTTTTCATAATTTTGACCTAATTTGCTCAATTGCTCCTATTGGGTCCAAACTATTTCCAACCGACTTGGAATTTGCTCAAACGACCATCTGCTGGTCCCACGACCCCCAAGGGCCGGTTTTGTGTCCTCTTGGTTGATCCCTCACTTTTTCATAATTAGGTTTTATCACCTAATGCTCAATCGAGCACTATTTCAATAAATGATGAAACTGGCATGTAATCATCATTCTTTCAACAACTGGTCAACTCAGGACCCTGGCGCACGCTCACTTGAGCACTTGGACACCACATCGACGTCCATCATCCCATATGTTCGGTCCCTCTATCACTCATGAACTGGTTTCAGCAATTCATCAATTGACGAACGATTGATCAAAAATTAGGGTTTCGAACAAACGCTTCACGAATTCATCTTTATGAGCAAGTTCAAACACTAATAAATTTATGTTGATCCAACAATCAACTTCTGGATTAATTATATAATATTATGTAGTCTACCAATATTTTAATTAATATTTTATTGGGTCACGACTCCAACAAATAATTCGTCGAATTGAGCAATACTTGCTCAGTTGCTCGAATATTGATACAACTATCAATATCCAGTAATTTATCAGTAATTCGTGGAATTGAGCAATATTTGCTTAGTTGCTCGAATATTGATAGATCAATATTCATTAATTCGTCGAATTGAGCGATACTTGCTCAATTGCCCAACTATTAATATTCAGTAATTCGTCGAATTGAGCAATACTTGCTCAATTGCTCGAATATTGATCCAACTATTAATATCCAGTAATTCGTCGAGCAATACTTGCTCAGTTGCTCGAATTTTCAATATTCGTCTAACATGTTCCATTGAGCATTCGATCACTCATGCTCGATTCAACAAAACCTAGACTCATTGTCTAAACAGTCAACAACTGACTAATTAAATACACGTCTGTCATGCAGACTCCACGATTCGTGAGACATCAATCACGTCACATGGGGGGATATTAATTAGGGTTTTGGTCTGGCGGCCTACGGCACGTGGATTCATCAATGATTAGAAATGTGAGTAAGTCGTGCAAAAGTTTGAAGGAGTTAGCAAAGTAGTGGGTGAACGGTTAACCAAGTCTCAGCACGACCTGGAACTGGTTTCACCACGATTTTTCACTTCCCCACTCTTTCACTCAAGAAACCGTCACACTTACAGGGATCAAGGTTTTACCATTCTGACAGTATAAATAAGTCTCTGAATCCGTGATTGACATCAACATTCGTCTACACAGAATTTCTCGAGCAATTACTCTCAAGAATTCGTCAATCTCCCAAAACTTATTCGAATTCATCAGTTCACAGAAAACTTGCAGAAACCTTCAACACATCCACAATCCTTGATCATCATTGATCCCATGCAATTCTCAGCTTCCCTCCTACATATCAACACATCTCCCTCTTTGCGACCGAATTGACTCTGGAAAGACCATTGACTTGGTTTAGTCTGGAGTCCTACAGATTGATATCTCGAATCTATGCACTCCCTTTGCAGTGCATCTGTGTGAGGTTGAACAGTTTGCTCGGTTGAGGAGTCTCGACAATACGCTCGTCTCTTTAATTCCCTGAAAAACCAGCGAACCGTTTTTCCCCATCTATAGATTGGCGACCACAGTGGAAGATTAATCTTTCGATTGCAATCTCGCATTTTCACAAAATGGTTGGTCTTAGGTCTAACTCAACTACTTCGAATTCCAGTCAGAATCTTTCGAATGGAAATGTTCCTCCTTCCAACACTCCATCCAATGGAATAGTCGACCCGGAAATACCGACCTTGATCGAGTTAGCATGAGTACAGGAGATTCATTCAAGGAACATGGACCTGATGAAAGAAACGCTGAACAACATATTGAATTTCCTCGTCAGACTGACATCGGATTTGATTGGTGCACATACTCAGGAAATCCCGACGTTGATGGCCAATTCTTCAACCGATGATCATCCTCGAGCCAACAGCTTCACCACTTATGAAAAGCCGGTGGAACAAGAGGTCACACATTTAATCGAGAATCTATGTGAGCTCCTGCATTTCTCCAGAGATCAGCGTACGAACACTTTTGCTGCACTCAACAAAATATCATCTGACCCGCGAATAGTTCCATCATCTCTGGTGGTTGAACAAGTGACCATGGTATCTGAATCTTCGGTCAACAACATCACCTTCACTGAGGAAGACCGAATAGCGTAGGAAGGACATAACTGAGCACTGTTCGTAACTGCTTCTATTAAGGACTCCGAATTCAGGAGAGTTCTCATAGATACAGGTGCTTCTACAAATATCATCACTATGAAGACTCTCAAGGAGTCCAAAGTTCCACAAAGCAAGATCGTTCATCATCCCATATTGGTGACGGGTTTTGAAGGAAGTCAGAGTCACACATATGGGTATGTCTATGTGGATCTGAAAGTAGGGCCAATTCAATCCATTGTCAAGTTTCAGGTGATCGAGAAAGACCCTGATTATCACATGATACTCGGGATATCGTGGCTTCATGACAATAAAGTTGTTCCTTCGATGTACCATCAATGTATGAAAGCTTTGGCCAACAACAAAATTGTCTGCATCCCAGCCTCAGTGTCTCCTTATGTTCCGGTTTATGATGCTGAGTTCTTGGAACCTCCAAACAACATCCCCGAACCTCCAAGCAAGATCTGCGGTACTCCACTCCCAAGTTGGAAATCTATTGAGAAAGCTAACAAACCACCATCAACAGATGCGAAATCCATCAAACCGTCTACCACAACACTCAAGCGTCGTCAGGGTCAAGGTACAACTCATAAGAAGTCCAATTTTATTACTGATTATGATGTAGAAGAGAGAGTCATTTATCTCCGTCGAAAAGATTATCAATTAACAGGGGAGGTCGATGAAAAGTCTCCCCGCCCCGAAGAATCATGCCAGAGTGAGCAATCCCCCGACAAAGAAATTCAAGACGCACCACGACAGCTGCAAGATGGCACGGATTCCATAACTGACGATCTTGAGACTATCAACATTGGAACGGACGAAAACCAAAGGCCGATTTTAATCAGTTTTGTTCTCTAATTTGAGGAACGAGAAGGATTGGTAGGTCTGTTGAAAGAGTATCAAGATATATTCGCTTAGACCTACAAAGAGATGCCCGGTCTAGATGACAAACTGGTCACTCATCGTCTCCACATCACTATCGGATCCAAACCTGTCAAGCAACCGCCCAGGCAGTTCAGACACGAGGTTGAGGAACAAATCAAAGTGGAGATCCAGAAATTACTAACAACAACAAATGTTGCCCGAAGGATGATTTTCCTTTACCCAACATCGATATGCTTGTTGATGCAACCCGTGGTCATGACATGTTCTCATTCATGGACAGTTACATCGGATACAACCAAATCAAGATGTACGAACATGATGCTAACAAGACCGCGGTTCGAACTCCCATCGGAAACTTTCATTACACAGTGATGCCGTTCGGCTTGAAGAATGCAGGAGCCACTTATCAACGAGCCATGACCGCGATATTCCATGACATGATGCACAAGCAAGTGGAAGATTATTCGATGATGTGGTGGTGAAATCGAAAACTCGAGCATCTCACCTGGAAATTCTGAGACAGGTTTTTGAAAGATGCAGAGAGTATAAGTTAAAGATGAATCCCCTGAAGTGTGCTTTTGGTGTATCCTCCGGAAAGTTTCGAGGATTCCTGGTCACTGCAGAAGGAATCAAGGTCGATCCATACAAGATAAAATCCATTACTACTATGCCTCTTCCACGCACCGTGAAAGAACTTCAGAGTTTTATGGGCAAGGTAAATCATATTCGGCGTTTCATTCCTAGGTTGGCTCAACTCATCTCTTTGTTCACTCCTCTGCTGAAGAAATGAACAAGTTTTACATGGACGGCCATTCAACAGGAGGCATTTCAGAAAATACAGGAAATATAATTATCACCTGCTGTCATGAAATCTCCAGTAAAAGGACGACCATTAATACTTTGCACAGCATCCAGTGACGTCGCTATCGGAGCACTTCTCGCTCAGGAAGATGAAGAAGGCATCGAGCGCCCAATCTACTACTTCAGTCGTACCATGAGGGATGCTCAACTACGATACCCAAAATATGAAAGAGTGTGTCTGGCATTGGTTCATGCGATACAGAAGTTCAGGCATTATCTACTATCAAACAGAGTTGTGCTGGTGGCCAAAGACGATCCCATAAAATTCTTACTGTCGAAGCCTGCACTGATTAGGAGACCGGAAAAATGGCTACTTCAGATGTCAGAGTTTGATATATCATGTGTTCCGCCTCGAGCAATCAAGGGACAAGCAGTTGCAGATCTACTTGCCGCTTTCCCGGTAGAAGACATCACGATGGTACATGAAGAAGTGCACGGTGAATTTCCAGAGATCTCAATCATTCAGGAGGAAACATGGCTATCGTACTTTGATGGATCCGCCACTCCGAGAAATGATACTGGCGGTGCATACATTGTACTAGTATCTTCATCGGTGAAGTATTCTCATATTCATTCAAGCTGGATTTCTATTGCACCAACAATTCGGCAGAATATGAAGCTTTCCTCCTGGAGTTATCTTTGGCCAAGCAAGCAGGAGCAATGCATCTGGAGATAAGAGGAGACTCAAAGTTGTTGGTCAATCAAATGAATGGTGTGTACTCTCTCAAAGAAGTAACACTCGCTCCATTCAGAGCCGAAGCACAAAGACTATTAGCTCATTTCTATGATGCGACAATTGTGCATACTGGACGCTCCAACAACCAACACGCTGACTGTTTAGCGACTCTTGAATCTAAGCTGCAGTTTGAAGGGTCAGATAAATCCATCACTGTGCAAAGACGTTCTGTATCTTCCACCTAGCTCACTCAAGTTGAAGATGCTCAATCGAGCGACTGGCGGGCAGCCATAATTCATAAATTGAGCAGTTCTCTTACAGAAGGGAAAATCAGCCTCAAGGAAGTAAAGAACTTCTTTCTGCTGCATGGAGCATTGTATTATCGCAATCCCGACTGATCCTTGTCACGATGCCTTGGAGATGAGGAAGCAAGCGAACAACTCAAACACATACACGAGGAAATATGCGGACAAACCCTGGTAGTCACACTTTATAGAAGGCTTCAAAGACTCGAATACTATTGGACCTCCATGGAGGCTCAGTCAAGGATGCTACAAGGGTCCGGTCCCAATCGCCAGACACCACCTCATCATTTAGAAGTTCTAACAATCCATCACACTGGGGACTGGAGAGAACTTTACATAAAGTATCTTCGTGACAAAGATTTTCTATCAGAGAAGAAAGGGGCGATCAAACTCGTTCAGAGAGCCAAGCGTTTTGTCTATTCGGAAGGGATTTTTGTATCGCAAAAGCTTTGGCGGGTACCTCTTGAGATGCTTGGTTGAACACGAAATTCCTACAATCTTGAAATATGTGCACGAAGGAGAACACCAAGGAAAGAAGAAATTATTTCTCCAAATTCATGAGAAATACAATTGGCCAACCATGGAAGACGATGCAGCTGCCTATGTTCAGAGATGTCACCAATTCCAAGTTCATGGTAACCTCATTCACACGCCTTGTCTTCCATTATATTCTATGAGCAGTCCATGACCCTTCTATAGCTGGGGACTAGATATCATTGGAAAAATCAATCCAGCATCTTCGAAGCAGCATGAATACATCAACAGAGTACTTCACCAAATGGGTCGACGCTATTCCTCTTCGAAGCACCACTGGAGTCACAATTGCAGATTTCATCAAAGAGCACGTCATATGTAGATTCGGCGTTCCTAAGCATATCATCACGGATAATGGAACTCATTTTTCCAACAAACATGTTGCAGAATTGCTCGATGAATACGGAATCAAATAGATTTTCTCCACACCATACTATCCCCAAGAAAACGTACAAGCGAAGAGCACCAACAAAACCTTGATCCGGATTCTTAGCCGAATAGTTCATGACAATCCACGAACGTGGCATGAAGAATTTCCGATGCCTTTGTGGGCCTACCGCACTACACCAAGAAGATCAATTGGGACTTCACCGTATTCTCTCGTCTATGGAGCTGATGCCATTCTCCCAGCTGAAATCAAGATTCCTACTGCAAGGATTGCAGCGGCCAGTAGAGTGCAGTGGGATGAAGCTGAAGTGTCTAATTCAAGGATTGTTGAATTGGACATGCTCGATTCAAGAAGGGTCAAGGTGGAGAAATATGTAGAAACCTACAAACAAAGGGTTTCTAAGGAATACAATAAAATGACAATAATCCAGCAGTTGTGGTTAATAGAGTTGGTGGAAACCTATCTGTTAGAGCACTGCTCGGTCAAACTCGCATGCGTTGCTATCTCAAGCATGTTTGTAAATGTTAGTGATCAAAACTATAAGTCTTGATTTCTAGTCTCTTATAGCTAAGTCTCGGACTAGGATAGTAAGTGTAGTTGAGCTCAATGACTTCATGGCGATTCATCATACAAGTAGAAGATCTACTCAAGGAACCGGTGGAACTTCTCGACAAAAAGGTATGTGGATACTTGAACTTATCTGTCACTGAAAAGTCTATCTATTCTATATCCTACTCTTTCAGACAAAAGTCGTATGCTATATATATAAACTAGATCATACACATTTGGTATTTCAAGCCGAGTATACCTCGTCTATCTATATCTCGAAATATGTGTTGGTAAGTTTTTCGCTTCGACCAAGTTTATCTTTACCTAGTGACAAAATTCATGAATGTTTCAATCACTTTGAAAATTGCTTTGACGATAAATAGTGTAACAACTATATAACGTCCTCTAAGAATGTTTAAATGATTGGAATTAGAGTTTAGATTACATAACCAATGGATTCCTGGAGCCAAATTTTTCGAACTTTGTTGATCAAGAGAACCGGAAGTATGGCAAGTGCCAAGTCCGCGAACTGCCGAAGTTCTCAAACCCGAGAATTTCTGCTGGAGTTGACAAACTACTTGCGTGAACCAAGTCCGCGAACCCAGTACGCGAATCGGCGTAGTTCTAGAACCCGAGAATTTCTGTTGGAGTTTGTAAACTCTATCCGGTGTCTTAAGTCTGCGAACCTAGTGTGCGAACTTGAGAAGCTTATATATCTAAAGATGATTTCTGAACTTAATCTTAAAAGACTAAGGAATGCATTTGAAAACCGTGGATATTAAAGTTCATGAACCGATTCGAGTGAATCAAATCATCTTTGCTTCAATTGTGTCTTGTGTAGTTACATAAGATTTCCTTGCAATTGAACAACTCTCTTAACTAGTTTATTTGAGTCATTGAACTAGTTATTGTGAAGAAGAACATGGTTGGTATGAAACACTCATCTGGTTAACCTCTTTGGGTAGACTATTGTTGAATCAACAATGTACATGTTTGGGTGCGGTTAACAAACCTAGAAGCGTACAATCATTTGTGTATGACAAGCTAATTTTCGATCTAATGGTTGAGAAATATTAGCTTGAATCTAAATCAGGTTTTCATCTAACGGTGAATATTGATTGCTTTGTAACTAACGCAAAACCCTGATTTGAAGACTATATAAAGGAGACATTTAGCATTGAGAAAACTAATCCCCACACGTCTGTGTGATACTAGTTTCTCTGCTAGAGTCGATTCTCCTTTAACCTTTGGTTTTCTTCTTCTAAAACCAGGTTAACGACTTAAAGACTTCATTGGGATTGTGAAGCCAGACCGATACTAATTTTATCGTAGTTGTGTGATCTGATCTTGCATCTTCTATCGTAATAGTACAATCATATTGATTGGCTAGAGATCATGAGAGTTCTCCGATAGGAAAGATATAAAAAGTAATCACAAACACCTTCGTCTCATCGTTTGTGATTTCACGACATCTTATTTCGTTACCATACGATTAAGATTGTTGTGAGGTGATTGATTAATCTAGGCTGTTCTTCTGGAATATAAGACTGGATTATCAATTGGTTCCTGTTCACCTTGATTATTATCAAAAGACAAAACAAAAACTTTTAGGGTTTTTCTGTGGGAGATAGATTGATCCTTTGATAGACTTGTCTGTGTGAGAAAGATTTGTTTATTGTTAAAGCCTGCGATTTTAGGTCGTAGCAACTCTTAGTTGTGGGTGATATCGTCTAAGGGAATCAAGTGCGCAGTATCCTGCTGGGATCAGAGGCGTAGGGAGTACAAATGTACCTTGGATCAGTGGGAGACTGATTGGGGTTCAATTATAGTTCAGTCCGAAGTTAGCTTGGAGTAGGCTAGTGTCTGTAGCGGCTTAATACAGTGTGTATTCAATCTGGACTAGGTCCCGGGGTTTTTCTGCATTTGTGGTTTCCTCGTTAACAAAATTCTGGTGTCTGTGTTATTTCTATTTCCGCATTATATTTGTTTATATAATTGAAATAATACATGTTGTGCGTTTGAATCAATCAATTGGAAATCCGACCTTTGGTTGTTGATTAATATTGATTGATCCTTGGACATTGGTCTTTGGTACCGTCCAAGTTATTCCTTGTGTTTGATTATAGACTCGCTGATTTCTATTAGCTTGAGTGAATCAAAACAAGAAGAGAGATATTAACTCCTTGAAATAATTTTACCTAGATTGAGTCTGACTGTCTAGTTGATTCTCTAGAAAGTGTTTCGGAGTTAGTCCATACAGATTTCTAATCGAAATATTGGGTGGTGTTGTTAGACTCCCGCTTTTTCAATTGGTATCAAAGAAGGCAAACACGTTCAAGACTTTTACAAGTCTGTGTTTGTAGCAATCTGAGTCTGAGGAAAAAATCTCGTACGTATACCAAAATGCCTCCTGAAGCTTTCAACTCTGTCAAGTATCTCGGAAATACCTCAAAGGATTACTCCTTAGTTGATTCTTCCGAATCCCGAGGTAGGAAGATTGTCCCATCTTGTGTTGGCCACTCTTCCTCCAATGAGACATTGGACACAATGGCAAAAGCTGAAATGGAGCTCACCAGAATTGCAAAAAATTCTGATGAGTTTGTTGATCTTCAGAATGATGAATAACTCATTGATGAATTTGAAAAGTCTATTGATCGTGAACATGTACTCTATAACATCATAGAGTCATTCTCTAAGGATATTGAGAAACTTCTTCAAGAGAATAATCTACAGCATGAAAAGATTGGTGATCTTGAAAAGCTGATCAAAGAAGGCTCAATTAGAGAAATTTTTTTGATCAAGACACATTCATCTGATCTTGACAGACATCGTGTTGAGAAAGAAAAGCTAGATGCATCACTTTCACTAGCCCATGAACAATGTATGACCTTGGAAAAGGAAAACTCTGTCTTAAGGAAAATTTCTTCTGTTTCAACTGTTCCTCTTGACATACAGTACATGAAGAAATATCCTCCAAGAGAAGATTATGTCGAGAAAAGTTTATATAACTTAAAGTCTTCTCACAGGGCTGAAAAGTTAAAACAAATACCAACTGTTGCGTCTTCTCCACGAACCTGTACTTTTTGTGGAAAAAGAAATCATTATGTTGTCCATTGTTTTGCCATGGAGAAACAAATTTCTAGACTTCGCAATTTGCTTCTTTGCACTATTAATGGAGTAAATATTCAGACGACTACAGCAGTGAACCTCTTCACAAGGAATCAGACTTCTTATAAAAATGATCTTCTTCCTAGAAGTCATTACAGGACTGGGTTGCATTCTAGTGGTAAAATTGCTTGTGCTACCCATGAAAGCATGTCATGTGTTTATAAGAATAACTCTGGTAAATCTAAGTCTAGAGTATGGAGACCCGTTTTCGAAGATCCCCTAGAACCAATCTCTAGAGATCCTAGACTTTGTAATCAGAAAGATTCCTCTCCTGTGCTTCCAGAAAGGGTTGTGAGACAGTTCTCTAAATCTGAAGACTACCGTGAAAAGTTAAGAAATGCTGAAAACAGATATACTGGAGGAAATCACAACTATTCTCTCAGAACCTTTGGTGAGACTATGTCTCCCTCTACTACCTAGTAGAAAATTTCCATTCTTGTATCTAACTTGAGAGATACAAGGATGATGTCTGAGAGATGCTCAAGTATGTTCATTGATTTTCTTTCGGTTTGTATGTTTGATATTTTTTGTATTTCTTTCTTATGACTCTTTAGAGACAAAGGATCCTTGAAAAGAACACAGTATGCAGTTTTCCGAATTGGGTTTAGTTACTTTGGCATTTCGGTCGGCCCACGAACGTCCATATCTCCTCAAGGAACTCTAGGGTTTCTATATAGGGTGTATACTTGAACATATATAATTCTTATAGGTGTTCATTAACTCGATGAAAACTGTTCCAAAAGAAGAAGTTAACCCTAACATGGAGGATGATCTCAAAGGATGTGATTCTGCTCAAGAGTTCATCATGAAGAAGATGCTTGAAAGGAAAGAGTATAACTCTTGGATTGGAGAATCCGTCAAGGATCTAATTCTCGTTCAGAATGAAGTTAAGAGAGAACTTGCTAACTTTCAACTGCAGATAAACCAACTCATTGATGGACAAACAAAAATCCTTGGTACTCAGAATATCTTGATCAGAAATCAGAAGAAAGTTATCCTTGACTGCGCAAAGGCTCGTCATTATGCTCGCATTGTTGATCGAAAAACTAACGTTCTAACTTATGAACATGGTGTCTCTACGGTCAACAGGATCAAGGATATCAGTGATTCCTATTTCGATGGACCATTTCAGAGGTATGAAATCATCAAAGAAAACTGAGTTTAGTTGCCTAGTAAGTCTTCCTTTTAGTTTAGTTGGAAGAATAACTAGTGCTTTGAATAGCGATGATTGTGACTACACATAGCTATTATTTTCATCTTCTTGTTTTTAGGTTTTTTGGTTTAAAATTCTAAAACTATTTGGAGGATGATGTTTTGCAATATTTTTGATTTTATTATATTGCAACTTGTTATGGGATATTTGTGTTTACGTCCGTGAACTTTGTTGTCCCATATTTTGTCAAAAGTAAAGTCGTTCATGATTGGTATTCGTTTATTGGTTTAAGAATGAACAGACTTTTGACATATACAAAATTTAAGCCTATATTTTCAACCCTGACGGAAGATAGGTTAAAATCTTTTGTATCCATGGATTATTGCTATTGTATATGCTTGTGCAAAAGAATGAATCCTTGTGTATTCCACGATATAGATCTTTATTGATCCATATTTTCGTATTACCGTAAGGCTCCGTGATGTTTCTTATGTTGAGCACGATACAACTAATTTGATTATTCTTGATTAGCTTTGTTGGTTGTTCCGTAAGGTACGTTATGTTGAGCATTTAGAACTAAATTAATCATCTTCTTGGTTATTTAGTTACAAGTTCTCTTGTGTTGAGTACATGAACGATTAAGCCAATCACTCTCTTGTATGATTAACTTAGTCGTTGCTCCGTAAGTTTACTTATGTTTAGCACAATAAATTAAATTGATCACTTTTGTGGTTAATTTGATTATGTATTTCGATTAGATTATTCATGGGTTTACTTATGAATAATTTAATTGAGTGTTTGATATAAAAATCATTCTCATGGTTTTGGTGTCCAATAAAATCCTTCGTTTCTCTTGAAATTAAGGTCGCTCGTTGTTGTTCCCTTGGGAATGACATCAAATTGGGGAGAGTTCTTTTGAACTTGTGCTTAATGGTCATATCTTGAGGGGTGTGCGGCTGTGGAATTTTAGAGGGGTTATCTTGTATCTTTAAACTCCTTGATGAATGTTGTTAGCTTCGGCTATATGATTGCATCTAAATAAGATGATATGTGTTTCTTTCTCTCAGTCATGAAATGTCTCTTAAGGAAATTTCATTATGATCCCGTTCTTGTACCTTTGCCAATTTTATTGACAAAAAGGGGGAGAATTAATATGTAGTTCACACTACAAATACATATGGTTTTCGGATCATTGTGTAAGGGGGAGTGGTTTTCATGTGAGATGGAGTATTGACCAAGGGGGAGTAATACATATCACCATCGTATTATTGTTTAAGTTGTGATACAATTGGATTTTGACACTGTATAATAATACTATGACACTGTATAACAATGATCGAGACTGATGCTTTCTCATTGTTATAGCTACGGATCTTCAATAACGGTGATACTAAACTTACAACCTTTTTGATCATTGGAGTACTTGGAAGTGACGAAGATTTCGAGGAATGTTGAAGATTAGACATGTGGAATAGGAGCTACTAAAGTTTCATTACCGTTTTTGTATTCCATATGTATTGATAGTTTTGTCACTAAAATTGACAAAGGGGGAGATTGTTAGAGCACTTCTCGGTCAAACTCGCATGCGTTGCTATCTCAAGCATGTTTGTCAATGTTAGTAATCAAAACTATAAGTCTTGATTTCTAGTCTCTTATAGCTAAGTCTCGGACTAGGATAGTAAGTGTAGTTGATCTCAAGGAATTCATGGAGATTCATCATACAAGTAGAAGATCTACTCAAGGAATCGGTGGAACTTCTCGACAAAAAGGTATGTGGAGACTTGAACTTATCTGTCACTCGAAAGTCTATTTATTCTATCTCCTACTCTTTGAGACAAAAGTCGTATGCTATATATATAGACTAGATCATATACATTTGGTATTTCGAGCCGAGTATACCTCGCCTATTTATATCTCGAAATATGTGTTGGTAAGCTTTTCGCTTCGACCAAGTTTATCTTTACCTAGTGACGAAAGTCATGAATGTTTCAATCACTTTGAAAATTGCTTTAACGACAAATAGTGTAGCACTTATATAACGTCCTCTAAGAATGTTTCAATGATTGGGATGAGAGTTTAGATTACATAACCAATGGATTCCTTGAACCGAAGTTTTCGAACTTTGTTGATCAAGAGAACCGGAAGGGCAAGTGCCAAGTACGCGAACTCAGTCCGCGAACTGCCGAAGTTCTCAAACCCGAGAATTTCTGCTAGAGTTGACAAACTACTTGCGTGAGCCAAGTCCGCGAACCCAGTCCGCGAACCGGCGTAGTTCTCGAACCCGAGAATTTCTGTTGGAGTTTGTAAACTCTATCCGGTGTCTTAAGTCCGCGAACCTACTCTGCGAACTTGAGAAGGCTATATATCTAAAGATGATTTCTGAACTTAATCTTAAAAGACTAAGGAATGCATTTGCAAACCGTGGCTATTAAATTTCATGAACTGATTCGAGTGAATCAAATCATCTTTGCTTCAATTGTGTCTTGTATAGTTACATAAGATTTCCTTGCAATTGAACAACTCTCTTAACTAGTTCATTTGTGTCAATTGAACTAGTTATGGTGAAGAAGAACATGGTTGGTATGAAATGCTCATATGGTTAACCTCTTTAGGTAGACTATTATTGAACCAACAATGTACACGTTTGGGTGCGGTTAACAAACCTAGAAGCGTACAGTCATTTGTATATGGAAAGATAAATTTTCGATCTAACGGTTGAGAAATATTAGCTTGAAAATCAGGTTTTCATCTAATGATGAATATTGATTGCTTTGTAACTAAGGAAAAACCCTGATTTGAAGACTATATAAAGGAGACATTTAGCATTGAGAAAACTAATCCACACACGTCCGTGTGATACTAGTTTCTCTGCTAGAGTCGAATCTCCTTTAACCTTTGGTTTTCTTCTTCTAAAACCAGGTTAACGACTTAAAGACTTCATTGGAATTGTGAAGCCAGACCGATACTACTTTTATCGTAGTTGTGTGATCTGATCTTGCATCTTCTATCGTAGTAGTACAATCATATTGATTGGCTAGAGATCGTGAGAGTTCTCCGATAGGCAAGATATAAAAAGTAATCACAAACACCTTCGTCTCATCGTTTGTGATTCCACGACATCTTGTTTCGTTACCATACGATTAAGATTGTTGTGAGGTGATTGATTAATCTAGGTCGTTCTTCAGGAATATAAGACCAGATTATCAATTGGTTCCTGTTCACCTTGATTATTATCAAAAGACAAAACAAAAACTTTTAGGGTTTTTCTGTGGGAGATAGATTGATCCTTTGATAGACTTGTCTGTGTGAGACAGATTTGTTTATTGTTAAAGCCTGCGATTTTAGGTCGTAGCAACTCTTAGTTGTGGGTGATATCGGCTAAGGGAATCAAGTGCGCAGTATCCTGCTGGGATCAGAGGCATAGGGAGTACAAATGTACCTTGGATCAGTGGGATACTGATTGGGGTTCAGTTATAGTTCAGTCCGAAGTTAGCTTGGAGTAGGCTAATGTCTGTAGCGGCTTAATACAGTGTGTATTCAATCTGGACTAGGTCCCGGGGTTTTTCTGCATTTGCGGTTTCCTCGTTAACAAAATTCTGGTGTCTGTGTTATTTCTATTTCCGCGTTATATTTGTTTATATAATTGAAATAATACAGGTTGTGCATTTGAATCAATCAATTAGAAATACGACCTTTGGTTGTTGAATAATATTGATTGATCCTTGGACATTGGTATTTGGTACTGTCCAAGTTATTCCTTGTGTTTGATTATAGACTCGCTGATTTCTATTAGATTGAGTGAATCAAAACAAGAAGAGAGATATTAACTCCTTGAGATACTTTCACCTAGATTGAGTATGACTGTCTAGTTGATTCTCTAGAAAGTGTTTCGGAGTTGGTCCATACAGATTGCTAATCGAAATATTGGGTGGTGTTGTTAGACTCCCGCTTTTTCACTCTCCATACTTCGGTGGTAGCAATATGCCCGTACCTCTTCCATATCTTGGTGTAAAGAGATGCATAACATTTAGGGACGATGAAACCACCAACCATTTGATTGTTTGGGCAAACATTAGCCATGGGAGTATCGAACGGGAGTCCGGCTGCTGGATACTTACGAACAGAAATCCTGGAATCGGCGGCTACAGAATCCTCTGATTTCTCACGGTTTGCACCATCATCATCAGCTGCAATCACCACGGACTTCCCATCTTTCTTCTTCCTAGCTTCGACAACAACATGAACGTTAACCTGGAACGATGAAATATTTAACTTCAGAAAATTTATATAAAACAATCGATCAGAGGGAAGTTTCGGTCAGGGACTTACCGATGTCCCAGCTTCAGCACGAGCAAGCTTATAACAAGCGGGAGCTCTAACAGTCCGCTTAGATCTTGAACAGAGTTGATTCCCGTGATTGTCCTGCAATAAATCACTTTCTCTGATTAAACTTTATGATTACATGGAAATAAGGAAAGCATGTTACCTACCAAGATGGACGTCCCAACTTCGTGCTTCGCCAAGGATTCATTTCGAGAAGAAGCACTGCTACCAGACATGATGATGAGAGGTATGATTATGATCAAAATTTCTTATGATAATGTACAGCCGAATAAGATGTGTTGTATAAGTATGAAACCCTAAGTTTTCGAAGTCGAAACTTAAGACGATGGATATTTATCTTCTACGAATGGTCAAATCAGTTGTGTTTTCTACTGAGAGGATCTCAAATGGGATTATGTGATAAAATAGAAGAGCGAAAACACTGGGGACTAACAGTTCAACTAGTCGATACTTTGACTAAGAACAGGTTTTGTGAAAATCATGTTTCCTTAGTTTGCTCGTACAGTCATACTTTCGAAGATCACGACTAATTTTCATACACGAGGATATGGATTCGTTCAATTGAAGGCATGAAGAGAACTGGATAGAGGATGTGATAAGGGATTGTTCAACAAATAAATAAATAATAATCTCCAAATATCTCTACGGTCAAACTAATCAAATAAGGAGATAATGCCAACTTCAACAGAAAGTAAATAATCTCTGAAGATTCACGACTAATCGTCGGACTCGTCATCACCATCATCGTCTTTCGTGGAATCCTCTTCAAGCTCTTCCTCAGAATCACTGTTAGAATCGTCACCAAAGTCATCTCTCTCATCAGAATCGATGTACATTGCATCCCAATACTCTTCTTTTTTGCGTTCAGCTTCAAGATCAGCCTCAACTAATCGTTCAATATCCCTGGTAAGCCGGTGTGGCTTAATTTTGCGTTCCCTTGGCTCCCATACGGGTTCTTCTTCTTCAGCGTATGAATCCGAAGCTACACCATCAGGACGAGAGCGAAGCTTCTCCTCGGCAGTTAACTGTCTGCGCTGAATCTGAAGCCTCTTCTCCCGGTACCGATCTACTGTCTCATTCTCGGCTATCCTCTTCGAGAATGTATCACAGGCAGTCTTCAGTTGATCAAGAGACATGTCGTTATGGCTTCATTAGCTTTCTTCAATGATTGGTCCATCTTGGCACGAGATTCTGCTGCAGAAATCTTCGTCTCTGGAACTTTGGAATCCTCGTCAGAAGAGCTAGAGGAATAATCATAATCACTGCTGATGGAAGTCACCATTATCTGGAACCAGAAGCGCACAGTTACAGATATGTTAATATCGAATTCACAACAAAAATGGTAATCCTCAACTCTTACCTATTATTTACGTTTCACGAACTTAGTGATAACAACGTAAAACTCTGAAAACTTGCTCGTTTATTCAAACCTGCAAAGACGAGCAAAAAATTCAAAGTCAAACACCCTACTTTTCATAAAACCATGAATGATTCATATAACCTTCCATGTGAATGTTCACTGATTTTTTACGTGTACGAGCACTATAAAATCGCCAAACTCATATATGCACTACGAACTCATAAAATTATTGTTTTCTTTCAACAATTTTCATAAATCAAAATTTGATTTTGTTTTTTTAAAAAATAAATAAAATAAAACAAAACGTGAATAAGTCACGTAATTTAAAAAAAAAAAAACTTTTTGCTCAAACGAGCATTCGTCTATGAAACGAGGGACTTTTCTATTTTTGTAAAGGTCTACATATTCCAAGTAAAATTTAGAGAATTCATAAACGAAGTTTTATCACGGACTACAGGTCTTTTCAAAAATTCCTCTAACTCTAAGGATCATTATTTATTACTTCTACTACAAACGAGTATACGATTCCTAAAGGTATTTGTGTGAAAGATCATGCTTTGAAAACAAATTTGGATTTTCATAAAACTTCATAAACAAAATCTTATCTACTTCAACTAAATCATGTCTATTCAAGGATTCATGTATCTTTTTCATGTTAGGGATTATTGCTTGTTTCTTAAACTAATTTCTTCATGAAACCTACACGTGCATACATACATAAAATTTTGTTTTGAACAACTCATGGAAAACTCATGAACTTACAGCAAAAAAAAAAAGAAAAATCTGGGCGTACCTGTCGGTGTCGGCCGGAATTTGGCCGGCAGGTTGTCGCCAACGACTGTCTTCCCGGCGTGAAATTTTCTCCTCCTGCTGCTCGGACGTGGGAGTGACTGGTCGATCAAATCAAAAATAAATAAAAAATTTTAAGGTTACTTACCTTTTATATCAATTTTATTTCCAAAACCTAATAAAACATGGGTTTCCTTTTTTGGGCTTGGGCCCGCGAACGCTAAACCGACCAAAACCGGACTTTTAACCGACCAAAAGCGGACTTTTAACCGACCAAATCAGCACTGCCTCATCTCTCCGTGTTCACGGGATGACACTCTATCATACTATCACGATCTTCACCTAGACATTTGCTTGTACATGACACCATTGGAGCAAATCGAGGATTCTGAATATACCTTTGTACAACTGAGTTCAACCACTGATCTCGTCGACCAAAAATCACCATCTAATGCTTACTGCGGAACATGATTGTCCCTCACTAAGTAGGGGACTTAATGTTGATGGTAGATTTTCAACAAAGGTCAAAGTCGTAAAACATGATACTGCATGTTTCTGACACGGCTTCAGGCATGTGACGATTCATATTTTAAGAGCCATGATGAATATGTTTCTCGAAAGGCCTCCACTAGCTGAGCGTTCGACACCCCGCATTTCATCATGACCTATGTAGAATAACATAATTGGGCGGTTCTCCGTATGATTGCGGACTTAACACCTTCAGGACGTCGGTGATACCTATTGTTCCCTGACCACATGAGAGAGACCCACCTCAATATAGAAGAACGATTGGGCGGTTCTCCGTAAGATTGAGAGCAATAACGCCTTCAGGACGTCGGTGATACTCACTGTTCCCTGACTATGTAGAGAGACCGTGTATAGATCCAGACAGTTCTCCGTAAGATTGAGAGCATTAACGTCTTCATGACTTCGGCAACACTCGTTGTTTCCTGACTATGCACCTTCAAAATGGGTATGACGCTTTAACTGGCTAATATCCCTTCTGCAATAGATTAATTCTATCGTGACATTCACTATTGAATTCCTAGAAGATAATCTATTTTATCTCATTACTCCGATTTCATGATCGGATCCACATTGATCTCATGGAATGGTAATAGATAATCTCATTACTCCGATTTCATGATCGAATCCACGGCTAATCTCATGGAATGGTAATAGTTAATTACTCTGATTTTATGGTCGAATCCACGATCCCCTAGGATGGTAATGCTCATTTTATTATTCCGAATCCATGGTCGAATTCACGACTGATCCTATGGATTGATAATAAACAACTACTCATTTTTATTACTCAGTTTCATGAATCATTCTCCACTGAATTTCATAAATTAGTAATAAATACTCAACAATTGGGCATCTGGAATATCACTGAGTAAGCCCCATAAAATGGTGCAAGTGTACTCAACAATGATGCATGAACGAGCATTCGAAAATATGGACAAACGAGGAATCCTACACAAAATAGGAGAGAGAAAATAATAACATTAAAATAATAAAGAGGCGCCCATGGGCCGGGCTCACCGACTCGGCCGTGGCTGGTCCCATGCCTCTTCCATTATTTTTCTTTATTTTTGTTATTTTCATGAACTCATGAAAACTCCTTCATTCTAGCAACTTTCCTTGTTTGAGCAAAACTCACGGTTTCTCCATATTTTCATGGTTTCATGAGAAAAAATAATATAAAATAGGGAAAGGTGTCGCGGGACTGGGCAACCTAGCCGGCCGGCCATGCCCTGGCTGTGACCGGTCCCACACCTTGCAATCCCTTGTCCTTTCATAATTATTATTTCCCTAATCTCATGAAACTTCCCCTTTTCAACAAAACTCATGGTTTCTCCATAGTTTCATAGTTTCATGAAAAATAATAATATAAAATAGGGAAAGGTGTTGTGGGACCGGGCTACTTGGCCAGCCGGCCATGCCCTAGCCATGGCCGATTCCACACCTTATAATCCCTAATTTTTCATAATTATTATTTCTCTCATCTCATGAAACTCTTCAGTTTAAGCAAAAATCATGGTTTCCTCATATTTTCTCAAATATTGCTCAAACCATGAAAAAGCCACAAAGTCAAATGATCACATGACCGACTAGGCTACTCACCCCAAATATTAAAATATCATTATTTTAATATTTTCTGAATTTTGATCAAACGAGCAAAGTTCTACTTGCTCATTCGAGCAAAATCAAGAATTTTCAAAGATCGAACTCTTCTGAAAATCCGAGATATTGCTCAAACGCACATCAGAAAATGCCGAAACTCTCAAGACTGAGACATGGACATTATGGTGACACGGGCATGCTTCCTTGACCGACCAAGGATGGCCTAAGGCTTGCAAGGAGCTGGTCCCACACTTTTTCATAATTTTGACCTAATTTGCTCAATTGCTCATATTGGGTCCAACCTCTTTCCAACCGACTTAGAATTTTCTCAAACGACCATTTGCTGGTCCCACAACCACCAAGGGCCGGTTTTATGTCCTCTTGGTCGATCCCTCACTTTTCCATAATTAGGTTTATCACCTAATGCTCAATCGAGCACTATTTCAATAAATGATGAAACTGGCATTTAATCATCATTCTTTCACCAACTGGTCAACTGAAGACCCTGGCGCACACTCACTTGAACACTAGGAAACCACATGGATATCCATCATCCCATATGGTGGGTCCTTCTATCACTCATGAACTGTTTTCAGCAATTCATCAGTTGACGAAAGATTGATCAAAAGTTAGGGTTTCGAACAAACGCTTCACGAATTCATCATCCTGAGCAAGGTAAAACACTAATACATTTATTTTGATCCAACAATAAACATCTAGATTAATTATATAATATTCGGTATTCTACCAATATTTTAATTAATATTTTATTGGGCCACGACACCAATAAATAATTCATCAAATTGAGCAATACTTGCTCAGTTGCTCGAATATTGATACAACTATCAATATTCAGTAATTTATCAGTAATTCGTCAAATTAAGCAATATTTGCTCAGTTGCTCGAATATTGGTCTATCAATATTCAGTAATTCGTCGAATTGAGCGATACTTTCTCAATTGCCCAACTATCAATATACTGGTCCCACGACCCCCAAGGGTCGGTTTTGTGTCCTCTTGGTTGATCCCTCACTTTTTCATAATTAGGTTCTATCACCTAATGCTCAATCGAGCACTATTTCAATAAATGATGAAACTGGCATTTAATCATCATTCTTTCAACAACTGGTCAACTCAGGACCCTGGCGCACGCTCACTTGAGCACTTGGACACCACATCGATGTCCATCATCCCATATGTTCGGTCCCTCTATCACTCATGAACTGGTTTCAGCAATTCATCAATTGACGAACGATTGATCAAAAATTAGGGTTTCGAACAAACGCTTCACGAATTCATCTTTATGAGCAAGTTCAAACACTAATAAATTTATGTTGATCCAACAATCAAATTCTAGATTAATTATATAATATTATGTAGTCTACCAATATTTTAATTAATATTTTATTGGGCCACGACTCCAACAAATAATTCGTCGAATTGAGCAATACTTGCTCAGTTGCTCGAATATTGATACAACTATCAATATCCAGTAATTTATCAGTAATTCGTGGAATTGAGCAATATTTGCTTAGTTGATCGAATATTGATAGATCAATATTCATTAATTCGTCGAATTGAGCGATACTTGCTCAATTGCCCAACTATTAATATTCAGTAATTCGTCGAATTGAGCAATACTTGCTCAATTGCTCGAATATTGGTCCAACTATCAATATCAGTAATTCGTCGAGCAAATACTTTCCCAGTTGCTCGAATTTACAATATTCGTCTAACATGTTCCATTGAGCATTCGATCACTCATGCTCGATTCAACAAAACCTAGACTCATTGTCTAAACAGTCAAAAACTGACTAATTAAATACACGTCTGTCATGCAGGCTCCACGATTCGTGAGACATCAATCACGCCACATGGAGGGATATCAATTAGGGTTTTGGTCTGGCGGCCTACGGCATGTGGATTCATCCACGATGAGTAATGTGAGTAAGTCGTGCAAACGGTTGAAGGAGTTAGCAAAGTAGTGGGTGAACGGTTAACCAAGTCTCCGCACGACCTGGAACTGGTTTTACCACGATTTCCCACTTCCCCACTCATTCACTCAAGAAACCTCACACTTACAGGAATCAAGGTTTTACCATTCTGACAATACAAATAAATCTCTGAATCCGTGATTGACATCAACATTCGTCTACACAGAATTTCTCGAGCATTTACTCTCAAGAATTCGTCAATCTCCCAGAACTTATTCGAACTCATCAGTTCACAGAAAACTTGCAGAAACCTTCAACACATCCACAATCCTTGATCATCATTGATCCCACGCAATTCTCAGCTTCCCTCCTGCAGATCAACCCATCTCCCTCTTTGCGACCGAATTGACTCTGGAACGACCATTGACTTGGTTTAGGCCGGAGTCCTACAGATTGATCTCTCGAATATAAGCGCTCCCTTTGCAGTGCATCTGTGTGAGGTTGAACAGTTTGCTCGGTTGAGGAGTCTCGACAACACGCTCGTCTCTTTAATTCCTTGAAAAACCAGCGAGCCGTTTTTTCCCATTTACAAAAACAAACCAAAATATGAAACAACAAATTTTTCTTGTCTTTTTCTTTTCTTTTTTTCCTTTTTTTTTTCCTTTTTTTTTTGAATTGAGACAAGAAAAATAAAACAAATACAAAATGAAAACGAAACAAAATAATAAAACTAATAATGAACCTAACAAAATTTTCTCTTGTCTTTTTTTTTTTGACTTTTTTTTGTAATGAGACAAGAGAAATAAACACAAACTGGAAATAAATATAAAATAAATACAAATGGCCATGGTGTAAGTACTTTACCGCTTGATACTTCACAACGTGTATGTCTCGATATCGTAAACTTCTTAAACTCTCATCTTGGTAATCTTCGTTCTTGTACATAAGTATTCAACTTGTAAAAATTCTTCCCCTTGTCTTGTTGCTTTACTTGAATCTGAAATATGCTCATTTCTGTAACGTTGCTTGTAAACCTTGAACGTCTTCAACTTTCCTTCGAATTTGTGATGCTCCTCTTGTTGATGATGATGGTGTTTCTATGGACCTGTCGGTGTAGAGAGAGATAAAGTGGATGGTGCTAACTGCGAACAAGATTACAAGTGGTATGTAAGTTAGCAATTCGATATCACCATCATGATTGATAAAAAAGCATTCAAGAGATCAAAGTATTTCTTATATTGGTGGGAGGTTGGGTAGCTCACCATTCTACCCAGAGGTTACGTACGGTGACACACACTCTAAAAGCACATATTTAGACACGTACAAAGAATGGAAGGTCAGTGTGAGTGGGGAAAAACGATTTGCTGGTTTTTACGGAATTGAAGAGTCGACCGTGTGGAGACTCCTTAAACCGAGCGAAATGTTGAACCTCACACAGATGCACTGCAAGAAGGGAGTTCTTTAAGTTCGAGAGATCAATCTGTAAGACCTCGGCCTAAACCAAGAACAATGGTCGTTCCAGAGTCAATTCGGTCACAAGAGAGGATGGGTTGATCTGTAGGAGAGAAGCTGAGAAATGCGTGAGATCAATGGTGATCTGAGATTGTAGGTGTGTTGTGAATTCAGCGTGAAAATGTTCTGAATGATTGAATTTTTCTCAATTGAGAGTAATTTCTGTGAGTTCGTGTAGACGAAAGATTGTTTGTATGAACTTTGATGAGAAATTGCTCGTTTGGGCGAATGATGTTCGATTGTTCGAAAAAACCTCTTTTTCAATCAGGATTCGGAGACATTTTATAATGCCGGAGTTGAAAACACCATGATCCCATGAAGTGTGACAGTTGCTGGAATCAGAGAGTGGGAAATGGGGAAATCGTGTTAAAACCAATTGCTCATCGTGCGGAGACTTGGTAAACTTTCCACCCACTACTTTGCTGACTCTTCCAACTGATTGCACGACTTGCTCACATTCTCGTCGTGGGTGCACACACGTGCCGTAGACCGCCAGACCAAAACCCTAGTTAATATCCCCCCATGTGACACGATTGAAATCTCGTGATTGTGGAGTCAGTTGCTGACTTTATGGGACGATGAGTCCATGTAGCACTGAGTTGAACATGATTAGCAAATGTTTCGAAACTCATGAATTTAATATTTCTGCTGAGACGAGGTATCATTATAACCTAAGACGAGCAAAAATGTGTTGCTAAATTGTTGAATATTGGTAGTTGAACCAATATTCTTTGATTTGAGCAAATATTGCTAGTCTGAGCGAATATTGCTAATTGAATAAATATTGTCGGTTCGAGAGAATATTGCTAGTTCAAGCAAATATTGTTCTTTTGATGAATTGTTGGTAGCTGGGCCAAATAAAATATTAATTTAAGTTACTGACTGCTGGGTCGACCAAAATAAATATGAATATCAATCATGGAATCAACATAAAATTATCAGAGTGTTCGAATCTGCACAGAATCACGTTTCTACAGAGCTCTGGATTCAAAACCCAAATTTTACCAAAATGATGATTTATTGCAAATCAACACGGGACCGGATACATGGGATGACGAGTTCACCATATAACTCCCAGATGCTCGAATGGGAAAAAAATACCAAAGTCTCTCGAGGACCAGTTGGTGAAAGAATGATTAAATGCTGGTTTAATCATTTACTGAAATAATGCTCGTGTGAGCAACAAATCATAAAACCTGATGTAGAAAATATGAGGGGCCGACCAAGAGGTCATGAGACCGGCTCTTGATGGTCGTGGGACCAGTAGATGGTCGTTTGAGCGAACTTCCAATTGTTTGGAAAGAGTTCGAACCTAATATGAGCAACTGAGAAAATTAGGTTAAAATCATTAAAACATGCGGGACCAGCTGTTTGCAAGCCTCAGGGTCACCCTTGGTCGGTCAAGGGGATGTGCCGGTGTGGGACCGGCCACGGCTAGGGCATGAACGGCCGGCTGACACTGGAGATTTTATGTGATTTTATGTATTTTTCCCAGTTTTATGTGATTTTATGCATTTTTCTCTAATTTAAGGGAAATTCCATGAAACTGGAGAGTTTGGCGAAATTTGAGAACTTCCATGAGATGAGAGACATAAATTAAAATATAAAATAGGAAATGGGAGTGCGGGACCGCCAATGGCCGTGGCATGGTCGGCCAGCTAATGGGCGCGGCCCCAAGGCACTCTTCCCAATTTTATGTAATTTTGATGATTTTAGATAATTTTTCATAAAATCAAAGGGATTTGTTGAAAACCAAGATATTTTGTTGCAATCAGGGAGTTTTCATGAAATCAGGAAACCAAACACCAAATAATAATAAAATAATGGGCGTGTGGGACCGGCTAGGGCATGGACGGCCGGCTAGAGCCCGGTCCTACAAGTTTTCCTAATTTTTTTTAATATTTTCCATGATTTTAGAGAAAATACATGAAATTAGGTAATTTTAGGGAAAATTCATAAAATCAAGGAATTTTCATAATTTGAGAAGGAATAATAAAACAATGGGACGTGAGGTGTGGGACCTGCCACGACCAAGGCATGACCGTCCGGCCAGCGGTCCTGCGACACCTTTCCCTAATTTTATTATTTTTTGATAAAATCATGTGATTTAGATAAAAAATACATGAAATTAGGTAATTTTCATGATTTTAGGGAAAATTCATAAAATCAAGGAATTTTCATAATTTGAGAGAAATAATAAAATAATGGAGACGTGAAGTGTGGGACCGGCCACGGAAAAGACATGGCCGGATGGAGCTCGGCCCCGCGACACCTTTCCCTAATTTTATTATTTTTTGATAAAATCATGTGATTTAGATAATTTCTTTGAAATAAAGGAAATTTGCTCGAACAAGAGGATTTTCATGATATCGTGAAAATAGTAAAAATATGGTAAAATATAAAATTGGGCGCGGAACTAGTCACGGCATGACTGGCCGGCTGGTGAGCCTAATCCCCTGGCGCTTTTGTTTAATATTTTATTATTATTATTTTTCCTTCCTATTTTGCATAGGTTCCTCGTTCGTTCGTATTTTTAAAATGCTCGTTCGTGCATTCAAAATGCTGGTCTGTGTATTATCTGCTAATTATACTTGCACCATTTTTCCAGGGCTTATTCGATGCACAGATGCCTGTTTCGTTGAATATTTATTACTAACCTGTGGAATTCTGCTGGGAAGAACCACAGATTGAAGTAACGAAATATAACGAGGAATCGTAGAATATTGTTGAATATTCAGGCGATTAATTGACGACTCGTAGAATATTGCTGGATATTCAGACGATGACTCGTAGAATATTGCTGGATATTCAGATGATTTAAGATAATTAATTGTTGGCTCTGTACTAGAAGGGCTTCCTGTCTAGGAGCATTAATTATCTGAGTGTTGAGAAATATGAACTTGCTGGAGTGTCATATTCCTCTTGCATAGTCGGGGAAAATCTGGTTACATCCCGAAGACGTTGTCGCTCTATACTAGCAGACATGCTGTCTAGGAGCCTCCCAATCTTTCGATTCTATACAGTATGAGATGTGTCGTGGCCTCAGTTGAGAGACTGCACATCTTCATATTCTCTGAGAGACTTTCTCCATTAGAGGTGGCATGAGATTTCATGCACAGAGACATGAGTCTCGATACTCATCCGATTGTCGGATCCGGAGTAATTACTGAAATTGCTCAGTATTCATGAGATGTGTCGTGGCCTCAGCTGAGAGACTACACATCTACACGTACTCTGAGAGACAGCCTTCTCAGTCAGAGATTTATGACATGATCTTTCATTCTTTAATGAGAGACACGAGTCTCAATACTCATCCGGTTGCCGAATCTGGAGTATAGTTTTACAATTCTACCCTTTGTCAAAAATCCACCATCTACATTAAGTCCACTGCTTAGTGAGGAACAGTCATGTTCCTCAGTCAGCATTTAATGGTGATTTTCCAGGTATAAATAAAAATAAGTAATTGAACTTAGTCATAAGATAAGATATTACCGGATTTCGACTGAATGAGCAAACCATGGTTTGAGCGGAAACCTCTGTGGCATAATAGAGCGTCATCCAGTGAACATAAAACCGTGTAGAACCGCTGGTTCGATGGTGGAACCTTGGTTGGTTTAGGAAATCCTTATGGAATTAGGTTTTGGAAATAAAATTAGGTATAAAGGGGATTAATTCTCTCTCTTTTTTTGTTCTCCTTCCCACGACCACCATCCTATTCATCACCTTCACGTCCGAGCTTGACATGAGCAGGAAGGATTTTCGTCGGAGCGTCACCGTCCGTCTGACCAGAGCTAGCACCGTCCGACCAACTTCCGGCCGGCGCCGACCAGGTGCGTCCCAAATTTTTTTTTTTTTTTAGATACTTGATGATTCCACGAGTGTTTCATGCTTTCACCATATCAAAATCCTATACATGTTTATATGTTGATGTGGGTTTTGTAGAAAACCCTTGTTTTATCAAACGTATGTTCGTTCGATCGTTAGTTTTGAAAACTAATAAAAATCCCTGATTTATGAGAGATTTTTTTTATATATGTGGACTTTGGTTCAGTGATAAAACTTAGTGTATGAGCTTTCATGTGAACCAAGATTTTACCTTAATAGATGTGAGCTTTCATAAAACCGAAATAAACTCAGTTTTAAAGGATAATGTTTATTCGAGGAAAATATACATATATATTTTTATGTATGTAAACTTATGTCCAATGATAAAACTTTATTTATGAGCTTTCATGAGAGTTGGTATTTTATCACAGTAGGTGTGAGCTTTCACAAAACTAGCATAAACCTTCGTTTTTAATAAAACACTAATACGAAGGAAAATAGATTTTTTTTTTTACATGTAGCCGTGACATATTTTATGTGAAACATGATGACGTATTTTATTCACATGGATTTGTTCTTATTAGATAAATTCTGAAAATTTATATGAACAAATTGCATTAATTGTTGTTTTGTAAAATCAAGACATGGGTTTTGAGTAACCTTCAAACTATATAACTTATTTGTGATGAAGTCATGTCTTATTGTAAATATCATAGTTCAGTTGTGTGAATGTTCACATTATGAAAATTATGTACATGATTTTATGAGAAAATCATTTTCCATGAACTAATGAAGTGTTGTTCGTTATTGCAGGTTTCAAGGAACGAATTGATTTCGTGTGTTAACTCTTGTATTGCAACCACTATTGTTAGTGAAATCGAAAGAGGTAAGAGTTCAATATTTACCGTTCATAGACACCGGCGTTTTAATTTGCATGATTCCATCATCTTATTGAATTCGCGGATGACTGAAACATTGTGTGGATTTCACAGCAGCTTTGCGAGGATGTCTGATTCTCCAGCCAATGACGCTTCCAGAGATGAAAGGTGTGCAGATGATGATATCTCCATAGAAGAAACATGCACGGATGAGACTTCTGTTGGTGAGGAAGACGAAACACCTGGAGTCAAGAATGTCCCAAACATAGATGACGCTTTCTTTGAGGTTCAGGATCCCGAAAATCGTCTCAAGTCCCCGGTATATCGCCTTCTGATCAATCCTAGGACGATCACTCAAAAGAAATTGGTGACTCCTCGTGCTGCTATTCGGTTCTGTCTTGAAAGAGTATTATTCCAGGCTTCAATGATTGAATTCAAGCTTTCTCGACGCCCTTTAGAGAAGTTCTCGGGATGGTCTAGACACATGCTGGGATTTCCTCGTGTTAGATCTAGCTAGATAGAGCACAAATTACCAGGGCCGTTCAAACATCTGGAGATTTGTATATATTTCATGACACACGAGGTATTGTAGCTCTTCTTGCTCGCTGGTGCATCCCAACTCATACGTTTATATGCAGCTGGGGAGAGTTCACTATTACCTTGGGAGATGTAGTTTCTTTGTTGCATCTTCCAATTACAGGTAACTTTCCTGAAAAACTTTGGACGGCGGAAGAGAAAGCAGTTTCCAAAACTTTAACAGCTGAGATGGAGAGAATCAACAAGGTTTTTGGTAAAGGTTGTTACGCTCATTGGTTGACACATTGGTGGCCACGAGACGCCCCTCTTGATGAACCCGACGGTATGTTGTCTATTGCTGCTTTCTTGTGCTTATGGCTGTCAAGAGATGTGTTTGAAGATGCTGGTACCTTGTTGAAGCCGTTTGTAATTCCTTTCACTATTAAATTGGCTCAAGGTGAACAACTTCCGCTCGGTAGCTTATTCTTGGGTTCTTTATATTCTAACCTGGACTCTTTAGTCATAGACTCCAGTGTTTCGAACGGCTTCATGAAGATTGAATGCTACGCCAATACGATGTTCCTCCAAGCTCTGATGTGGGAGCATTTCAGAAACTATGCACCCATTCCTCGTAGTATCTTAAAAAGTCTGAACTCTGCTGATGCTCGACGTATCTTCCATGAGAAAGACAACACTAGGATTATGCGCTGGTCTACGAAGCAAATTCAGTCCAAGACACGCTTCATTGACGTATTAGATGACGAGTCTGAGTTCAACTTTCGTCCTTGGGTGGTGGTTCCTCCTCACGTTTCTCAATTGAAGACTTTCAATGCTGGAGAAAGTAAGTATTTGAAATCCGGTGCTGATTTGAGTGATGGAGAAAGATTTTTCATGCTGAGCTGTACTCCCGGTCACATAATATCAGCAGCGTATGGAGATTTTTCAGTGGAGGAGTATAATATTGACAGAACCGTCCGTCAGATGGGTATGGACCAATGTGTTCCAACCTTCAGAAGGAGAAGACCATCAGTGGAACAACTTAAGACTTGTTTAGATCACACACATGATGAAGAGAGCTCCTATTGGTTCCCTTGTATTGATCGAACCACATACGTGACTCCAGGTTACATGGAATTCTGGGATCAGCAGCTTGAGCGTCTTAATGATTATGTGACGTCCTCCCAACCTTTAGTGAAGGATCCCCCTTCTTCTGAGATGAGTGCCTCTCGTCCCAGACTAAGGAATATTTCTGGTGGTGACAAACGAAAGACATCTCCGGAGGTTCACCGGTATGTATTCTTTTGCATATTCCCCATACAACTCGTATAATCGTCTTTAATTATTACATCAATTTCTTTTGCAGGAGGGTCATGCTGTGAGACCTCTAATTGAAGTGAATTTCTCAGAGGCGGAGGCAATTTCCCACGGTGGAGAAGGCAGGAGCAAGAATTGCAAGTTGTTTCCCAACACCATAAAGTCCCCAGTCGCCTTTTTGGTGAGTTGTTGATATTTTTCCGCTGTGACTTCTTCCATCCGCATTATCAGGATCTCAAAACCAATATTTGTTATTTGGTTACAGGACTTTGCTCCGTCTATTATTTACGGTCTTTGATTCTCTGCTGCTGAGCAGACGACTTCTGATTTGAGCGTTGAAGAATAAGTCGCCGTGAGTAATTTCCTTTACCATCGGACATAAAAGTTTCATGTGAAGATGCTAATTACTTGATAATATGTCCAGGAGGATGTCATCATGGAGGCGGAAAGTGCTGATGTTCGACCTTCCTCTGAGAATATAGATGAAGGCGCTTCCAAAGATTCGGAATCAAATAGAAGTAATGAACCCCTTGTCGTTAATACGGACGATCATAATTCCTCGAGTACTTCGGAGACCTCCTAAGTAAGTATATACCATGTACCCTCTTCATAAAAGTATGAAAGTGTTGATTTGTGAATGAATGAATGAGAATCTATGTGTATATATGAAAAAACTTGGTCGAACTTCGTCGTCAGAAAATTCAGAACCCAGGTTTTTACCAAAAACGCCGTAAAATCTTCAGCTGGAGTCGGATTTTCAATATCTGCATATGCATCCTCAAGCCCAAGAAATTTCCAAGCTTTATGAGAGAAGATTTTTAAGTTTTGAGCACGTTTAGGGCCTGAAAAAGACGAAATAATAAACTTACAGGAGACTTTCAGAACTTTTTTCAGATTGCATGTTGCCCGATGTTTTGACTACAGCTCCTAGATCGTTCTCCCAATTTCCATAAACTTTTGACATGTTGTGGGGGACTTTCATACGAAGATAATGGTATATGACCCAATTCTAGACTCCATACCAATTGCTCCCAGTTCGTCATTGAACACAGGGTAGTGTAAAATTTCTTCAGCTGAGTTTCTTTGAAAACGTGTTTCATGACTTTGATGCTACTTGTACACGTCTTAGATGCATGATAAGGAACTTAGATGATGTTAGTTCACTTACTTTCTTAATTTTATAATCGTATTGGATTTCCATCCTTGAATCATTCTAATCCCATGTAATCTTCGCATTAGGTGCCGAATAACGAAGTTGGGAATTATGAATCCTGTAATGATGGTTTGGGAAATCCAGGAGTTTTCGGTGACAAGACTTCCATATCTGTTCCTCAAGATGATGAAGCGCTGGTCGTTGATGCCGTGGAGGTAGAAGAAACTCTAATTATGCCTATGACGGTGGAACCCGAACCCAAAATAGCGGAAGCTACTTCTTCTGAAATTGTCTCTATGATCGTTGATGCTGCTCCATTAGTTGAGAACCAGATGATAGTGCATGAGTATCCGACTGCAGGGATTTCCTTTGATCCTCAATTTGGTGAGTTACTCCCGTATCACCAGCTTGTTAGAGGATTTAGCGTTCCTATCGGATATGCTGCTATGTACAAGGAACTGTGGGAAATGTATGGACACATTGTTGTCACTCGGGATCCAGAACACAGTTATTTTCTGACGAAACAAGTGGAGGCTATCTTGCGTGTCATAGATGATATCCGGATTACTGCCAGAAATGCTGTTACTCAAGATGTACTCTTTGATTGAGAATACAACTTGAAGAATGCTGAAGATCTTCGCTTCAATCTGAAGTGGCTCCGTCAAAGACTTGAAGTTATCAGGAAAGCAGTAAAGGGCGATGTTCCGTTCCCTACCAGTGATGCCGTGTTGAATAAGATGAATGAAGTTGCTGATCTAACCAGGAAGCTGGAGGTGGAAAAGGCGGCTCTGAAAGTCTTGGAGGAGGCAGAGGAGCAGAAATCTTTCTTCGATGGTTTTCTTTAGTTCCCTTTCCATAATCCCATGAATTTCTGAACTTCTGAGAGATGTGAGGTTTTCATTTGGGTTTTGATATTAGTTGGTTTTGGATTGCTAGATGGTTAAGGATTTTCTTTTGGATTTGATTGAGATTTTCCTTGAAGTAAAGTGAACTGAATTTTTTGATAAATTGCTGAATTCAAATACTGATTGCAAGTATTGCAAATGTTTTGGAGGAATTGAAATACAATGAAAGGAAATCCTAAATGCCAAATCCAGACATCATGAGTGCTCAAACGCTCAGTATCTCAAATACCCAATAATTTCAAACAAACGCCTTAAGCCAATTCTCGTGAATTATTGGCAGGGTTCTGTGATAGACACATTTTTGTGTCTAAATTGTCCTCAATTTTCTCTATGTTGGTACTCGATTTTGTACTTATTTTGGTGTTTTGCGTGTTTGTAGGTATTTTTGGAAAATAAACGTTTTTGGAAGAATCGGCTCGAAAAACTGCTAAAGGCACCCCCGGAGGACATTTGCTAAGCGGACCTCAGATTTGGCTAAGGGGAAACCGCGGTTATGTGCATCCCAAATTTGTTCTCAGCACCCAAATTACTATCGGAACCCCAACAGAATGATAAGAGGCACCCTTCATCTTCAACATTCAAAAAGAATATTTGTGGGAAATTTGGTTCCACCGGTAAAGGATTTATTATCTTTAAGATAAGAATATCTTCTTGCCTTATAAACGGGAAGAATTTGAAGAAAAAGGAAGTTATCTTGTATTAAAAAAGAGAGGTATCCTTGGAAGATTTTATCTTGGATTTTATTCTGCGAATTAAAGAAGACATGAGTTTAGTAAAGAAATATGGAGAATAAAGAGAAGGAAAAATTCCTGAAGATATTTTTAATTAAAAAGAAAAAGATTTTGGAGTTATGGAAGAATATATTTGAGTAATGTGTATTTGTGTGTATAAATAGAGAGCTAGAGAGAACATTTGAGGGGGAGTTAGGGGTTAGAACAGAGAGCAACATAGTGATCAAATCACGAGTTGCAGAGAGGAGTTTCTGCTGCTGCTGCAGAGAAGATGAACATGAAGAACATTAGATGTTAAGGATAGTCGTTTTCTAGGGTCGTATATTTCAAGTCTGTAACAGTCCATCAGTAACGTATATCTTCAGTTCGCAACGCCCGTTCTGTACAGCAAGTCTGTAACGCTCACAAAGCGTTGCAAACTAGCTGCGTTGATTATTTTCTCCATTTTCACCATTGTAAGCACTTTTTGAGTAATAAAAAATCTTTTGAGAGTGTTTTCACCATGAGAAGCTAAACCCCATCACTGGGACAATGGAGGAAGCAACTTTTCATGATTGTGGTAAATGAATTAATTCTGTTATTGACTTTTTGCATAGATTTAATTGCTTTATGATTTCTATTAATTACTTGTTACTTTGTTAGATGCCGCATGCTTAGTTCTAAATACTTTAGATGCGTCATGCTTTTAACTTACAAATAATATTTTACGAAATCTATTTTTGCCAAAGAACTAGAGTCACAACTTCTTTTGTTTGAGCTATATTGTCTAGAGTTAATGACTGAACCATAACAATATGAAAAGTAGTGGAATCCCGCGTCTCAGCGTCTCTTCATCTTTTGACAAATTGTGTATATGTATTTTTCCTTATTTTCTTTATTAAGTCTTAAAACAAATTCTCAACAAATCTGAGTGAACGAATCATCTTACTACAACATCATTGAAAAATAACATCAATTTTTGGCGCCGCCAGCGCGGATTTGTTTATAGATTTGTTTCTAGGTTTTCTTTTTCTTTTTATTATTTTTGTTCTTTTTTATGCGTTTTGGTCTTATTTGCTTTCAGATTTGGAGCTAAGCTAAACAAAATGGAGAAAGTGTTGAAAAGAAAGGCAAAGCCCAAAAAGGAAAGAAAAGAGAAATCCAAAAGGAGTGAAGAAGAAGATTTTGTAAATAATTTTATTTTATTTTTTTTAGAAACTGTAATTAAGGTTTTTATTTCTGTAATCTTTTATTTTTGGACCTTTTTTCTTTTTGGACTTTATTCTATTTTTAGAAACCCCTACGGAAGGGTAGTTTTAAATAAACTGTGTGCAGAGAAGGACGGCGATTACAATATCGCCTCGGACCCTCGGGTTCGTACATAACATAGGAGTCGTGGCCCGAGTCGACTTCAACGGTTCACCCCCGTCTGGAACGAGAGGTAAGAATTCTAAACACCCGCGAATCCCCTGTCAGTGGGTTTACTAGATGATTTTTTATGCATATATGTTGAGGAATCGAATACGGCTGTTTTAATTTCCTAGTAAAGGGCAAGGCCTGGCCATACAAGATAAGGGTTCGCATTTCATCACCGTTCTCTTCTTGCCCGCCTTAGTAAAACGAAACCAAACACGAACCTAAGCCTAAAATTTTGACTAGAACGAGACCGATAGGGTAACGAGCTTAATAGGAAAGGCATTCGAAAAATATTGGTTACTCTTTTAAGCATACTTTGAAGTTCATGATGGTTTCTGTGAGTTGAACGCGTGACTGCGCCGCCTTGTAATGCGGTGAGGCCTTGGGTATCAAAGCTCCACGCAGCTTCCCTCCCCTCTATTCAACTTACTTTGACTCGGATTGATTCCAGAGGGGTTTTCTTAAATTGTAACGAATTCCCTTTCGAAAGAATAGAAGCTGGTCTAGGAACAATCTAAGTGGAGCCATCATGCTTTTTGTTTGCTAGATAAAATAGGCTTGTTGTGGTCGAGTCAGCCTTCTTTGTGTTTTTTTAGAATTCCCTTGCGGTTAGGATGTCGAACTGGTATTATAATAGCCAATACAATGAGTATCCGACTGAGCAGCTTGGACATTATCCTTTTTATGACGATAGTGTGAATAGTGATTGGGAAGTTATGGTCCATACCATTGTGATCCCAATTACTATCCATATACCCACAGGTCATACGAGCAAAACCATCCTTCTATTTCTCTAGAAGAGTCTCTCAAGAGTTTCAATGAGTCTACACAGAAGTTATTTATGAAAGAGACTTATAATATTCTTCTCCCAGAAGAGTCCGTAGAGCGGTCAACTAAGATATCTCTAGCAGAGTCCCTCAAGCAATTTACTGAGAGTACAAATAGGATTGTGGAAAAACTTGCTCAGGATAGTCTTAATTTCCAGTATAGTGTTCCCAATACCACCCTTGAAAATAAGGATAGTTTTTATTCACATAATCAAGATGACGAGGTTAGAATTGGTAACACTACTTGTTTTGATGAGGTTCGATCTTTTTCATGTTATTATAAAGATGATTATGATGAGGATAGTATTGATGAAGAACATGAAATATGTAGGCATAGTGATCAGAAATTTGTTACTCCGATTGAGATTTATAATGATAGTGTTGTTTCTAGTACAAATCCAAATAATTTTAATAATTATTCACCTATTCAAAAGGGTGAGGATTTGACTAGAGATACTACCGTTTCAGACGATGTAGTTCATGATCCTTTAGCCTGCAGTATGTTGGATAATCTATTATTTGATGTTCCTATCAGTGAATCGGAGGAAGTAACTATGATTAACACCT
The DNA here is from genome assembly GCF_003573695.1 of Papaver somniferum. Taxonomy (NCBI): domain Eukaryota; kingdom Viridiplantae; phylum Streptophyta; class Magnoliopsida; order Ranunculales; family Papaveraceae; genus Papaver; species Papaver somniferum. The sequence continues at coordinate 192,644,634 of NC_039358.1, read as the reverse complement.
TAGTTAATGAGCCTTTACTAGAAACTTTCGTTGGTAATCCTTTATATGATTGTGATGATGGTTTAGAGGAAAGAGTTTACCCTGAGAATAATGTTTTAGAGTCTAGCGATTTAGAAACACTAATCTTAGAAGACCATAAACTCGTAGAGATGAGAGAGGATGAACCAGACTTAGAAGAATCAATTGACCATTTTCAAGAATCTGATGACCTAGAAATTAGGGAAGTTGTGACTAGTCTTTCTAGAGACACAGAAAACTCTAAGTTTGGGGGTAATTCTCCATGTGCTTTAACTATTAGAAAGTTCCCTCGTGTAGGACTTGACATTTGTGCCTCAACCATCTTACAAGATTATCTTCATACACATTTTATCGAACCTAATGATGTCCAGAAAGAAGCTCAGTTGTTAGAAACCCATCCTCTGGTTGATGTGGTTTACCCAGGCGATAATACCCAAATTGACTTTGTTTTCCCGCCAAAAACTTTTCTTCCAATTGTGGGAACTTATGATTTTCAGATGTGTCGGTTATTAAGTTTTGAGACTGAACCTAATTATTTTAGGAGAATAGGGTCGACACATTTTCTTAAGGAAGACCACCTCTTTCATTGTGGTCAGCTGTGTGAGTCAAATATGATTGACTTAGAGGATCCCCAGTTATTCAGGCTTTTGTTATGCGCTTCTAAGTTCTTACTTGAGTATTTCCAGACTCTTCAGCCTGATATTCAGAATGCCTTTGAGGAAATCCAACCAATGAAATCTTTTTATCTAGAACCTGTTACAGAACCTGAACCTGAACCACAGCTAGATGTAATTGTCTTAAACAGGAAACTGGACAAGGTGTGCTTTATTTGCTAATTTTCTTGGGATGTTGCAGATTCCTTTTACTTGTGATATCCCTATTTGGTTTCGTTGATCCACAGTTATTCCGACTATTACTTTATGATTCTAAGAGGTGACTAATTCCTTTTGATGTCTGGCGACTTTAAATTTAGCACTTCTTGGGAGGTAACCCATGCTCATGCAACACGGTAATATCTTTCCTTGACTCTTTTGCTTCAAGTGGTAACAGTTTCTCCTTGTTCATGCTTTTAATTTTATCTTTAGAACATTGAGGACAATGTTAGATTTAAGTTTGGGGGTATGGGAGAAACTTTTTAGTTGTTGTATAAATAAACTCCAGAGCCTAGAGATTTATGCATATTAAGGATAGCACTAACCTATCTAAGTGGATGGAAACATCTTGGTTGTAGGAGTTGAGGAACCAATCTGATTAGATGGAAACATCTAAAGAGTCTATTCATAAAAGCACAGAGCTCAGGTGTTAGAATAAAAAAAAACATGGTAGTTTCGCCACATCTCGTTGAATCCTAATCCTTCTGTTTTTATTTTTTAAGTGATTTGGTGGGGCACACGATTCAAGTTGTTACCTTTGCTAGGGTGAAATAGGGTGATTGAGATACCAAAAAAAAAATAATAAAAAATAATAATAATTAAGACCAGACCATCAGACCAACCGGAATAAATTCAATAAAGTCGACCACTGGTGCCCTTGTATATGCCAGTTGTGTTGACCTAGAGTTAGGTTTATCGACCACTGGTCCCCTTGTATATGCCAGTTGTGTTGATATTAGTCAGACCGGTATCTCAGTCCATTAGGATAGGTCCATCTTGGCAGAGGCCTTCAAAAAGATATGGGAAACACTGTTCACTTTAAACCATCTATCTTTTCTCTTTATCCATCTTCTTAATCTTTCCATGTGATTGGTTGACTCCGGTTATGATGTACAAAAACTATCTGAGTAGAGCTCTGTCACTTTATATGAATTTTAGTATGCTTGAGTGCAAACTCGTGTACAGCAATTGGAATTTTGCATCATGGTACTTCCTCCTGTAGTCAATGAGAGTATGCCAACCAAGGAGATTCTTTAGTGCCTTCCAAGGTTTTGCGTAGATAGCTAGGGTCTGGAGTAAAGGTTTTGTGGGTACACCTCTGGTAAACCCTCCCGAGCCCATAACTCGGTCACTAGGGCCACCTAGTGAGTTTGAATTTTCTTTTCTAGAATAAATTTTCTCGAGGACTAGCAAATAATAAGTTTGGGGGTATTTGATAGACACATTTTTGTGTCTAAATTGTCCTCAATTTTCTCTATGTTGGTACTCGATTTTGTACTTATTTTGGTGTTTTGTGTGTTTGTCGGTATTTTTGGAAAATAAACGTTTTTGGAAGAATCGGCTCGAAAAACTGCTAAAGGCACCCCCGGAGGACATTTGCTAAGCTGACCTCAGATTTGGCTAAGGGGAACCCGCGGTTATGTGCAGCCCAAATTTGTTCTCAGCACCCAAATTACTATCGGCACCCCAACAGAAGGATAAGAGGCACCCTTCATCTTCAACATTCAAAAAGAATATTTGCGGGAAATTTGGTTCCACCGGTAAAGGATTTATTATCTTTAAGATAAGAATATCTTCTTGCCTTATAAACAGGAAGAATTTGAAGAAAAAGGAAGTTATCTTGTATTAAACAAGAAAGATATCCTTGGAAGATTTTATCTTGGATTTTATTCTGCGAACTAAAGAAGATATGAGTTTAGTAAAGAAATATGGAGAATAAAGAGAAGGAAAAATTCCTGAAGATATTTTAAAAAGAAGAAGATTTTGGAGTTATCGAAGAATATATTTGAGTAATGTGTATTTGTGTGTATAAATAGAGAGCTAGAGAGCACATTTGAGGGGGAGTTAGGGGTTAGAACAGAGAGCAACATAGTGATCAAATCACGAGTTGCAGAGAGGAGTTTCTGCTGCTGCAGAGAAGATGAACATGAAGAACATTAGATGTTAAGGATAGTCGTTTTCTAGGGTCGTATATTTCAAGTCTGTAACAGTCCATCAGTAACGTATATCTTCAGTTCGCAACGCCCGTTCTGTACAGCAAGTCTGTAACGCTCACAAAGCGTTGCAAACTAGCTGCGTTGATTATTTTCTCCATTTTCACCATTGTAAGCACTTTTTGAGTAATAAAAAATCTTTTGAGAGTGTTTTCACCATGAGAAGCTAAACCCCATCACTGGGACAATGGAGGAAGCAACTTTTCATGATTGTGGTAAATGAATTAATTCTGTTATTGACTTTTTGCATAGATTTAATTGCTTTATGATTTCTATTAATTACTTGTTACTTTGTTAGATGCCGCATGCTTAGTTCTAAATACTTTAGATGCGTCATGCTTTTAACTTACAAATAATATTTTACGAAATCTATTTTTTCCAAAGAACTAGAGTCACAACTTCTTTTGTTTGAGCTATATTGTCTAGAGTTAATGACTGAACCATAACAATATGAAAAGTAGTGGAATCCCGCGTCTCAGCGTCTCTTCATCCTGTGAAAAATTGTGTATATATATTTTTCCTTATTTTCTTTATTAAGTCTTAAAACAAATTCTTAACAAATCTGAGTGAGCGAATCATCTTACTACAACATCATTGAAAAATAACATCATTCTGACATCTGTGTTGACCAATTTGTAGTATCCTCCAGTTATGGACTTAGCAACCATAAATGGTCCTTCCCAATTGGAGCTCCTTGCGGAGTGGAGATCTCGTTTAGCCGCCTTGAGAACCAAATTCCCTTCCTCGAATTTGTTCGGCTTAGTAGTTCGTGCCTTGAATATATTTTGTTGATTCCATGGTTGTGGCACGTATGGGCACTCATGTAGAGGAGAGTACCCAGCATACTATCTGTCGTGCTTAGCCAGGTCTTCAGCAATAAACCTCTTGATAGAATGACCGACTTGGAGAAGCTATGAACCCAACCATTGGGTATAATATTGGCGGGGTGAAGTTTTCCATTCATAACTTTAGGTAATTGCTAAATCGTTTGTAGGGAGAAGTCCTTGAATCAAAGCATCATATTTGAACATTGGTAATATTGGAGCACGAAAAGGAATAAGACTTTCCTGAGCTCGAAACCTTTTGACAAAGGTATGTGGATTTTCCCCAGGTTCTTGCGTAAGTCCCATCAAGGTTTTTACTTCCTCCAAATGCTCGAACGGTGGGGTGTCCTCTGTTTCCTCTTCCAACTTGGAGTCTTTGTCGACGACAGCGCGTGGTGAAAGCTTCGAAATTACCCTTCCAGCATGAATCCAAGTTCTTCCAAGGATCATATCATATCCAGGATCTTCTCGAATTATGTAAAACTTGGTCTCAGTGCAGACCAAATTCTCTGTGACTTTGAGAATGATGAAGCCGTATGCATCTCTGGAGATCCCTTCGTGGTCCCTGATTGCTATGGGAACATGAGTAGCCTCTTGTCGAGTAATGCCAGCAGCTCTGAGAGTTTTCAAAGGGATGATGTTGACGGCGGTGCCGACATCAACGAATGCTCTTTTGAACTCATTTCCTTTAATATGCACGGTGGTGAGCAGTCCCCATTCATACATTTCTTTGTCGGTGGCTGAAGGTTCAGGAGGTAATTCTGGAATCAATGGGCGTTTCCAAGTCACTATGTGGTTCAGAGCTGTGAACATGTCTCCCCTTTGTGATTTTGACAGATAGAGCAATTCATAGACATGCTCTATCAATGACTGAACCGCTTCCTTGACTGGTGCTTCAGAAATGGAGAAAGTCCTGACAGGAAGAGGATCTCTGTGTACTCCTTCAGCTCCAAGGTTAAGTTCTCCTGACTCAACTTTTTCTCTGAATATGCGTTTCAAAACTTTGCAGCTACTTGTGGGGTGATTGACGAACCTGTGGAATCAGAAGTAACGAGGATTTTCCATGTCTTCCTCAGTTGGGTCTCTCATGACATATGGCAATTTGATTGCACCATCTTGGATCCAGTTGTCTAATAGTTCGAGCACTTCTCCAATGGGGAGAGGAAAATCAGGTGCATCATCAGGAGATTCTGTGCGGTGGCCAGGAGCCTGTGTCTCTGGCTTGTCCTTCTTTTACGTCTTTGGAGGAGCTGCAGTATGCTTGTTCGGGGATTCTGCCTAGCGCTTTCTCCCTTCAGCAGCGTTTGTAGAGGGCTGCAGGTTGTACTGCTTGCTGATATGGCGTCTGCTTCCTCGAGTGTCACGTGATTTCTCAGTCTTTGTGGACTTTGCTCTTTCTAACAGGGCAGGTGCAGTGGTTTCTGATCTCTTCGCGGCTTCGTGAAGCTCTGAGAAAGTCTGGAATGGAAGATTCTCCAATAGAGCTCTGTAAACCGGGAGCATGCCGTTGATACACAAATCTACCAGCTGCTTCTCTGTGACATTTGGGTCATGACAGTCCAGGGCCTAGACTCTTTTTCACGTAATCATTGGGATTTTCACTGACCCTATGGAACATTCTTCCAAGATCACAGAGAGTGACTTGCTCTGACACGAAAAAGTACTTCCTGTAGAAGCCGTTGATCATTTCTCCCCAATTGTTGATAGTCCCCAGTGCGATGTTGTTGTACCAGGTGTATGCTCTGCCTTTCAAGGATTTTGAAAACTCCTTGAGGCGAACAACATGGTTATGTTCATGCTTCGAGGAAACGAGATACATGTTCTCGAGCATTGCCAGTTCCGTCATACAGAGTAAAAGTTGGAGAAATGTAACCTTTTGGAAGGGGAATCCTCTGCGTAGCGGCAAGATAAGGTGGTTGGTGAAGATGTACATGTGATGTCTTGTCTTTTCCACGGTTATCTAGAAGGAGCTCCACTTCTTCCCGAGTAATGAAATTTGATGGTTCCCTTGCTGACGAATCTACAACTTTGCCAGTTTCATCATCATCCAATGCATGGATTGGGATTACTTCAGGATCAGCAGCATCTGAGGATTTCTCCTTCTCTTTTCCCTTTTCTTGAGTCTTCTCTGTCCTCTTATCAGTAAGAGTTTTGAGATAATTACACAACTCCTTCTGTGTAGCGGCCATGTCAGTCTGATTCTTTGCGAGAGTCTCCTGCACTTTGATAAGATCAGCAATGGTGTCGACCGAACAGGGGATGACCTTCAGCATGAGGAGGAGTAATGTCACCACCATCAGTTTTGGAGGCCGGAATAGTTTCCGGGATATTCTGATTGTCATTGTTGTTGTTGCTAGTACTAGCGTCGTTTGTGTTGGAACCTGTAACTAACCCAGAGTTAAGACCATTCATCTTGTGAAATCGTGAGATTACAACCGAGAGATTAACCTCCCACTGTGGTTGCCAATCTGTGAGTGGGGAAAAACGATTTACTGGTTTTTACGGAATTGAAGAGTCGACCGTGTGGAGACTCCTTGAACCGATCGAAATGTTGAACCTCACACATATACACTGCAAGAAGGGAGTGCTTTAAGTTCGAGAGATCAATCTGTAAGACCACGGCCTAAACCAAGAACAATGGTCGTTCCAGAGTCAATTCGGTCACAAGAGAGAATGGGTTGATCTGTAGGAGGGAAGCTGAGAAACGCGTGAGATCAATGGTGATCTGAGATTGTAAGTGTACAGTGAATTCAGCGTGAAAATGCTCTGAATAATTGAATTTTTCTCAATTGAGAGTAATTTCTGTGAGTTCTTGTAGACGAAAGATTGTCTGTATGAACTTTGATGAGAAATTGCTCGTTTTGGCGAATGTTGTTCGATTGTTCGAAAAAACCTTTTTTTTCAATCAGGATTCAGAGACATTTTATAATGTCGGAGTTGTAAACACCATGATCCCATGAAGTGTGACAGTTGAGAGAATCAGAGAGTGGGAAATGGGAAAATCGTGTTAAAACCAATTACTCATCGTGCGGAGACTTGGTTAACTTTCCACCCACTACTTTGCTGACTCTTCCAACTGATTGCACGACTTGCTTCACATTCTCGTCGTGGGTGAACACACGTGCCGTAGACCGCCAGACCAAAACCCTAGTTAATATACCCCATGTGATACGATTGAAGTCTCGTGATTGTGGAGTCAGTTGCTGACTTTATGGGACGATGAGTCCATGTAGCGCTGAGTTGAACATGATTAACAAATGTTTCGAAACTCATGAATTTAATGTGTCTGCTGAGACGAGGTATCATTAAAACCTAAGACGAGAAAAACTGTGTTACTAAATTGTTGAATATTGGTAGTTGAACCAATATTCTTTGATTTGAGCAAATATTGCTAGTCTGAGCGAATATTGCTAATTGAATAAATATTGCCGGTTCGAGCGAATATTGCTAGTTCGAGCAAATATTGTTCCATTGATGAATTATTGGTAGCTGGACCAAATAAAATATTAATTTAAGTTACTGACTGCTGGGTCGAGCAAAATAAATATGAATATCAATCATGGAATCAACATAAAATTATCAGAGTGTCTGAATCTGCACATAATCACGTTTCTGCAGAGCTCTGGATTCAAAACCCTAATTTTACTGAAATGATGATTTATTGCAAATCAACACGGGACCGGATACATGGGATGATGGGTTCACCATATAACGCCCAGATGCTCGAATGAGCAAAAAATACCAAAGTCTCTTGAGGACCAGTTGGTGAAAGAATGATTAAATGTTGGTTTACTCATTTACTGAAATAATGCTCCTGTGAGCAACAAATCATAAAACCTGATGTAGAAATATGAGGGGCCGACCAAGAGGTCATGAGACCGGCTCTTGATGGTCGTGGGACCAGTAGATGGTCGTTTGAGCGAACTTCCAATTGTTTGGAAAGAGTTCGAACCTAATATGAGCAACTGAGCAAATTAGAGTATCTTCTCTGCTGGTGAAGAAGAAGACGAGCTGAAGAACATAGGACCCAGTTGGACAGTCGCAGAAACCGTGACCTATACTTTCAAACTCAATAGCTTTGTAACAATTTTTCCAACAATTTTCTGAGTTCGCAACAGTTCTGTTAGGGTTCCCTGTAACAGTGGGTTGTGTAACAATTATAACTGTTACAAACACACTGCTTTATACCCCTTCTTCAATAAAACACCTTTTTGAGCTATGGATTATTATTTTGAGCGTGTTTTCACCATGAAGAGATAAAACCCAACACTGGGATGACGGAGGAAGCCATTCTCTACGCGTGTGGTAAATCTATTTAATTCCTTTATGACTTTTGCACTATTTTAAATTGATTCATGATTTTTCTTAATTGATTGTGATTTTGTTTGATGGCGTATGCTTGGTCTTAGTATTTTTGATACGTCATGCTTGTGATTTACAGTCAATCTTTTATAAAATCTACCTTGGCAAATAATAAAGAGTCAATATTTATTATGTTATGAGCTATAATTGTCTGGAATCGATAGTTGAACCACATGAATATGAGAATTGGTGGAATCTTGACTCTCAGTACCTCTCGATATTTGTGACATATTTTGTATATATTTGTTAGTATTAAGTATGAAATCAAATCTTTACAAGTCTTTGAACGGACTTTATTTACCACTTGAAAAACTACATCAATAGTCGGGGAAAATCTGGTTACATCCCGAAGACATTGTCGCTCTATACTAGCAGACATGCTGTCTAGGAGCCGCCCAATCTTTCGATTCTATACAGTATGAGATGTGTCATGGCCTCAGCTGAGAGACTGCACATCTTCATCTTCTGTGAGAGACTTTCTCCATCAGAGGTGGCATGAGCTTTTATGCACAGAGACATGAGTCTCGATACTCATCCGATTGCCGGATCCGGAGTAATTACTGAAATTGCTCAGTATTCATGAGATGTGTCGTGGCCTCAGCTGAGAGACTACACATCTACACGTACTCTGAGAGACAGCCTTCTCACTCAGTGATTTATGACATGAGCTTTCATGCTTTAATGAGAGACATGAGTCTCAATACTCATCCAGTTGCCGAATCTGGAGTATAGTTTTACAATTCTACCCTTTGTCGAAAATCCACCATCTACAGTCGGTACCTCACATGATGTAACAATAGGTGGTCTCTACTATAGGGGATCACAACTCTAGTGTCGAATTTAGTCTGCACCTCATTTGCCACTGGCATGGTTAAATCTAACTTTAACTCCCATACAAGCAAGAAACCCGATTGTGTTCTCTGGCATCTTTAAGTTCAGTCACTCTTGTGAGAATTTCGATGTAACCTTAGCGACATGTATACTATGTGACTCTAAACTAACTACAATTTGGAGTTTTTCATGCACTAATTTACAAAAAAGTTGAAAAATCATGAAAAATTACAATGCAAGTGCTTAACCACTCCCCCACACTTAAACTTTACATTGTCCTTAATGTAAACTGAATCATCCAAGTAGAATCAAGGTGGAAAATTCCACATGAAATGTGACAAGAAATTAGAAAAATGTAAATTCAAAACAAGAAAAAAAAAAACTAAAAATAAGATAAGAAATACTCATCTAATGGATTGCCTCCCATGCAGCGCTTGGTTTAAAGTCATCATCCCGACTAGTAAGACGAATTCCCCATACACCAACAATCTGAAAAGTTGGGGATCCTCGCGTAGCACCTGTTTCGCAAACACTAGCTTCACACAATTATTAGTAATACAAAACAGAAATGAAGCTATTAACAGATAAAAGTTTCCCCCACACTTATTCTTGTCCACACTTGGAAGTGTATAAAGAATATAGAAGTCAGGGACTACCACGGTTTCTTGTTCCAAAACCTGTATAGTATGAGAATCTAGTATCTATAATGACGGAAATCGAGAAACAAAGTCATTCAACAATATTCTCGAAGCACATACATTCAATCCAATAAGAGGTAAAGGACAAGAATCAATAGGCAAAGGGTTAGACAAACCTTGCACAATCTCTTGTATCATGCATTCTTCGTCCGTTTCTTCCTTAACCAAAGTCTTGACATCAACATAATCATTACAATCTTTTGCAAGCTCAATTGGGTCTTCCACAATATGGATCAAACCGGTTTCATTCTCAACATACTCCTATTTGTTGTAAGGCACATGCACTTTTGCGGCTCCAAATCTCGCTATAAGAAAGTTTTTTAGAATACTCAAAAATGCATCATCCTCAAGCTCCACCTTTGAATAGGCTCTTGATCCTTATTAAGATCAATGCTTGCGCAAGCTACACTAGTGTCATCATATTCCTCTTCCTCTTCATCTTGATCCCAAAAAGATTCCATTGTACACTCCTCGTTATTGTCACCATGAGTTGTTTCAAGCAATGCATCATAATCATCGTCACATTCGTAGGTAACATAAGAGTGGTCCTCGCTGAATTTAGTGTTGCTAATCTCGAACTCATCCTTTTGAATAGGTGAATGATCATTATTAAGATCAAGAGTTGAGTTAGCTACACAATTATCAACGAAAATTCCCAAGGATTGGCCTTTTTCAACATTAGCATCAATCAAATATTCATCACAAACCAAAGGCACATTAGAATTTATCCGTATATTCCTTGCATTGATCAATGCCTCTTCGCAAGTTAGCAATACCTTCACGAATTTCTTGGAGTTTCTCTTCTGTAGCCTCTTTATCTTTTTGAAACTCTTGTTATACAAAGTTGGAAAATTTGTCTAGAAAGTTAGAGACTTGTTGTTCACGAGCATAAGAATCCTCCCATCCTTGTGGTTGTTCACACAAATACCCGCCAGAAGGTTGTTGAGGAAAACCATAAGGTTCCATGGAATATTGGTCATAACAAATGAATTGATTTTGATTATACTCCTGAAATAGGTAGTTAAATACGCACGTGTGATGCACCTGCCGACATGTCGTTCCGTTACAAAACTTACGGGATAAAAAACTATAATACTAAGGCGGAAAATCCGCCTTCAAAATAAAAATTATTGTTTCACAATTTTTATCTCTTGTAATCAATTAGAATAGATGCGACTTACATTTCAGCGAGTGAAAAATTCATACACAATATACACCAAAATGTAGGATTGAAAAAGTGGGGGTACAACAACCACACCCAATATTTCGCTTAGCAATCTGTATGGAAAAACTCCAATATATTTTCTAGAGAATCAACTAGACAGTCAGACTCAATCTAGATAAAAAGTATATCAAAAAGTTTATATCTCAATCTCTCGATGTGACATATACTCAAGCAAATAGAAATCTGCGAGTCTTTATCAAATACTAGAGAGATAACTTGGATGGTACCAAAGACCAATATCCAAGTGTCAATCAATTTAAATCAACAACCAAAAGGTCGGATGTTCTAATTGATTGAACAACGGACAACCTGTGATATTTCAATTATATAACAAAATATAATGCGGAAAAGAAATAACACATACACCATAATTTTGTTAGCGAGGAAACCGCAAATGTAGAAAAGCCCCGGGACCTAGTCCAGATTGAACACACACTGTATTAAGCCGCTACAGATACTAGCCTACTCCAAATTAACTTCGGTCTGGACTGTAGTTGAACCCCAATCAATCTCACACTGATCCAAGGTACAATTATGCTCCTACGTCTCTGATCCCAGTATGACGCTACGTACTTGATTTTCTTAGATGATCTCACCCACAACTAAGAGTTGCTACGACCCAAAGTCGAAGACTTTAATAAACAAATTTGTATCACACAGAAAAGTCTACGGTAGTAGATAAATCCGTCTCCCACGAATATACCTACGAGTTTTGTTCCGTCTTTTGATAAATCAAGGTGAACATGAACCAATTGATAAATCAGACTTATATTCCCGAAGAACAACCTAGTATTATCAATCACCTCACAATAATCTTAATCGACACAGCGAAAAAAGATATAGTGCGGAATCACAAACGATGAGACGAAGTGTTTGTGATTTCTTTTATATCTTACCTATCGGAGATATCAATCTCAAGCTAATTATCACAGTTGTTCTCGTACGATAGAAACAACAAGATCAGATCACACAACTACAAAAAGTAGTATCGGTATGGATTCACAATCCCAATGGTCTTTAAGTCGTTAACCTGGTTTAGAAGAAGAAATCAAAGGTTAAAGGAGAGTCGACTCTAGCTTATCACAACTAGTATCACACAGAAGGTGTGGGGATTAGGTTTCCCAGTTGCCAGAGTTCTCCCTTATATAGTCTTTAAAATCAGCGTTTGCAATCAATGTTAGCTTGGTAACAAAGCATTCAATATTCACATTTAGATGAAAACCTGATTAGATTCAAACTAATATCTTTCAACCGTTAGATCAAAAAATAGCTTTTTACACACAAATGAAATGCACGTTTCTAGGCTTATGTAACTGTACCCAAACTTGTACATTTGTTGGTTCAACAATAGTCAACCAAATGGTTATCCATATGATCACTTTCATATCAACCATATTCTTCTTCACAATAACTAGTTCAAGTGACTCAAATGAACTAGTTAGAGAGTTGTTCAATTACAAGGAAATCTTATGTAACTACACAAGACACAATTGAAGCAAACGATTTGATTCACTCGAATCGGTTCATGAACTATATAACCACGGTTTGCAATTTGCATTCCATTGTTTATATAATAATAAGTTCACAAACATTGTTTTTAGATATAACCTACTCAAGTTCGCGGACTGGGTTCGCAGACTTAAGTTCCCGGACGGAGTTCACAAACTCCAGCAGAATTTCTCGGGATGAGAACTTCCGCCAGTTCGCGGACTGAGTTCGCGGTCTTGGCTCACGCCACCATTCCGGTTCTCTTGATCAACAAAGTTCGCAAACTTCGATTTAAGGAATAAGGACTTATACATATATGTGTTTCCACAACAATGCTTATATCCTCCAATGATTATATAATCTAAACTCTCATTTCAATCATTGAAACATTCTTAGAGGACGTTGATATTCTATAGTTGTTATTCACAAACTATTTTTCGTCAAAGTAAGCAATTTTCAAAGTGATTGAAACTTGTCATGACTTTCGTCATTAGGTAAAGATGAACTTGGTTAAAGCGAAAGCTTACCAACACATATTTCGAGAAATAGATAAACGAGATAAACTCGGCTCGAAATAACAAATGTGTATAATCTAAGTCTATATAGCAAAACGACTTTTGTCTCAAGATAAGAGATAAATAGAATTTTGAGTGATAGATAAGTTCAAGTCTCCACATACCTTTTAGTCGATGAAGATCCACCGGTTCCTTGAGTAGTCCTTCGTCTTGTATGATGATTGCCATGGAGTTCTTGAGCTCAACTACACTTTCTATCCTAGTCCGAGACCTTAGCTATAGTAGACTAGAAATCAAGACTTATAGTTTTGATCATTAACATTGACAAACATGCTTGAGATAGCAACACATGCGAGTTCGACCGAGCAATGCTCTAACAATCTCCCCCTTTGTCAATTTTAGTGACAAAACTATCGATACATATGGAATACAACAAAATAAATAAATAAACTTTTGTAGCTCCTATTCCACATGTCTAATCTTCAACATTACTCGAAATCTTCGTCACTTCCAAGTACTCCAATGATCCCAAAGTAGGGATGTCAATGGATGCTAACGTAACGGAAATAGGCTCTGTCGCTGCCGTTTCCATTAAAAGTTAGCGGATATCCGTTATCCGTTCATTTCCGGCGGAAATAGGAAATTCAAAAACGTTACCGTTACGTTGGACTTACCGGATAACGGATATTTTTCCGCTGCCATCCAGTATGTCACAGGACAACCAAAAAACAGGCTAAAAACACAGAACAAGTACACATAACAGCTTTAAAATCCAACAAAACAGGTTCTAAATCCATGCCACACCAAAAAAAGACATACTGATACAGATGTTCATGCCACACAAGAAAACAAGTTCATAATCTTCATGTTTGTTTTTGCAAAAAAAAAGACATCTCCATCTCCATTTGAGTCAACAACTGCAAATGCATTCCTCCTCCATCTCCAGATTCTCCTCTGCCAAGTCCCAAGTGCCAACTGCATCTGCAAATGCATTTACCTTACTTCTTAGTCCTGAACTTCTGTATTTTGAAAGAAAAATCAAAAGTGTTAGACATTTTAAGCTGGCAATGTCATTGTCAGTGCAATAAGCCAATAAATTGCAAAAAAAAATAAAAAATTAAGATGTACCTGTAACACAACTATCACTGTCACTGAGAGTGAGATCTGGCAGCCAATCACCCAAACAAAGCAAAGCTTCAACAAGATCTGGAGCTAATGAACTCCTTTGAGATGTGAGAACTCTGCCACCAATACTAAACATAGATTCTGATGCTACACTTGTCACTGGAACTGCCAATACATCTCTTGCAATCCTTGAGAGAATTGGGTACTTAGGAGCATGATTCTTCCACCAACTTAAGATATCAAACCTCATTTCTTCAGTGGTTGTGCCTTTAGGAAGAACTGGTTCTGCTAAGTATGTCTCCAATTATGACTTCTCAACCTCAGACATATTGTTTTCCATAATGAAATCATCATAACCAAATTCATATGATGTTGTTGTACCTGCAGATCTCTCAATTGCGAATGCATTCCAGTATCAAAGTAATCTGGAGTTGTAGTGTTAGTTTCATAAGCACAGAAAAGAGCATTGAGTTCAAGCTCAAATTTGTTATAGTGACTTTTATAGTGTTCCACACCATATACTCTCTTCATAACAAACTCCACCCATTTAGCTTTGTACCTAGGATCCAAAACAACTCCAATTCCCATCAAACTGTTACTTTCTTTCCAGTAGCTATCAAATTTCATCCTCATATTCTTGGCCATGTCTCTGATATACTCATGCTCACTTGATTCCCAGAGCTTAATGCATCTATTAACTTCTTGAACACCATTATAATACAAATTTGTTGTGGGATACTTAATCCCAGCAAATTTGGTTGAAAGGACATCAAACAATTCCAAACATTCACATATGTGTACTCCTTGTTGCCACTCCTTATAGGTTGGTAGTATCTTGAAGTCATCATCCAAATCAGCTAGCCTAGCAAAAGCTTGTCTCAAAAAAATTGCATCCTTTAGCATCTTAAAGGTGGAGTTCCGCCTGGTATCCACATCTAAACCGACAGACCTTGAAGCAGGAAGCTTAACTTGAGCAATTGCACATTCAAATCTCTCTTTTCTAGCCTGACTTGACTTGACATATTTTACACATTCTCTAACTGCATCTATAAATGGAGCAGCTACTCTCATTCCCCACCCAACAATTAAGTGCAATATATGATTACAACACCTCATTTGGAACATATTCACATTAAGAACTAAACAGTCTTTGCTATCAAGCCATTTCTTCAGCTGTTCCATCATAACATTGTTGGAGCTAGCATTGTCAGCAGCTACAACAAAAATCTTATTGTCTATGTTCCATTCTAGACGCACTGATTTCACTACAGATGCTAGAACCTCTCCAGAGTGTGGTGATGGCACTAAAGTATATGCTAGTGTTTTCTTAACCAGTTTCCACTCCTCATCTATGTAATGCAGTGTCACACAACAATAACCATCCTTTGTATGCTTACATGACCACATATATGTTGTTAAACTACATTTAGATGTAATATTCTCAAATTGTTCTTGTAATTGCAGTTTGAACTCAGTTGTTAGTCTCATGATGTCTTCCCTAACTGTATTCCTAGTGTAAAGCTTAGCAGTAGGATTCAAAGACTTAACAAACTCTCTAAAATAAGGATGCTCAACTACAGTGATTGGATACCCATGTAGCAATCATTTTGGAAACTAGTGTCCTAGTAACAACAAGATCAAACTTCCAATTTTCTAACTTGGTTTGAGCATTACCTGTTTTGACAGAAGTAATCTTGCTTTGTCCTTTCTTATTGTCGGGCTTTTCTTTGCAGATTTTGGCATGGTAATGCAAGCGGCTAGTTCCTTGGTTACTGGGAGCAGGTATTCTCTTGTGACAGTGTTTGCATTCAGCTATCAGTACCCCAACCTCCTTCCCACCTTTTACTTTCTTCTTTCCAACCTTCCTTTCAAAATCAACCCATACATCAGACCTTACTGAGCGCATTTTTTTCTTTCTCTTCAACTATAACCGGGTCTTCATCTACTTCTACATCTTCTTCTTCTTATTCTCTAGGATGAATTGCAGGTGTAATAGAAGCAAGTGTTGAATTCACTCCAGAAGCTAGAACTTGGTTGGATGCAGCAGCAGCAGCAGGTAAATGTGATGCAACTGAAAAAGAGAGATTTTGTGAAGACCCAACATGGTTTGATGCTCCTCTTTCGCTTTGGGGCATGATTAATTTCACAAATCTGAAATTGTGAACCCTAAATTGAAAATCTCAGACCCGAAGATTGAAATTAAATTCAAAGGAAATTGAACAAGAGAACCCTAGTTTCTAATCAATAATCACACAGAGAAGATGATGATTTCTAAGGCAGAGAAGACGATGCTTGATTCAACATCCCTAGTTTCTCTCTTTTTTCTCTGAGTTCTCTGTTGTGTCGATAAAACTGAAGTGAAGATGAAGAATGAGATAAACCAAACATAATGTATAAGAATTTACACGTGCAGTACGCATGTTTCCGGATAACGGAACTAAACCTAACGGAAATACACGGTTCCACTACCTTTACGTTAAGAAGGGATTATCCGTTAGCTTATCGGTATCGGATATCCGTTTACCGCTACGTCATCGGTATCGGATGTCGGCTAATCGGTTTTCATTGACAGGCCTATCCTAAAGGTTGTAAGTTCAGCATCATCGTTGTTGAAAATCCGTAGCTATAACAACGAGAAAACAAGAGTTCTAAATCATTGTAATACAGTGTCGTAGTATCATTACACAACGTCAAAGTTCAATTATATCACAACTTCAACAATAATACTATGGTGATATGTATCACTCCCCTTAGTCAATACTCCATCTCACATGGAAACCACTCCCCCTTACATAATGATC
Organism: Papaver somniferum; assembly: GCF_003573695.1. Lineage (NCBI taxonomy): Eukaryota > Viridiplantae > Streptophyta > Magnoliopsida > Ranunculales > Papaveraceae > Papaver > Papaver somniferum. The sequence goes on along the minus strand of NC_039358.1, from coordinate 192,627,881 downwards.
CGAAAACCATATGTATTTGTAGTGTGAACTACATATTAATTCTCCCCCTTTTTGTCAATAAAATTGGCAAAGGTACAAGAATGGGATCCTAATGAAATTTTCGAAAGAGACATTTCATGACCAAAAGAAAAAAACACATATCATCTTATTTAGAAGCAATCATAAAGCCGAAGCTAAATGCATTCATCAAGGAGTTTATAAAGATACAAGATAACCCCTATAATATTCCACAGCCGCACTCCCCACAAAGATTTGGCAATTAAGCAGAAGTTCAATTAAGAACTCTCCCCCATAAAATGTCATCCCCGAAAGAACAACAAGAGCGACCTTAATTTCGAAAGAAAAGAAGGATTTCTTTGGACATAACAAATCACATACAAGTATGAATTTGAATCCAAAATATTCAATTAAACTAACCAGAAGAGAACCCATGATTAATTTAATCGAAAAATGCTCAACATAAGTGAACTTATGGAGACTCAAAAATATACAATTAGATTAATCATAAGAGAATCCATAATTAATCTAATCGAAATACACAACCAAACTAATCACAAAAGTAATCAATTTAATTGGTCATGCTCATCATAAGAAAACTTACGGAGCAACAACTAAATAACCAAACAAGATGATTAATTTAGTTGAAAATACTTGACATAAAGTACCTCACGGAACAACAACATAGCTAATCATAAAAACAATCAAATTGGTCGTTTAATGCTCCACATAAGACACTTTACGGAGCCTCATAGTAATACATAAAATATGGATCAGGGAAGATCAATACTGCGGAATACACAAGGATTCATTCTATTTTCCATCACTATTCACATAACGACATTCAATAGACATAATCCTTGCAAACAAAAGTTTTTAACCTATCTTCCATCAATAATTGACATAATAGGCTTAATTTTTGTATTTGTCAAAAGTTCATTCATTCTTTTATCAATACATGCATATCGACATACGAAAGATTTTACTTTTGACAAGGTATGGGACAATCATAGTTCACGGACGTAAACACACATATCCCGTAACAATATTGCAAAATATAAAACCATAAAGATTAATACTGCAAAAATCATCTTCCAAACAAATTTAGAATTTAAACCAATAAATCTAAAAACATGAAGATGAAAACGTTGGACATAGCTATGTGTAATCACAATAATGGCTATTCCAAACTCTAGTTATTCTTCTAACAAAAACAGAAAAATAGAAGATTTACTAGGCAATAAGACCTTTGAAGAATTATTTATCGTCCCCGAACTCCTTGTCGTCAACATCCATTGAGACGTAAGGTTCATTAAGGTAGGATTTTATATCAATGAACCTTCTTGGATAATGATGTCGAACTAGGGCCTTCTGAATCTCATGAGTCTTATACACAAAAGCCTTTATTTATTGGATCTCGTTTCGCATCTCCTTCAACTCTTCAAGAACATCAGAAAACTTCTGAGAGTTTAAAGGAACGGCTCTTGGCTTCCTCACATTCCTTCTTTTTCTTTTCAAGGTAGGAGATAATGGAGATTTATCTTTTTCCTTCATGATTGATGGCTTAACAATCATATTAACATCTTTTCCATCAGAAGGCATCATGGTTGGAGTATCCATAACGTATGAGTTTGTGAGAGGAAATATCAAATTGAACTCGACAAGTAGTCTTGAGATAAAAAGAGGTTTTGAGGAAGGAAAAAGGAATGTAGGGCTTCAAAACCTTTAAACAGGTTCGTACACGTCCAACTCACAACCCTATAAAGAGTAGAATTGTCGATAATAACCTTCCTTTGTTGATAGACAGGGAAGAACAAAACTAAGAAAAGAAGAAAAAAAACTTTTCCTAAAGCCTGAGAGGTACAAAATCATTGTCTTTTTTGATCAGGCACATGAGACAAGATTTCCAAAATAACATAATCAAGTTGCGTTGTGGTGAACAACAATTTTTCCACCATTTTCCTCTTGAGAGGAATCCACAGACCTCTGTCTATCAAAACGAATCGACCATACTTTCTTCTCTAATGGTCTTGGTTTATCCTTGGAAACTAACTTCTTAGACGAAGATAAAATCCTACATACCTCAGCGGTCTTCTAAGCAAGTTTAAGCTTATTTGCTAATTGATTTGCTTTTCGTTGAAGTTTGTTAAGGTGCCTCAATTGGTATTTGTACTTGTAACACTTTAAAAGTTCATGACCCTTTAGAGAACAATACGAGCACGTCAAACTGGAATAAAATTCAAGCTTCTGAGATGTGCACGCAGCTAGACACATGATGGAACCTGAAACATTACAGACAGAGTTTCTAAGAAATGGGTCAATTTTTTCTTCCAGATTAGTTGGGTTCTCTTCTAAAACAATATCGAGATTGATGTATGTATTTCTACAGTTATCAAAATCAATATTTTCACCAAGAAGTGCAACACTTGATTTCTCGTCTTCATTAGAATCATAATTGTCAGACATTCCATCAAGAGTTGCAGCAAGACCTTTGTTCCCGATGTATTTTCTACGATTTGGGCACTCGTTTGCAAAATGACCAAATCCCTTACACTTAAAGCACCTAGGCATATCCTCATCATCAATTTCATTTGTTTCCCTGTTTTTAGGAGGAATACGATTATGAGGTTTAACTGATGCTTTAGGCTTATCTCTGGAGAACTGTTTACTTCTCTTCAACAGAAGATCCCTAAACTGTCTTGTGATCATCGAGACTGACTTGTCAAGATCTTCATCTGATGAATTTGTCTCAGAGTGATCATCTTCAGAGATATACACTTTTTTACTCTTATCGAGTAATTTAGTGTCCTTTTGTGCTTTGAACGCAACATCCTTAGTTTTGGATGAATGTTCATGATCAAAGATCTTAAGCTTCCCAACCAGCGTATTTCTGGAGAGATTATCAAGCTTATTTCCCTCAATGATGGCATGCTTCTTAGAGTCGTATCTATATGGAAGCGATCTGAGAATTTTCATCACAATGTCCTTTTCAGGAATAGTTTTACCCAATGCAAAAGATGCATTAACAATTTCAGACACTCTACGATTAAATTCATCAAATGTGTCTTCATATGCCATACGAAGGTTTTCCCAATCATAATTAAGGTTTTGAAGCCTAGCTTCCTTTTCACTGGAGTTACCTTCGAATACGGTTTCTAAGATATCCCACACATCTTTAGACCTCGTGCAATTTGACACATGGTTCTGAAGATTTGGGGTAATGGCATGTATAATGACATTCAAACCGTCGGAATTTTGCTTTGCAGCATTTATCTCGGCAGGGTGTATTCATTAATATCCTTGGGAACGTTTACATCTCCATCTGCCATGACGGGAACATTATAGCCATTAACAACATATACCCATGATTGAAAATCAAGTGCTTGAAGAAAAGCTCACATAACAATTTTCCACCACAAGTAATTAGAGCCATCGAAGACTGGTGGTACGTTAATTGAGATAGAACCTCTGTCCATAGAGTCAGATCGCTACAAAAACAGACTTGTAAGGTCTTAAACGTGTTTTCCTGCTCTGATACCAATTGAAAAAGTGGGGGTACAACAACCACTATTTCTCTTAGAAATCAGTATGGACAAACTCCAATATACTTTCTAGAGAATCAACTAGACAGTCAGACTAAATCTAGATAAAAAGTATATCAAAGAGTTTATATCTCAATCTCTCGATTTGATATATACTCAAGAAAATAGAAATCTGCGAGTCTTTATCAAATACTAGAGAGATAACTTGGATGGTACCAAAGACCAATATCCAAGTGTCAATCAATTTAAATCAACAACCAAAAGGTCGGATATTTTTATTGATTGAACAACGCACAACCTGTGATATTTCAATTATATAACAAAATATAATGCGGAAAAGAAATAACACAGACACCAGAATTTTTTTAACGAGGAAACCGCAAATGTAGAAAAGCCTCGGGACCTAGTCCATATTGAACACACACTGTATTAAGCCTCTACAGACACTAGCCTACTCCAAATTAACTTCGGTATGGACTGTAGTTGAACCCCAATCAATCACACCTTTGTGTTGTTACTGGAAACACCCCTTGAAAGCCCAACATACAATTGTCCATGGCTGAAGACATGCTCGGGAAGATAAATACCGGTGTTTTCAATTGTTTGTCCTTGTGATTTGTTGATTTTAAATGCAAAGTACATACGTACTGGGAATTTCTTGCGAATCATCTTGAACGGCATCTCAAGATTTTCTGGCGGGCTCATTGGCATCCTATGGAGGAATACTTTTTTACACGCTGAATTTCCACTGAGGATCACTGCATCGATATAATTTGGAAAGAACTTCTTCATGATAAGCCTAGTACCATTGCATAAGCCGTTCTTGGCACTAACATCGGGTGCTCCTAGATTCAGTCTCAACTCATGAGGAGGTAAACCACCCGGGGATATTCCGTTCAATTGTTCTTGAAGATAGAGGTTTTGGAAATAATCTTCCACGGAATCAAATGAATGATACGTATCCTCTTCTCCGGGAAATATGCTAACCACTCGATCATTTAACTTATCGACATGCTCATTCAGTGGTGTGATCAATACCCGGTTAAGCAAGTAATTTTGATCCTCAGAATTATCTGCCAAGTTGGGAAAGGTAGCATCTATCAGTTGGGACACTGAATATTCACCAGTCCAGGGTATCACCATATCATATGGCATCTTGATCATGTCATTTGACGCAGAAGGTTCATTTCCATCACCAACTCGCATCAAGAAATCAGAATAAGACGAACCGCTTATTGCACACATATTCTTCTTCATACTAAGAACCTCTACATGTCTCCAGAGAGATGACCTGGTAAGACACGAATCAACCATTTGGCCCCTTGAAGCTTTTGGTACAACTAGAAGAACCTAGCGGAAATCACCTCCTATAATAACAATCTTATTATCAAACGGATTCTTGTTACCCGTTATATCTCTCATAGTCGTACCGAATGCCTCGAAAGAATACTGATGTGCTCTGGTAGATTCATCCCACATAATCACAGTCGCTTGACGGAGAAGATCAGCCAACTTGTCATTTTTAGCGATGTCACATGTAGAAGTTGTTGCTGGGGCAAATAGAAGCTTGAATCTCGAGTATGCAGTTCTTCCACCAGGTAACATAGTTGCTGCAACTCCATACGTAGTTGTTTCTATGGAAATACCACCACTTTTTCTAACGGTCGACAAAATAGCACGGGAGAGAAAAGTCTTCCCAATACCTCCTGGACCATCAACAAAGAAGACTCCGCTTTATTTTCTTCGGACGACACCCATAATTGTATCATAAGCCTTGGAATGATCTTCATTCAACTTTTCCACATTCATCATATCTTCTTCGGAAACCGGAACGGATACGTCCTCTTCGATCAAATCAGACACCTGTAAATTATCGTCTAATATGCCCACAATTGCCGGAATATCATAATCTTTTAGACACTTGCCATGTTGATGAAGCATTTGACCCAACTCTCTGAGAAAACGGTCTGATAAGTATGCGGATCTTGTATCACTTGAACTTGAATAATCTTCAACCATGTTGTTGAAGAACTCCTCCCAAATCTTTATGGGGTCCACCGAGTTGCAAAAAACCAATGTGCTACCAAAAAGAGTTCTCAAAGCATATGGCATCTTGTTTGTTGCTATGTCGGCCATACATGCCCTCAAACTGTTATCATTCTCCAATAATCCTCATGCCTCGTTGCACTTTTAAATTTCTGACATCTTATGCCATCAACTGTCAAGAAATCTTCGTATGAAGTGGCACCCCTAACATGCATAAGTATGAGCCTCAGAAAAAACCTTTCAGCTGCAATAGGGGGTACATAATATACCCTACCAATGACCCTCTGTTTTGTTCTTCTTAAATGTCATTTCATAATTGTTTTGTCCCGTGTGTAGTGTTCAGGAAACTCCCGATACAACCATCGCTTAGCCATAGGATCACATGCATTTGTAACAAAATACTGAGTCAACATCATTTTGGAATTCCTTTCATTTTCCAAGACCTCATCGACTGTTTGAGGCTCGTATAACATGACACTATTTTGTTTGGGAAGATGCAACTACAATCGTTGAACTAATGGATACATCTTATTCATCGCAAACATGTATATTCTTCACATTGCCTCTTGATCACACACCCATCTTGCATTGATATAACGTTTTACCTCGTTATTCTCGGATTCTGGCTGCACTGGTTGCACTCGAAAGGAAATACAATCTAGGCCCTTGTAGACGTACTTGTAAAGATACTTCACACTTTGGACAGTGGAACAAACTTCTACATTGATGTGGCAATCGTATTTCTGAAGAAGCCAAGGGTTGTAAGGCACCACAAATCTGTTATCCGCTATGAATTCTTACTCATTGATATAGTATTCCCATCATCTCTCCTCTGGTAGACTGGGTAAGCATACTTTCCTTGCACGGTACATTCATAAAACTATTTCGGAAACCCTCTCTTGCACTTACCTTCCCTCATGCACTTGCTGCCACACAGACCATGAATCATCTATTTTTTCACACACTTATACAACTCGGTCTCCTTGTTCTTATCAGGGATTTCTGCTCTAACTATGCGATCATAATCATCAGGACCTTGTAACTTGTCTTCTTTTTCCAAAATGATCAACATATGGACATGAGGTAGACCTCTTTTGTGAAACTCAATCACGTGAACATGAGCAGCTACTCTTCCTAGTACATTTTTGTTAAATATATCTTCTTTCAACTCTTCAAATTTAGTACGGAATACTTTAGTTGTTAAATCAGGTCTATCTGATGCAGATTGACCGCGACGTAAATTAGCTACAATCTCGGGCCAGAGTGGATTACAAGTCATTGTAAGAAATATATCAAGCTTCCCATATTGCATCTATTGGATGTCTATATAAGCTTTACTCGTATCTTCTAGTAGCATTCTACAAAAACGAAATCCTAAATGCTTCTACATTTTAAAAAAAAATATTTCACCAGTAATAGTAATGGAAATGTTGCAGGATTTAACTCCCGAGATATATACTACACCGCTCCCCAAGTAAAGAAAGTATTTTGTCAAGCAAATGTGTATGCAAAGTGTGGAATTCTGTCCTTGTAGATAAAAGAATTGGACTCCTTTTCGGTTTCACTCAAAAAGTGAGAGAAGAAAAGTTTACACAACTCTTCTACAGAAAACAAATTGAGGAGGAAGATTACTACACGATGATGGAAGATTTCTATCAGATGTTATTTGGAAACAATGGTACATGGGATATTATCGAATCCTATAATGAACACATGTCACACCCAATCGTTGGATCTTGTAATGGTATGGTATGTTTTTATGTTTCACAATACGACATACAAGATCCTATTTATATTATGAATCCAACAACGGGTGGGCACCTCCATCTGCCACAAATATGCGATCCAACCCCAACGCCACAAATTAGTTGGGATCCATGATACGTCGTAGGGGGTTTCGGCTACTGTGAACATACCGGTGAATACAAAGTAGTTTGAATTCAAGTGGACGTACACACATTAGGATACAATAGGGGATGGAGGAACAACGGGGAATTTTCTTTTACTTTTCCGGATTCAGGTGTGTACGCGCATGGTTGTATTTTTTGGATAAATCATTATTTTTATTACAATATTCAGATAGTATCTTTCAATTTGGACAATGAGACATTCCAGTCACATTTGCCACCCCCGCATCATATTTATGAGAATGGTGGTTTCAGTACTCCAACACTTGGAATGGTCTTGTCTGGAGTTCGCCTTTTATTTTACAACATTCATGATATTTATGATCTCCGGATTGATTTTTTGGCACCCATTTCTGATAATGATATTCATGCACGGGCACCCGGTGTAGAATGGAATTGGGAACCTAAGAGGAGCATTGTCTTGGATGGGTCTTTGAATATATTATGGCCGCCTTATAAGCTGATAGCCTTGGGAAATAACAACGACATCCTATTGCAAAACAACCGCTGTTTAGCGCGTTATAATGAACTCACCAGAACTTTGACAGAAATTATGGAGACAAGGTGGGTAAAGGTTAGAGTTATTCCTCACATGAGGAGCGCCGTCTCGTTAAGGAATTTTGGTGGACAATCGGAAACATGTACTGACGATGTCCATGCCACTAACATATTCTGTGTGTATTGTTTTTTTTTTATCAGAGTAATGTAGTTTGGCGTTCAATATATATATATATATATATATATATATATATATATATATATATATATATATATATATATATATATATATATATTTATTTATTTATTTATATTACTATTTCTCATCTTTGATTTTTTTTTTCGTATCTTGTCTGGACTAAAAGTTGTTTTTTAGATTTGAAGAATCGGACTTGGTCTTATTTTGGGTAATAATGGTTGGTATTTTATTTAATGGAGTTGATGCTTTTAAGCATATTCCCGACGAATTTAGAGGGGGGATTTCTTTTATATATGGTGGTGAATTTGGTATAGAGGGAGGTATTTCTGTATTCCAGTTGTATTTATGGTTATAAATTTTGCGAATCTATAGGGAGACTTTTATGTGTTCATAAAAGTAAATGCGAGAGAGAAAAAGAAAAATGTAAAATGAAGTGAGAATTTGAGATGCAAAGCGTACCTAGTATGCGGACGGATTTACCTGAGAAGGTCCGGAACTCTTATTTGCGTACCTAGTATGCAGGCGGGTTTACCAAAGTTGGGTCCGGACGGTTGTTCGCGAACCGGGTTTGCGAACAGCTTGACTAGGCCAAGGTCCGGAGTTGTTGTTCGCGTACCCAGTTTGCGAACACAGTGGTTAAGTTCTAAAGGTAATGTGTGATTCTCATACTCATGAACTAAAACATTTATGATTTAAGGAATGGAAATTAACTTTGCAAACCGTGGCTTAATGTTCACGAATTGGTTCTTGTATAAGTACTTTGTATAATTACGAATCAAATCGACTTTGTTCCAATTTGTTCATGAATATTTCTATATGATAGTGAACAATTGAACAACTCTATTTGAAGCACAATTAGATTAATTTGATTATCTATCATAATTGATTGATCATCGTATTTGATCTAGAAGTGTTAGATGAATACGTCTAAGACAAAAGTGTTCATATGGATAACTTTGGTTAACTTTTATTGAGCCAACCCAACATACACGTTTATGTACGTTTACCATATCTAAATATAAGTATATTTCATTTGTGTGTAACAAGCTAAGACCATCTAACGGTGGAGATTAATTGCTCCAGACTTAACTTAAATCTTAAATGAGGAGTTCATTTTTGGTGAATATTGAATGCTTTGTTACTAAGCTATCTTAGCTTTGATTGTAAGCAACCCTAATTTGAAAGACTATATAAGGGTGAACTCTAGCAACTGGAAAATCTAATCCCGCCACTTTCATGTGTCCTAATTGCAAACTAGAGTCAATTCTACTTTAACCTAGGTTTTCCAAAACCATTATTAGGTTCACGACTTGAAGAATTCATTTGGGATTCGTGAAGCCAGATCCAACTGTTTTCTCTGCAGTTGCGTATTCTGATCTTACTTGTTATATCGTATTGAGTTTTATCTTCTCTAAGATTTACTCGAGATTTATCTACGATAGGTAAGATATAAAAAGTAATCACAACAGTTATTCGTCTTAGACTCTTGTGATTCCGTAATAACTTCTTTTGTTAATCAGTTAGGTTATTGTGAGGTGACTAATATTTCTAGGATGCTCTTCGGGAGTATAATACCGGACTATTAGTTGGTTCCTGTTCACCTTGATCTTTGTATCAAAAGATGGAACAAACAGAATAAATGATAGACATATATGTGGGAGAAAAATTTGTTTATAAGTCTTCAACTTTGGGTCGTAGAAACTCTTAGTTGTGGGTGAGATCATATAAGGGAATCAAGTGCATAGAATCCGACGTGGTTCTAGAGGTTTAAGGAACGCGACTGTACTTTAATCGGTGTGAGACTTGGTTAGGGCTCAACTACATTTCAGTCTGAAGTTAACTTGTACTAGGCTAGAGTCTGTATCGGCTTAATACAGTGTGATGTTCAAATATGGACTAGGTCCCGGGAGTTTTATGCATTTGTGGTTTCCTCGTTAACAAAATTTCTGGTGTCTATGTTTTTTCTTTTCCTCATTATATTTGTTTATATAATTGAAATATCCCAGGTTGTGCGTAGTTCAATCAGTTGATAAATCCGACCTTGATTGTTGGATAGAACTTGATTGACACTTGGCCATTGGTCTTTGGTACCATCCAAGTTATTTCTCATATAAATCAGGATCGCGGAGTTCTATTTGTTTGATTTGTTGAGTGTATTCAGAAAGAGATAAAAACTATTTGATATAATTCATGATTGAGTCTCGTTTTTAAGTTGGTGCTCTCGGAGTTATATTGGAGTTTAGTCCATACATATTTCCGAACAAATTATTGGGTATGGTTGTTATACCCGCTTTTTCAGTTATACATACGTGTTTGTGGGTAAAAACGACCTGCAGGAGTTTCCGAAAAAAAGTGGTGGAAAAGAGGCAAGTGCTCGCTGAAGCAGGTGCTCGAAGTTGCAAACCGCGTGAACCTTTAAACAAATGTATTGCATGGGAGTACTTTGAGTTCGAGAGACTAATCTGTAGGACCCTGGCCTAAACCAAGACAATGGCCGTTTCAGGTTCAATTCGGTCACAAGAGGAGGAGAAGGGTCGGTCTGTAGGGATGGAAGCTGAGATTGTGTGGAGATCAATAGAGATTGATATGTTGGTGATGTGATGTGTTGAAATGTTGTGAAGATGATTCTCTGTGTTAACGAGAAAAATCTTCTGAAAGTGTTTGGTAACTTGACTTTTCGTAGGTTTTATTACGAATCTTGTTAGTATTACCAAAGCATAGGTTTCAAAACCTATTTATTGCAGCACATCAATCTCCTGTAAGTGGTGACAGTTGAAGGTAGTGGAAGAATGGGGAAGTGGGAGATCGTGTAAAACCATTTCCACTTTGCACGAAAGTCTGGGTTGATCGACCATCCACTACTCCATTTACTACTTAACTGTCAGTACGACTTCTCTCATCATGGATGTACCTCACATCGCATGTGATGTAGGCCGTCAGACCATAACCCTACTGATATCCCCCCATGTGACATGAATTGATGTCTCTATGAGTGGTAAATCTTTGACCTAAGACTATAAGTCTTATGAACTGAAAAGACGGAGTTTAAGATTGTGATGGATAAAGCATGGAATGTTAAAACAGTAACATGCTCGACCATGGATGTTGAATTAGGTCACTGATGACCGTGACATATCATTATGCTAGTTGAAGCAGTAATGATAGTCGAATGATGGTTTTATGAGATTGCTGGATCGATCATAAACCATTATGTTGGTCCACTGAGCACTTATGAAAATAACCATTGCTGAATGATCATAAAAGACCTCTTTCGATTCTCGTGTCATGAGTCAGAAGAATTACAATAAGAGATCATAATGGTTGACAGATGAACCAATAAAAAACTGATAGCTGGATCAGTATTAAATTCTCAAATATTGATAGCTGAATCAACATGAGGAATACTGCAACTCGAATATTGATAGTTGAATCAATATGAAGAATATTGCTCTGAGCAATTAAATATTGATAGTTGAATCAATATTGCCAGAAATGACGATTTTAAACCTTTGTTTGCCGTGACCCATTGTTATCTGAAGCAATTAGGATGCTTGACAGATGTAACACTGATGGTCAGAGCAAGTATTGCTAGTCAGAGCAAATATTGCTAGATCCGTAAATAATTGGTAACAAGACCAAATAAAATATTAAAAATATTAACTGAATATTATTTAATTAATTAATTGAAATATTGATTGCTAGATCAATATTAACATTTTGGTGTTTGAACATGTTCAGAATTATGCTAGACAGATCACTCAGTTCAAAACCCTAATTATGATCAATGGATGATCAGCTGAGAACCAACCAATGGATGAGAGAGGGACCGCCACTATGAGTGATGGACCGACCATGTAGTATCTGAATGCTAGACTGATAATTTATCAAACTCCCTTGTAGAGCAGTTGGTGAAAGGATGATTAATTGTTGTTTAATCATTATAAAAATTGTGCTTCACTGAGAAATATGTGGTAGAACCTAATCATGGAGAGAGGAGGACTGACCAAGAGGTGTAGAACCGGCCTTGGTGGTTGTGGGACCATATGATGGTGGGTGGATGGCCATTCCCAGTTGCAGGAAGAAGTTTGAACCTATATGGACTCTGGATGATTAATTAAGTCAAAATCATCAAGGCGGGTCGACCATTACCGGTCATGGTGGCATGCCCGTGTCGCCATGCTCTCCGTGGACCAATCCTGAGAATTTCGGTATTTTATGATGGTCTATCGATTTCATCTTATATGAAGAATTTGAGTTTAACTGAAACTCTTAATAGTGGTGGAAGGACCATTATTAAAAATATTAAAACAATATTATTTTAATATTCTCATGATGGTAGAAAGATAAGTTATGATGATTGAGGGACCACTTGCTTTGCTAACCACATGATTCATGGAGAGATGTGGAAGTTTCAGGAGTTTTGATTGAAAGAGGAATCCTTGAAAATGAAAAATTCTAATAATAATATTCTAATAATGATAAAATAAGAAAAGAGGGGAGGGGAGGGCCGGCCAGAACCGGCGGTATGGCCGGATTGCTAGTCATGTAAGTCCACCCTCACGGTTCCTATATTATTTTAAAATAATGACCCTTTCGTTTTTGCTATTGCCGGCTGCTCGCATGTTATGTTACTAAGTTTAGTCCTATTTCAGAAAGATTGTTAACATGGGTTATCAATTTACTTGGGGTGTACTAAATTTGTAACCCCTATTAGTATCCATGTTTAACACCTACTCTTACAACATATGAATGATAGGGCTTGCAAATTAAGAATACAGAATAGCCGGTGTCACCGAGTGGAACAATAGCCTTATGCCATTCAATTTGTGTTAAACTACTTTAAAATCCATTTTGTAACAAAATGTGAATCAAGGTTCTATAGACATTGGTTCAATACTTTTCACTAAGATGCCATCCAAACCTGTGGGTAAACCTGAAAGGGTGTCCAAAAAAATATCTTCCCGCGCTTTTTGTGTTGCAGCTACAATTAATCAAGTTCTGGCATAGACCCAAGACACGCAGTTGCAGACTTGTCACCACCATAGCTTGATATTAATGGGAACAAAAAAAATACAATTTTACACGCCTGGTTTCAAAAGAGAGGAAGCAATAGGACAGAATGCACAAAACTAATATTCCTCGACATCGTGGAACTGACGACAAAAATATTTAAATACAACCGAAAAGATCAATATATGAAACAATTTTTTTTTCCCATTTCATCATTATAAGACGAAAGTTGAGCCTATGATACAGCTTCAATTCTCCTCGGCCTTGTCCAAATCATAATCACGTCCAGGATCACAGTTGCAACCACTAATAATTATGGAGGGTGTGGAAGAGATTCGTAGTCGCTGTGAAGGTTGGATCAGAAGCTGTACAATATCGAGTAAAAAATATTCGTCATAGTCCTCTTTAAGAAAAATCAGATATAAGCATAACCAAGAAAACATAAGATCCACAACCATAGTGAGATTTTTTAAATGTGCAATTCAGTTTAATGCAGGTGTGACTTTCGACAATCTATTAACTTCTGTTTGGTCGTGGATGTAAAAGGCTCAGTCCTTTAGGAAAAATATTATAAGACCCCATGGCATTTGACATTTAAAAAACGCAGAAGCTAATACGCGATCCATCATAAAACTAAAGCTTCGTGTTGCCTAATATTATCTGGTTCTAAATGAATTATAAACTTATCGGGAATTCATATTGTTTTTAAATAGAAGTGGTCATTGAACAACTTAAAGCTGAATTCAACACAATACTTCTCCACAAAAAAAAAAAGCAAGGTAAACCAAAACTGGCATTCGGACAATCTCAGAGTTACGAGAAACATTCCATGTATCTGTTAAAGAAGTAACAACTACAAAACTATGAAGTAGGGGAGGGTGTTGGTAGAGGCATTAATATTTTCAAGTGACAGAACTACAGAAGTTACACTTTATCAGTATCTGGTGGCATTTTAATTTTTTTATAGAGAACAATATTGATAATTTCACACATTCAGTGGCGGACCTAATAGGATAGGTGATGTGTATACCATTTTTTAATCCAAATTATGTTCAGACTGGGACCTATAATACGTAAAGTTATTAATCACTAATTCTAGATAGAAGAGAGGCATATATCACTACTCCAAGGGTTATAGAAGGAAACTCGATTACCTCCAGTTTTGCGATAAACAACAGTTCCAAGAGTAACATTTCCCACCTTCTCTATCATTTCCATCTCTTGATTCAGTTATTACAGGGGATCCACCAATCCTATCTAGAGCAACTTCAGCAATACCTAATAGAATGATAACAAGTAAAATGATGAATTTAGTGAAAATTAAGCTCGAATGCATTTGAAATGTAGTCCAAAAAAGTACAGTGCGTTTTACGGATAATTTATCCACAAACAATTGTCCCTTCAGATTTTGCCGAAGAAAAATAATGAACGACAGTGAATTTAGACATGAAACCCAGTCCCATAAGAGGTTGAAGGTTTAGTACTGAACATGTTTATACAATTATGTATCTCTATATTGCCCTTCTTAGAAGATGATTATGGTGTATATGTTTGCTGAATTTTTCTGGTGGTGCGGAAGTAGTCCAATGTAAAATTTTCTAACCCAAATCAAAGATGATAACATGCATAAAATCTCCAGATTTTATGAGGTATGTTTTTCTTTCAAAAAGCAGGCATCAGTAGATTTGTGTAATATCAGTTCACTGCACTATACACATCCCAACACTCACACACAACCTTTCTCAGTTACCACTAATCTAGTGTCACTCATGGGCCTCTATTATATTTTCTTTGCGGTTGAACCACTCTATGCAACATAAAATGTAATCAGCAACATGTCCACCAAAAAATGAAGTCTGTAATACCAATATCAACAGTACTATACCATTATTTCTTTGTTTATATGAATCATTCATTTTTTCCTAACTTATCTTAGAATGTCTTAAGCATTTGGATTTTCTCTAAGCATCTACAGGAAAATGATAACCACTTCAAACATCATTTTTAAAGTACCTACACAACAAAACTTTTATGGGAACACCAGTTAAAAATACTAAGTGCCAGACAAAAAATTTTTTTTGCCATAAATCACCAGTTCCTTGCTTAAATAAGGTCGTGATAGAAAAGAACGTAAACCAAAAAACAAAATCCAAAAAGGGTTACTCACCATTGACACAAACCACCGACAACTTTGATGTTTTTGTTTTTGTTTTGATTCAACTTTATCCATATTTTTATCATTGCCTCAATTACCAAATCCTCGGTATCTTTTACCAGGAAGCTTGTCATTCATTTTAGGGGGGTCTTAAACTCATACTTAGATTTTTCCACCTACAACAAAGACTTAGTCATTTTCAAGTAAATGACGATAGTGACATTGATTGCCGCAACAATATCAGTAGAAGTTGCACAATAAACGCAAATCTCATTAAACATATGGTACAATCTAAACACGCGTATCTTCATTATAAACAGTTGAGATCTTTCTTGATCATTAGAATTCTTTCCCAAACTACAACTTACTATTGTAAGTTTATCTCTTAAGATTTTGTGGAAGAAAATAAACTGGTTGTGGTTGCTCTACAAAAATAAGTAGTTGAAAACAAAGAAGGATATTCACAAATCAGATAGTGGAGAACTAATTGACCCAAGAAAAATTATTGTTCAGAAACCAACACAAAATAAGAACCTGGCACATCCACAAAAAATTTCCCAAGTTAAAGATACCCTATTTCAATCTTCACGCAAAAAAAATACCACCAAAGTAAGAATTTCCCACGACCCACTCACAAACATACTTTAAAATGATATGCATCAACAAAGTCAGTATCAATGAAAATTCAGAAAGATTTGCATTCAAAATTATTTACCTGAGACAGATCGAAGCTAGCTTTTTTCCCAATAGACCAAAAAAGTAGTCTGCAACAGTACATCCAAATATTAAGAAACTCAGATCAAATATGACGAAGAAACCGAAATCCAAATATACTACAAAATATACAAATCGAAGATACATAGTCCCTGAGTTGTTTTAAAAAGAAAACCAACCAAATTCAAATTTGACGAAAAATTTATCCAAATGTACTACCTTGTATTCTTGAGAGGGTATGCTGGAGAAAGAATTAGAGAAACCCGGGAAGATGATAACCTCTCTCTTGAGTTCAGTGGAACATTTCAAGGAATTGATGTATGACTGTAACGTATGAAATCGATTACGGGATATGAATCTATGGGATTCAATGTAACGAATAATTTTAACCTGATACATCACAAAAAGAAAATAAAATCAGTGAACATAAATTGCAAATTTGGATCTAACGGGATATGAATCTAAGGGGTTGTTGTATTAACATCAGTGAGCACCCCCAATAACGCCCACCATCACCGTAACACCATCGCAAGCAACATAATCACCTAACTTTTACCAAAAACAAAGAAAACGAAGGATAAAATTGAAGAACCATGAGAGAAATAAAATGACCTTAAGTTTTGACATCATTTTAGTGATGAGCACCGATTTGGTTCTCTTCATATTCAGAAGAATTTGCACATCTGTAATAATCAATTTTGATAGGAAAGAAGACTGAAAAGGTAAGGATTAATTACCGAGCGTCCCTCCTCTTATCTCTTTTGTGAATATAAATGTTGATGCCGCTTTTAATAATGGAAAGGATGTTGTGGCAGCAGTGGCAGTAGACTCGAATGGATCTCATAGGGGAAGTGGTGCTTTATGTTTCGATACTTTCTCAGCAACAGCAGCGGAAGCAAAAGCTTATGGTTTTGGAATTCAATTGGCGAAAAGATTGCAACTTTCAAGAATAATTGTGGAAGGTGATGTAGTAGAATGGAATATTTTTTTTTGGACACCCTTTGAGGTTTATCCACAGGTTTGGATGGCACCTCTGAAGTGCAATAGAATGGAATATTTTTTTGGACACCCTTTCAGGTTTACCCACAAGTTTGGAGGGCACCTTAGTGAAAAGTATTGAACCAATGTCCATACAACCTTGATTCACATTTTGTTACAAAATGGATTTTAAAGTAGTTCAACACAAATTGAACGGCATAAGACTACTGTTCCACTCGGTGACACCGGCTATTCTGTATTCTCAATTTGCAAGCCCTATCATTCATATGTTGTAAGAGTAGGTGTTAAACATGGATACTAATAGGGGTTACAAATTTAGTACACCCCAAGTAAATTGATAACCTCTATTAGCAATCTTTCTGAAGTAGGACTAACCTTAGTAACATAACATGCGAACAATCGGCAATAGCAAAAACGAACGGGTCATTATTTTATAATATAGGAACCGTGAGGGTGGACCTATACGGTTAGCAAGTCGGCCATACCTCCGGTTCTGGACGGCCCTCCCCTCTTTTCTTATTTTATCATTATTATATTATTATTATTAGAATTTTTCTCTTTTAAGGATTCCTCTTTCAATCAAAACTCCTGCAACTTCCACATCTCTCCATGAATCATGTGGTTAGCAAAACAAGTGGTCCCCCAATCATCATGACTTATCTTTCTACCATCATGAGAAATATTAAAATAACGGGATATGAATCTAAGGGGTTGTTGTATTAACATCAGTGAGCACCCCCAATAACGCCCACCACCACCGTAACACCATCGCAAGCAACAAAATCACCTAACTTTTACCAAAAACAAAGAAAACGAAGGATAAAATTGAAGAACCATGAGAGAAAGAAAATGACCTTAAGTTTTGGCATCATTTTAGTGATGAGCACCGATTTGGTTCTCTTCATATTCAGAAGTGTAGATGGTGGATTTTCGACAAAGGCTAAAATCGTAAACTCATAATTATACGAAGCTATGATTCAGCAATCAGACGTGAGTATCGAGACACGGGTCTCTCATCGAATTCTCAACGGAGAGTACTTTCTCTCACAGTACATGTAGATATGTAGTCTCACGACTGGACAACGGCATATCTCATGAATACTGAATAATTACAGTGATTATTTCTATATAGTATCACGAGAAGGACGACTCCTTGACAGCTTGCTCTGCTAGTATAGAGCGATAACGTCTTCAGGAACAAACAATGAGTTTACCCTGACTATATAAAGGATATGACTTACCGACAAGCTCGTATCAGGATAATTAATGCTCCTAGCCAGCTTGCTCTGCTAGTATAGATCCACAAAGTTAATTATTCCCAATTACAATCGCTCATATTCCATGGTCGAATCCACGATTGGTCCCATGGAAAGGCAATAACAATTGTTCTGATTCTATGATCGAATCCACGACTTGATCTCATAGAATAGAAATAACTATATTATCTCATTACTCCGATTTCATGATCGAATCCACAACTGGTCTCATAAATGGTAATAGATAAATCTTAATTACTCCGATTCTATGGTCGAATTTACGATCCCATGGAATGGTAATGCTCACTTTATTATTCTGCTCGTAGTCGAATCCTCAGCTGATCCTATGAATTAATAATAAACATCTTATTGCTCAGTTTTGTGAATTATTCTTCACTGGATTCCACAATAGTAATAAATAATCAACAACCGGGCGTCTGAGATACCTCTAAGTAAGCCCGATTCAAATGGTGAAGGTGTATTCAACGACGATACACTAACAGTCACCGCACGAACGAGTATTTCAAAAATACAACGAAACGATGAACCTATGCAAAATAGAGAAGAAAATAATAAATAATTAAAAATATTGACCAGGGTGCTGGGAGCACGGACACACGACCAACCGGCCGTGTCGTGGTCAATCCCACGCCAATTTTATATTTTTAATGCATTTTTATTATTTTCCATGATTTGATGAAAATTCTCTCATTTTATCAAATCTCCTTCGTCTCGAGGAAACTCCTTGGTTTCATGGTACTTCCATAAATCCATAAAAAATAATATAAAATTAAGGAAAAGAGTGCGGGCGTGACCATAGGACAACCGGCCATGCCTTGGTCCCAACCGGCCCTACACCCCACGGTTCCTTATTATTTTATTATTATTATTATTTCTCTAATTTCATGAAAAAACTCCTTGATTTCATGGTATTTTTGCACAAATCATCAAATAATAATAAAATAAAATAAATTATGAAAACTTGTGGGACCGGGCCTTGGCCGGCCGGCCATGTCCTAGCCGGTCCCACACGCCCCTTTGTTTTATTATTTTATTTTTCCTTGAATTCATCAAATTCCTTGATTTCATGGTATTTCTCTCAAATTAGGAAAAATTCCCTCAATTCATCAAAAATACATAAAAAATACACAAAAATTAGGGAAACTCGTGGGACCGGACCAAGTCGTCTAGCCATGCCTTCCACGGTCCCACACGCCCTTGTTTTTATTATTTTAATATTTTTTGCTTTCCTGAACTCATGAAAACTCCTTCAATTCATGGAAACTCCCTAAATTCATCAAATTTCTCAAAATTCATGAATTTTTCATAAAATCATCAAAATATTATAAAATTAAGGAAAAGGCACCACGGGACCGTAGTCACGACCGACCGACCATGCCTTGACCATGGCGGTCCCACGCCTCTTCATTCCTTATTTTATAATTATTTTTTATCATCTCCTGGTGTTTTCCTCAGTTGCGTTGAAACCCTAATTTTGGCATATTTTCTCGAATGGATGCTCAATTGAACGCCAGAAAATATCAAAATTCTCAGGACTGAGACACGGACTCCTTGGGGACACGAGCGCGCTATCTTGACCGACCAAGATTGGCTCTTTGGCTTACAGAAGCCGGTCCCATCAAATTTCACAGTTTGACCTAATTTGCACAATTGCACGTATTAGGTCCAAGACTCTTCCAAACACTTTGGATTTTCATGAAGTAATCATCAGGCGGTCACGTGACTACCCAGGGACGGTTTCATGACCCCATGGTCGTTCCCTCACTCCGTCATAACTAATTAGGTTTTTTCACCTAAGGCTCAGACGAGCATTTTCGAATAAATGATTAAACCAGCATTTAATCATTCTTTCACCAACAAATCATCAACTCTTCAGTATTCTTTGTATTTGCTCACGTGAGCATATGGACACTACATGGTTGATCCACGGTCCCATGTAGTCGCTCCCTCCTTCATCCCATGGTTAAACTTCTGACGAACCATGAATTGATCATGAATTGATCAAATTAGGGTTTCTGAATCCAAGGATCATCATTCCAGATTCCAAACTTAATAATTTTACGACGACCTCATGGTCATTAATTTTATTAATTATGCTCGGTTCAACGACCAGTATTCTATTTAATATTTTTGGAACGCTGCCAATAATCCATCAGATGAGCAACACATGCTCAGACGATCAAATATTCCACAATTCATCACATGAGCAACACTTTCTCAGATGATAAATATTTTCTCAAACCAAGGAATATTTGTTCAACAATCAATATTCAACGATCCATCGAATGAGCAATACTTGCTCACTTCATCGTAAGAACTATACCTCTGTCTCATGACATGTTCAATTCATGAGTTTCAGAACATCATGTTCAACTCATCAACTACATGGACTCATCGTCCCATCAAACCACAAAGTCATCAATTGACTAACATACCACGAGACGTCGATCGTGTCACTTTGGGGGGATATCACTTAGGGTTTTGGTCTGGCGGTCTACGTCACGTGTGTTCAAACACACGATGGAATGTGAGCAAGTCGTGCAATCAGTTGAAGGAATTCACGAGGTAGTGGGTGGAAAATCGACCAAGTCTCCACACGTTGAGCAACTGGTTTCAAACACGATCTCCACTTCCCCACTCCTTGATTCCATCAACTATCACACTTCATGGAATCATGGTGTCTAAAATTCCAGCAATATAAATAAGTCTCTTAATCATGATTGAAGGATCGACATCATCAGTATCATCAATCTCACGTCAAACTGACAACACGATATCATCAACTCATCAATTGAGCAACTACTCTCAATTGAGCAATTTCAATCACTCAGAGCTTATCATATTCAGAATTCACACACCCATAATCTTTGATTACCATTGATTCCATGCATTTCTCAGCTTCCCTCCTACAGATCAACCCATCCTCTCTTGTGACCGAATTTAATCTGGAACGGTCATTGTCTTGATTTAGGCCGGAGTACTACAGATTGATCTCTCGAATCTAAAGCACCCCCTTTGCAGCGGTGCATCTGTGTGAGGTTTAACATTTCGCTCGGTTCAAGGAGTCTCCTCCGTACGGTCGTCTCCTCAATTCATTAGAAACCAGCAAATCGTTTTTCCCCATCTACAGATTGGCGACCACAGTGGGAGATCATTCTCTCGGTTGCAATCTCAATTCTCACAAGGATTGGCGGTCTTAAGTCTGCCAATCGGGGTTTAAAACCTGATCCTAATATCGCAAGCTCTAGTGGTACCGCTAACACCACTTCTCCGACGCAACCTGCTACTACTACTCCTCCGAGCACTGGTGCTCCAATGATCACCCTGCAAGCGACGACACTGGCGCCATCAACAATCTACTCTTCGGTTGATCTCCTAAAGAAACCAGAGAAAATAAGCCTACCATTGTTGATCTCATGAAGGTTCATACTGACGTGGCTGCAGCACAGAAAGAGTTGTGTATGTATCTCAAAACTCTCACAGACAAGCTTGCGTCTGAAGCCTCAGCGCGAGAAAGGAAAAGTTAAAGAAACATCTTCAACTGATGATCCTGAAATCTCTCCCATCCATGTTGTACATGATGAAGAATTCTGCAACGCTGCAACTGACTCGTCAGCAATGAAACCTGCAAGTTTCATCACTCGTGAAGACCTGGAGCACTCTTTTGAGGATCAAGGAAAAGACAAGACATCATCTGTCCATCTTCGCCAACCTCCATATCCTACTGCCAATACTCAAAAACATATTTCTCGATTTCTAGAATTATTGGGCGAACACGAGCACAACCATGTCGTCCGTCTGAAGGAATTTTCAAAGACTCTGACAGACAGAGCATACACCTGGTACAACAACATCGCACCAGGAAGTATCACCGATTTAGGAGAGATGATTAATGGTTTCTACAGAAAATACTTCTTCGTGTCAGAGAAAGTCACTCTCTCTGATCTAGGAAGGATGTTTCAGAGGAGCAACGAACATCTTGATGATTATGTGAAAAGGTTCAGGGTTCAAGCCTTGGACTGCCACGACCCAACGTCACATCGCAACAACTAGTAGACTTGTGCATCAACAGAATGATCCCGGTCTACAAAGCCTTACTGGAAAACCTCCGGTTGCATGCTTTCTCAGAGTTTTATGAAGCAGCCAAACGATCCGCGACTACTGCACCACCTTTCCTGAAAAGCAAAGTCTGCAAGATCGAAGAACCTCGAATCAGCCGACGCCTAGTCAACAATCAGTGGAATCTCCAGCCTTCGACAAACATTGTTGCTGAAAGAAGTGAAAGGAAATCCTAGACACGACATCAGATCACTTCTCCAACATCCCAGACTCCTCTAAAGGCGCAAAAGATAACCAACCTTGAAATGCACAAACCTCGACCCGACATCAAAGAACGGGGAAATGATTGAGGACTCAAACTGCCATCTTCCAACTGAAGAAGTGATCGATTTACTGGAATTCTGGGTTTAAGATGATGCAATCTACTGTTCATCATAGAGGGCCAACTGAAGGAAAATGGAGAATCTCAGGTACCACCGTCTTCATAGACTCATCAATCATCCAACAAGTAACTGCAACATATAAGGTGGATCCACCATGGCTTCAACTGGGGACTGAAGGAGTACACAAGAATCCTCTCTCAACCGGAACCTTTACACTCTCCGAACAACTAGTCGAAGAAGCAGTTCAATCGTAGATCGAGCATATCTGTGAATTGCTCTATTCATCAAAGGCACAAAGGAAAGACATGTTCACAACACCGAATCATATTGTGTCAGACGTCTTTCCATCCTGGAAAACTCCTTGAAACCTTCATCCACAGACAAGGATATGCACGACCGGGGACTGCTTACCACAGTCAATCTCAGAAGAAACGAATTTGCAAGAACGTTGATCGATGCTGGCACCGCCATCAACAACATTCCACTGAAAACCATCAGATCCGCAGGCATCACTCGACAAGAAGCCGCTCATGCTCCCATCTCATAGACCTTGAAGGAGCGCTCGGAAATACTTCTGGCTACATCACTCTCAAAATGAACATAAATCCAAACTGGGCAGAAACCATGTTTCACATAACCAGGAAGATCCAGGACATGACATGTCCTTCAGAAGAACGTGGATCCATGTTGAAAAGATGGGTACCTATAAAGCGCCTCTGGTTACACATCTCTCCAACGAAGAAATTTCTGATCCAGAAGATTTTACGGACATACCATCATCAGAGCACTTGGAGGAATTTCGAACTTTACGAGATTGAAGCAAGAACCTGCAAAAGATGCATAGACATTCATCAAGAGTTTCCACACTCAGGCAAGTCTCATTCCTCCCGTGTTTACGTCATTTATTTCTTCACATGCTATCCTAGCATGGGGACTCAATTCTGCTAGAAACTCTGCAAGACGTTGTGAATGGTAGCCTCTCCAAATCGAGCACCGAAAATTCATTACCGAGATGATGTCCAAGCATGGCAAAGAATACTTTGGGCGTTTCTCCATAGCTTTGTAGGAGCATCCATGTGTGCCACAAAATCAGAAAACTCTGATGGCTGCACAAGTGTTGAATCTTACTACCGCAATGAGAAGAATGCTGCATCAACAAAAGATACTCAGGGCCGAGATGATCAAAGCTACGACATTTGATACTTAAGGGATATGATGCTTCAACAATCAAACATCTAAGAAGCCTTCAAATTGTACTCCCAATCAAAGAGTACACCTTCGATAATGGCGCCTGTGGCTTCAACACAAATATCTCTACACTGATTCAACACCAGCACGATCAAAGTATTACTAAGCTACAATTGATAAGTCTTCATTATCCCATGATAATACTTCTGAAGCAGATGCAACATCATTCATACATGGATGGCATTAACTCCTTCAACATACACTGGACAACCTGAGGTGATTCCGTGAAACTTCATCAACGGAGACTTCTCTACATCACAAAACCCTGCATGACTGAGGAACTTCTTCCCTTCACCGATCCAGAATGGAGATTTATGCTATCTTCCACAACAATGTGGATTCACTTACAAATCCGCTTCACGATACAGTCATGCTTTCAAGAGCACTCAGGTTGAACTCCCAGTATACCGGATTCTCAACTCACTAACTAGTTCGTCAATATAAATGCTCACTGAATGGAGGAGCAACGAATAATCATGGTTCCATCCTTTTTCGATCTCTGGAGCAGCTCTAACCATATCATCGACATCAACAAGGATATCTGGTGGAAATCCTTCCACGGTCTCAGCATCAATAAGAATATATGGAGAAAACTCAATCGCGATCTCAGCATCAACAACGGGAGAAACATCCTCATGACATGGCTTCATCAACTAACCGTTCTCTGAAGTGTTACACATGAAGCGGGCTTCTCCAAGCACTAATGATTCATATCAAGGTATCTAGACGTGAAAACACGTTAGCATGAGCATCTTCCGAAAGCTTGCATGGTGGACGGTCACAAGCCAAAGTCTTCTACAAGATGTTCTACAGATAAAGTACAACATACTTCAGCCCATGGGTTTACAAAAACGTACCAATGAGTGAGGAACAGGACATAACTTCCTCAACAAAAGATGTCCGTATATGTCTCTTCTACAACATACCAAAAGGGTGCATCAATCGGACATACGAGCTAAAAGATATGGCCTTTACTGTCAGGTCTACGAGATCTGAAAAATCTGTACGGGATTACAAATTACAAATGTGCACGCCTCGTTGGCTGACTTCTACAACTCCAAATTGAGTTATTATTTTCTCATGTGATAACTCAATTTCTTAGATTCAAAATTTGGGGTCAAGCATCGAATTCCGACGTCATATGAGGTTTCTACAGCTTCCAGAGCATACAACGCGCAACCAGAGATTCATGGACGGGATTCATAACTTCCACAGTCGATCGGTGTCCACCAGGTCTTTTCGCTAAGTCCTTCATCAAGGTACCTCCAACTTCGATCACCTAGGTTTTTACATCGATTTTTCTACCTGGGTCCTCTATCTAGGTTTTGACAGAAGAAGGGAAAACGAAAGAGGGAGATTCAACAATATATTGGGGACTGTCGGTCCACCGATCATGACGATCAATTTCACAGCCCAACACTCGTGGTGTCGGGATCCCAGTGCTAATCATTCATCATAAAAGGAATGCTACCACCGGGACATGAAACCATGGTCATTACATCATCCCCTCTTGAGAGCAACCTCAGTTATGGTCCCATGACCAGGGTTTCAGAAGTAATGTTTCTACGACTGACAGAAACAAGGTGGTAATCAAGCACCATGCTCATGTGCCAATCAAGGAGTCCTGATCTCAATTGAATCAAGGGCATAAATCCTTCACCAACCGTTCAAGACACAAGCGAATGGTCTGAAGACGCAACATGAGTGTTTTACAACAAGCCCGTCTGAAATAATTTTATGCTGTCCTGTAGAAACCGACGATCTGGGATCAATTGGTGAAGAATCTAGGTATGGTTCATATACGATTTTCTTCATATGGATGTCCTCTACAACATATCCAAAATTCACAACAATTGGACAAACGAGCGAAGAGTTGTGGCCAAAACATTGGACCCCATGCCAGTTGTAAATTTTCTGAAGGTTTCCTGGAAGTTTACTGTTTCGTCGATTTCGGATCCTAAACAAGCTCTAAACTCAAAAAGCCTCTTTCATAAAGCTTGGAAAATTTCCTGGGCTTGAGGATACATATGCATATGTCGAAAATACGACCCCAAACGAAGATTCTACATCGTTTTTACTAAAGGCTGAAGTCTGAAATTTCCTGGTGACGTATTTCGGCAAAATTACTCGTGTATTCACATGGTTTTTCATTCATTCACTCACAAATCAGAAATTTCATACTTCTATGAAGAGGTCACAGGAGATATACTTACTAGGGGAGTCTCTAAACCATTTGAGAGTTCGGCAACGTTGGAATCTCCGTTGGCAACTCCATTATCTTCATCCGGTTCGGGATTTTGGGAACTCTCCATATTCTCATATCCCAAAGAAGAGCACACTTCATCAACATAATGCTTATATACCATGATTTCTTCATGTGCTCGTCAACAACAATTATTATTATGTCATTCAAGGAGATGCCACGATCACATGCACGAAAAAGGGTACTTACATCGACTTCTTCATCAGTGTTGGATTCATGAATTGTTTACCCGGGAACAAGTTGAAGACCGTCAATCGATGGAGCAAAAGTCTGAAAAGAAGTAACAAACCTTGATCTCATGATCCTAATTACACGGGTAAAGTCATGACACAAGGAGCGGCTGGGGACTGCACGTCATTTGCTAACACCCTATAGTCCTTATTTCTGGGCTCTCCGCTCCCGTAGATTTTCCTCCATTTCCATGGAGTCTACATTGATCCGGGATCTCACTACACGATCATCATATGGTAAATCTAACGGAATAATCAGGAATACAACTCAGTATGAAGGATCTCTCACCACTCAGAGCACATCGTTCATACAAAGCGCAGGATTCAACAGAACAATGAATCATGGATTAAAGGTGCTCACAACAGCGTCTACAAAAATGGTAATCCTCCACTCTTACCTATTTATGTTTCACGAACTTAGTGATAATAACGTAAAACCCTCGAAAAACTTGCTCGCCTCTTCAAGATGAGCAAAATTCATTATTTTAAACCAGCACCTGACTTTTCGTGAAACTATGAATAATTCACATAACCTTTCATATGAACATTCGCTGGTTTTCTACATGTGTGCATACACTATAATATCGCCAAACTCATACATACATTATTTCATCATGTATACAATTGCTTGCTTCGAGCAATTGCTCAAACATCATAAATTGATTTTCATGAAACCGTGGACAACCCACGTAAAGTTTTTACTGAGTGAACATCCACTGGTTTTTCGAAAATTGGACAGACGTCCATTCTACAGTTGTGAAAACTCACATACATTATTTCACCATGTATAATTGTCTACTTTCAACAGTTGTTCAAAATCAAAACATGATTTTACAAAATATGTAAATATTTAACGTGAAACCCATGTAAATTTGAAAAATATATCTACATACTTTTTCTCCTTCGCGCGAGCATCTGTCTTTGAAGCGAGAGTATATTTTAAAAAATTTGTGAACGCTCACATATCGAAAGTAAAATTTTTCATGAAAGCTCATAGATAAAAATTTTATTAACAGACGCACGTCTTTTCAAAAAAAAAAAAAACTTTTCTCTCGTGCGAGCATTCACCTTTGGAACGAGAGTTTATTCCATTTTGTGAAATCTCACAAAGATAAAATTTTGGTTTTCGTGAAAGCTGATGTAGTTTTGAAAGTGGTAGTAAAGTTCGTTCAACTCGGATTGTGTAAAGGTTTGATATAAGAACTAAGAATAAAAATACTAAAAATATATTCACAAGTTTGTCACGAATATCGAGAGAGACTGAGACTCAGGATTCCACCAAATTCCATTCATGCGACTCAAATAATAATTCCAATCAATTATAGTTCAAATAATAAAAATATGGACTCTTGTTCTTTACCAAAAATAGATTTTTGAAAAGAAATGACTGTAAATCAAAAGCATGATGTATCAAAAATACATAGACCAAGCATACACCATCAAACGAAATCACACCCATTCAATAAAAATCATAAATCGATTAAAAATCAATGCAAATAGTCATAAAAGAATTATTAGAATTACCACATGCGTGAAATAGGGATTCCTCCATCATCCCAGTGTTGGGGTTTAGCTCATCATATTAATCACTTGCTCAAAATACATGTTTATAGCCCAAAAGTTGATTAAAAAGATGAAAAAGTATAAACAGTGAATCTGCGACCAACAGAAGGCGTTAGAAAAGAACGATAATAAGCCACTGCTGCTGAACTACGACACTTGACTCCTGCTGTTGACGCTTCTAGTCTGTCCTCGGCGGTCCGTTCTTCCTTGTTCTTCAGAGTTCTTTAATGGCGGAACAGCAGCATGAGAAATTCTGAAACTCTGATTTACGCCTCCTGTGGTGCTCTTCTCGGCCCCAAACTGTTCGACCCCCTTATTTGGACCCTAAGAAACATATTTATACACAAAAGGGTCATCGAATCTCTCCCAAATCGCATCGAAATCTCCTCTTTCCTTCCTTGGCAGTCACGGCAATAATTCCTTCCCAAATTTGTTTCACGCGTTTCTGAGCTCTCCCGATTATACCAAACTCTTCCTTAGTTAGAATATGTATCTTTGGAACGAATTTCTTGCCTTTAATCTCTCTGAATTTCCAAATTCGAACCCATGAAGCCGTGTTTCCTTATTTGACTTTGATTCCAATTTACGGCCATTCCAGCCCAATTAGATTGATCCAATTGATTCTAATGATCTTCTTAGGCCATATAAAGTTAATCCCAACCAATTTCCAGTGTTTAATATCCTTGAAATCTCTTCAGAAATCGAACTGAAATTTTCCAGCGATATGCATGGCCTTTCCCGCCAATTTTCTAATTCAAACGTGAAGAAGAGAGTGTCCCCTTATCCTGTGCTGTTCTCCCTTTAGCAGATGCCTGGAAATAGGTCACCCCTTAGTAATTAGGTTACCCCTTATCCAAAATCGAGGGTCCGTATAGCAAATGTCCTCCCAGGTGCCTTTAACAACTTTTCAAGCCAATTTCGCCGCAAAAGCTTATTTCTACAAAATACCTATAAGGACATAAAATAACCAAAATAAGTACAAAATCGAGCACTAAAAATATATACAATTGAGATAAAAATAGACACATAAATGCGTCAATCAAAAGCTCATAAACAAAACTTTATATCATTAGACTCAAGTCTATTTTGTTTGTTCTTTAAACTAATGAACAAACGAGCGTCTATTCCTAAAATAAGGATTTCCTTATTGGGCCCGACCCGCGAATCCTAATCGACCACGGACTCGTCGTCCAAACCAGCGGTTCAACACCAATTTATGCTCATCAAACGACGCTCCAATCATGACATTGAAGCCTTCGTCAAGTCCCGGTTTGCTCATGCTCTCTAAATCCGGTAACGTCTCAACTTACGACTAAGTTCAATTAATGGTATTATTATTTATGGCCGAAAAATCACCATTTAATGTTGACTGAGGAACACAGCTTTCCTCTGTAAGCAGGGGACTTAATGTAGATGGTGGATTTTCGACAAAGGCTAAAATCGTAAACTCATAATTATACGAAGCTATGATTCAGCAATCAGACGTGAGTATCGAGACACGGGTCTCTCATCGAATTCTCAACGGAGAGTACTTTCTCTCAGAGTACATGTATATATGTAGTCTCACGACTGGACAACGACATATCTCATGAATACTGAATACTTTCAGTGATTATTTCTATATAGTATCACGAGATGGACGGCTCCTAGACAGCTTGCTCTTCTAGTATAGAGCGATAACGTCTTCAGGAACAAACAATGAGTTTACCCTGACTATATAAACGATATGACTTACCGACAAGCTCGTATCAGGATAATTAATTCTCCTAGACAGCTTGCTCTGCTAGTATAGAGCCACAAAGTTAATTATTCCTAATTACAATCGCTCCTATTCCATGGTCGAATCCACGACTGGTCCCATGGAATGACAATAATAATTGTTATGATTCTATGATCGAATCCACGACTTGATCTCATAGAATAGCAATAACTATATTATCTCATTACTCCGATTTCATGATCGAATCCACAACTGGTCTCATAAATGGTAATAGATAAATCTTAATTATTCTGATTCTATGGTCGAATCTACGATCCCATGGAATGGTAATGCTCACTTTATTATTCTGAATTCGTAGTCGAATCCTCAGCTGATCCTATGAATTAATAATAAACATCTTATTACTCAGTTTTGTGAATTATTCTCCACTGGATTCCACAATTAGTAATAAATAATCAACAACCGGGCATCTGAGCTACCTCTAAGTAAGCTCTGATTCAAATGGTGAAGGTGTATTCAACGACGATACACTAACAATCACCGCACGAACGAGTAATTCAAAAATACAACGAAACGATGAACCTATGCAAAATAGAGAAGAAAATAATAAATAATTAAAAATATTGACCAGGGTGCTGGGAGCACGGACACACGACCAACCGACCATGTCATGGTCAATCCCACGCCAGTTTTATATTTTTAATGCATTTTTTTTATTTTCCATGATTTGATGAAAATTCTCTCATTTTATCAGATCTCCTTCGTCTCGAGGAAACTCCTCGGTTTCACGGTACTTACATAAATCCATAAAAAATAATATAAAATTAAGGAAAGGAGTGTGGGGCGTGACCATTGGCCAACGGCCATGCCTTGGTCCCAACCGGCCCCACACCCCACGGTTCCTTATTATTTTATTATTATTATTTCTCTAATTTCATGAAAAAACTCCTTGATTTCATGGTATTTTTGTACAAATCATCAAATAATAATAAAATAAAATAAATTATGACAACTTGTGGGACCGGGCCTTGGCCGGCCGGCCATTCCCTAGCCATTCCCACACGCCCCTTTGTTTTATTATTTTATTTTTCCTTGAATTCATCAAATTCCTTGATTTCATGGTATTTCTCTCAAATTAGGAAAATTTCCCTCAATTCATCAAAAATACATAAAAAATACACAAAAATTAGGGAAACTCATGGGACCGGGCCCAAGTCGGCCGGCCATGCCTCCCACGGTCCCACACACCCTTGTTTTTATTATTTTAATATTTTTTTCTTCCCTGAACTCATGAAAACTCCTTCAATTCATGGAAACTCCCTAAATTCATCAAATTTCTCAAAATTCATGAATTTTTCATAAAATCATCAAAATATTATAAAATTAAGGAAAAGGCACCACGGGACCGTGGTCACGACCGGACGACCATGCCTTGACCACGACGGTCCCACGCCTCCTCATTCCTTATTTTATAATTATTTTTCATCATCTCATGGTGTTTTCCTCAGTTTCATCGAAACCCTAATTTTGACATATTTTCTCGAATGGATGCTCAATTGCACGCCAGAAAATATCAAAATTCTCAGGACTGAGACGCGGACGCCTTGGGTACACGAGCGTGCTATCTTGACCGACCAAGATTGGCTCTTTGGCTTACAGAAGCCGGTCCCATCAAATTTCACAATTTTGACCTAATTTGCACAATTGCACGTATTAGGTCCAAGACTCTTCCAAACACTTTGGATTTTCATGAAATGATCATCAGGCGGTCACGTGACTACCCAGAGCCGGTTTCATGACCCCATGGTCGGTCCCTCACTCCATCATAACTAATTAGGTTTTCTCACCTAAGGCTCAGACGAGCATTTTCGAATAAATGATTAAACCAGCATTTAATCATTCTTTCACCAACAAATCGTCAACTCTTCAGGAGTTCTTTGTATTTTCTCACGTGAGCATATGGACACTACATGGTTGATCCACGGTCCCATGTAGTCGCTCCCTCCTTCGTCCCATGGTTAAAATTCTGACGAACCATGAATTGATCATCAATTGATCAAATTAGGGTTTCTGAATCCAAGGATCATCATTCCAGATCCCAACCTTAATAATTTTACGACGACCTCATGGTCATTAATTTATTAATTATGCTCGGTTCAACGACCAGTATTCTAATTAATATTTTTGGTACGCTGCCAATAATCCATCAGATGAGCAACACATGCTCAGACGATCAAATATTCCACAATTCATCACATGAGCAACACTTGCTCAGATGATAAATATTTTCTCAAACCAAGGAATATTTGTTCAAAAATCAATATTCAACGATCCATCGAATGAGAAATACTTGATCACTTCATTGTAAGAACTATACCTCCGTCTCATGACATGTTCAATTCATGAGTTTCAGAACATCATGTTCAACTCAGCAACTACATGGAATCATCGTCCCATCAAACCACGAAGTCATCAATTGACTAACATACCACGAGACGTCAATCGTGTCACTTTGGGGGGATATTACTTAGGGTTTTGGTCTGGCGGTCTACGGCACGTGTGTTCAAACACACGATGGAATGTGAGCAAGTCGTGCAATCAGTTGAAGGAATTCACGAGGTAGTGGGTGGAAAATCGACCAAGTCTCCACACGTTGAGCAACTGGTTTCAAACACGATCTCCACTTCCCCACTCCTTGATTCCATCAACTGTCACACTTCATGGAATCATGGTGTCTAAAATTCCAGCAATATAAATAAGTCTCTGAATCATGATTGAAGGATCGGCATCATCAGTATCATCAATCTCACGTCAAACTGACAACACGAGATCATCAACTCATCAATTGAGAAACTACTCTCAATTGAGCAATTTAAATCACTCAGAGCTTATCATATTCAGAATTCACACACCCATAATCTTTGATTACCATTGATTCCACGCATTTCTCAGCTTCCCTCCTACAGATCAACCCATCCTCTCTTGTGACCGAATTTACTCTGGAACGGTCATTGTCTTGATTTAGGCCGGAGTACTACATATTGCTCTCTCGAATCTAAAGCACCCCCTTTGCAGCGGTGCATCTGTGTGAGGTTTAACATTTCGCTCGGTTCGAGGAGTCTCCTCCGTACGGTCGTCTCCTCAATTCCTTAAAAACCAGCAAATCGTTTTTCCCCATCTACAAGAAGAATTCGCACATCTGTACTAATCAATTTTGATAGGAAAGAAGACTGAAAACATAAGGGATTAATTACCGAGCGTCCCTCCTCCTATCTCTTTTGTGAAGATAAATGTTGATGCTGCTTTTAATAATGGAAAGGGTGCTGTGGCAACAGTGGTAGTAGACTCGAATGGATCTCATATGGGAAGTGGTGCTTTATGTTTCGATACTTTCTCAGCAACAGCAGCGGAAGCAAAAGCTTATGGTTTTGGAATTCAATTGGCGAAAAGATTGCAACTTTCAAGAGTAATTGTGGAAGGTGATGCAGATGAAATTCCAAAAGCTATAACAGGGGTACCGAATACAATTCCGTGGAACATTCGTTCTACGGTTTTATCAATTCGTCACCGCGTCAAGGAATTTACTGATATTAGTTTTGTATCAGTTCCTAGAAACGCGTATGACTTAGTTCAATACGCAAATTTAAACTCTTTGAATAGATGGTGGTATCATGATGAACCACTTGATTGTATTATGCAACACCTCAATTTTTCTGAGGATTAATATAATTAAGAATCTGTTTCCTTGAGAAAACAAAATACCGAACGTTAATACCTATTAATGAGAAATAATGGTGATATTACCTATTAATGAGAAATAATGGTGATATTACTACCATTGAATCCGGAGATTTGGGGACGTTGGATGGGGGCTTGAAACGTGGGTGTATGTTCAGCCAAGATTTATCTTTTACACTTGGAGGCATTTTGAAAGAAATATAAACCGTTGATCGCTTAAGATATCCAATTCAAGACCGTCGGATTGGCAAAAACACATTTGTTTTTGTAAGATAGATTATTTCTCTCTCTTATGTTTCCTTCTTTGATCAGACTTCCAATCCTAGTTCTTACATGCTTTTGGATGCTCCTTTGAGCATTATTACTAAATACACCCGTGTCTCTTGCTCGGGGCTTACTCGGGGGTTCCCCAAATTCCCGAAAGATGAGTATCCATTATCATTCCATGGAATTCAGCTGAGAAAAGCCAAGGATCTGAGTAGTTGGATATTAGGGTTTGATTAGCATATTTTCTCTAGGAATTCAACTGATGAATACAACACTAGATATAATTAGCAGGTTGCTCTGCACTAGCATGCAACATGTCTAGGGACCTTTAAATATGATGTGATCAACATCATATGCAATTCTGGGTTAACTCAAAACACCAGAGATGAATTCTGAATTCAATAAAATGTGCTGAGTCTTTCAGCTTTAATCATGAAATATATGGAATATTAAAAGTTTTGCCTCAGAAACCCTAATATCGCCGTCATATATTATTACTGTCATGATATTACAAAAATGCGATTCACCCTTTGTGAAGATACAAATTTCTTATAATTCTGATACCGATCAGAGATACATAATTCTAGATGTGATTTTACAAATATGACCTTCGTCAAAAATCCCCATCAACAATATGTGATACTGAATTACTCAGTGAGTATAATTATATATATATATATATATATATATATATATGTGTATATTTTCTGAATTCAGCCGGGTGAAGCTTTTAAATATAGCTACATACACATACATGCAAGAAGAGAAGCACAAACACTCCACAGAATTTTATATATTATTTAAATTCCTTACGGAATGTAGACATGTCAAGGTCCAGTATTCCTAATGTTGGGTCAGGTAGACAGACTTTTACAGTTTTCTCCCTAAGTTAAAAACCATCATCAACAATTGCAGACTCTGTTTCACAATTTGTAAGGTCTCAGATTATAGTTTTGGTTGGTCTGTTAGTGGTCCAAGTTGGGTAAAGATTTTAATCCAGCTGGATATGAACAATTTGTAGTTGCTTTCATGATATAAATTACTTCTTTTTTTATTAAAAAAAGTACCTCAAATTATAAGCATTATACGCCGTGGAGTAGAGAATTAACAAATGATCCCTAGTTTCATGGGTTGGTATCTCTCACATAAATCTCGATCTTGAAATTCGATCTTTTGGACTATAAATATGGCATATAGAGTCTAATTTTGTGCAGACTCCTTCAAAGAGTGTACACAAAACAAACTAATCTGATTAGATTAGACTAAATAACAATTATCTTTTAATTAGATTTAATTTTTTATTTAAATTATATTTTTATCCGCATAAAAAGTAAGATAGATGTATCAATATCCAGTAATAACTTCAAATATTGTGTTTTCAAAAAGAAAAGAAAAAGGATATCTGGATTAGCCGGTTGTGAGATTTCTCTGATATGTTCACCTATCATATGTAAAGCAATTACAATTTGGAAGAAGTGAATGACATTGTTGCACACCTCCCATTGTAGAGCTTTATAATAAAACGTTGCGAACGTTAGTACTTTGGGAGATTGTAGACGGGGTTATGTTGTATATGTCTTCATGAATCCATTTTAAGCGAATGGATAAGAACATCAAATCAGTTAAAGATCGAAGAGTTAGCAGTACGTAATCATTTTCGTTTCTTTTTCCATTAATAATATATCAGTACATCTTAGGAGTTAGATTTGAACAATTAACTTCAAAATTGTACACACAATAAACAATAAGAAGAAGAAAAATCCTAAAATAATCGAATTTAATTGAAAGATAATTGTTTATTTTAATTCAATGAGATTGATTTATGCACGCTGACAGGCTCATTTAAGTTGAGGGAATGTGCACAAAGTTGGACTAAGGTAAATTGACACTATTATCCGGCGTAAATGAAGTGTAATCATATGGATATTCTTCTGATAGAAATATAATCAAAGGTCTTCACTCTCCAGTCTCCTCCATGTCTCTGTTTGATTTAAAAGAAAGAAAAACGGTCTGCGCCTATGTATGGTGGAGTTAACTTTATACACACAAACAAAATGCTTTTGCTTTTTTCTCTTTTAAAAGAGAAAGAAAACATCAAAACCAAATCAAATCTATAAAATATTAAAAAAAAAAAAAAGATTATCAAAACAAGATCAACGAAAATTGAATGACAGTTCAATATATAAAAACCACTATGACAGTATCACTCTCTACTCTGTGCTCTGTCTCTCTACAACCCTGTGCATCTCTTTAGCATCATCATTATAATACAAAGAATTGAACTCAGCAATGGCAGATAATTCTATTAAGCAGATTATCTTGTTATATTTTCTTCTATGTCACTTCTTCTTGTCAACTTCACATAGTTCATCGGTAGTGCTCATAAAACAAGCTAAGATCCTGATATCATTGAAACAATCTTTTCAGACTTTTCCTTCTTCTTTAAACACTTGGAATGAACCAAACTACTCATCACTCTGCTCATCATGGGTTGGAATCAAATGTAATAATTATCAAACAATAGTCTCTCTGGATTTATCAAATTCACAGATTTCTGGTGTTTTATCTCCTGTCATCACTCACCTTACAAGTTTAGTTAATCTTTCCATTTCTAATAATAATTTCTCCGGTTCATTTCCATCACAAATTCATCGGATAACAAGTTTGAAGTATTTGAATGTGTCAACAAATCATTTTAATGGAACCTTGAAATGGGGTTTCATTGAGTTGAGAGAATTAGAAGTATTGGATTGTTACGATAATAACTTCAACGGGTTTCTTCCTTTAGGTGTAACCCAACTCCCTAAACTGATACACTTGGATTTTGGTGGGAATTTCTTCACTGGAAACATTCCACCTAGTTACGGAGTTATGAAACAGCTGAAATTTCTGTCGGTAAAAGGAAATGATTTGAATGGGGTCATACCAAGTGAGCTTAGTAATCTTACTCAGCTTGAATAT
This sequence comes from Papaver somniferum, assembly GCF_003573695.1. Lineage (NCBI taxonomy): Eukaryota > Viridiplantae > Streptophyta > Magnoliopsida > Ranunculales > Papaveraceae > Papaver > Papaver somniferum. The sequence continues at coordinate 192,591,105 of NC_039358.1, read as the reverse complement.
CTTTACTTGGGATATTACAACGTTTTCGAAGGCGGTATTCCATCGGATTTTGGAAAGCTTGCGAACCTTGTTTATCTTGACATGTCAAGTTGTGAATTACAAGGTTCAATTCCATCAGAGCTGGGTTTCTTGAAGCAGTTGGATACTCTTTTCTTGCAGACAAATCAACTGACTGGTTTAATTCCACCAGAGTTGGGAAAATTGAGTAACTTGAGATCACTGGATCTTTCGAATAACGACCTCACAGGAGAGGTACCAGCTGAGTTGTCTCAACTCAAGGAGCTTACTTTACTCAATTTGTTCATGAATAGGTTTCATGGCGAGATCCCAGATTTCGTTGCGGAGTTGCCAAGTTTACAAGTGTTGCAGTTATGGCAGAATAACTTTACTGGAGTTATACCGCCAAAGCTGGGAACGAGTGGGAGGTTAAAGTTTCTTGATGTCTCAACAAATAAACTCACTGGTTTGGTTCCTAAATCACTTTGTTTTGCTAGGACACTAGAGACTTTGATTTTGTTGCGGAATTTTCTGTTTGGTCCGTTGCCCAAGGATCTCGGCGAGTGTCTGACACTCAAGAGAGTACGACTAGGACAGAATTACTTAACCGGGTCGATACCAGATGGCTTTCTTTACTTACCAATGTTGATACTAGTGGAACTTCAAAGTAATTACCTGACTGGAAGTATTTCAGAAGAGCACAACAAGGTGTCTTCACCTACAGAGCTAGACCAACTCAACTTATCAAACAATCGCCTATCAGGATCACTTCCTCGTTCGATAGGGAACTTCACGGGACTGAAGATACTTCAACTCAGCGGCAACGGCTTCAGTGGTAAGATACCGTCTGAGCTGGGTAATTTGAAACATCTGTTGAAGTTAGATATGAGTAAGAACAAACTGTCTGGTGAGCTTCCACTTGAGATAGGTTACTGTCTGTTGCTGTCTTACATCGACTTGAGCCAAAACCAACTTTCTGGTCCAATCCCAGTTCAAATTGCTCAAATTCAAGTGCTGAATTATCTCAACATATCTTGGAACCAATTGAACCAAAGTCTTCCCAAGGAAATTGGTTCTATCAAAAGTTTAACCTCAGCTGATTTTTCCCATAATGACTTGTCTGGATTGATTCCCGAAACTGGTCAATTCGCATACTTCAACTCAACTTCCTTCGTGGGTAACCCAAAGCTGTGCGGTGGTGGGTCTAATGATGTGAGCATAAACCGGTGTATCTCTTGGTCGAATTTATCATCGTCAGGGTTTGCTCAACGACGTACTCGGTCTACAATCTTTGGCAGGTATAAGCTGGTTTTCGCATTAGGTCTATTAGCTTGTTCTTTAGCATTTGCAGTTGTGGCGATTATGAAGACTAAATCGATACGAAGAAAGGATCCCAAGGCATGGAAACTCACAGCATTTCAGAAACTAGACTTTGGGCAGGACGATATCTTAGAATGTCTAAAAGAGAATAACATCATAGGGAGAGGCGGAGCTGGTATAGTTTATAAAGGAACAATGCCGAACGGAGAAAACATCGCTGTAAAGAGATTACTGGGGATAACCAAAGGCTCTTCTCATGATGATAATGGGTTCTCAGCAGAAGTGCAAACATTGGGCAGGATTAGACATCGAAATATCGTTAGACTGATAGCATTTTGTTCGAATAAAGACACAAATTTGCTTGTTTATGAGTACATGCCTAACGGAAGCTTAGGTGAAGTTCTTCACGGAAAGAGAGGAGGATATCTGAATTGGGAAACCAGACTTAAAATTGCAATGGAAGCTGCAAAGGGTCTTTGTTATTTGCACCATGATTGTTCTCCTTTGATACTTCATCGCGACGTAAAATCAAATAACATTTTGCTGGACTCCGATTTTGAAGCTCATGTTGCAGATTTCGGACTCGCTAAATTCTTGCAAGATACAGGAACATCGGAATGCATGTCTGCCATCGCTGGTTCTTACGGTTACATCGCTCCAGGTACGTACATACCATTTTGTTTTTTATTTTTTGCTGCATTTATAATTTCAATCATGACAATAATATATTAATATCAATACCAACTTCATCGATCAATCCTAAAATAGATATATGCAACTCCTGAATCCAACGTTTTATCTAAATCAGGCGCACAGTCCTTAGAAAAACTAAAGGTCAGTCAGTCACACATTTGAAACTCAGACACTACTGACCTTGCTAGTCATTCTTTGTCTTGGAACTTTCACAATAAACGTGTCCAAGATTACATAATAGATCTTCATTGTCTCCAAAATACCAACAGACTGAGCTCGTAACTGAGTTAAAGAAGTAGTAGCAGTGGCAGTAATCATTCCTTTCTACTAATAAGCGGATATCTCTTTTTTTAACTTCCCTAAAGATAAAAAATACTCCTTAGAGCATCCACGGTGGTCGAGTATAACCAAATTTATGGGATGAGATCCTAACACAGTGGGACGGAGTAAAGATCAAATTTGGACCAAAGATCAAATTCCAGACCAAATATGGTCGCGACCAAATCCCAAATTCTGATATAGTCGGGCGTAAATTTAAAGTACGTTTGATGCTGGGCGTAACATAAATTTACGCTTGTTAACGGGCGGAGATTTAAATTACGCCCGATGAAAATTGAAATTAAATAAAAAAGAAAAAGAATGGGCGGACTTTTAAAGTCCGCCTGATGGAATTTGGAAAAGAATGGGCGGACTTATAAAGTCCGCCTGATGGAGTTTTACAAAAAACGGGCGGACTTTTAAAGTCCGCCTGATGGAATATAAATGGGGCGGACTTTTAAAGTCCGCCTAATGAAAAAAAAAAAGGGGCGGACTTTTAAAGTCCGCCTGACGAAATTTTAATCCTGTACCGTTGCGTCACAACACGGACTAAACCCAAAATTTGGTCTTTTTTTTTGATCTTTGATCTTTGGTTTTGATCGCACCACTGCAGTTGCCCTTACTACTCCCGGTAGTAATAATTAATACTGTACAAACTAGTTATTTTGCTGGTCCAGTCCAACCAAAAGTAACAAGTAAGTATACGGTGGTGTGGTGATTCATGCATGTGGGGTTCAACAAGACCACCTCCACCCCCATTAAAAGCATAAAAAGAAACAAACAAAAATGCTCTACTTTAGCTTTTTTACTCTTTATTCTTCTTCTTTCTTTTTCTTCCCCATCCCAATAGATACCTTTTTTTTTTGACAAGGATCCCAATAGATACCTACACTACACTGTTTAGGGAGATCAAAAAACCCAAGATAACATGAAATAGCAAGTGATTCTTTTATAACTATATATGAACCCCTAGCTAGTTTAAGGGCAACTGATCACCACAAATTCAATCAACTCCTTTACTTTGTTTGACCAAACACGCGCGGCAGATGCATTAGTCTAGAAATTATTGCTCGACTACAAATGATCAACACAAATTCATGCAACTAACATAATACATTTCTCTCAACTTAAGAAACTAGAAGAAAATTAATAGCCCAACACCCAAAATATCATCCGTTAAAAAGGGAATTTAACCAGGATCAAATCTTTGTATTTTCATCAAAACCAAGAAGAAAAGATAGTAGTAGTAGATAAATTTTTTAAAGGGACAGAGATTAAAGGGTCAAAAACACTAAGAAGGGGAAAACAAAAGGCAAAGCAAAACCATCTTTTCATTTTTACAGTGCATGGGGTTATCTTTTTTAACTTTCCTAGGGGAAGATGAATAACTTATCAGCTTCTTCTCTGTGGTCTGTAAAGTGAAAGGGTCCAGCAGTGGGTGAGTGATGGCAATGACACATAGAATCTTAAATTTCAACCATATATTTTAGAGCTCAAAAATAATATATCCCGTTTGACACAACTCATCCTGACTAGGTTGTTCCATGCATTAGTACAATCAATACTCATGAGCCCTGGCAAGTGCATATAGATATTCTAGATACAGAGTGGCTGCCTGTTGGAATATGCAAGAAGCTTCCCATCTGAACTTGGGACTTGGGAGTAGTAGCCATTTTGTCATGTGGTGGTATTTACAGCGTCAAATTTAAGTTCGTCTGTACAATAATTACCAATGACAAGACAACATTGGCGTTGCAACGACATTCACAGTTAACCTATATCTTGCCAAAAGCTCTGCTAATTGCTAATTTTGTTTCAGTTAAGGTAAATGGGTACCCGAAAGACACCCCTTAAATATTATTAAGGGGTGTCTACAAAAAGGACACTTCGACTGATTTTTGAAATTTGTCGTGCAATGTTCAATCACGGGGAATTGCTGTTACTGGGGTTATATATACATATATATATAAATTCTGGATATTATTATTTTATGTATATTTATAATAATAATATAATATTTGACTCCATATATATATATGTGTGTGCAGAGTACGCGTACACATTGAAAGTGGATGAAAAGAGTGATGTGTACAGCTTTGGAGTTGTATTGCTAGAACTCATAACAGGAAGAAGACCAGTTGGTGATTTTGGTAACGGGGAAGAAGAGGATGGATTAGTAGATATTGTTCAATGGACAAAGATGATTACTGATTGGAACAATGAAAATGTGACGAAGATATTAGATGAAAGATTACTAGTACTGGTGAACAATGGCAAAAATACAAGTATCCCTTTTCTAAATGAAGCCATGCAAGTATTCTTTGTGGGGATGTTATGTGTTCAAGAACATAGTTTTGAGAGACCAACTATGAGAGAAGTTGTTCAGATGCTTTCTCAAGCCAAAGAACTACAACCACCGCTACCAGCTACCGGTTCTACCTGCACATTTACATTACCAATCTCATCATGACCATATCAGTCAGTAGTAGTTCGTACGTGTTTCTACCAAATAAATTTGCATTGACATTTTCCTATTGTAATATTATTGATCATGATATATTGATGTATACCTATATGGAAATTTTAGTTAAAGATTTTTTTTCTCCCAAGTACAGTGTATGAATTAGGTATGTGTCACATGAAGTGCGTTCGACATGGCGCATCCATGAATGTGCCTTTCGCGTTAGGTGATTGTCTGCGTGGGAAATACAAATAATTTCATAACGTGTGTGTCTTACTTTTTCTAGAATTTGTCCGCGTTCGCGTCAATGATACCCAGGTGCAGTACCAATGTTGTGGTTTCCTTGTGTTAAAGTAAGAAATGCTTCTGTTAAAGTAAGAATTTTCTTTTTACGTCTGTATATATATTTTATATATATATACAAAAAAAAGTTTTTAAGAAATTTCATAACGTGGGAAATGCTTCTGTTAAAGTAAGATTTTTTTTTCTTGATCGGTCAAGAAAAATTTCATTGAAAAAGAGGTATTTAAGATGGGTACATTAACCCAATAAAATCAACCGAAACAAAAAAAAGGAAACCGATTTGGGAATCGGTTACCCAAAAAAGAAAAAAGTGAAAAAATGTCAAAAAAAAAAGGGAGAGCGTACAAGATTGCCCCTTTAGACCCTCTCAAAGGGTACGATAGAAATACGAATCCCACAAACAAACTACCATATTGGCCGTTAAGCCTAACATTATGGTATTTGATTCCGCCCAAAAGAAAGCTTGAATCTTGATATCTCTAATTATATTTGCTAAATTTTTCCTTTTGTTGTTGAAGATCCTTTCATTTCTCTCCTTCCAAATGCACCACCATATTGCGGCCGGAAGATTGTTTCTTATACGGTTAAGCCGCTTATCACCCCAATCATGACTCCAAGTTTGAATTGTTGTGGCAATATGATCATTGTAGCTCCAACGGAAATCACATCCTTCAACAAAATAAGTCCAAATTCTTCTAATTCTCCAACACTCATAAAACAAGTGAGAGCTTGTTTCATCTTCATCTTCACAAAAACTACATGTCCTTATCCACGTCAATTCCCCTCCGAGCAAGTTTATCCTTCGTCATCAACTTTTCATGAAAGAGAAGTCAAAGAAAGAAATTAACTTTATAAAGATATAACCGACTCCAAATAATCTCGTTTGGGAAATCCATCGCCTCCGTTTCACTAAGAGAAATTACTCCATTCTTTACCGAGTATGCCTCCAACTTATTATTATCCCCAACCTAACTCCTTATATATTAACCGATTCAAGTGATGACTTTATGGAAGCAACCTCCCTCAATATAGATTGAGAATATCTTTCACGAGACATAAACTTCCATTTGATGTCGTCACTAGTGCTTTCATACAACCGAGCCACTACACACCCTTTGGTTCTTGAAGCTTCATAAGCTAACGGAAATCTATTACAAAACACACTATCACCGATCCATAAGTGTTCCCAAAATCTAGTTTCTTTCCCCGCACCAACCTTGAATCTTACATGTTTATTAAAGTCTTCAAGCTCATCGTAAATATTGTGCCACAAACTACAGCCCTTTGGCCCTTTTGGGCGAAGAGTTTCCCATCCCGTTGAAATTTCGCCAAATTTTTCCACAATTATTTTCCTCCAAAAAGCATCATTTTCCGTTCCGAATCTCCACCACCATTTTTTGAGAAGAGCCGAATTCATATATTTAGACATTCGAATTCCAAGACCCCCACTCTTTTTAGACTTCAATACCGTGGACCATCGAATGTTATCACTCCTTTTCTTATTTGATTCATCATCCCATAAAAAATTTCTTACTATTCTATCGGTTTATTTGTTATGGAGCATGGAGCAAGAAAAATCGAAAGGTAATACATTGGCAAGCTAGCCAAAACACTTTTTATAAGAGACAACTTATCTCCTGTTGATATTAACCGCCCTTTTCAAGAAGAACGCCTAGAAGCACAAAATTCCACTATCTTCTCCCACTTATGAGAACCACTAACTTTATCACCCAAAGGAAGACCAAGGTAAATACTTGGGAAATTTGATCTTTTACACCCTAACATACTCGCAAAGCCATCAATATCTTCATTAAGAGCGACACCGAACAAACAACTTTTCGAGAAATTAATCTTCAAACCCGACGTAAGCTCAAAACATAAGAGCAAGTATAAGAGAGCATCCACTTGCTCATGCTTCACATCAAGAAAAACACTGGTATCATCGGCAAATGGAAAGTGATTAACTTTGATTCCCCCGTTTTTTACCGAAAAACCCGAAATTTTACCAATTTGTTGTGCCTTATTCAACATATGACTCAGCACTTCTCCGACGATGGTAAAAAGAAATAGTGAAAGAGGATCACCTTGACGAAGTCCCTTACTACTACTAAAAAACCCGTGAGCCGAGCCATTCACAAGAACCGAAATTTTTGAATAAGATAAGCAATTTCGAATCCACGCTGGCCAAACACCCCCGAACCCCATTTTATACAAAACTTCATTTAAAAAACTCCAATTCACATTATCAAATGCCTTCTCAAAGTCTAACTTGCACACCAACCCCGGATTTTTTTGGCGCAGTCTAGAATCCACACATTCATTAGCTATCAACACTCCATCTAGGATTTGACGACCTTTTATAAAGCTAGATTGAGTTGGAGAAATTAAAATAGGGAGATATACCTTTAATCGCTCCGCTAAAACTTTGGAGATGATCTTGTAAACACTTCTTATAAGACTAATAGGTCGAAAGTCCTTAACCTCCTCAACGCCAACCTTCTTAGGAATAAGGGCAATAAAGTTGTTCTTTAAAGAGAGGTCAAGAATATTATGATCGTGGAATTACTTGAATACCTTCAACAAATCATCTTTAAGGAAGTCCCAACCGATAATATAAAATTTCATAGGGAACCCATCCGGACCCGGAGCTCTATCAACACCCAAATCATGAATCGCTTTCTTTACTTCATCTTCACTAAACGACCTCTCCAACCAAATTCTAGCATTTTCGTCGATTTGTTTTAAATATATATCTTTAATTCTTGGTCTATCATTTGAATCTTCCTTGAAAGCTTTCTTTTCAAACACATATCTTTGATTTCATCTTTATTCCCGTTCCATCTACCATTAATGCGAAGATTATTGATGTTGTTAACAGCTCTATGACCCTTCATCACATGGTGAAAATGTTTGGTATTTCTATCACCATCACGGATCCCTTTGACTCTTGATTTTTGACGAAGCAATATTTCTTTACACCTATGTGCCATCTCAAACTCAACTATAACCGTGACAAGCATGTCTTCTTCGGCCATTCTAAGATCCCTCTCATCACTAAGATCATCCAAATCTTTAATCTTATCAAGAGCCGTATCAAAGGCTTGATCAATACTCCCAAAAAAATCTTTGTTCCACGGCTTCAATTTTTTGTTTCCAAGCATTTAACTTCTTAGAAAAGCATTCGCTCGCGGAACCTACAAAAAATAAAGACTCCCACCATTCTTTCATCAAAGAAATTATGTTAGTACTTTCAAGCCAAGCTAGTTGAAACCGAAAGGGACAAGCTCCCCAATCCGTCACAAGAGAGCATAACCCAAGAGGAAAATGATTCGAAAATGGTCTCGCAAGCCGCTTCAAGATAAGATTTGGAAAATGCGCCTCGCAATCGAGAGAGAATAGAAAGCGATCAATTTTACTCCAAGTATACTTCGCACCAGGAATAGGTAACTCCACGAGATCGAGGTCATTGTAAAGTTTATCAAAAAAAATCATTAGGCTCGTCATCCTTGACTTTTGAATTACCGCTAGTACTAGAGGCAGCATCGTCGCTGCCATCGACCACCAAGTCATTTGTTGAACAACCAATATGAGCCTCTGGAGTATCTTTTGCACCGATGGAAGCACCTTCATTAACAGACCCAGACGATATAGAGGATGAAGAAATCCCATTATACATTTTACACTTTAGCTTTTTTTTTCAAGCTTCTCAGGGAGGAAGAATTTAAGCTGACAGAGCCACTAGCTTTGTTAGACGTATTCTCTGAATTTAAATCCTCACCATCAGGAGTCAGGACTAACAGCTTTCTTAGACATATCCACTGTATTTAAATCCAACCGGGCTTCGCAACCTGAGCTTGGCCCGGCGAAAGTATTATCCACAAAATATGAGTTAAGATTTACTGTGCGTACATTTTCTACTGGCCCACAGTTACAAAATTTGAATTATTACTAGAAAAGTCAAGACGAACAGGTGGCGACACGTCTTTCAGACCATTACCTGCACATGTTGTTCCATCAGCCAAAACGACACTATTTTTCGTACACCCGTGATATTTTTCAATTCCCAAACTTTCACGTCCTCCATCTTCTTCTTCCTCCTCCTCAGTTATCGACGTTGGTTTCCGATCCTTAACGATAGAAATTGGTTTCATATCGGGTCTTGATGGATCAAGTTCTTCACCAATCAAACGAATCTCAACCCAAAATCCTCTGTTACCGATAATTATTTCCTCACACCAAACCCCATTACTAACATGGCCATTAACAGAGACTTTGATCTCAGATAAATCAGTAGCCATCGAAGATTCGGGGCTTGTTTCAACCAAACCCCCAAATTTATCCCCAATAGATTTGAATGTTGAATAACACCATAAATTAAAAGGAACTCCTTTCACTATGATCCATTTCTTCTTGATGCTCCAAGGATTGGGTTTAGGGATTGCATTAATAATTTCATGCCAAGGATAAATACGAATTTCTCTATCATTAACTTTACATAAACCAGTATCTCTAATTCGATTAAATTCCTTCGTAGTATTAATAGTGAAAACTGCTTTAAGATCATCAATTTGCTGAAGTTCAAAGCTAAGACTCCACCCAAGTCTTTTCATAATCCATCTGCCCATTTCTTTCAAATTAAAATTTACATCAACCAATTCCACAACCATAGTACGATGCCAAGAAGAATTAGCAACTTGTTCAGGCTTAGATTTCACTAGAAATGAACCTCCGTCAAACTGAGATTTATGTTTTATGTTGCCATCTAACCAAGCATTGCCCACATTGATAACTGGTTTTTCCTCCATCATCTTACACCCTTTTGATTTTGAAACTCCAAACAATAAACTTTCAAGCATCATCTCTGTTTCCCACCATCCTACACCATTGTCCCCTACCGGAAAAAACAGAGACGTCGGATACTCCTTATTATGTGAAACCAGAATACAAATATATTGTCCCATCTTGTTCTCTTCGCGAGCAGCAAAAATCCAATCTTCGTTATCTCGGAAATTCCAGTTAGAGAGCTTACCATTACAACCATTAGCTTCCCTCTTAAGCAGTCTAGAAAACCATAACCCTGCCTTGTAACTTAACCAACAGAAACTTATCTTAATCCTTGACCAAACTGCAAGGTGAAGAACATCTCTCGTACCTTTTTTTCCCATTGAGCCTCCAATAATTTTCTTTCGATCTTAACACTTTCACCTTTTCTTGATTTTAGACTGTTTTCCTACCCATGCTTTTGTCATACCCCCTTCTAACTTCACAAACCCTTGTCAAAGATCGTGATCTCCTTCTTCTTACCGATGTAAATCCTTCTTCATCAATTGTCCTTCTTAGATTCGGGCCCCTTAGATTCACCATAGCTTCTTTTCTCTCTCCTCTCACCTTTCTCTCTCCTGATTTTTGAAAAATTTTAAAGTAAAAATTACCAATAGGTATTATTATCACGATTCTAGTTTTTTTTGTTGATAAAACTAGGAACCTTTTGATCAATGGAAATTCGAGGTTACGAAGAGTTTAAGATCGAAAATGAAATAATACAAAGTAACAAAAACATACCGTAAAAGTACAATACCGAAGAATCCGATAAGAGAAATAAAAGGATTACCATAGTAAGACAAATACAAGTACGAATAAGATCCGATTAAATCAGAGGAATAATGGTTTTTCTCGTAATCGTATTCCAACCATTTAGTTTGTTTTTCTTCTTTAGAAAGATAAACTCCCAAAATAGGAATGATTTGCTCAAATCTCTTGTAACTAATTATGAAGCTTCCATCATCAAAGAAATCATCGATGGAGATTCCTTCGTCGGATAAGTTGATGATGAGGATTCCGACAAAGATTTCGTCGCCATAGACAAATTTCTCGCTGGAGAGTATCACTATTGATCTTAAAACCCAACCCAATAACCAAGAAACACCATTAAAGCGAAGATAAACCTCAAAAGAGTAGATAAAATTACCATAGGTGTAAATGAGTAGAAAACATTAAAAAAAAAAAACTAAGATAAAACTACTAGCTAACCTAGAAAACAAGAAATAATGAAGAAATCATGGACTGTATCTGAGCAGAGAATGATTGTTGTTAATGGGTTTTTTTAAAGAAGAAGTGTGTGTGTGTGTGTGTGTGGGGGTGGGGGGGGGGGGGGGGGGGGGGGGGGGGGGGGGGGGGGGGGGGGACCTAACCCTGTTTGTGTGTGTAATCTAAATGGTTTTGTTAAACTATGTTTGTGTGCTTTGTATGAGAATAAGCATTAGTTCGACAATCTAATGAATCAACATCTGTTTTTGTAATTGATACTATTTTTGATTGGGTAGATTGTCAATTTCAACGTATTTTATATTTTCAGTTGGTTCTTTTTGTTTCTGCTTTTCTTGTTTTTTTAATTGTATGCTCCAAGAGTATATATATGGTATACTGAATATATATTAGTTTTGATAATCTAGTAAATCGATATCGATCTGAAATGAAGAGGGTACCAAGTACACCACAATCTTTTCAAGATCAACTTATAATCCTATACTTTGCATGATCTAATATACAAAGAAGCTGTCAAGAAGATAACAATCACAAGGTATACACATGGTATATAGTTTCTAGTTCGAAAACAAATTTTAAACTATAGGGATGAACCCAAGTGCTTGGGATTAACGTACAAGTGCAATTACTTTCATTATAACTTAAAAAAATTATAATGCGGAAAGTAAAGTAAAAGCACACAACAAGATTTTGTTAACGAGGAAGTCGCAAATGCAGAAAAATCCCGGGACCTAGTCCAATTTTGGATACTCTCATAATTAAACCGTTATACAAAGACATTATCAACTTCGTATAGTTGAGACCAAGTAAACTACCCCCAGTTACCTAGTTTCCTCAGTATCCCTGCGCCTACAACCAACCTGGCTAATGCACGCGAATCCTAAGATAAATTCTAATATCTTAAGTTGCTTCAACCTCTCTGAAGACTTTAAGCACTCAACCCTTACGATCGTCTTCCAAACAGTAAAGGACTAATATGTTTGGTAACCATTCTCTTACCTCAAGAAATAAATTAGAGATATTTGTGTTGAGCGTAACAAAGGCTAGTCTATTCAAAATCAATTAAACAGTGAAGGACTAATATGTTTGGTAACCACTCTCCTATCTCAGGAAATCAATTAGAGATATTTTTGTTGAGCGTGACAAAGGCTAGTCTGTTTAAAATCAATTAAACTCCTTTGTCGGGTTTAGATCTTCCAAGATATGGATTAGCAAGTTAACCAGATCGATTCAAACAGAATACCAGATTCAGATACTGAAGAGCACCACCGAATGATAGCTTGTCGATCTAAATACGACTAGCAATAACAAGTCTATCAAAAGATGAACTAGATATAGTCGGATCCTAGCCGATCAAGTTTGTGCATGAAGCAAATCACAAAGATAGGAAACCTTCTTGTCTTAAAATCTTCAATAGTCTTTTGTTCCTGCACAATAACAAACTTGATTCCCACTTATGATCGATCAACACAGAACGCAGTCCATTAACAATGGATAAGCACAAGTCAATGTCGGATCTAAAGACAAATTTGAACTACTGTTAATATCCTGATCTAGTTTGAGTGACCTTATTGATAGGTGTCTAAAACACCTTGATATTTATCTATTGTTTATGCTTTCTTTGCGAGTTTTCTTGTAAAATATGTATCTTATGTTTTCTTTTGAGTGTTTAGGTACTTTGGAGTCATTTGGCACAAAAGAAGAAGAAATCGTTCATTTGGAGCGAAAGGAGCAAAAATGTCATTTCACCGGCGAAGGATTTGCGGAGTCTATCTATGGAGAAGTGGTGGCTAGCTGAGCTAGTTTGCAAAAATGGCTGCCTGTATCAATTCGCTGGGTGCTTGTAGAACTTCTCATCATTACCAAGCCCTAATTTTAAGAGAAATGTTTCTCTTTTACTTCCAAGCTTCACCTGAAATCGAGAGCAGAGAGAAACTAAATGGCAGCAGAGAAAGGGAGAAAAATTCAGAGATGAAATTGAGAGGGGTTTTGATTATTGTTCTGTTGATGCTCAAATGAAGAACGGCTGAAGAGATTGAAAAGATATTGAGAAGAGATTGAAGAGATTGAAGAAGAAACTGAAATTAGGGTTGTGTCAATCGAATCGAAGAATTGCTGAAGATTAAAGGGGGTTTTAGGAGTTGATACGATCTTAATACTGGGTTGTTCATGAATTGATCGTTTCTGCTACAATTGAATAAATTGTTGTCAGATGGAGCTGGACAACGAGAAGACTCAGATGGGTTTGTGTTTGAATCAAGGTTGGATCAAGTTACAGGGAAGACTACAGAAATGGGTTGAACTTGTGCTGGTTTTGATGTGTTATCTGAAGCTGTATGATGATTGGGGTTGGAATTCAAGGGTTTAAGTGTTCTTGAGCTAATGAATCTGGTGTTGAAGTATGATAATGATGGTGGTTGTAGTGACTAAGGAACTGGTGGTGATTTGAAGATGGTTTGTTCTGATTTTGGTTGAATGTAGTTTGTTTGGCTGTTGATTACAGACAGTGATGGTGGTTTGTGTTGGTGAAGCTGCTGCTACTTGCTACTGTTACATAGATGATGGCTGAGCAGAGAACAAGAACTGGAAGATGATGGTGCTAAGATTAAGTATGCAATTACCAATGAAGGAATGGCGCTAAGATGAACAGCTAGGAGCTGCTGTAGTTGGGAGAGCAAGTGGTTGTTGAACCTGACTTGCAGGTGGTGTTGCTAATTGATTCAAGTGATTGTGTGAGATTGATAAGGGTGTTTGAGTCTGTATGGTTGTGCAGTTGAGAGTCGGCAAGAGGAGATGATGAACTGCTGCTGCAGAATATGGAGTTGAAGTAATTGCAGGGCCTGGTGCAGTCGAAACCGCTTGACTGAACTTCCTTAAATAGATGTATGTTTAGGCTGGAATTGCAGTGATGTGTTGCTGCTGGTATTGAGGTCGTCTGAGCTGCAGGTGGTGGAAGTGGCATCAATTTAACTGCCTAATAGTAGAAGCCATGGAATTGCTGTTGGTGTTTGTGCAGTGGTGTGTTTGCTGAGGTTGGGATTACAGGGGAGAAATGAATGCATTGTAGCTAGGTATTGCAGTCAAGAGCAGCTGATCGTTGGAGGCTAGAAGGAAACAAAGAAACCCATCTTTAAACAAGGAAGGCCTGAGTAGATTGACCTGGTGATTGCAACTTGAGATGGTTATGTCAAGGAGTTATGTGTGTTTGAGGTGCAGAGTTGTATTGCAGAGAAGTTACAGCAGTGGATACTACAATGGAAAAGTGCTGGTACTGATTTAGTTGCAGCTGTGCAGTGTTGTTGGCTGCAATGAAGGACAAAGGCAGTGTGATGGGGATTGGTGCTGGTAATAGCAGTGCAATGTGTGGTGCAGGTGCAGGTGCAAGGTGAAGCGCAATGATGGTGCAACACAAATCTGGCATGTGCAAAACAGCCTTGGCCTAGACTACTCAGACTAGTTAGATGAGTCGGTCAGCTGACTCTCAGACTTGACCCAGTGACGGGTTTGACTTTCCCGGCCACCTAAGCAGTTTTCTGGTGACTTCTCCGGCCAAATTCCGGCAATGACCACAGTTTTCCGGTGAGTACTTTTTGGCAGAGATTTACCGGCTATTATCACACATGAGCTTGGTGGGCTTGGTGGACTCCTTGGTGATGGACTTTCGAAACAAGATAGTTATTGAAGGAAGACTTCTACAACTTTTTGAGGGCACGTTTACTACTTGGAGCTTTGGAGATAGCCGCGATTAGGGTTTGCTTTCATTATTTTTCATTTTCTTTATTTCATTTATTATGTTGATGAACTCCATAGCTATGAGTAGCTAAATCTTATACTATTGGTTAAGGATGTGGTCCGATTTCGAGAACTTGTGCTTGATTAATGCATTAGTTTTCTCTCTTTGTTGTCGTTCAAACTTCCACTGTTTTCATAATAGCATGATTGATGTATTGCAATCGGATTTAGATGTTCTTTTTAGTTAAGTGGCCAATTAATTGAGTTTGCATCATTTTCCATAGCTAATTGAGGGTTTATCATCGAGCGGTAACCCTAAATACAAGTAACATGATATGATTACGGTTTGTAGTGCTACACTCTTGTAATCATATGTAGAGTTTGACCTTTGTCCGAATGGTCATATGCGCAATGTACGACAATTGCATTGATTAACCTATTTCTGAAACTTAATGCTCCTAGAAATTGAACTTAATTAGCGCAAGGTGTTAGGTTATTCTTTAGGTAGAATTCACATTCGCAGCTCTAATGTGTTTGTTGATGAACTTAGGAAATTAACGGATTATCTTGGTCTCTTGATAGTCTAGGGCTTTTGATGAAAAGGAGATTGAATCGTAATTCTAATCATGTATGCAAGAACTTGTTTTATTTCTTTTGATTTACTTTTTATTGCATTACAAAATCTGACAATCCCCCCTCTTGGTTACTTAGAAACTGAAATTGCATAACAACAAAAGCTTCTGTGGAACGAACTCTTTCTTACCACATACTTCATTCATACTTGGTTCAATGAGTAAATTTATTTTTGACGCATACGACAGCGATCAAATTTGTGCGTCGCTGCCGGGGAGGCATTTGGCTTGTTATTACGTTTTAGTTTCTTATTTTTATTTCTGCTTTCATATTTGCTTTTCTTTTCTTGTCTCTTGTTTGTGAGAATTGTTTTTCAAGTACTTAATCCCTGGCTCCCAAAAGTTGGAAGTATCCAAGGTGTGGGATAGCTACTCGTAGAGGAACAATACTACAAGAAAGACTTGACGAGACGGAATAACTAGAGATGGAAGTGGAAGAAGAAGTTCTATATCAAGAAGAAGAACAAGAGGTTCTGGTTCCACAAGAACCACTAGTTGAAGAAGAAGAAGCAATGGGTGATTGTACGTCCAAGGACTTGGCTTCTCAGAATCTGGATACACAACAATGGTGTATGCAAACAAACTCAACCTTCCAGATCAAGCAGGGGTTGATTAGAGAGTTACCAAAGTCTCATGGTATTGTGAATGAAGATCCAAACAAGCATCTTATGGACTTCCACACCATAGTAATGACAATGCTACCAGCAGAGACTAATGCGGATGGTGCAATGTTGAAAGCTTTTCCACTTTCTTTGGAGGACAGTGCTAAGGAATGGTTGTATTATTTCCCGTGCAGAAGTGTCACTACATGGAATGGGTTGAAGAATCTTTTCTTAGAAAGATATTTTCCTGCATCAAAGGCTACTCAAATTCGCAAGTAGATTTGTGGGATGAAGCAAAATGTGGTGGAGTCATTGTATGAATGTTGGGAAAGATACAAGAGATTGGTGGCAAGCTGCCCTCATCACCAATTAAGTACTTCTAAGAAGGTCTCCAAGCAAAATGTGGTGGACGCAATGATTATTCAATACTTCTAAGAAGGTCTCCAAGCAATTGATAGGAGTCTTCTTGACACTGCAAGTGGTGGTGCACTTATGAACAAGACGGTGACACAAGCTAGAGAGTTGATTGAGAGTATGACAACAAATTCTCAACAATTTTCAAGTCGTGGATCAGAGCCACCTATCAAGGGAGTTAATCAAATTGACGAGATTATTGATTTACGTCATCAAATGAGCAATATGATAGCAATGATGCAACAAATTGTAGCGGTGGTTGTAAAACCATCACGCCCCGCTTATGAGATCGTAAATCAAGTCAATGCTATTTTCTCAAATCCGTGGTTTGATACTTACTTTAACTCTTACGATCAAGGATGGAGAGACAACTCCAATTTGAGCTATGGTAATGAGCAAGTTTCAAGTACAAGTACTGTTTACAACCGTCATTTTTTAGTGAGTTCTAACAACAAGTGCAAAAACCACAACAAGTTCAAAGTCTAGAATTAAAAAAAGATGGCTACTTTGGTGGAGACTCTAATTTCCATGGTACAGCAAAATCAACAACTAGCGCGCATAAATCAACAGAAAACAGATAATGCAATTAAAGAGTTGAAAGCAAAAGTTGGTCAACCACAAGAACAACAATTCCAGCAACAATAACAACCTCAAAATCAAGGGTCCAATATGGAAAAGTTGCTGAAATCTTTTATGCAAAAGACGGATGGTGCAGTCAAGGAGTTGCAAAAACTACTTGGTTCAATGGCTGAGGAGATTAATTACTTGAATGCACAAAATGGTGAGAAACTCCCTTCTCAACTTTTTACCCCATGAGAGGGTGTCAATGTTGTTTTTGAGAAGTGGTACACAACTTGTGCAACTTGAAGTTACCGATACGGGTAACATGAAGATCCAAAAAGAACCGGTTCTGGAGGAAAGGAATGCTGATTTCCAACAAACTTCCGAGGTACCTATTTACAACTCTAAAACTCCTATTCCTACTTATGTTCCTCCTCTACCTTTTCCTGGCAGGTTCGCGAAAGCTAATAAGAATGTGGAACAAGATAGGGATATTTGGGATGTTTTTAAGAAGGTCCAAGTGAATATTCCACTCATTGAAGTAATTAGGCAAACTCCCCGCTATGAAAAGAGTGTAAAGGAATTGTGCACTAACAAGCACAAGGTTACCGGTAATGAGATAATCAGTATGTGGGAGAACGCTTCAGCGAATCTTCAAAAGAAACTCCCATCTAAATTGAAGGATCCCGGGAGTTTCACTATTCCATGCACTATTGGTAAAACAAGGTTCACAAAATCTATTTTGAAGCTATTGATTTTGTTCAAAAGAAATCTATTTTGAAGCTATTGATTTTGTTCAAGAAACAAGGTTCACTATTCCATGCACTTCGAGTTACCAGATGGAGGTTTAAGAAAGATTTCAAGTAGGATTCAACCAGACTCATGGAGGCAATTATGAAGCTATTGATTTTGTTATAGGCAACATAATTAAAGTAGCTCCTCAGCAGAACCTGTCGGCGATTAGATTAGAAAAAATTTCTATTCCGTCAAACTTATTACATAACTTAAATTGGAAAGGCCCTAACCTCCAACAGTTTTTTGATACTCTCCAATCAGTTCATGCTTCCACTGCTGAGACGAATACTTATAACTCTCATCCGATTGTGGCTGTTCAGAATGGTGTTATTCTTAGCCTATCTGAACACCGTTATGTATATTAGAGTTAGTTGCTCTTGTTTGGGCACTCTCTCTGTTTTCTTCTAAAATAAAAAGGTTCACAAAAGCTATGCTAGATTTAGGAGCTTCTATTAATGTTATGCCTACTTCAATTTATGATGCTTTAAATCTTGGTCCTCTCGAGAAAACCGACATAGTTATTCAACTTGCCGATAGATCTAATGTTTACCCGAAAAGGATTGTTGAGGATGTTTTGGTGCAGGTAAAATGACTAATATTTCCAATGGATTTCTATGTTTTAGACATGAGTTATGTGAATTCATCCTCGTCTACACCTTTATTGTTGGGTAGACCATTTATGAGTACCGCTAGAACGAAGATTGATATCCACAATGACACCTTGACTATGGAGTTCGACGAAGAAGTCATACACTTCAACATCTTTGAGGTGAGGAAACACCCAAGTAACATTCAATCTGATTTCCATAATGTGTTGGAAGCCGACCAACCCGTAGCGAACAAGGAGATAGTCGAGCTGACGACTTTAAACCAAGCGTTGCATGGGAGGCAACCCATTGGTTTTGTATCTCTTATCTTTTATTTTATTTTTGTTTTCTTTTCTTGTCATGTTTTTATTTTATTTTATTTTCTAATTTCTGATTTCTTGTTGCATATCATGTTAGGAATTTCCCACCTTAAATTTTACTTTGAATGACTAAATTTTACATTGAGGAAAATGTAAAGTTTAAGTGTGGGGGAGTGTTTATCATATAGAGTTTTTATCCTTGTTAGTTTTCCCTTGTGTATATATTTATAAAATAAAATAAAAAAATGAAGAAAAAAATGATGATAAACTCCTAAGTCTGGAAACTTGTGCCTTACACTAATGGAAACATCATCGCTGTGTGAGTTGAGGAACCCAATAATTGAGTCTATTCAGAAAAGGACAATAGCTCAAGTGTTAAAAATAACATGATAGTTGTCACCATATCTTGGAGTCGTCGCCATATCACCTTGTGTTTTTATTTTTTGCAAACTTTTTGTTTCTCTAAGTGATTTGATGGGGCACCAGCATCGAATTGTTATCACTGCTAGGATAAAGTAGAGTGATTGAGTTACTGAAAAAAAGAGAGACCAGACCAATTAGACCAATCAGAATAAAAAATAGATTGACACTTGGATAGAAATATGCGTGTGTTAGAGCACTGCTCGGTCGAACTCATTAGCGTCGCTATCTCAAGCTTGTTTGTCAAGTTTAGTTGATCAAAACTATAGTCTTGATTTCTTGTCTTCTTATAGCTATGTCTCGGATTAAGATAGAATCTGTAGTTGAGCTTTAGATTTCACGGCGTTCATCGATTGAAGACGAAGATCTACTGAGGAGAGCTTGGAGGAACTTCATCAACAAAAGGTATGCAAAGACTAGAACTTCTCTATCACTCAGAAGTTTATTCTATTCTATCTCCTAATGAGACTAAGTCGTATAGCTATATAGACTTTTACATTATACACATTTGATATTTCGAGCTGAGTTTATCTCGGTTATCTATTTCTCGAAATATGTGTCGGAAGCTTTTTGCTGTGACTATGTTCATCATTATTCTTGACAAGTTTAGTTGGAAATAATTTATTTGTTGAAAACTAAATATTAAGTCAAAAGATGATCATGTGAAAATTTCCTTGAAACATCTTTATATGATTTATATAAGACAATCATTTGATGTCGACTTGGAATGTTTCGTATTGATCATTCAATCACTTGAAAATTACTTGAAGTTAATAGTTTGTGTTAGACAGTTATTGTCGTCTTCTAAGGATATTTCAATGATTGAAATGGGAGTTTAGAACATTGACCATGTCTAGATACAACACGATACGCATACCTAGTATGTGAACTGTATTGTTATGATTCATGTCCGGGAACCTTGTTTGCGTACCTAGTATGCGAACATTTCTACTTGAGTTAGGTCCGGGACTGCTCTTTGCGTCCCTGGTTTGCGAACGGCTGGACAGGCCAAGGTACGGAGCTGTTGTTTGCATACCTGGTTTGCGAACACGGTGGTTTAAGTTCTAAGTACGGTTAAGTATGATTCTCATACTCATGAACTAAACATTTATGAATTAAGGAATGCAATCTTTGCAAACCATGGATTAATGCTCATGAATCGATTCATGTATAAGTACTTTGTACAATTACGAATCAATCCGATTTTGTTTCAATTGGTTCATATATATTTCTATGAGATAGTGAACAATTTAACAATTCTATTTGAAACACAATAAGATTCATTTGATTAACTTTCATGATTGATTGATCATCATATTTGATTCATAAGTGTTAGATGAATATTGTTAAGACAAAAGTGTTCATATGGCTAACTCCGGTTAGTTGTTATTGAGCCAACTCAATATACACGTTTAGGTACTGTTACCCATATCTAAATGAAGGTATATTTCATTTGTGTGTAATAAGCTAAGACCATCCAACGATGGAGATTGATTGCTTTATTTAAAAGAAGACTTAGCTTGAATCTTAAATCAGGTTTTCATCTAACGGTGAAATATTTAATACTTTGTTACTATGTTATCTTATTTTGACTTTAAGCAAACCCTGATTTGAAAGACTATATAAGGGAGAACTCTAGCAACTGGAAAACCTAATCCCGACACTTTCCTGTGTCCTAGTTGCAAACTAGAGTTGATTCTCCTTTAACCTAGGTTTTTCTAAAACTCTATTAGGTTAACGACTTGAATACTTCATTTGGGATTCATGAAGCCAGACCCAGCTATTTTCTCTGTAGTTGCTTTTTCTGATCTTACTTGTTCTATCGTGTTGAGTACTATCTTCTCTAAGATTTGCTCGAGATTTATCTTCGATAGGTAGTCACAAAGTTCTTCGTCTCAGACTTTTTGATTCCATAGTAATTTCTTTTACCACAATATAGTTAAGTTATTATTAGGTGATTGATATTTCTAGGCTGCTCTTCGGGAGTATAAGACCGTATTATCAATTGGTTCTTGTTCACCTTGATTTATCATAAGACGGAACAAAACTTTATAGATACTTCTGTGGGAGACAGATTTATCTATCAGAATAGACTTATCTGTGGGAGACAGATTTGTTTATAAGTCTTCGACTTTGGGTCTTAGCAACTCTTTGTTGTGGGTGAGATCAACTATGGGAATCAAGTGCACAGAATCCAGCGTGGTTCTAGAGGGGTAAGGAACGCGACTGTACCTTAATCAGTGTGAGACTTGGTTAGGGCTCAACTATATTCTAGTCTGAAGTTAACTTGTAGTAGGATAATGTCTGTAGCGTCTTAATACAATATGGTGTTCAATCTGGACGACTAGTTCCATGGGTTTTTTCTGCATTTGCGGTTTCCTCGTTAACAAAATTTTCGGTGGTTTTGTTATTTCTTTTCCGCATTATATTTTTTATATAATTGAAATATCACAGGTTGTGCGTAGTTCAATCAATTGGTAATTTCGACATTGATTGTCGGATAGGAATTGATTGGCACTCGGGCATTGGTCTTTGGTACCGTCCAAGTTATTTCTCATAAAAATCAGGCTCACGGATTTCTATCTGTTCGATTACAAATTGTGTTGAGAAATTGAGATTAAGATCTTTGATATATCTCTTGATTGAGCTCGCTGTTAAGTTGGTGTTTTCGGAATTATTTTGGAGTTTGTCCAAACAGATTGTCGAACGAATTATTGGGTGTGGTTATTATACCCCCGCTTTTTAAGTGTGTGTTTTCCCTGTCCCAGTCGCCTAAACAAGCATGGAATGCAAGATCCATGGGAATTACCATGTAATATGCTGACAAGAAACATGCGCTTGGATCTAAAAGATCTAATCATGTTGTCAGTTCGGGAATTTTTTTTAAAAAAAATAATAATTTATTATTGTTCAATAAAATCGACCGTTGGTTCCGTTGTATTTGCCATCTGAGTTGATCTAGAATTAAGATTGTCGACCGCTGGGTCCCTTGTATATGCCAATGACCTTCGGACAGATATGGAAAATACCGTTCACCTTAGTCAACATTCGCAAACCATTTATCTCTATATCCATCTTCTTAATCTATTCATGTGATTGTGGTCAGTTAGATTCCAAGTATTGTGGTTTTTTTCAACTTTCCGAGTAGAGCTCTGTGACTCATATATGAATTCGATTCGCATCAGGGTACTTCCTACTGTAGTCATTGAGAGTATGCCAATTAAGGAGATTGTTTAGTGTCGTTCTTAAAATTTTCACATGTAACTGGAGTTTCGAAATATAAGTTTTGTGGTATACCTCTTTTAAATTTTTCAAAGGCTTGTTATACATGCTAAGTGTAATCGTATCCTCAATGAAATTGAGTTGTATGTTTTAAAATAAGTTTAGTTTGATTCGCTCGAGGACTAACAAAGTCTAAGTGTGGACAAATTTGATAGGTGTCTAAAACACTTTGATATTTATCTATTGTTTATGCTTTATTTGCGAGTTTTATTGTAAAATATGTATCTTATGTTTGCTTTTAAGTGTTTAGGTGCTTTGGAGTCATTTAGCACAAATGAAGAAGAAATCATTCATTTGGAGCGAAAGGAGAAAAAAGGCCATTTCACAGGCGAAGGTTATGCGGAGTCTTATCTATGGATAAGTGGTTTGCTAAAGTGGCTTCTTGTATCAATTCGATGGGTGCTTGTAGCACTTCTCATTATTACCAAGCGCTAATTCTAAGAGAAATGTCTCTCTTTTACTTCCAAGTGTCACCTGAAACCGAGAGCAGAGAGAAACCAAATGGCGGCAGAGAAAGGGAGAGAAATTCAGAGATGAAATTGCGAGGGGTTTTGATTATTGTTCTGTTGATGCTCAAATGAAGAACGGCTGAAGAGATTGAGAATAGGAACACATAGAGATGAAGAAGTGTTGATGGTGGATTTTCATTTAAGGCTAAAATTGTAAAATCCAAAACTATGCGCTAACATCCTGCAAAGGATAAAGCCACTGATAAAGTGGAGAATACTTCTTTACTATAAACTTATAGCATTACCAATTAATGCATGACCAGCCTTGTATTTCCTGTACTACTCAATTCTCATTATTGGTGCGGCATGACGATTGAGTGATCGCTCTCAGCAGAGCAACACGAATCTCCAAGCATTAAATAAGGAGGCATGTATGAAATACCATTACAGGCTATGACTCTCGGAGTGTTATACTAGCCCGATCGAACATCTGGACTGTCCGTATCAGTCTCAGAAACGTTCACGACCATCCAACTTCACCAGCATGATTGGATTGCTTAGATCGGATCTATAACCTTCAGGTAGGTATTGGAGTATTCATCACCGACCCAATGCGGGCCCCACATGGTCGGCCTCCCCAAAAGGGAGCATGGCTTGCCAAATCGTCCAGCCAAAGCATTACGGACGTGAAACCCTAATTTAGAGTCTGCGGCACATTACATGTGTCGCAAATCAGTCTCAACCATCCATCTTCGTAGGCATAGATGGACGGTGTAGTTGTAGACTAAAAGGTCCCAGAGCATGTAAACACAAACACCGTGGGCCCGCCTACATACATGACCGATCGTTCAGGACCAAACATAGATGGTCGTCCCAATTCGTGCGCCCAAACAAGGCATGACGCACGGCTGGCAAAACCCTAATTAGGGATTTTCGATCACGAGCGTCCATTTTCACCTGATCGAACAAAGGGTCTAGGAGTCAATTAAGCAGGTCCAGTGAGTATCAGCACGATCACTGTGGGCCCACATATCTCCACACCCGATCGGCCAAGGCATATGATGTATGGTCGTCTCGATTCGCACGCCCAAACTAGGCGTGGTCACACCTCCCAATTGCAAACTAATCTCGACCACTCAACTTTGCCGGAAAAATTGAGTGGCTCAGATCAAGTTTCTATGGGGCATTAAGGTATGGACGTGTACACCAGCCCGTCGTCTGTATACCAGACAAATCGGCCAAGACCGACCAAGCTTGGTCATCTCGAAACGTGCGCCCGAAGTTGGCATGACGCGCGGCTTTTGCGGCACCGGATTTTTGTCGCAAATCGATCTCAACCACTCAACTTCGCCGGACAAATTGAGTGGCTTAGATCACACTTTCACGAGACAATGAGGTATGGCGCCTACACCGGCATGCCGTCTACACGCATGCACGATCGGGCCGTCCAAAATTGCGTCCCAAGATTGGTTTCGACCAAGCTGAAGAGTGATGCTTGCGCACCTCTTCATAAACCCTAATTCCACTAACGGTCGCAGATGAGTGTCTCAAAGATCATCTCGTCCGTTCAACTTCACCTGCTTGGTTATACAACCATGGTCAGGAGTTAACTGGTCAATGAGGTGTCGTGGTGATTATCATCCACCACTCTACCACACCATGTGGTCGGCCAAGTCAGGACTTGCTTGCGCAACCTTCAAACCATCACATGAAGTAGGCTGGACATGAAGCTATTTTATGACGCTCAAACAACGATGCTTCACACATGCTGAGTATATTCGATGCATTACTTGCATAGAATACACACGATACTTCACAAGTATCGACTTCCTAAATAACTTAGTTATTTAATCTAGCATCGCATGCTGCTTTCTGTGGGTCCCACGATCCACACACTCGAGACATCAATCATGTCACAAACTGGGGGATACATATTGGGGTGTTAGTCTGGTGGTTTACAGCGTGCAGCGCACAACGCGTCATCACAAAAACGTGTTAGGAAGTCATGGACGATTAGTGATGATGGGAGAAGTGGGTAAGACTGATCGTGTAACACTAACACACGCAACTCCACTACTCCATCACTCCACTTTCTCCACTTCCCGTGAGAGACGTGAGTTAGGCTCAATGACTTGTATAAATAGGTTCTCCTCCCTATTTTCAAACAAGACAAGACAACAGAAACAAGTGTTGATACAACCGTATTCAAACACTGGAACTTATAGCTTACATTATGCAAGCAAGTTTAGCTTTCTGATATAAGTCATACATAGCCAACACCTTCACAATCTCAACACCTTCTTCGCTTCCCTCCCTAAGATCAACCCCATCTCCTTCACTTTGTGATCGAAGCAAGTATGGAACGACCATTTCTTGGTTTAGGCCAAAAATGTACAAATTGATTTCTCGAATCACAAAGCACTCCCGTGCAATGCATTTGTTTAGGGTTCAGATTCATTCCTCATCCACACACTCCAAATTACCAAATTCGGCAGGAATAGTTTTCACCCATAAACAATTGGCGACCACAGTGGGAGATTAATCTCTCGGTTGCAAAATTGAATTCTCAATATTCATCCCAATCTTCTCGTTTCTAGGATAGATCTTGGGTTTGATTCAATCATTAGCATGTTCAATTTCGGTTTTCGGTCTTCATCTCACGATGTACCCTCGCCCGGAAACCACAGATAGTTCAGATATCATGGGAAGTGTGTCTAGAATGCTGGAGGATGTCTTGGAAAATCAAGCTGGTATCGCTAGAAGGAAGAGCGAGACATTCCGCCTTTTGAATGATATAACAACGCAATTACAAGAGGGATCGGCGGACATTTACCCAGACAATGCAAGAAACGCTGAATCCTTATCCGGAAGTCATACCTTTACCAATGGAGATGCAGAAAGAACGCGTGGCCACTGGGGGACTCAGGAGAAACGAACAACATGGTCCATCCGGCGATAAAGACTCGAGGCAACTCCACAGAAGAAAAACTGTCGGGATGCACATCTGCCGGATAAAGAAAAAGAGCTTGCAGCTTACGGAGCCTCGCTGGAAGATTTATATCTCAATACTCTTGTCGAAGCTCAGAAGACTGCCCAATCCGCATCGACCTTTCAACCAAGTGAAGAAATGCTCGAGGAAGGAGAGATTAATCAAGAAACACGTGAGTATGGAGGATGGGAGCGTTCAATTCGTTCACTCAGCAGTGATATTGCGACACCTTCCACTTTCTGTCACCAAGTCAAACGACCCGCGGATATGATGGCGCTCACTAGTCTTCCAACTCCGTCTGTGAAGCGTGTGTTACACCAAAGCCACAGAGAGACGTCACGACGTCCATTAACGCAAGAGAATCTAGACTCAAGATATCCACGTTTCCCGCTTCCAATGGAGAATATATTGGAATTGCTGAAGGCATGGGTACGAGATGAAGAAGTGCAACTGCCTTCTGTGTGGCGTCCGCCGACTAATCAAGAAATGACAGACCCGAGGTATTGTCATTATCATCGATTCCTTCATCACCCTACCAGTGAATGCAACGCCTTGAAGCGCATCGTTCAGGAGAAGCTTAATTCGGAGGAGTTGCCTTCCCTCTCTGGAAATTAATGCGTACGGTTTCCTTGAAGAGGTTGCTCGGGAAGATTCAGTTTCGTACAAATGAGACTCCAAAGAGAAAGTAAGTTCTATCAAACAATTTTACGAGAAAGATAGTTTTAGAATTTACTGGGGACTTGACATCCCACACATGAGAAAGATATTTGATAACCAAACACCATGTTTGTTTCTCTTTCATACTTCCCTTTTCGTATGATATTTTCAATTTCATATGACATGTGCTATCATTCATAACCAAGATATAAATTCCATTTAAAATAAATCTCTTTCAGAAAAGTTATTCACAAAACTATCTCAAAATAAACCAATCCAACCACCTATTAGTTCAAAACTTGAAATCAAATTGTGAAAGGAAATCCTCACAATCACTCAAAAACATCTAAAGAAAGAACACAAGTAGGCGACACGAATCCTTCAAGGAAAGTCCTTCAGCAACAACTCATCCTTCTGGGCAAGATCAGCTTTCATCCTTTGGAGTGCGGCCTGCTTCAGCTTCAACTCCTTAGACAACTTTTCAACCTCTTCTTCCTGGCGAGCAATACAGTCTGCAGAAGGAGCTTCGTCTTGTAATTTCTGAAGCTCCTGGATTTCAGAGAACCCTTTGAAGAACCAAGGAGCATGAATCCATACTGCACAAACACGTCCCGATAGCACTTTCAATCTTCAATCACCTCCTCAGAAACACTGCGACCGGTCGTGACGCTCATCCCTTGAATAGAGAATAAAGCTTCTTGGACGCGATTGACTAATGCAAGGCGACTTTTAAGCTTCGTGGTGGTAGTAATGTGGTCGTGCTTCTTCCATATCGTCGTGCACAACTCCTCGAACTGAGCCGACACATTGAACCCCCCAACCAACACATGACCTGGACGAGGGACATCAAAGGGAGGATCGAAGATAGCCCCATGAACAGGTTGCCTTGACAATGCTTCATCAGGAACCTTGTCAGCTGCAAGAGGCCTTTCAGAAAAAGTCACCATGACTTCCTTATCAATGGGAACCTGCTCAGGAAGATCTTTAAGGGGAGCCGCCTCGGCATTAGCAGATGTTGCCTCTCTTGCATTCCTCCGGATGTCCACTTCACTCTGAATGTTGATTTCCGTCACGGCCTCGTCTACAAGCTCACTAAGGTTACCACTTGGAGAGGCATTCCGTTCAGTCAAGCTTGCACCATCTTTGTCATTATCTTGAAGAGGATCAGCATCGCCAGACTTCTCTTTAAAAGCATCGCCAGAATTCTCATGAAGACCAGCATCGCCAGACTCCTCATGAAGACCAGCATCGCCAGACTTCTCATGAAGACCAGTATCGCCAGACCTCTCGTTATGACTACGAGCCAGCCTTGCAAAAGCATTTTCTTTCAGGATTCCCTGACCGTCAACAAAAGATTATCTTTAGTGAAAGTTTCTCAGGAAAAACAAAACCAAGGGATCAAATAGAAAGAAATTTAAATACCTGCATATTGGAGGAATTGAGGATCACCGAACCACATGCCTGCTTCTTAGACCTCACTCCTGCTTGGAGACTGCAATCATCGGCTCTGGTTCGTTTACCTTGGAGCGTTTTTAACCGAGGATGCTCCTTCAAAGTGTTAAGAGATGGTTCGCTGCGTGGATCTGTTACAATCTCCTCCGAAAACTCTTTGAAAGCCAACAACTGTGTCCTCCAAAACTCCTTATACTTGCTGGTCACCGTCGCATTTCTTCCGATAGGAAAGAAAGGAAGGCTCTGCACTGATGAAAAGGCGTCAGCATTAAGAATATCCGGGAAAAGTTCTTTTGGGGCCTCAAACGGACGAAGGAATGGAACACCCTGGTCAAATCCCATTTATCGAGCAACCCTGTCAATATTGTACGAAGTCACGGTAAATCCTTCGTCAAATAAAGACGGGACATATCCCGGAGTGCAGCTTCGCAAGTAAATGAGTTCTCCAAGACTCGTGGTTTCAACATCAGTACGCAACACGACATCAGGAACAGGAGCAAAAGTCTTTGGCCGAACAATGGAAGGATGAATCGCCCCCCATGGACGAAAATCTATGGAGGACACATTTTCGAAGACATCCACGAGCTTCACACCGGTTTTGGGACGTCTCTTCTGCCAACAGAGTATTATGGAATCACCATACAAACTGCTGAGCGAATTTGCAGGAACAAGAGCATAACTTTTGAAATGTTCCCACAAAAACGCCTGAAGAAAATCGATGTGGATATGCGACTCTACCTTCTTGTACCCGTTGGAAACATGCATGTCTTTTACTAAGGCGTACAGATGCGAATACAGTGATCCAAGGAACAAGGCGCTTAGGGGAAGCACCTCACCTTTTGCCAGCCTTATGGCAAACCTAACATGGTCACCTCTTATAGTCTTCTTTCCAGAACCATCGTCAAATATGTCTCTGGATAGCCACAAAGACATGAATGAAATTATGCTAAGCTCGTCTTCCAACTCCTGACCTGGTTTTGGGTCTGCAGGAGACCACTCCGACACCCACCATGTGTGAAAGCATCTCGAATCTTTCTTCTCCTCCTTATCCAGATCATCGAATTCTGCCGCCTTTAGAAGTATAGCATCATAATTTCGATGTTCTGCATCAGAAAACTTGTAAAAGAAGCTTCCGGCGATAGGAAAGTTCATCAACACGGCTACGCTCTCCAAAGTAATAGTCAACTCTCCCCACCGCCATATGGCTGTATGAGTAGAAGGGTGCCACCTAGAAATGAAAATGATCAAGCCTGCAACATCTTTCTTAACTTCAAGAGTAGCAGATGCCATGACTGCATTGAGGATTGGCGCTTTGATCAAATTAGCTTTAATACTCTTATTATTCAGCATGCGTCTCATCCATCCTTCGTAAGAACCCAGTGGAGTATGACAAATCTTAAAGTCAATAGGTGAAGGCGGATATTCATTCCTTCGAAGACAGAACCTCATCACAAGTGCTGAAGAAGAGGATGGATCAGCTTCCATATTTTCTGAACCAGAGAGCGGGACTATCTTGTGACTAGGATATTTCCTAATGTTCGGAAAATGCACAGTGAACAACTCATCATCTATGTTCGACATATGTTTGAAGCTGTTAACACTCCCTGACTTGGCACCAGCGTTATCTCCAGAAGGTGTTTCAACAGAAGTCTTTTTGTTCATCCTACGAAAAGCAAACATGGAGGTCAACACCTATACAAAACGCATGGGATATGTAGTCACACATGACAGGACACACATTCGCGTTAAAGCACACAAAGCAGGGAAAGCAAGCAGGATGGTATAAAGTCATAGTAGCCAAGTCAAGGTCACGAGACTGGTATGGGTTCACGTGAAGACAAGACTAGTCACGCCAGTACGATATTTGTAAACGTCAAAGTCAGGTATCGGGCCACGTCAGCAAATGAGGCTGGTATTCATCAAGTCACAAGTCCGGTATTGATCAATTTACAAGTCCGGCATTCATCAAGTCACAAGGCTGGTATTGGATTCAAACGAGGCTGGCATTAAGCCATGACAACATACAAGACTGGTATTGCTCAAATCACAAAACCGGTGTTGGTCGAGGAAGCAAGGCTGGTATAAGGTCGTCTTTCGGTCAGGCATATGCGGTGGAACCGCGTTCAATCAAACACATACGATGGTCCGCATTCATGTGCACGTATTATAGCACGGTTTTCTTATATTCATGGGAATCGTGTTTACGAAATTCAAGGCAAACTTCTTTCCAAGCTACAACCTAAAAGCTAGGTTTTCATGCAACGATGACAAGGAAGCAAAAACAACATATTCATGGATTCACAATTACTAAGCAATCCTAGCAAATATTGGCGGTTTTTGTTATCAATTTCTGTGGAAAACTAAGCTTGATATGTCTTGCAAAAGGGTTTTACCTAAGAAATTAGGGTTTTTTCAAAAAAAAAAAAAACGAAAAAGCTTACCTTGCTGCGGACGAACGCACGGCGGCGGCGACGGGCGGCGTGATCGGCGGCGTGAAGCTGCGGACGGAAAAGGGAGCTCCAAAAAAAAATCGTGAGAAAAGAAAAAAGGGGGTCGGCCTTTTATAGACAAAAATTGGAAGAATCCCAATAGAAAAGGGATTCCTCTTTTTGGATTCTTCTTTTGATTCAAACACCCAAGGAAGGAATCCGGTCCCACCAAAGGATTCCATGTTTGCACGGCGGTATTTACATGAACAATTACTAGCGATCGGTCAAAATTCTTCCGGGTAAGCATCCTTTATCCTGTCTTTCTCACATATGTATGTCACCATCTCATACCTACCCCACAATAGTGTAACCATTATGTGCTAGGCAGGGGACTTAATGTTGATGGTGGATTTTCATTTATGGCTAAAATTGTAAAAGCCAAAACTACGCGCTAACATCCTGCAAAGGATAAAGCCACTGATAAAGTGGAGAATACTTCTTCACTATAAACTTATATCATTACCAATTAATGCATGACCAGCCTTGTATTTCCTGTACTACTCCATTCTCATTATTGGTGCGGCATGACGACTGAGTGATCGCTCTCAGCAGAGCAACACGAATCTCCAAGAATTAAATAAGGAGGCACGTACGAAATACCCGTACATGCTATGACTCTCGGAGTGTTATACTAGACCGATCGAGCATCTGGACTGTCCGTATCAGCCTCAGAAACAATCACGACCATCCAACTTCACCAGCATGATTGGATGGCTTAGATCGGATCCATAACCCTCAGGCAGGTATTGGAGTATTCATCACCGACCCAATGCGGGCCCCGCATGGTCGGCCTCCCCAAAAGGGAGCATGGCTTGCCAAATCGTCAAGCCAAAGCAGTACGGACGTGAAACCCTAATTTAGGGTCTGCGGCACATTACATGTGTCGCAAATCAGTCTCAACCATCCATATTCGCATGCATAGATGGACGGTGTAGATGTAGATTAAAAGGGCCCAGAGCATGTCAACACAAACACCGTGGTCCCGCCTACATACATGACCGATCGGTCAGGACCAAACATGGATGGTCGTCCCAATTCGTGCGCCCAAACAAGGCATGACGCACGGCTGGCAAAACCCTAATTTGGGTTTTCGATCACGAGCGTCCATTTTCACCTGATCGAACGAAAGGTCTAGGAGTCGATTAAGTAGGTCCAGTGTGTATCAACACGATCAATATGGGCCCACATATCTCCACACCTGATCGGACAAGGCATATTATGCCTGGTCGTCTCGATTCGCACGCCCAAACTAGGCGTGGTCACACCTCCCAATTGAAAACTAATCTCGACCACTCAACTTTGCCGGACAAATTGAGTGGCTCAGATCATGTTTCTATGGGGTATTAAGGTATGGACGTGTACACCAGCCCGCCATCTGTATACCAGACTAATCGGCCAATACCGACCAAGCTTGGTCGTCTCGAAACCCGCGCCCGAAGTTGGTATGACGCGCGGCTTTTGCGGTACCGGATTTCTGTCGCAAATCGATCTCAACCACTCAACTTCGCCGGACAAATTGAGTATCTTAGATCACACTTTCACGAGGAAATGAGGTATGGGCGCCTACAACGGCATGCCGTCTACACGCATGCACGATCGGCCCGACCAAAATTGCGTCTTAATCTTGGTTTCAACCAAGATGAAGAGTGATGCTTGCACACCTCTTCATAAACCCTAATTCCACTAAAGGTCGCAGATGAGTGTCTCAAAGATCATCTCGTCCGTTCAACTTCACCTGCTTGGTTATACAACCCTGGTCAGGAGTTAACTGGTCAATGAGGTGTCGTGGTGATTATCATCCATCACTCTACCACAACATGTGGTCGGCCAAGTCAGGACTTGCTTGCGCAGCCTTCAAACCATCACATGAAGTAGGCTGGAAATGAAGCTATTTTAAGACGCTCAAACAACGAGGCTTCATAAATGCTGGGTATATTCGATGTATTACTTGCATATAATACACACGATACTTCACAAGTATCGACTTCTTAAATAACTTAGTTATTTAATCTAGCATCACATGCTGCTTTCTGTGGGTCCCACGATCCACATACTCTAGACATCAATCATGTCACAAACTGGGGGATACATATTGGGGTATTGGTCTGGCGGTTTACAGCGTGCAGCGCACAACGCGTCAGGAAGTCATGGACGGTTAGTGATTATGGGAGAAGTGGGCATGACTGATCGTGTAACACTAACACACGCAACTCCACTAATCCATCACTCCACTTTCTCCACTTCCCATGAGAGACGTGAGTTAGGCTCAACGACTTGTATAAATAAGTTCTCCTCCCTATTTTCAAACAAGACAAGACAACAGAAACAAGTGTTGATACAACCGTATTCAAACACTGGAACTGATAGCTTACATTATGCAAGCAAATTCAGCTTTCTGATACAAGTCATACATAGCCAACACCTTCACAATCTCAACACCTTCTTCGCTTCCCTCTCTAAGATCAACCCCATCTACTTCACTTTGTGACCGAAGCAAGTCTGGAACGACCATTTCTTGGTTTAGGCCAGAATTGTACAAATTGATTTCTCGAATCACAAAGCACACCCGTGCAGTGCATTTGTTTAGGGTTTAGATTCATTCCTCATCCACACACCCCAAATTACCAAATTCGGCAGGAATAGTTTTCACCCATAAACAAGAAAAAACTGAAATTAGGGTTCAGTCAATCAGATCGAAGAATTGCTGAAAGATTAAAAGGGGGTTTAGGAATTGATACGATCTTAAGACTGGGTTATTCCTGAATTGACCGTTTCAGCTATAATTGAATAAATTCTTGTTAGATGGAGCTGGACAACGAGAAGACTCAGATGGGTTTGTGTTGGAATCAAGGTTGGATCAAGTTCCAGGGAAGATTAGAGAAATGGGTTGAACTTGTGTTATTTTTGATGTGTTATATGAGGATGTTTGATGATGGGGTTGGAATTCTTGGGTTTAAGTTTTCTTGAGCTAATGAATCTGGTGTTGAAGTCTGAAAATGATGGTACTTGTGGTGACTAAGAAACTGGTGGTGATTTGAAGATTGTTTGTTCTAATTTTGGTTGAATGGAGTTTGTTTGGCTGTTGATTACAGACAGTGATAGGGGTTTGTGTTGGTGAAATTGTTGCTACTTGTTACTGTTACAGGGATGATGGTTGAGCAGAGAACAAGAACTGGAAGATGATGGTGCTAAAATTAAGTATGCAATTACAGATGAAGGAATGATGGCTAAGATGAACAACTAGGTGTTGGTGTAGTTCAGTTAGTGTTGCAGCAGCTGTAGTTGGGAGAGAAAGTGATGGTTGAACCTTACTTGAAGGTGGTGATGATAATTGATTCAAGTGATTGTGGGTGTTTGAGTCTGTATGGTTGTGCAATTGAGAGTCGGAAAGAGGAGATGATGAACTGCTGCTGCAGAATATGCATTTGAAGTAATTGCAGGGCCTGTGCAGTCAAAACCGCTTGACTGAACTGCCTGAAATAAATGTATGTTTAGGATGGAATTGCTGTGATGTGTTGCTGCTGGTATTGAGGTCCCCTAAGCTGCAGGTGGTGGAAGCGGCATCAATTGAACCGCCTAATAGTAGAAGCCATGGAATTGTTGTTGGTGTTTGTGCAGTGGTTTGCTTGTTGAGGTTGGCATTACAGGGGAAAAATGAATGCATTGCAGCTAGGTATTGCAGTCAAGAGCAGTTGATTGTTGGAGGATAAGAAGGCCTGAGTAGATTAAGCTGGTGATTGCAACTTGAGATGGTTAGCGCAACGATGGTGGAGCACAAAGCTGGCCTGTGCAAAACAGCCTTGGCTTTGACTACTCAAACTAGTTAAATGAGTCAGCTAGCTGACTCACATACTTAACACACCTGACCTGGTTTAACTCAGCCTGACTTCCCGAGTTGAACCGTTGACAAACTTTGACCCAGTGGCCGGTTTTACATTAGGTGACTTCTCCGGCAAAATCCCGGCGATGACCCCAGTTTTCCATCGACTCCTTTTTGGTAGAGATTTTACTGGGCCATTATCACACATGGGTTTGATGCGCTTGGTGGACTCCTTGGTGATGGACTTTTGAAACAAGAGAGCTATTAAAGGAATACTTCTACAACTTTTTGAGGGATCGTATACTACTTGGAGCTTTGGAGATAGCCATAACTAGGGTTTGCTTTCATTATTTTTCATCTTCTTTATTTCATTTTGTTTATGGGTAAAAACTGTTTATGCTGTTTTTGGTAAATTTGGGTGTGTGTTGATGAGAAACGAATCTAAACCCTAAACAAATGCACTGCACGGGAATGCTTTCTGATTCGAGAGATCAATCTGTACAATTCTGGCCTAAACCAAGAAATGGTCGTTCCAGACTTGCTTCGGTCACAAAGTGAAGGAGATGGGGTTGATCTTAGGGAGGGAAGCGAAGAAGTTGTTGAGAGTGTGAAGGTGTTGGTTGTTTAGAACTTGTATCAGAAAGATGAACTGGCTTGCAAAAAATGTAAGCAATCAGCTCTGAGTGTTTGAATACAGTATATCAACACTTGGTTTCTGTCTTGTCCGTTGTGGAAATAGGGAGGAAAACCTATTTATACAAGTCATAAAGCAAAACCCTCGTCTCTCGTGGGAAGTGGAGGAAGTGGAGTGATGGAGTATTGGAGTCATGTTAGTGTCACACGATCAGTCTTTTCCCACTTCTCTCATCATCACTAACCGTCCATGTCTTCCTGACACGTTCTTGTGATGGCGCGTTGCGCGCTGCACGCTGTAAACCGCCAGACCAATACCCCAGTAAGTATCCCCCAGTTTGTGACATACGTGATGTCTCGATTGTGTGGATCTTGGGACCCACATAAGGTAGCATACGGTGCTAGGTTAAATACCTAAGTTATTTGGGAAATCGATATTTATGAAATATTGTGTGTATTCTATGCATGTAATGCATCGAATATATTCAGTATGTATGAAGCATCGCTATTTTAAGGCTTAACAGAGTAAGTCACGATCAAGTGTCTTAAAATAGCATCACGTCCAACCATCTTCAAGTGATCGTTTGGAGGCTGCATGGGAGAGCCTTGCTTTGGCCGATCACTCTATGTGGAAGAGTGGTGGACGGTGATCATGGGGATGCTTCTCTGGTCGTTTAACTCCTAGCCAGGGATGCCTAACCAAGCTGGTAGAGTTGTACGGACGAGATGATCTTATGACGCTCATCTGCGACCGGTGGTGGAATTTTAGGGTTTTAAAGAGGTGCGCAAGCATCACTCTTCAGCTTGGTCGAAACCAAGCATGGGAGGTTTTTTAGGCAGGACCGACCGGGTATGCGTGTAGACGGCTTGCCGGTGTACACCTCCGTACCTCACTGTCCCATGAAGATGTGATCTAAGCCACCCAATTTGTCCGGCAAAGTTGAGTGGTTGAGATCGGTTTGCGGCAAAAATCCGTTGCCGCAAAGGAGTTGGAAGCCGCGTGACATGCCTACTTCGGGCGCGCGTTTTGAGATGTTCAACCATGATTGGACTTGGTCGATCGGTCATGCGTGTAGATGGGCCCATGGTGATCATGTTGGTATGCTCGGGACCTTTTAAGCCTACATCTACACCCTCCATCCATGCTTGCGAAGATGGACGCTCGTGATCAATTAGCGACACATGTAACATTCCGCAAACCCTAATTAGGGTTTTGGATCGGCCGTGTGTACACGACTTCAACCTAACGGTTTGGCAAGCTATGCTCCTCCTTGTGGGGCCCACATTGAGCCGGTGGTGAGCATGTGTGTACCTGTCCCACGGTCATAGGCTTGATCTAAGCCATCCAATCATGCAGGTGAAGTTGGATGGTCGTGATCAATTTAAGACACTAGTGGACTTTCCTGTGACCCTTAACGCATCACGCCGGCCGAATTTCGAGCAAGCGCTTGCTCCTCCCTGGCTAGGTTGTGAGAAGGTCGGTCAAGTAAGTAGAAAGAGGGACCGCCGGTGTACAGGAAAACGCTTGTCCAACCGGTCATGGGACAATCTATGACGTCCAACCATGCGGGCGAAGTTGGACGGCGGCGATCTGTTTTGAGACCGACATTGGCAGTCTTGTGCATACAAGCTTTCCCAAGCTTCTCCACACCATCCCAACCATCCTACTTTAGGCTGGCGTTCGGTGGTTGTTTGGGAGGCGTGGTATGTATTCGACCGACCAGGGCAAAAACGAGCCCGCTGGTGGTCATTAAGGTGGTAGCCTGCTCCTGCTGAGGATCTTCTAGGCTGGTTAAATCATGCGGCCAACTTGCGTGGTTATGATTGTTTCCAAGACTGACACGGGCAGTCCAGATATGCTCAATCGGGTTAGTATAACACACCGAGAGATCTCAATCGGGCTAGTATAACACACCGAGATATATATGCTCAATCGGGCTAGTATAACACACCGAGAGATGTAGCTTGTACGGGTATCTCGTGCATGCCTCACTATTGGTACTTGGAGATTCGTGTTACTCTGCTTGTAGTTGCAGGAAATCCTACACTACACCCCTCATACGATTATGTAGTTGCAGGAAATCTTACACTACACCTCTCATACGATTTTATTAATACTCAACTCATTTTTAGATTTAAAATCTTAATTTTATCGATGAATCTTTGAATATTCTTACAAGAAAAGATAAAGGAACTAAGAATGCCTTCTGCTCTAGACTTTCTCTTTCCTATTTACTTGTTTCTTTATCAAAAAGATCTCTTTCATTTCTTCCCAGTTGAACGACTATTTATAGGGAAATACATAGTGGATGACAGCTAATCTCTCCTTTATTTTCGGATATGGCTTGCGACATTCTCGCAACCTTACAAATTTTAATCTCGCAAACTCTCTAATTTTCGCAGGATCATCACATCTTTCTCATGATTTTAGCTGACGTCGTTTATTATATCATTTCTAAAATTGTTCTGCGACGCTGTTGTGTTGTGTTGTTGATAATTTCGCTGAAATATTATTGCTGCGAGATTCTGATCCTACATCTTGCCTCTTCTCATATCTTCTCTGCAAAGTAGAGAATGATGTGAGAAATGCCGCAGTTGTTCCTCTCTTCATATTCTGCATTTATCACACGTATTCTTTCTTCCATCCGTTTCTTGACACGTCTTCTGTAACCGCTGCTTTTCAACCGCTCATGTCTTTTCGTCTTAACGTTTTTTATTTCTTCGAGTAAAAAATCTTCCTTATATATTCTTCTTGCTCTTGTTTTCACTTTCTTTTTATTTTCTCTTCTCTTTTAATTCTCTCATCTCTGCAACCCTATTGTTCTTCCGTAAATTCCGCTACTGTAGTTCTTCCTTCTTCAATCTTCTTACTTTTTATTCATTCCCATACTCTATATTCAAATATGCCTCCAAGTGGCCATAAACATGAGAAAAACTTAAAAGACGTCCAAAAAGATCTTGTAGAGAAAGGTTTCACACTTTTTACCATTCCTGGTGAAAGTGCCAAATCAATTCTTTCTATCAAACTTTTTTCTGATCAATATTGTGATGATAAATCAATCATAATTTCGCTAGGTCAAATTCTCGCAGGTCTCCCCATTCCTCTTTACGACCCAGATATCCATCTGTTTTATGAAATTCTCGCTCATTCGGGATTTTCGCGAGCTATTTTCCAGTTGAGTGGGGATTGCATCCATCTGATGCTAGAGTTCTCTAATCGTGGTGCTGGTAAAGGATCTCTATACTCCAAAGAACTTAGAGATCCTAAATTCGCAGACTTAGAAATAATTGATGAGAAATATACAGTAACGAGCTTCTTTGAAAATTATGAACTGATCTCCATGAAGAAAGAGAATACTCGCTGGGGTATTCGTTTGAAAAGGAAAGATAATATTGATGAAGCGAAAATACTTATGCAAGATATTGATTGGCATTCTGGTAAGAACACAACTCCTCGCCAATCCAAAGATGATAAATGGTGTATTTTTCCCTTGATGCTAAGAGGGCCTTATATTGTTGGATCAAATATTCTTCCTGAGAATCTCGCTACCTATCAACCTTGGGTATTCTCTTGGCCCGAGAAGTAGAAAGAGGTATGTTTCTTCCAATTTCGCTCACTTTACATTTCTTTATTTGTCTTTATTATTTTGTTCGCTAACCCCTGCGATATTCTACAGATCCAAAAACTGAAAGATAGTTATAACAAAACTGGGAGGACTAGTACCTTGTTAGCTCTTCGCTCATACACAGATGAGGTAAGAAATTTTCTCTTACGATTTTAAACAGTACACTGTTGCTTCCATTTCTTATTTCTATCTGTGTGTGAAGATTATTGCTGAAATAGAAGAACCTGCCGATGTTGCGAAGACTAGTGATAAAGGCAAAGGTGCTCTTCGCAGGGAAAAATCAACTTCCCCTCCTTCAAAGAAAAGAAAAGTCCGTTTTTCTTCTCCTTCAAATATTCCTTCTCATGAAAATTCCGAAAGTGACAAGGATGATGAGGATAATGATGACCTTGCCGCAAGTGAAGATTTTCCACCTGAATCTTCTATGGCTAAGCTCTCTGGCCTCTTTTCTGATTCTTGCAAGGAATGGGAGATAGCCAATTCGCTAATACCTGCAAAGCTCTCGCTACAATTTGCGATGTCCCTTTACTGGATGGTGATAGTTCTCTTCGTGGAGTTTCTAGATCAGTGACTCCCGACTTCTTGCATTCTCTTAATAGTCTGGTATACTTTCATCCTTTTACTTCTTCATTGTCATAACTCAAAATTTTTTATATTAATATTTTTTATATTTTCTCGCAGGCTGGAAAAGCTTTTTCGCTGTTGCCTCAGATCTAGAGAGGAGACGCGAAAATCTTGAAAAGAAGAATCTTCAATTTCGCACAAAGAATGAAGAATTGGAAGCTGAAGTAAATGTCTTCGCGAGAAAAATAGACAACTAGAAATTGATTCTTCTTCGTATAAGAACAAAATCTCTAGTCTTCAGCAAGCTAATAATCAGCTTTATGGTATGTTACTTTTCTCTTTCCCTTCATTCATTCATCCTGTTGTTTTATCTTATTTAAATGATCCTTTTTGCAGACATTTATGGTCTTTCTGATGAAGCTACCCTTCTTCGTTCATTTCCTAATGCCTTGGATAATGATACCCTTCTTGAGCGTCTTAATAATTCTTAAATAGTTTCTCAAATGATAGAATTTCATCTCTTTCTCTAATGAGCTTAGATCAAATTTCGCCTCTTAGAAATTGACCATAGATCTAGTTTAGGCTTAGCCAACCGATTTAAGCGTCTCCTTCTTGATTCTAAAGAGAAAACCAATGAGTTAAGAACCAAAATTAGCGGTCTCATAGATGATAAGGATCGCATCTCTGATCAAGGTGCTAAGGCTTTGGCGAAATTCCAAGAGACTCTTCTTGAAGTTCAACTTGAACGAGATGAGCTAACCGCAAGAACATCGAGCTCTGCGAAAGGGAAAATCAAATTCGTTCTCGTCTTCTTATAAGTAATGAGGATGAATTTGTTTGGGCTGCGAAAATCTTAGATGATGCCAGAAAAGATTTAGGTGTAAATGTTAGTCTCCAAGTTGAGCATACAGCCTTGATTAGAGATATGATTTCTGACAGAGAAGGTTATTAACTGCTCTTCTTTACTAATCTTTTGCTTCTTATGAATTTTCATCAAGTTAATAATTGATTGTCTTTTGCTCGCAGATTCTGAAAATAGATATCGTGAAAAGATTGAGGAACTCGAAGCTGAAAAGAAGGAGTTCGCAAAGAATCTTTCTTCTCGCAACGACAAGTATTCTAGATTAAAGAATCAAATCAAGATCACTGTTGCGAATTTTAAGAATGATGCTATGCATTTTCGCAATCAAACTATCCAAATGGTTTGTGACGATCATAATATCCCTCATTCTGATTATCCTTGTCTCTTGGAAGAGATCCCACAGAATACTCCCAGTATGATTATTTCTGATAGCGAAGCTGATGATGAGGAATCTGATGGTGATGAAGATTCTGACGCATACGAAGAAGGGAACAAGTCTGATGAAGATAATGAAGGATCAACTAAGAAGTAGTCTTTGTTTCTTTCTTTGATTCTCTGTAATACTTGTACATTTATTCCTTCTTTCTGTATATTTGTGTTTCTTTCATTTTGACCTGCATTCATTAAAACAATTCTTCCTTGCAATACAGTTAATCAATATAATCATTAATTTTTGAATTTTGTGAAATCTATCATATGGAGACAAATAACATTTTCTAATTTCATTCATTCCCATACTTGCCTCTGTTATTTGTATCCAAATGAGAGATTTTATAAATTTTTCTTTATTTTATGCCTCAATTTCGCAGTTAATTATAATTTCGCAATCTTATGCGAAGTGAATTTTGATTCTTTTCAAAATCTCATTCCTTGGTCTTATTTTGCCTTCCTAATTAAAGGTCTTATTATGCCACCTCTTGTCATTGCGACAAAATCGCAGGACGTCCTTGCACTTTCATGCAAAAACCCATTGATCTTGCCTTAACTTTTTCTTTTGTATTGTGGCCTCTTCAGGAATGTTGCGAAAATATGACAGGCATAAATATTCTTGCAAAAATAAAGCCCCATGACATTGTCGTCTTGCGACAAAATCGCAGGACGTCTTCGCACTTTCATGCGAAAACCCATTGATCTCGTCTTATCTTTTTCTTTTGTATTATTTCCTCTTTAGGATTGTTGCACGATGACAAGCCTTAATACCCTTGCGAATAAAAAGCCTCATGACATTTGCATCTTAAGACACTTATCAGCTCCCTAATGGAGGGTGTCGCCCTTATCTCCCCCCTAGTTGCCCCTTCAAGGAGGCGTACTTCTACCATACAAGGTTAGCTCCTCCCATCCAGTCTTAACAACAACCAGTTGTTTTCGCAGCCTCTTATCCCTTTTACCTATAGGGATTATGGTTACGAGACTGCACCCCAAGTGGGGTTTTCTTCAGGCCGAGTGCAGTATAAGCCAAGACTTATCAAGAATGGAAAAGCACGCTTCAAACGTCCTTGGCACTCTTGACTCAACCGTGTACCTCAGCGCCTTGATCAGATCTGCACTCCTTGGGAGAGTCCTTATTACCTTAGTCTCCCAACCTAAGTCATATGCTTAAGCTGAGAATCCAAGGTGCCTCTCCCGGATGGGCTTTTATTGACCCTAAATCTCCATGACTCAGGTTCCGGTGGGGGTGTAGCCTTTCCCTGAGCCATGCAACAGGTACCTCCTTATATGAAGTACTTTAGGTCTTACATTTTCCTCTTGCGAAATTGTATTCGCGAACTAGGGTGTACGCCATAAAGGTTCGCCCCTTTCTCTTTTGTCATTTTTCTCTGATTGTCTTCTGTAAAATTCATTACCTCTGCGAGAGTCTCGTACATCATCATATTGTATTTGCATTTCGCAATCTCAATTTTGTCATTCAATAAAATGTATTTTTGAGAATTTTACTTATTGAGAGAGTGTCGCAACAACTTAATCATTCATACATTTCTTGTTTTTATTACCTTTTCCATCCTCTGCTTCTTTATTATTTTCTACTACTGCTTCCTAGGTAGTGGTATGTTCATCATTTTTATTTTGAGCTAGCATTAATTTCGCAACATCTCTTCTTCTTTTCTTTCGATTGCATCCACCATCAACCTCTCACTTTTTTGTGTCTCTTTGATTTTGTGTCACCAATTTTCCTTCTTGTTTGCTCTTCCTTCGCAAGATTCTATCTCAGTTTCGTAACACCTCTTTCCTTCAATCCAATCTCCCTTTATGATTCCTACACAGCTGGGGTGAGGGAATTTGATGCACTGGTGGAAAGTTGAAGCTACACCTAGAATCCCATGTAGCCAAGGTCGACCAATTAATGCATTGTAGGGTGATTCTACATCAACGACACATAATAAGATTTCAGAAGATATTCCCTTAAATGGGATTCGCATAGTAACCTCCCCTTTAGGCTTTTTAGAAGTACCATTAAAACCATATATCTTATATGTTGATGGTATAAGATCATCATCTCTTCCTCCCATAGTTTTATAAGTATGATAAAATAAGATATTCACAGAGCTTCCAGTATCGACTAGAATTCTGTTAATTGCCCATGAATATCCAGCTTCATCATCCTCATCTTCTTTTGGTTTTGGATTAATTTCTAATTTTACTACCAATGGATTATCATTCACTTCTTCACCTTCGGGAATTTCTTCTGTGGTAAAAGAAATGATCTGTTTCTGTCATTCCTCTAGTGGCGAGATTTTCGCAATATTCATAATTTCTCTTTCATCGTTATCTCTTGCGAACACTCTACTCAAAACATTGTCATGAAAATCTTCGATTGTCTTATATGAATGTACGATAGAGTGACAGAATAGATTCTTTCCTTTTGCACCAACTTCTATGAAGAATGTTTCCTTCTTTTTCATCGTGTTTACTTTGTGATGCTCTGGTGGTGGTGGCAATGGTTGAGATTGTGGGTGCCCTACCAAAAATTGGTTTGGTTTTCCTTGATCTCTCATT
The DNA here is from genome assembly GCF_003573695.1 of Papaver somniferum. Taxonomy (NCBI): domain Eukaryota; kingdom Viridiplantae; phylum Streptophyta; class Magnoliopsida; order Ranunculales; family Papaveraceae; genus Papaver; species Papaver somniferum. The sequence goes on along the minus strand of NC_039358.1, from coordinate 192,548,088 downwards.
CTCAGAATAATTCTTTTTGCATTTCTGCAATCATTTGTTGTATGTCCATGAAAATGATGATAAGAACAAAACTCATGGATTCTGTGCTTTGGAAGTGGTTTCGTTCCTATTTTCCATGGTGTTGGTATATTCTCCATCAAAATTATAGCTTCCCATATTTTCTCCACACTTGCATTTAGAGGTGGCATCTTGATTTCTTCCCATACTACCTTGTGACCTCCTTGTCCTCTATTATAGTTTTGTCTTTGACTTCCATAAGTTTCTTGTGGTTGATCAAGTCTTTGAATCTTGTTATGTCCACCACGATTGTAGAAATTTCTTTCTCTTTCATACTCCTCTTGATCTCGGCTTCCCATAACCACCAGTTTCTGTTGATTGTTACCCATCACCTTCTCTTGTTGTACTTGAAAAGTATTCGCTATTGTGTTTATTATCTTGGGTAATAAGCTTGCATTCGCTGTTTGTGAGCTGGTGTTCACAATTGGATATGATTCCATTTCATTTTGCCTTTTCCTCTAGAGCAATGTATTCTTCTTGAAGTTCTCGCAATTCAGTCATTGTGATCGTATTCTTGACTCTGAAAATTTGGACATACAATAGGTTTGTTGCAAATATAGCATTGATAAATGATAATATAAGATATCTCTCATCTACACGGCCATCCATTTCGCTACACATAGTTCTCCATATTTTATTCAGGTGTTTCAAACTTTCGCCAATCCTATGTTTTAATCCAAACACGTCTTCTATACCAAGTCGCGAAGAATTATTACTTATATATGCCCCTAGGAATGTGGTCTTCAAATGATTGAAGGATGTTATTGTATTCTTTGGTAGACCTTCAAACCATTTTAACGCCTCCTCTATTAAGCTGGATGCGAAATACTTGCATAATACAACATCATGATTTTCCCATTGCAACATGCACCTCACGTATGATTTAATGTGTTGAATTGCACAAGTTGTTCCATCAAAAATGCTGGTTAATGCGGGTAAATTGCATTTCGGTGGTATTCCTCCTAATTGTACTTCCCTTGTAAATGGAGTTTTCGCAGCTTCTTCTATAGCTTCATCCAATTGTCTTCTGCCTACTTCTCCTCTATTATTTAGCATTCCTCTCATTTCTTCTAACTCTTTCAAGATTTGTTTATTTACACCTGAATTTCGATCCATTGGTCTTTTTAATTTCGCCTCTCTTCTTCTGCGTTCATCTCTTTCTTCTCTCGTGAAATTTTGCATTTCTTCTGCATTATCCTCATCTCGTCTTCTTCTGCGAGTTTCTTCTTCATCTCTATCTTGAATTTGCAAATGATTATGTCTCTCATTTTCCCCTTCATGATTTTGTTCATTTCTTATTAATTCCATTCACTGTCTTTCAGCCATCCTCTTTATTCTATCGTGCTCTTCATTGATATTACCGTTATTCCGATTTTGCGTACGCCTTCTTTCTCGATTGTCGTGATTGTTCTGGAAAATTGTCTCCTGAAGCTCTTGTTCTTCCATTTCCGCTCTCAATCTTTCAGGTTCGCAAATTAAACGTGCTTGTGCAGCATAATGTCTTTCAATTTCTTCTTCAATCGTCTGTTGATTTCTTTGAGTTTCTCTTTCATGTAAAATTCTTCTTCCTTCCTCTCGATTTCCTTCGCCATCTTGGTCATTTCGTCCCTGACGTTGTCCGTTCTATTGATTTCCACCATTTTTCCCATCATCAAAAGTTTCATTTTGTGGAGCGTAACGATCATCAGCTCTTTCTCTATTTTCACGATATTCTTCATTAGGATTTGATATTTCTTCTTGAATATTGTTTCCAGCATTAATTGTGGGTGAGTTTCGCCTCATTCTCTTCTAGTCGATCTTGAATATGATTCTGTAATACTTCTCGATCTTCTACTCTGTAGTCTCATATTTTCCATCCTCAATTCCTGATTTTGCCTTGTTAGATTTGCACATTTTTCTGCCTCAGCTCTTCTTTCTTCATGTATTAATCGTCTCAAAGTTTCTAACGCTCCAATTTCCTCATCTCCATGAATTATTCCTTCATCTGCTTCTTGATTTCTCTCTACCTGTCTATGGTTTCTGGTTTGTTGCTCTTCTTCTACTTCTTCTGCCGAATTTGATTGCCAAGTGTGTATACTCACCCTATCATAATCTGTATTCCTCCCTTGTACTAGTGTTTGTTGAATTGGTGATTGAATTTGATTTTCTCTATTACTTCTCATTCTAGTAGATTCTCCCATTTCACTTCTTTCTCTCCCAGCAATCTCTTGCTTCTTCTAACAGTAGTCGGTTGTTCGGATGTATTTCTTCTTCTAGCCATTTCTTCAATGTTAACAAATTGCAAGAAATTATGTAAAATTCTTAACCAATCACTCTAAATCTTCACAAATCTCAAAATTAATCTTCAATACGCCCCTGTTTCTAGCGCCATTATGTAGTTGCAGGAAATCCTACACTACACCCCTCATACGATTATGTAGTTGCAGGAAATCCTACACTACACCCCTCATACGATTTCATTAATACTCAACTCATTTTTAGATTTACAATCTTAATTTTATTGATGAATCTTTGAATATTCTTACAAGAAAAGATGAAGGAATCAAAAATGACTTCTGCTCTAGACTTTCTCTCTCCTATTTACTTGTTTCTTTCTCAAAAAGATCTCTCTCCTTTCTTCCCAGTTGAACGACTATTTATAGGGAAATACATAGTGGATGACAGCTAATCTGTCCTTTATTTTCGGATATGGCTTGCGACATTCTCACAATCTTACAAATGTTAATATCGCAAACTCTCTAATTTTCGCAGGATCATCACATCTTTCTCATGATTTTAGATAACGTTGTTTATTATATCATTTCTGAAATTATTCTGCGACGCTGTTGTGTTGTGTTGTTGATAATTTCGTTGAAATATTATTGCTGCGAGATTCTGATCCTACACTGCTGAGAGCAACACTCAGTCGTCATGCCACACCAATGATGAGAGTGCTGTGGGCACATCACAGGAAATACAAGGCTAATCATGCATTATAAATAATGCTAAAAATTCACAGGGTTTTTTGGGATTGTTGTTACATGCTCCATCCTGGATGAATTTTGTGTATTTAATTCACATAATACTGGGATTGTTGCCACATGCTCCATTATAGGTGAATTAGTAAAGTGAAGAGGTACTCATGACTTATCAAACAGCTTTATCCTCTGCAGGATCAACGTATCAAATTTGGTTTTTATAATTTTAGCCTTGAACTAAAATCCACCATCAACATTAAGTCCCCTGCCTAGCACATAATGGTTGCATTATTGTGGGGTAGGCATGAGATGGTGACGTATACAACGTAAAAAGAAAAGAGAAAGGAAGTTTACCTGGAGGGACTCTGGCCGACCGCGTTGGCAATCGTCCATGTGAGTACGCCAGGTGTGACCATGACCTTAGTGGGACCGGTTCCCTCCTTCGGGTATTTGAGCCAAGAAGGGAATAAAACTTGTATGTTCCTCTTCCCATTGAAAACCGTGCATGTAACCCCGGACGAATGTGGACCCCACCATGTATATGCTTCGACCAAACGTCACGCTGTTGCACCTGTTTGATAGGCATGTGGGTCCGCCTACTTCGCTCAACCGTGGGACTCATCATGCTCCTGCTTGATCAAACGTGGGCTTGTTGTGCCTGTTTCGGTTAAACGAAGGTCCACTGTGTACATGTTTCAAACGTCGTCCCTGTCCTGCACATGCTTTACCCGTACGATTGATGTGCTTGCTCGAGTATCATCCTTGCTACTTCGATCAAACATCGACCCTGTTATCTTGACCAAACACCGTCCTTGTTTCCTTGACCAAACACCGGCCTTGCTGCTTGCTTCGCTCGAACGTGAGACCCACAGCGTGCTTGCTTTGCTAAAAAATGAACCATGTGTGCTCAAATGTGAATGTGAGTCCTGCAAAGGGCGTTGAAGCAGCTTCTGGAGCGAGCAGGTTCTGGAGAGCGTTGAAGCAGCTTCTGGAGCGAGCAGGTCTCGGAGAGCGTTGAAGCAGCTTCTGGAGCGAGAAGGTCCCGGAGAGCGTTGAAGCGCTTCTTCTGGAGAGTGAGCATTGGAGTGTTGAAGCGGCTTCTTCTGGAGGGAGCATTGAAGCGGCTTCTGCTGGAAGGAGCATTGAAGCGGCTTCTGCTGGAAGGAGTGTTGAAGCAGCTTCTTCTTCAGTTTGGTTCCCCCTTGCGAATTACATGCTTCTTTATTGACCATCTCTCTTGTGTTGAAAAAGTTTTTGACTGACGGCGAAGGAATTTCATGCTGAGCCTCAGTCCCCAAGCGTGCTCTACGTGGCTCTATCTTGTATGTCCGATGGGTCTACCATAATAAAGGTATCGCCATCCATCCTTCGTACTAGTAATCATATTACTTCTCCATGGGTAAAAATATGTAGAAGTATAGATTACCTTTTGTACGTAGTGGTCGTCGATATGGTGAAGCTCTGGATGGTATCAATCGACGAGCAACAACGGTTCTTGGCAGCAGCTGTGATCAGAAGAGACTGGCAGGGAGAGGCGTGGTGGAAACTTGCACGAACTTGGCACCCTTCATACAATGGTAGAGATCGTCTCGTTATTAGAGGGAGAAGCTGGAAACGATGGATTTCTTGATGTTTCTTCATGGAATAGAGAAGAGGGAGACAGTCCCCTACCCACGAGTATCCACTGAGCTTTCGACTTGATAGATATTGTCACGCTAGGTTCATGAGGCCATCTTTACGTCTGCTCACTTGAGTATATCCTAGTCTTTGGACATCTTGGAATCATAATGATAACGTGCTTGCATCTCTATAAATTCACCATCTTTGAGATGGGAAGTGCTAAGCAGTCCCCAGTCATATTCCTTTGCCATTATCATCATTGAATCGTGTCTTTGAGGAGTAGGGAAGTTCCTCTTAAGTCCAAGGTGCAATCTCCTTTGGTAACGCAACTACTTCTTCCACGGGAGACAAATTCTGAAAGCATCTCTCATTGATGTAGTTACCGTCGATCCAGATACAGAATATCTTGGACGTTGTTTCATCATTGTGACAGTCGTGCATGTGGTACTAGAGTTGAAGTTGGCAATTTTGGACGCGCAAGATGTTTTATCTCGGTGGCTTTCCTCTTGCTGCTTCAGCGAAACTGCTTACGAAAGGCTGAAGGTTGTATTGCCTGTTGGCGAGATGTATGCTGAGTAACGAACATCATGAGGCTCTTAATTACTGGCAAGCCTGGTTCTTTATAGCAGGACAGATGCTGTTGTAGATGAGCGTTCAACAGCTTCACGAAGTTCAGAGGATGACCAAAAGCGCAGATTCTCCAACATAGCACGATAGACATGCACCATCGTCTGATAGAGTGATTCGCCCGGATCTTTCTCGACATGACGCGCGGACATCGTTATCTTCTTGAGGCTGCTTCCCTTGAGGTATGTGGAATATTTCCGTCATAGAGCGTTGATACGTTGCACCGACATTCTTTAAGAGAAATGACATTACAGGATAATAAAAATTTCCGAGAGTAGTTCGAAAAGATGTCTTACTTGCGTCATGCTCGTACATCCTTATTTGATTGTACCCGCTATATCCATCCATGAAGAAGAACATGTCTTGTCCGCTGATGGAGTCTAATAACATGTCAATGTTAGGTAGAAGAAAATCGTCTTTGGGGCGGTATTTGTTCAAGACTCTGAAATCCATGCAGCACCCGATCTGTCCATTTTTCTTTTCTGGTCACGGCTTTCCACAAAAGTTCATTCCCTCTTAGCGTGAGCGTGGGTTGCGGCTTCACCAGATGAAGAAGAACGCCTTGTCAGCAAAGATGCATCGTGGGGCTTAGCCCTCAATGATGCGAGTCGGTATTACTCCTGAATCGACGCCCACGTGAGGAGTGGGATGCAATGAAATTTGTCTGATCCTTCCTGGGGAGCTTCTCTTGGTTTAAACAATTCTACTCCACATATCGCTGCATAGGGAGACAACAATGCAGGCATTCGAACGACTTCTTTATTCAGCATAGTCTCCAGGCACTGGTGATATTTCGAAGGGACAATCCTACTGTCATGAAGCCACGATCTCCCCAATATCATGTGGTAGTCTGACTCTTTTTCTATGACTTCGAATTTCACTTTTGACTGGACGGGCCCTACAGATAAATTCAGGTTGACATACCAGTATGCGTTGGTTTGGTTTCCCTCGAAGTCTGTCATCGTAGTAGGCTTCCGTACGATCTTGCCTGGGCGAACCTTGGCTGTCTTGAGAGTCTTGAGAATAATCACATTCGAAGACGCTCCTTTGTCGATAAGTGATAGACGCATTTTTGTGTCTAATTTGTCCTCAATGTCCGTATTGTTGGAACTCTATTTTTGCACTAATATTGTGTTTTTATGTATTTTTAGGAAATAAACATTTTTAGAAAATTCGGCTCGAAAAGTTGCCCGGGGCACCCTTGAAGGACAATTGTTATTCGGACTCTCACTATCGGTTAAGGGGCACCTCAGTGGACACCTGCTATTCGCACCCCTGTTCAGGATAGGGGGACACCCTTTCTTCTTCGTTTGAAAACTGTTTTTTGGCGGGAAATGAAATTCTCAACTGGCAGAAGTTTGATCACAAAAATGAAGGGGTTACGGGTCGATTCAATGGCTGAAATTTGATAGAGAGATGTGATATAGGTTAAGGAACACATTTTGGGCAGTGGGTTTGATCGGAATTGGCTGGAAAACGCGTGATGATTCACACACCCAAAACAGAGCACGTGTACTGTAACACGAGCAAAATTGAAGTTCTTGTGTGCATGGAGGAGTTCTACTAGCGTTGAAAGAGTGCTGAGACGTTGAGAAGGCTAACTAGAGCGTGCAGGATCAAATCTAACGTGTGTAGAAGCCAAAAATGGAAATTATTGTTAAATATGGGCAGCGAGCAATGACGGGATTAATGGGAGATTATACGGTGTTATGGTCGGATATTTTTGTTCTAAAACACTATAAATACAAGGCTAAAGAGTTTAGCAAATTTTGGAGAGAACTGGGAGAGGTTTAGAGCACTACAGAGCAAGAAAATCCAAGTTGCAGAGATTCTGGCTCTGCTACTGCTGCTGCTGTTGCGAGGAGGAAGAACGTGAAGAACAGACTCTCCAAGACCGTCGTTTATCAACAGTGACATCGACTGTCACCTGTGGGTCGTAGTTTCCCAACGACAACAACACTTCAGCTTTGTCGTTGACTCTGGACGCCTTCTGTGGGTCGCAGAATCCTGTTTTATATCATTTTCTTGTCTTTCTCTTCATTGTAAAACACTTTTGAGCATCAATGAAATATTTTGAGAGGTTTTCCAACATGATGAGCGGCTAAAATACCTGGTGAATGAGGTGACGGAGGAGCTATTCACTCATGTTTGATTGGTAAATTCTTTTTATAATTTCTTAATTATTTATTTTATTTAATTCACTTGGATCAATAAAAAAAAGAGATAAAAATGGTTTTCTTAATTAGTTGTGAATCAGTTTGATGTTTTATGCTTAGAATTAATTTTTTGATAAATCATGCTTAAGGATTACAATTTAATATTTGGACACCTTATAGATTAATAAGTGATTTAATGGAAAAAGAGCTAGATAATAATTATGAAATATTTTTGTAACCAATCAACTTGAAGTAATAGTGAATCCAGAGCCTTAGTCCATTTTAAATCTTGACATCACTCTTTGAAAATTAATTTGCTTTATTTTTATTAAATCTAAAAAAAAAAGAGTTACCTTCACAAGTTCGAAAAGAACCCCTTTTACCACAATCTACAACAACTTTTGAAAAAACATTAAATTTTTGGCGCCGCCGACGCGGACCTGTGCTTAGGTAGAATTTTTTTTTTTTAGGTTTATTATTTTTTTTCCTTTTTACGTTTCTTTTTGTCTTTGATTTGCAGGTTCGAAGTGGAGTACTAAGGACCTTGGAAGGAAAAGCTTAAAGCGAAAGGAGCGAAAGAGGAATTTTTTTTGTTTTATAATAGAAAAGAGAGAAAAAAGAGAGATTTTTTATTTTTTTTAGGTTATTTTTCTTTTTTTTGCACTTTACTTTATTTGGACTTTGGACTGGACTCTTGGACTTTATTATTATTTTTTTTAAACCCTACGGAAGGGTAGTTAAATACAAACTGTGTGCAGGGAAGGACGGTGATTACAATATCACCTCGGCCCCTCGGGTTCGCACACGGCATAGGAGTCGTGGCCCGAGTCGACGACAACGGTTCATCCCCCGTCTGGTACGGGAGGTAAGTCCAATCGAAACACTCGCGAATCTCCTGTAAGCGAGTTACTGTATTCCTTAAGGTGATCATTGATTGAGGACGAATTTGGACTGTCTTTATTTTCCTAGTAAAGGGCAAGGCCTGGCCTAAACAAGATAAGGGTTCGGATTTCATCACCGCTCCCTTCTTGCCCGCTTTAGGAGAACAAAACCTAACGCGAACCCAAGCTTTAAAATCTGATTAGAAAGAGACCTATAGGGTATCGAGCTTGTTAGGAAAAATTTTCGAAGGATATTGGTTATTCTTTTAGCATACTTCGAAGTTCATGACGGTTTCTGTGAGTTGAATGCGTGACTGCGCCGCCTTGTACTGCGGTGAGGCCTTGGGTATCAAAGCTCCACTGCTTCCCTCGCCTCGATTCAACTTACTTTGACTCGGATTGATTCCAGAGGGGTTTGCTTAAATTGTAACGAATTCCCTTTCGAGATATAGAAGCTAGTCTAGAAACAATCTAAGTGAGCCATCATGCTTGTTGTTTGCTAGAAATCTCTAGGTTTGCTGTGGTAAAGTCGAGTCAGCCTGCTGTGTGATTGCTAGAACCTTCCTGTTAGGATTTTTATTTCTTTTTGATTTTTTTAGTGTATGCCCGATTTTGTTAATAGGGCTTGGAAAAGAGATACTCTAGGTCGATTGATTAGCAAAACCTAGTAGTTCTTCTGATGTAGCAGGGAGCTCGAAGATTGTTCTTTGAGAGCCCGTTTTTGGAAACTTCAGTTTTGAGAATCTGCGTCTTTGTGAAGAAAGTTCTCCTAGTCCTTTGGTAGTGCCAGAAATGGCAACTTTAAAAGCTTTATTGAACCCAACTAGGACCTCTCGTCCGTCTTGTATCAAGTTAGCTGAAACCGAGGCAAATTATGAACTCAAACCTGGGACTTTACAGATGCTCCCAACCTTTTTAGGAAAAGAGAATGAGAACCCCTATTTTCATGTTAGGGAATTTGAGGAAGTATGTAGTACTCTGAAAATTAAAAACCTTAGTGATGATGCACTGAAACTTAGGTTATTCCCCTTTTCCTTAAAAGATAAAGCCAAATCTTGGCTGTATAGTTTGGATTCTGAGTCAATTGAAACCTATGAACAACTTACATCTGCCTTTATACATAAGTTTTTCCCAAGGCACAAAACATCGTCTATTAGGACACAAATTTGTACTTTTGCTCAACAAGAGGGAGAATCTTTATATAGGTATTTAGAAAGGTTCAATGACTTAATTTCTCAATGTCCTCATCATGGTTTAGAGAAGGTTAGGTTAGTTCAGATCCTCTACGAGGGTTTAGACTATTCAACAACGACCATGGTTGAGTCCTTATGCACAGGTGGGTTTGAGAATAAAACTGTTGATGAGGCGATGACATTTTTGAATGAAATCGCCAATAAGACCCAACAATGGGAAAATAATAGGGAACCCCAGAAAACAATTCTTCTAAGTAGAGGAAATGTCAATAGGGTAGAAGGATCCTATGAGTCAGATGCTAAAATAGCAGCCATAGCCAAAAGGTTAGAAGCGTTGGAATTAGGTCATTCTAGTGGTACTAGTGGTAGAATAGAGCCTTTTTGGGAAGACCATACTGTTGAAGAGCAAGCCAATGCTCTTTATAACAACACTAGATTCGATAACCGTCAGAAGTTTGACCCTTATTCAGAAACCTATAACCCTGGTGGAGAAACCATCCCAACCTTTCTTGGTCTAAGGGCCAGAATCAAGGTCAGTCTAGTAACTCTCAAGCTCCCCCAGGTTTTGGCTATCCTAAGAATCCTTCAGCCCCGACAGTTTCAGAACCCTTCGGATAAGAAGATTATGAGTTTAGAAGAGTCTCTTGCTTTGTTAACTCGTAACACTATGGAGTTTCAGCAATCTGTTGCTCAAGGTATAGAAGAAAATAAGAGAATAGGTCAGGCTAACTCTCAGGCTATTTCCGAGTTGAAAACCCAGGTTAGTCATATAAATGAGTCTTTGAGGGAAAAAGGTAAGTTTCCTAGTCAAACTCAACCCAATCCTAAAGCAGAGAAATCGTACAATCATGTGAACTCTATTACAACCCTTAGGAGTGGAAAGAAAGTTGACAATAAGGTTGCCATGCCTGATAGTGAACATGTGTAGTTCACCCTTATGAGCCAGAAAATGAGGAGACTGATAGAGTCTCCAAAGAGACCAATGAGGGTCCTGATGAGCCCGGTTTGTTCCCAGAGCCCCGTTCCCCCAGCTGCTAGTTCCGACTAAGAGGGAGTCCAACTTTAACGATATATTGGAGGTTTTTAAGCAGGTTAATATCAACCTTCCATTATTAGATGCAATTAGGCAGATTCCCTCTTATGCCAAGTTCCTTAAGGACTTGTGTACGCGAAAGCGTAAGCTCAGTGTCCAGAAGAAAGCCTTCATAGCTAGTCATGTGAGTTCTATTATTCAGAATACCACTACTCCTAAGTATAAAGACCCAGGGTCCCCTACCATTGCTTGTACAATAGGTAAGTACCGTGTTGAGAAAGCGTTGCTTGACTTAGGAGCCAGTGTGAACTTAGCCATACCATGTGTACCTTAAGCTAGGACTTGGTGAGATGAAACCTACACAGATGACACTTCAGTTAGCTGATAGGTCCGTTAAAATTCCTCGTGGTGTGATCGAGGATGTTCTCATAGAGGTCGACAAGTTATATATCCGGTGGATTTTTTTATCCTAGATACCCAACCTATCCCTGACCCAGAGAACCAAATAACAGTGATTTTAGGTCGCCCGTTTTTAGCTACATCCAATGCGATCATTAACTGTCGAAATGGTATTATGAATTTGTCTTTTGGTAATATGACTATTGAGCTGAACATTTTTAATATTAGTAAGCTACCATCTGAGCTAGATGACACGTGCATTGAAGAGGTCAACATGATAGGAACCTTAGTTCCGAAGTCTGTACCAAACACCGAATCGGAAGATCCATTAGAGAGTTGTCTAGCCCGTTTTAGCATGGATTTCGACGATGATAGCAACATTGAACAAGTAAATGCTCTGTTGGATTCTATTCCTATGTTAGATACCGATAGATGGAAATCTAGGTTTGAACCATTACTAGCTACTGAATCTACCTTAATCCATTATTTCGAAGAGCCTAAAGATCCTCCTAAGTTGGACCCCAATTATGCATTTGTAGGCTCATCTGATATTTTACCTATAACTTCCGATTTGGATGGTGATCATGAGATTAGGACAGTAACCGTGCTTCAACACAATAAGGAAACTCTAGGGATGACCATAGAGGATATGAAACATATAAGTCCTATAGCTAGTATACCTCAAAAGAATTTAGAGGATGAACCACCTGATTATAACTCAGAGAAAGCAATTGACCTTTTTCAGGAACCGGATGGTCTAGAAATTAGGAATATTGTGACTAGTTTATCTAGGGACACCCAAAACCCTAAATTTGGGGGTAGAGATTGTCAATTATCCCCAGTAGAAGTCCCTAACTTGGGACTCAAGACTAGTGCATCTGAGGTATCGCTTGAGCCTATTCAGACTCCACAACCTGATCCGCCTGATACTTTTCAGGAGGAAATCCATATATTAGAAACCCACTTTTCGGATGAATCTATTTTTGAAGACACTCTTATGAAGCCCAACTGGAGGCTCTGGATAGATCCGATTGTCTTGCAAGAAACCTTAGATGAGGATGTGCTCCTTCTGTTCATTTTTCTGAACCAGTGCAGTTGTCTCATATTGGTGTTAGCTCTATTTGGTATTATGGACCCACAACTCTTTCGGCTATTGGTATATGACTTTGGAAGGTGAAGATCCTTTTTGAGGTATTTGATGTCTGGATGAAGACTTTAAACTTAGCACTTCTTGGGAGGTAACCTAATCTCACGCAACACGGTAATATCTTTCCTCAACCCTTTTGCTTCAAGTGGTAACAATTTCTCCTCGTTCATGCTGTTAATTTTATCATTGGAAACATTGAGGACAATGTTAGATTTAAGTTTGGGGGTATGGGAAAATCTTTTAGTTGCAATAAATAAACTCCAAAGCCTAGAAATTTATACGTATTAAGGATAGCACTAACCAATCTAAGTGGATGGAAACATTTTTGTTTTAGGAGTTGAGGAACCAATCTGACTAGATGGAAACATCTATAGAGTCTATTCATAAAAGCACAAAGCTCAGGTGTTAGAAATAACATGATAGTTTCGCCATATCTCGTCGAGTCCTTTTCACTTTCTATTTTCAGTTTTCTTTTATTTCAAGTGATTTGGTGGGGCACACGATTCAAGTTGTTACCTTTGCTAGGGTGAAATAGAGTGACTGAGTTACCTTTTCAAAAAAAAAAAAAAAAATTAGACCAGACCAGTAGACCAATCGGAATAAATACTAACACTTGGATAGCAATATGTGTGTGTTCTCCCTGTCTCCGTCGCCTAAACAAGCGTGGAATGCAGGATCCACGTGAATTACCATGTAATATGCTGACAAGAAACATGCGCTTGGGTCCACAAGGTCCAATCATGTTGTTAGTTCTTAAATAAATGTGTGTTTAATAAAGTCGACCACTGGTACCCTTGTATATGCCAGTTGTGTTGACCTAGAGTTAGGATTATTGACCACTGGTTCCCTTGTATATGCCAGTGTGTTAATATTAGTCAGACCGGTATCTCGGTCATCTAGGTTAGGTTCACCTTGGCAGAGGCCTTCAGACAGATATGGGAAACACCGTTCACTTTTCAACCATCTACATTTTTCTTTTTCCATCTTCTTAATATTTTCATGTGATTAGTCTGACTCCGAGTATGATGTCCATCGTGAAACTATCTTAGTATAGCTCTGTCACTTATATGAATTTTAGTATGCTTGAGTTAAAAGTCGTGTACAGTAATTGGAATTTCGCATCAGGGTACTTCCTCCTATAATTAATAAGTATGCCAACCAAGGAGGTTCTTCAGTGCTTTCCAAGATTTTGCGTAGATAGTTAGGGTCTGGAGTAAAGGTTTTGTGGGTACACCTCTGGTAAACCCTCCGGAGACAACACTCCGCCACTAGGGCCACCTAGGGGTTCAAATGATTTTCCTTTCTAGAATAAATTTTCTCGAGGACTAGAAAATAATAAGTTTGGGGGTATTTGATAGACGCATTTTTGTGTCTAATTTGTCCTCAATGTCCGTATTGTTGGAACTCTATTTTTGCATTAATATTGTGTTTTTATATATTTTTAGGAAATAAACATTTTTGGAAAATTCGGCTCGAAAATTTGCCCGGGGCACCCTTGAAGGACAATTGTTATTCGGACTCTCACTATCGGTTAAGGGGCACCTAAGTGGACACCTGCTATTCGCACCTCAGTTCAGGATAGGGGGACACCCTTTCTTCTTCGTTTGAAAACTGTTTTTTGGCGGGAAATGAAATTCTCAACTGGCAGAAGTTTGATCACAAAAATGAAGGGGTTACGGGTCGATTCAATGGCTGAAATTTGATAGAGAGATGTGATATAGGTTAAGGAACACATTTTGGGCAGTGGGTTTGATCGGAATTGGCTGGAAAACGCGTGATGATTCACACACCCAAAACAGAGCACGTGTACTGTAACACGAGCAAAATTGAAGTTCTTGTGTGCATGGAGGAGTTCTACTAGCGTTGAAAGAGTGCTGAGACGTTGAGAAGGCTAACTAGAGCGTGCAGGATCAAATCTAACGTGTGTAGAAGCCAAAAATGGAAATTATTGTTAAATATGGGCAGCGAGCAATGACGGGATTAATGGGAGATTATACGGTGTTATGGTCGGATATTTTTGTTCTAAAACACTATAAATACAAGGCTAAAGAGTTTAGAAAATTTTGGAGAGAACTGGGAGAGGTTTAGAGCACTACAGAGCAAGAAAATCCAAGTTGCAGAGATTCTGGCTCTGCTACTGCTGCTGCTGTTGCGAGGAGGAAGAACGTGAAGAACAGACTCTCCAAGACCGTCGTTTATCAACAGTGACATCGACTGTCACCTGTGGGTCGTAGTTTCCCAACGACAACAGCACTTCAGCTTTGTCGTTGACTCTGGACACCTTCTGTGGGTCGCAGAATCCTGTTTTATATCATTTTCTTGTCTTTCTCTTCATTGTAAAACACTTTTGAGCATCAATGAAATATTTTGAGAGGTTTTCCAACATGATGAGCGGCTAAAATACCTGGTGACTGAGGCGACGGAGGAGCGATTCACTCATGTTTGATTGGTAAATTCTTTTTATAATTTCTTAATTATTTATTTTATTTAATTCACTTGGATCAATAAAAAAAAGAGATAAAAATGGTTTTCTTAATTAGTTGTGAATCAGTTTGATGTTTTATGCTTAGAATTAATTCTTTGATAAATCATGCTTAAGGATTACAATTTAATATTTGGACACCTTATAGATTAATAAGTGATTTAATGGAAAAAGAGCTAGATAATAATTATGAAATATTTTTGTAACCAATCAACTTGAAGTAATAGTGAATCCGGAGCCTTAGTCCATTTTAAATCTTGACATCACTCTTTGAAAATTAATTTGCTTTATTTTTATTAAATCTAAAAAAAAAAGAGTTACCTTCACAAGTTCGAAAAGAACCCCTTTTACCACAATCTACAACAACTTTTGAAAAAACATCAATAAGGGCCCTCTTGAACTCTGAATCCTTGATGCGTGCGATAACATGTAGGGTACGGTTGTGACCTTCCTCTGGTTGATTGCAGCAAACATCTCCGCCCGCTGATTATTCAAGAGGTGTAAAGGTTCGCATAAACTTTCCACTAGAGAAGCCGCTTCCTGATCCACCGACATCTGGTTCATAGTGAAACTATTGACTTGAGGAGGATCGTTGTGATGATCGGTCACTAGTGTAGGAGTTTCCATGACAGGAGCACTCATATGTGATGTCATCTTGATGAGGAGATTGAGTATGTCGTTTATCGCTTCTTTGATCAGGTCCATGTAGGCCTGCGTCGCTGAAGTACCTTCTCCGGGTGCGTTGAATGCGTACCTTGTTGGTTCCAGAGGCTGTCGCGGCTCTTGTGGCAATCGATCAGTTAATGTCTTAAGAAAAGTGAGTACCTCTTCCTGAGTTGTAGCCATGTCTGTCTGTGCCTTAGCAAGGATTTCTTGTCTATCCATCAAATCCACTATGGTAATAGGGGGTTGTCCTCCTCTGGCTCCTCCATCTCCTCGTCCCGATGGAGGAGTGACAGTTGCTCTGGTGACAGATAGAGGCGTTACACTTGAAGAGATGTCGGGGTATGCAGCTGGTCTGGCGCTGGTGATAGGAGGTGTCGCGCCCAATGGAATATCTCCTCTTGCTCCGCTGGTGCTGGTAGTAGAGGAAGTAATTCCACGAGATACATTGATGGTATTGGATGACTGCACGGTGACACCTGGGATATCAACACCGAGAGTGTTGTCAGCGCTAGTCCCATCACGATTGGTTGTTGATCCAGACCTAAGATTCACCATTTTAAAAATCAGTAAAATTGAATTGGATTTTGAAGAAATTGACTTCACAACCGAGAGACTAATCTCCCACTGTGGTCGCCAATTGTTTATGGGTGAAAACTGTTTCTGTGCTTTTTGGTAAATTTGGGTGTGTGTGGATGAGAAACGAATTTAAACCCTAATGCACTGCACGGGAATGCTTTCTGATTCGAGAGATCAATCTGTACAATTCTGGATTAAACCAAGAAATGGCCGTTCCAGACTTGCTTCGGTCACAAAGTGAAGGAGATGGGGTTGATCTTAGGGAACGAAGGGAAGAAGGTGTTGAGAGTGTGAAGGTGTTGGTTTTTTATGACTTGTATCAGAAAGATGAACTGGCTTGCAAAAAATGTAAGCAATCAGCTCTGAGTGTTTGAATACGTTATATCAACACTTGGTTTTTGTCTTGTCCGTTATGGAAATAGGGAGGAGAACCTATTTATACAAGTCATAAAGCACAACCCTCGTCTCTCGTGGGAAGTGGAGGAAGTGGAATGATGGAGTAGTGGAGTCATGTTAGTGTCACACGATCAGTCTTTGCCCACTTCTCCCATCATCACTAACCGTCCATGTCTTCCTGACACGTTCTTGTGATGGCGCGCTGCACGCTGTAAACCACCAGACTAATACCCCAGTAAGTATCCCCCAATTTGTGACATACTTGATGTCTCGATTGTGTGGATCGTGGGACCCACAGAAGGTAGCATACGGTGCTAGGTTAAATAACTAAGTTATTTGGAAAATCGATATTTATGAAATATCGTGTGTATTCGATGCATGTAATGCATCGAATAGCATCACGTCGATGCATGTAATGCATCGAATATATTCAGCATATATGAAGCATCGCTATTTTAAGGCTTAACGGAGTAAGTCACGATCAAGTGTCTTAAAATAGCATCACGTCGCTGCATGGGCGAGCCTTGCTTTGGCCGATCACTCTATGTGGAAGAGTGGCGGACGGTGATCATGGGGATTTTGGTCGTTTAACTCCTAGCCAGGGCTGCCTAACCAAGCTGGCAGAGTTGGACGGACGAGATGATCTTATGACGCTCACCTGCGACCGTTGGTAGAATTTTAGGGTTTTAAAAAGGTGCGCAAGCATCACTCTTCAGCTTGGTCGAAACCAAGCATGGGGAGATTTTTTAGGCAGGACCGACCGGGCATGCGTGTAGGCGTCTTGCCGGTGTACACGTCCGTACCTCACTGTCCCATGAAGATGTAATCTAAACCACTCAATTTTTCCGGCAAAGTTGAGTGGTTGAGATCGGTTTGCGGCAGAAATCCGTTGCCGCAAAGGAGTTGGAAGCTGCATGACATGCCTACTTCGGGCGTGCATTTCGAGGCGTTCAGCCATGATTGGCCTTGGTCGATCGGTCAGGCGTGTAGATGGGCCCACGATGATCATGTTGACATGCTCGGGACCTTTTAAGTATACATCTACACCCTCCATCCATGCTTGCGAAGATGGACGCTCGTGATCAATTAGCGACACATGTAACATGCCGCAAACCCTAATTAGGGTTTTGGATCGGTCGTGTGTACAAGACTTCAACCTGACGGTTTGGCAAGCTATGCTCCTCCTTTGGGGAGGCCAACCATGTGGGGCCCACAGTGAGCCGGTGGTGAGCATGTGTGTACCTGTCCCACGGTCATAGGCTTGATTTAAGCCATCCAATCATGCAGGTGAAGTTGGATGGTCGGGATTAATTTAAGACACTAGTGGACTTTCCTGTGACCCTTAAAGCATCACGCCGGACGAACTTCGAGAAAGCGTTTGCTCCTCCCTGGCTAGGTCGTGAGAAGGTCGGCAAGTAAGTAGAAACGGGGGCCGCCGGTGTGCAGGACAACG
Source organism: Papaver somniferum (assembly GCF_003573695.1). Classification (NCBI taxonomy): domain Eukaryota; kingdom Viridiplantae; phylum Streptophyta; class Magnoliopsida; order Ranunculales; family Papaveraceae; genus Papaver; species Papaver somniferum. The sequence goes on along the minus strand of NC_039358.1, from coordinate 192,530,445 downwards.
CTTGTCCAACCGGTCATGGGACGATCTATACCGTCCAACCATGCGGGGGAAGTTGGACGGCCGCGATCTATTTTGAGACCGACATTGACAGTCTTGTGCGTATAAGTTTTCCCAAGCTGCTTCACACCAGTCCAACCATCCTACTTTAGACTGGCATTCGGTGGTTGTTTGGGAGGCGTGGTATGTATTCGACCGACCAGGGCAAAAACGAACCCGCTGGTGGTCATTAAGGTGGTAGCCTGCTCCTGCTGAGAATCGTCTAGGATGGTTAAATCATGCGGCCAACTTGCGTGGTCGTGATTGTTTCTGAGACTGACACGGGCATTCCAGATATGCGCAATCGGGCTAGTATAACACACCGAGAGATGTAGCCTGTACGGGTATCTCGTGCATGCCTCACTATTGGTACTTGGAGATTCGTGTTACTCCGCTGAGAGTAACATTCAGTCGTCATGCCACACCAATAATGAGAGTTCTGTGGGAACAACACATGAAATACAAGGCTAATCATGCATTATAAATAATGCTAAAAATTCACAGGGTTTTTTGGGATTGTTGCTACATGCTCCACCTGGATGAATTTTGTGTATTTAATTCACCGAATACTAGGATTGTTGCCACATGCTCCATTATAGGTGAATTAGTAAAGTTAAGAGGTACTCATCACTTATCAAACAACTTTATCCTCTGTAGGATCAGCGTATCAAATTTGGATTTTACAATTTTATCCCTGAACTAAAATCCACCATCAACACATTTATTATATTGATGAAATCCATAGCTATGAGTAGATAAATCTTATACTATTGGTTAAGGATGTAGTCCGATTTCGAGAACTTGTGCTTAATTAATGCATTAGTTTCTCTCTTTGTTATCATTCAAACTTCTACTATTTTTCATAATTGTATGATTGATGTATTGCAATAGGATTTAAATAGTGGCCAATTAATTGAATTTGCATCCTTGTCTATAGCTAATTGAGGGTTTATTATCCAGCGATTACCCTAAATACAAGTAGAATGATATGATTACAGTTTGTAGTGATACACTCTTATAATCATATGTAGAGTTTGACCTTTGTATGAATTGTCATGCACAATGCATGACAATTGTATTAATTAGCCTATTTCTGAAACTTAATGCTCATTGGAATTGAACTTAATGACCCAAAGGCGTTAGGTTACTCTTTAGGTAGAATTCACATTCGCAACTCTAATGTGTTTGTTGATGAACTTAGGAAATTAACAGATTATCTTGCTCTCTTTATAGTCTAGGGCTTTTGATGAAAAAAGATTAAATCGTAATTATAATCATGTATGCAAGCACTTGTTTGAGATTAAAGATGAACTACTTGACCAATATCTTCCTCTTATTGTTTACTTCGAATATTATTTTATTTCTTTTGATTTACTTTTTATTGCATTATAAAATCTGAAAATCCCACATCTTTGTTACTTAGAAACTGAAATTGCATAACAACAAAAGCCTCCCGTGGAAGGAACTCTTTCTTATCACATACTTCATTGATATTTGGTTTAATGAGAAAGTAAATTTATTTTTGACGCATATGACAATGATCAAAATTTGGCGCCGCTGCCAGGGAGGCATTCAGATTGTTATTACGTTTCAGTTTCTTATTTTTATTTCTACCTTCATATTTGCTTTTCATTTCTTGTCTCTTGTTTCTCACTTGTCTGTAATAATTGTTTTTCGGGTACTTAATCCTTGGCTCCCAAAAGTTGGAAGTATCCAAGGTGTGGGATAGTTACTCGTAGAGGAACAATACCACAAGAAAGACTTGACGAGACGGAATAACTAGAGTTGGAAGTGGAAGAAGAAGTTCTATATCAAGAAGAAGAACAAGAGGTTCCGGTTCCACAAGAACCACTAGTTGAAGAAGAAAAAGCAATGGGTGATTGTATGCCCAAGGACTTGGCTTCTCACAAGCTGGATACACAACAATGGTGTATGCAAACAAACTCAACCTTCCAGATCAAGCAGGGGTTGATTAGAGAGTTACCAAAGTTTCATGGCATAGTGAATGAAGATCCAAACAAGCATCTTATGGACTTCCACACCATAGTCATGGCAATGCTACCAACATAGACTAATGCGGATGGTGTAATGTTGAAAGTTTTTCCATTTTCTTTGGACGATAGTGCTAAGGAATGGTTCTACTATTTGTCGTCCGGAAGTGTCACTACAAGGAATGAACTGAAGAAGCTTTTTCTAGAAAGATATTTTTCTGCATCAAATGCTACTAAAATTCGCAAGGAGATTTGTGGGATGAAGCAAAATATGGTGGAGTCATTGTACGAATATTGGGAAAGGTACAAGAGATTGGTGGCAAGCTTCCCTCATCGCCAATTAAGTGACGCAATGATTATTCAGTACTTCTAAGAAGGTCTCCAAGCAAGTGATATGAGTCTTCTTGACACTACAAGTGGTGGTGCACTTATGAACAAGACGGTGACACAATCTAGAGAGTTGATTGAGAGTATGACAGCAAATTTTCAACAATTTTCAAGTCGTGGATCAGAGCCACCTATCAAGGGAGTTAATCAAATTGACGAGATTATTGAATTACGTCATCAAATGAGCAATATGATGGCAATGATGCAGCAAATTACAGCGGTGGTTGTAAAACCATCACGCCCCCAAGTCAATGTTATTTTCTAATTTCTGATTTCTTGTTGCGTATCATGTTAGGAATTTCCCACTTTAAATTTTACTTTTAAATGACTAAATTTGACATTGAGGACAATGTAAAGTTTAAGTGTGGGGGAGTGTTTATCATATAGAGTTTTTATCCTTGTTATTTTTCCCTTGTGTATATATTTATAAATAAAATTAAAAAATTTTAAAAAATGATGATAAACTCCTAAGTCTAGAAACTTGTGCCTTACACTAATGGAAACATCATGGTTGTAGGAGTTGAGGAACCCAACAATAGAGTCTAGTCAGAAAAGGACAAAAGCTCAGGTGTTAGAAATAACATGATAGTTGTCACCATATCTTGGAGTCGTCACTATGTCGCCTTCTGTTTTCATCTTTTTGCAAACTTTTTGTTTTTCTAAGTGATTTGGCGGGCCACCAACATCGAATATCACTACTAGGATGAAGTAGAGTGAGTTACTAAAAAAAAAGAGACCAGACCAATTAAACCAATCGGAATAAAAAATAGATTGACACTTGGATAGCAATATGTGTGTGTTTTCCCTGTCTCCGTCGCCTAAACAAGCATGGAATGCAGAATCAATGGAAATTACCATGTAATCTGCTGACAAGAAACATGTGTTTGGAACCAAAAGATCTAATCATGTTGCCAATTCGAATATTTATTTATTTATTAATGTTCAATAAAATCGACCGTTGGTTCCCTTGTATGTGCCAGCTGAGTTGATCTAGAATGAAGATTGTCGACCGTTGGTTCCCTTGTATGTGCCAGTTGTGTTGATACTAGAATTCATACGAGTATCTCAATCCAATAGGATTTCTATGTTTTATGTCGGCAATGACCTTCAGACAAATATGGGAAACACCGTTCATCATAGTCAACATTCGCAAACCATCTATCTCTATATCCATCTTCTTAATCCATACATGTGATCGTGTCAGTTAGACTCCAAGCATTGTAGTTTTTTTCAACTTTCTGAGTAGAGGTATGTGACTTATATATGAATTGGATTCGCATCAGGGTACTTCCTCCTGTAGTCATTGACAGTATGACAATTATGGAGATTGTTTAGTGTCGTTTTAAAGTTTTTCACATGTAACTGGAGTTTGGAAATATATGTTTTGTGGTATACCTCATTTAAATTTTTCAAAGGCTTGTTATACATGCTAAGTGTAACCGTATCCTCAACAAAATGGAGTTGTATGTTTTAGAATAACTTTAGTTTGATTTTCTCGACGACTAATAAAGTATAAGTGTGGAGGAATTTGATAGGTGTCTAAAACACCTTGATATTTATCTATGGTTTATGCTTTCTTTGCGAGTTTTCTTGTAAAATATGTATCTTATGTTTGCTTTTGAATGTTTAGGTGATTTGGAGTCATTTAGCACAAAATAAGAAGATCATTCATTTGGAGCGAAAGAATCACAAAGGTCATTTCACAGGCGAAGGATATGAAGAGTCTATCTATGGAGAAGGGGTGGCCAGCTGAACTAGTTTGCTAAAGTGGATGCCTGTATCAATTCGATGGGTGCTTGTAGCACTTCTCATCATTACCGATCCCTAATTTTAAGAGAAATGTTTCTCTTTTACTTCCAAGTGTCACCTGAAATCGAGAGTAGAGAGAAAATAAATGGCGGCAAAAAAAGGGAGAGAAATTCAGAGATGAAATTGAGAGGGATTTTGATTATTGTTTTGTTGATGCTCAAATGAAGAATAGCTGAAGAGATTGAGAAGAGGAACACATAGAGATGAAGAAGAAAATGAAATTAGGGTTGTGTCAATCAGATCGAAGAATTGCTGAAGATTAAAAGGGGGTTTTAAGAGTTGATACGATCTTAAGACTGGGTTGTTCATAAATTGATCGTTTCTGCTACAATTGAATAAATTGCTGTCAGATAGAGCTGGACAATGAGAAGACTCAGATGGGTTTGTGTTGGAATCAATGTTGGATCAACATGGAAGATTACAGAAATGGATTGAACTTGTGCTGGTTCTGATGTGTTATTTGAGGTTGTTTGATCATAGGGTTGGAATTCAAGGGTTTAAGTGTTCTTGAGCTAATGAATCTGGTGTTGAAGTCTGAAAATGACAATGGTTCTGGTGACTAAGGAACTGGTGGTGATTTGAAGATGGGTTGTTCTAATTTTGGTTGAATGGAGTTTGTGTGGCTGTTGATTACAGACAATGATGGTGGTTTGTGTTGGTGAAGTTGTAGCTACTTGCTACTGTTACAAAGATGATGGCTGAGTAGAGAACAAGAACTGGCAGATGATGGTGCTAAGATTAAGTATGCAATTACAGATGAAGGAATGACGGCTAAGATGAACAGTTAGGTGTTGGTGCAGTTCAGTTATCATTGCGGCTGCTGCAGTTGGGAGAGCAAGTGGTGGTTGAACCTGACTTGCAGGTGGTGATGATAATTGATTCAAGTGATTGTGTGAACTGCACTTGCATTTCTCTTTATCATTAACGATATAGATTTTTCTTAATCGAAGATTTATTTAGTTGATAATTTTAAATAAATAGTTTAGAATAAATAATGCAAACTAAAAAGAAGTGAAAATTAGAACAATTATGGTGGTATTCCGTATATTAATTATCTTCTAGTTTCTCATAAATAGTTTACAATTATGGATTTATTTGTAAACTAAAAAGAAGTTATTTACAAGACCAAGTCGTGTAGAAGATTATGTAATCTGGCTAGTAAATCCTGTAATGTGGCTGGATAAGTTAAGTTTACCTAGTCAAGATAATGTGTTACTCTAGGTTTATTGTTTGTTAAATAATCCTATAAATAGAATTCATCATATAACTGTAAATTATCCCAGAGGGATGGATAACCTAGTTGATAATTATCTTCTTTAAGTGCCTTTAATCTATTTATTAATAGATTTTTTTATTAATAAATATTTTCTTAATAGAAGATTTATTTAGTTGATAGGAAAATGACAAACTAAAAAAAATATACTTGATCACCAAAGAGAGTTTTGGTGAGTGAAAACTGATTAAGAAAGATAGAATCAGTTAATTGATTAGGAAGCGGAAGCAATTTATTGATGACGAGCTTGAAGAATAGATAAAACACATAGATCGCATACATGTTCACCCTAAGAAATCAGTGCAAGACTGATTGTACTTCAAATAGAAGAAAAAAACTTGTTAACATCATTGTACTTCAAATAGAAGAAAATTTTTGATAACATCATCGACAAAGAAAACAATAGTAAGGATCTTTTCCTGCTCTGTACCATATAAGATGTACTGTAACAACAGTCAAAACTAGTTGTCACATAGAATGAAAAACAACTAATATGACAAGATTTAAGGAAATTAAAACGAGGCATCTTGAATTAAATGCCAAGACAGAAAGATATTTCCCAGTTGCACAAGGTGCAAAAGATTAATGACACAGTTGTAAACCAGACATGATACCCTTTGAGTTAGGTATTGATAAATAATGAAATCTTGCAGTGAACAATATTGGCAAGACATTTTGATAGAAATGTGTTGCAGCTTGTAGTTGATAAAGAACACCAACATAAACTGAATTGATGAGGATCACTCTGAAGGTGAACTTAAAAAAATTGTAGCAGTTCTAAAAAAAAATGATAACTGCTAATGCCAAAACGTAAGTAAAGGCCTGAATTATTTGAGAAAACCAAAACAAAACTGATTTGCTATGATGTTATAGGGCAACATTTGATAGAGGAAACCTAAGTAACGGTCTTATATGAGAATAAAAACTGATTTGTGAATGATCAGTTTGACAACGAATGGAAACTGATTTGCCTATGAACCAAAGATGAGGTCTTATAGGCTAATAATTGATAGATCATTAAAGAAGTATTATAACTCGATCATCTGGAAAAATGAGTTACAAAAAGATATTCATTAATGGAAACAAGACTTGTTCTTTGAACAATCCACACAACATGAAATGGTTATGTAGATGACAACCAATTCTGATCTGTGGTTGAGTGAAGTAACACCACAAATAAAAGGGACAGTAAATTGTTATTGTGATTCTGCGGTACAAAATAATAAATGTTGATGGTGGTTTTTAGCTTAGGGTTAAAATTGTAAAACCTTGCATCTGATGTGACGTCACTCTGCAAGGAAGCGGAGCCATGGGTGTTAACCTCTCCAATGGCATATTTATTGAGCCATTCAATATATTTACATGAAATTTATCCAGATTGGCGCATGTAGCAACCATCCCAGATGTTCTGTAAATTTCGGCGCCTTGCCTATATTCACTTAATCTAAGTTTCTTTGAATGCTTTCTATGCTATGTTCCCAGGCTGAACCCTTAATGTTGGTATGACATGACAATTTGTGTTCACTCGCAGCAGAGTAACACGAATTTCCAAATATCAAGGATAAGGTCTTTGCATAAGGTATTCAATCAGAAACCATGCTGCTCTCTGGAAATGAACTTAAAAGAACTCTGTTTCAACACATAGAATTAAATCGATTACCTTGACTAATTTACAAAAGTGAGGATTTTGCGCCTTGCGCAGTATATCATACTTTGCTTGTCGAAATCAAGCCTAGGAAAACTAGGTAATTAATCCACCATGGATTAGTAGATGCAAAATCTTGCCCAAAATCAGAAAACACGGGACTGCAAGATAAGAGCATCGGCAAAGAGAGGCGTGGCCATGCCTTAGGCCAGCTGGCGCCATTTTCCATTGGCCACGCCCCCATCCTAAACCGACCCTATTTTCCTCGACCAATCAGGTCGCCTCAAACTCGCCACGCGCACATAAGTTATGGTTGGGCCCTTACTTTCTGGACCCACTTCCCATTGAATCAGGTCACTCTAAAGCCGCCACACTCACATCAGAAGTGTATCCACGCCCATGCTTGGTCGGACCCTCTCCTTCCTACCAACCAATCAGGTCACTTTAAAATGCGCCACGAGCACTAGAGGTTTGGCCGCGCCTTATGTTTGGTCGGCTCCTTTTCTTGACCAATCAAGTCGCCCTAAACTCGTCACCATACATTAAAGGCCAAACGCACCCTGCCGCGTCACCATACTAATTGGCAAGCAAAACGCGCCCTGCCACAACAACATATTAATCGGCATGCCAACATGTCGCAGTAACATGCCAATGCGCCATAAATAGCGCCCTACGTGCTAACCTACCTCCTGTTCGGGGCCAACGCCATGATAAGCTCAAATTAGGGTTTTCTAGTCGGAAGCACGACCCTGCATTAGCCAAAACCCTAATTTCCGGTTGCAGCACAAATTATGCCACTTCGGCCCCACAACATGCCACGAGCCGTGTGGGACCCAGGAAGCCCTAGGAATGGCACCATATCATAGCCAACCATGACAATCCATACTCTTGCGGCCTTTTCCACTTTATGGCCTCGCCATAGTTCCTTTGGCATAACTATGGCACCGTTTTCACAAAAAAGTGTCGCCATGCCGCGACCGCATGCCACACGCACCAATTAGGATTTCGACATGCCAAACCCTAATTTGGGCAAAGTTGCTACGCCAACCAAACCAAGTAACGTTTCCCGGAGCGTTGGGATTGATGTGCAACAGAGTCAATGTTGCCACGCCACATTTGGGTCTAACACCGATGTGCCAAAGTCTAGCGGCCATGGCGCTACTGCGTCCCACTGGCATGTGCCAACTATGCCAGCCACGCCACCATGCCATAGTCATGCCGCACGTGCTAAATAGAGTTGCGATGCGCCAAACCCTAATTTAGCTAAAAGTTGTCATGCCAACTGGGTCCAGTGACTCTCGTAATACCTCAAGATTAACTTAGCAACAAGGCCAATGTTGCTAGAGCCATATTTGGGTCTAACACCAATATGCCAAAACAGCTGCCACGGCTACGCCACTGACATGCTGCTATGCCATTGCTACGCCAGGCGCCACTATGCCAATGGCGTCACTTTTCTATACGAAAAGATATGGCCATAATCAATGGCCATCCTTCTTCATGAGATGCAATCTCAGCCGTCCAAGTTCGCCACTGAACTAACAGACTTGTGGCAAGCTTCAGGCGACCAACTGCCTAATTCAAGTGGGTTCGAACGAGCAATGCTCTAACAAAGTCTCTCTTTCTCCCAAAGGTATTTTTTATCACTTATAGTTTTGATCAAGACTTATAGTTTTGATCACTAACATTGACAAACATGCTTGAGATAGCAACGCATGCGAGTTCGACCGAGCAATGCTCTAACAAAGTCTCTCGTTCTCCGAAAGGTATTTTTTTTATCAACGTAAATATATTCTTGACATTTTCCATGATTCTGGACTCCTAGGGGCTAAGGTCACTCCTTCCCCTATGGAACAACATCTTAAGCTCATACCAACTTCAGGTGATCCTCTCCCTGACCCTAGTGTTTTTCGACGATTGATTGATCGACTTATTTATCTCCAAGTGACTCGTCCTGATATTACCTACTCGGTTAATTATCTCAGTCAGTTTACGCATCAACCTTGCACTGGTCACTTGGATGCTGCATACCGTGTAGTTCGCTATCTTAAACGCATTGTTAGTCATGACATCTTTCTTTCTGCAACTAGCTCACTCTCCCTTGCTGGTTATACTGATTCTGATTAGGAAGGTTGTCCAACCACTCGACGTTTAACAACATGATATTTTACCATGCTAGGAAATAATCTTATTTCTTGGAAATATAAGAAGCAACCAACGATCTCTTTATCTTCTGCTGAGGCAGAGTATCGTGCTCTAGCAAGATTAACTTCTGAATTCCAATGGTTGCATTATTTATTCACTGACCTTCGTGTCACTATTCCAATGCCTATTCCGGTTTATTGTGATAATCAGGCTGCTATTCACATTTCATGAAAGAACTATACATATCGAAATCGATTGTTATTTCGTTCTGGTCTCATCAAACCGACTCACATTCCATCAGCAGAACAATTAGCCGATATCTTCACCAAACCACTAGGGGTGCATCAATTTCGACGTCTTACAAGCAAGTTGGGCGTTCAACCTCATTCGTCTCCTGCTCCAACTTGAGGGGGGTATTGGACGTGTAAATGTAACAACAACCTAACACTAGTCCGCCAGCTGCTGCGTAACAAAGTTAACCAACACGAGAAAGTATTACGGCGTCCAACAGCTAAGTTTGGTTATAAAGTCTGAGTCCTTTGTTCTTTTAGTTGTTGTATTCTTCCTTAGTTGTTGTATTCTTCCCATATTCTCTCTGAACTTGTATACATCAGCTGTAACAAACTTGTATTTCTGATCATATAAATACTGAATGAAACTACACAGTCCACAACTCAGTGAGACAATTTATTATCAAATCTAGAAATCTAAGAGATTGATTAGGGTGTTTGAGTCTGTACGGTTTGTGCAGTTGAGAGTCGACAAGAGGAGATGATGAACTGCTGCTGCAGAATATGGAGTTGAAGTAATTGCGGGGCCTGGTTCAGTCGAAACTGCTTGACTGAACTGCCTGAAATAGATGTATGTTTAGGATGGAATTGCAGTGATGTGTTGCTGCTGGTATTGAGGTCGTCTGAGCTGTAGGTGGTGGAAGTGGCATCAATTGAACCGCCTAATAGTAGAATCCATAGAATTATTATTGATGTTTGTGCAGTGGTGTGCTTGCTGAGGTTGATATTACATGGGAGAAATGAATACACTGCAGCTAGGTATTGCAGTCAAGAGCAGCTGATTGTTGGAGGATACGTAAGCCTGAGTAGATTGAGTTGGTGATTGCAACTTGGGATGGTTAGTGCAATTATGGTGCAGCACAAATCTGGCATGTGTAAAACAACCTTGGCCTTAACTACTCAGACTAGTTAAATGAGTCACCCAGCTGACTCTCAGACTTGACATACCTGACCTGGTTTGACTCGGTCTGACTTCCCGAGTTGACCCGCTGACAAACTTTGACCCATTAGTCGGTTTGATTTTCCCGGCATCCTAAGCAGTTTTCTGGTGACTTCTCCGGCCAAATTCCGGTGATGACCCCAGTTTTTCTTCGACTCCTTTTTGGCAGAGACTTTACTGGCTATTATCACACATGGGTTTGATGGGCTTGGTGGACACCTTGGTGATGGACTTTGGAAACATGATATCTATTAAAGGAAGACTTCTACAACTTTTTGAGGGCACGTATTCTACTTGGATCTTTGGAGATAGCCACGACTAGTGTTTGCTTTCATTATTTTTCATCTTCTGTATCTCGTTTATTATATTGATGAACTCTATAGCTATGAGCAGCTAAATCTTATATTACTGGTTAAGGATGTAGTCTGATTTCGAGAACTTGTGCTTGATTAATGCATTAGTTTTCTCTCTTTGTTATCTGTCAAACTTCAACTTTTTTTCATAATTGCATGATTGATGTATTACAATAGGATTTAGATGTTTTTTTAGTTAAGTGGACAACTAATTGAATTTGCATCCTTGTCCATAGCTAATTGAGGGTTTATCATCGAGCGATTACCCTAAATACAAGTAGCATGATACGATTACGGGTTGTAGTGATAGAATCTTGTAATCATATGTAGAGTTTTACCTTTGTCCGAATTGTCATGCGCAATGTATGACAATTGCATTGATTAGCCTATTTCTGAAACTTAATACTCCTAGGAATTGAACTTAATTAGCACAAGGCGTTAGGTTATTCTATAAGTAGAATTCACATTCACAGCTTTAATGTGTTTGTTGATGAACTTAAGAAATTAACAGATTATCTTGCTCTCTTGATAGTCTAGGGATTTTGATGAAAAAGAGATTAAATCGTAATTCTAATCATATATGCAAATACTTGTTTGAGATTGAAGATGAACTCCTTAACCAATATCTTCCTCTTATTGTTTACTTCTAATATTATTTTATTGCTTTTGATTTACTTTTTATTGTATTATAAAATCTGAAAATCCCCCTCTTGGTTACTTAGAAACTGAAATTGCGTAACAACAAAAGCCTCCCGTGAATTTATTTTTGACGCGTACGACAGCGATCACTTATTCTCAAGAATAATCAAAACTAAGTGCAATTAAGAGTTAACAAACCGCTAGTCAATCAAATAAACAATTGAAAACTAAAATAACAATGTAATTCTAGTTTCCCACCAACGGTACTAGTAGACGCTTCTTGATCCCAAAGAAGTCTTTAAACTAGCGGACGTAAATATTTCGCCTAATTAGGTTACTCTTCTCTCCAAGATAGTATTACGAGAATACTATTAGTCGGCTATATCAATGACTACGAAATGAAGTGCCTGCCTCAGGATAAGTTCGTAAAAAGAACAAACTTCATTATTTATAGACCAAGGTAGTTTGAACACCAAGGTATTTCCATAACCGTAAATATTCTTAAGATACACAATAAAGCACCTAAATTCGGTTTTGTTTAATTCTAACCAATATCCAACTGTATAACTGAAATCTTCATGGACATCTCAATATTAGCTAGCACTTAACTAATATATCTTTCCAGAGATATGTTTTGATTTCTTGTAAAACAAAAATATTAATTTCAAAAATCTTAAAAAGATTCTCTACTATTTCGGTTTGGTCAAGGAATATCTTTGAAAAATTAATGTCGACTTCTTGAACTTTCCTATTTTGCAAAACCAATTTCCAAATTACACAAACCCTAGAGTATACGTGACTTAGACAAATCGATATTGCCTATTAGGACCGTTCCACCTTGACTTCTAGAAGAAGTTAGGATTAGTTCTACCTTGACTCCCAATATAGGTAGGGATCGTAACTACCTTGACTCCCAACATAAGCTAGGATATGTTCTACCTATATAGGTTAAGATCTGTCCAACCTTAAGATCTTCAATAAAAATCGGACCTTCAATCCTCTTGATTTCCTTTCAACTACGAAAAAAATCCGTACATATACTTCCTTAAACTCATGTAATTAAACATAGTTTTTTAGGCATGAAATCAAATCTAAGTTCACTACACAATATCTAGTAACGAGTTACAAAGATTATGTGGGTGTCGTAATTACGAAGTTCAAAAGATAAGCGTTATACTTCGCAATTCAATATACTAATATAAAGTACTATTGATATATTGTTCCTTGACACTTTGATCACAATATTATAATCAAGCCTCTTATATTAGAGTTTCGTGTATATAACTCCGCATGTTATGTTTCCACTCAGAAATGACTTGAAAGCTTACGATATAGAAATGGAAAAAGGAAATTCATGTATTTCTAATCTCAAGTGGAAGGATGATGCTATCGTTGATGTCGATACGTTTTCGGAATCTTCAGGTCTTCAGAGTAATACTTGTATGTCTCAGCATTTCTACACTTCCTACTCTAACCTAACGAAGTTGACTCTAGTAATATAATCAAGCGACTTATGAGTGTTGATACTAAAATATGACAACCAACCTTGACATACCAATACTTGGTGGGTTCAACTGAGAAATGCTCTAACAATCTCCCCCTTTGTCAATTTTAGTGACAAAACTCTATTACATATATGAAGAATACACGAATTAAAAGATACATATATTACATTACATAACATTCTCATAAATCATTCTTGATACAATTGATTCCAAGTTTCAACAGCTCATAACCTTCACATAGTGAAAAATAAATGTTGTTGTTGACACATTTGAATCACAAAAGCTTTACTCCCCCTAAAGGAAATCTAGGTTGATATTCAATACGAACCTATTTGTTATTCCTCTTTTGTAATATAAAATACTACACATCAAGATGATATGTTTCTCCCCCTTGGTCTATGCTTTACTCTTTCGTTAGATATATACTTTTCATCACATATATCCTTTCTCAATGATTGTAAATCACCCATATACTCCATATATTTCTCCCCCTTTTTTGCGACAAAAATGACAAAGACATGAAAAAATACAACAACAAACCGAAAGGATCTTACAAGTTTATAAGAACTCATACAACCTATTAGAGTTAATCACGGTGGTCTAACATACCATTTTAGATAAGAAATGCTAAAGCTAAAAATACCTGAGTAAATTTTTTTAGCACCTTATCAAGGAAACAATTTCCTGAAGCAATTTTCCATTTGGTTTGATAAGTAGAAAAAGATAACAATTAACTCGGCTGCTTATCAGGATCCAATTATTCATAAATAATTATACCTCATTTAGAAAAGACAAAACTAGGTAACTAGTTTTCTTATCAAGGATCCGATTAGACTTGAATAATTTTACCTCGTTTTGATAAGCCTAAACAAAGATAAGAATTAACTTAGTTTTTTTATATCAGGAATCCATTGGACTAAAATAATTGAACCTCTTATTTCGTTAAGCAAGAACAACAACCAAACTTGATTTAGTTTTTCTTAGCCGGAATCAATTAAAACATAAACAATTTAATCTAACTTTTCCTTAAACAAAAGCAAGAATAGGCATTTAAATCAGCTTTCTTAACAGGAAAACAATTGACAAACATAAATAAATTGTTACTTTATTCTTCGATATGAATGGATAGCTTCACCACTGCGATATTTTACCAAGTGGTTGAATCTGGTTCCTCCCCAAATCTAACACCACACCGGAATATTCATTCTGGAGATGATGTTCAACAGTGAATGTCTGAGATACTTTCCTGCTACATTACAGGAATGTCACATATACCACAATATCGTTACAAGAAGGCTCTAATGTCTGCACGAACGTGGAATCTCGTTATCTATGATGCGGACCAACAGAAGGTATTTAGGGACAAGACGATCAATCCTAAGACACTCCACGCTTAAGGGATGTGACTCTTTGATGATCAAGCATTTGAAGTTTGAAGCAGTTAAGATTTTCTTATTTTATTCGTATTTTCGATTCCTCCAAAATGTATTCAATACTTGCATTCAGTAATTGAATCTCTTTCAGCAATCAATCTTAATTCATTTAAATCAAATTCTCTATCAAATAAAAAGAAAATCCCTATAACTGTCAATCACCTACTTGTCAAGGGTCAGACGAAAGCAAAAAAATCCCTTATCCTCGGTGTTAGATTCTTAAGAAGCCTTCAAATTGTACTCCTAATCAGAGAGTACATCTTTGGTAATGGCACCTCTAGCTTGAGCACGAACATCTTGATGACGATATATTGATTTAAGACCCAGATGACCAAAGTGTAACTGAACCACAATCGATAGGTATTCACTATCCTCATGACAAGACTCCTGAATCAGATACAACGTTATTCTTCCATGGATGTCAAAAACTCCTTCAATATATATCTTTCTGCTAAGTGAATGAACACCTCTCGGATGAACTTGGGAACTTGATCTTATTTTAAAGATCAACTCAAATCTATTTCAATCAATGTGATCCACATAAGAAGTCATTGCAACCTGATGTGATGTCATGAAGGAAGTAAAACATTATCAATGGAACCTCTCTACATCAAAAACCCTGCACGACTGAGGAACTTTCTCTCTTCACCGATCACATCCAAAGTGGACACTGTTGCTGCTATCTACCGCAACAACATCGATTCCCTGATAAAGCCACTTCACATTAAAGTAATATCGTTTAAAAGCATTCAAGTTGAATTCCCAGTACACCTTCATCTTCGGAATGCTAAATCCACCAACTAGTTCGTGAATGTAAAGGGCTCACTGGATGGAAGATTAACGACTATGTCGATCATCATGGTTTCAACCCTTTTGGTCTCTGTAGAAACACTAAGCTTGGGTATCAGCATCAATAATGGTTTCTAAAGCAACACCAGTCATGGTCTCAGTATCAGTAACGGTATTAGTAACAACATCCTTATGGTCGGATTCATCAACCATCCATCCTCTACAGCCTCAATCTGGAAACGTTCTCAATGGATCAGATTTATTCATGCAGAAAAGATTCATGTCAAGACGTTCAAACGTGGAAACATATTAATATAAACTCATCTCAAAATTCCGACCACAGACGGGCACAAGTTAAAGTCTTCTACAAGATGTTTTCACGTCCTCTGCAGATGGGATACGACACACTCAGGGTTATTGATTCAGAAAAATGTACCTGTCGGTCAGGAATAAGACAATTACTCCTTGTAAAAAGATGTTTTTCTATGTGTTTGCTACAACATACCAAAAGGGCTCTTCAATCAGACATACGAGCTGAGAGATATGGCCCATATACTTAAGTCTACGAAATCTAACTGACCTAAACAACTCTAAATTGAGTATTTCTTTTTGCATGTGATATATTAATCTCCTAGCTTCAAAAGTTTGGGTCAAACACCAAATTCCAACATTGTATGAAGTTTCTACAACTTCCAGAATGGACGATGGGCAGACAAAAATTTCTCGACGGAATTCATAGCATTCACAATCGATAAACATCCACCTAGGTATTTCTACCAAGTCCTTAAGCCTCGATATCTCTATCTTTCTATAAATAGGAAATATTAAATATAAAGAACAAAGAGAATACCCTACCAATGCTGGGGACTGACAGTCTGCCGACCATGATGCTTCACGTCTCTCCATTACGGCCCCAGAAGTTTCAAAGGTGATATTTTCATGAATGGACAATTCAAAAACACGAGACTTGTGCACCTATCATAATTCAGAGTATAGGTGGAATAATAACATCAAGTACCTTCATAAAACATTCGAGAAACAATTAAATGGTCCAAAACCTAAAAAAGACGTTTTGCAACAAACTCGTCTGCGCAATTTTACATTATCTCGCACAAAATAATGATCTGGGAGCAATTGGTGAAGAATCTATGATGTGTCATATGTCTCTTCGTATTGATGTCCTCTACAACATATCCAAAATTCACAGAAAATGGATGAACGAGCTAAAAGATGTGGGAAAAATACAAAACTACATGGCAGTTGAAAAGTTTCTAAAGACTTCCTGGAAGTTTACTCTTTCATCAATTTAGACCACCAAATGGGCTCGAAAATCAGAATCTCTTTTAATATAGCTAAAAAATTTCCTGGGCATCAATAGGTTGGGGTGTATCGTTAAAAACAGACATCGTATGAAGATTCTACAACATTTTTAACGAAAACCTAACTTCTGGAATTTCTGATGACGAGTTATGATGAAATTCCTCATTCGTCCATATGGATTTTCATCTATTCAACCATCAATTGACGAGTTCATGTATCTATCGAGATGATACAAAATAAATATTTATTTGGTTCCTCCATAAATCATTTGGAAAGTTAGAACAACAGCGAAAGCAATTTCACTGCAATTGATGATACATACTTGGTGCTTTGAAGACCAACTAGTACTTGGTGGAACAAGGATTTCCTCTTTCAAGCAGTAGGCCCACGAGTGCTAAAAAAACCAAGTTTGTCATTCTACCATCCAAATCAGCGGTGCTTCGTCAATTCATGCTCTCCAAATGACGATCTGTCATATTGCCAGGACCACCATTCAAATCATTGTTCGTATGTGACATCATTGGAGCAAGTCAAGCATTCTTGTTATATTTCTAACGACTAAATTAAAATACTTATTTCATTTATAATTACTAAAATCACCATCCAGTGATTACAGCGGAACATGACTGTCCCTCACTAAGCGGGAGACTTAATGTTGATGGTGGATTTCTGACTAAAGCTAAAATTGTAAAATCATAGTTTTGTATATTTTTGACCTAGCTTCAGACGAATATATGAAATTCATATTTTGGAATTTAGACATGAAAGATAATGTCACGATAATCTTTGACTGAGTGTGTAGCCTCTTCAGAGCATGCATGTGTATGTAATTATTAAAATCTCTCAATCGAGCTTTCAATATTCTGCATTTTTCATCATTTATACTAAGCAATTCCAGTATACACTTTTGTATAAAATCGAGAATGATTGGGCGGCTCCTAGGTGGATTGACCACTAGCATGAAGCAATAACGTCTTCAGGATATCGCAAATAATCCCTGACTATGCAGAATAAACGTTCAGAATGAGTATGATTCCTCTACCATCTCATACATCGGTTCTCGAATAAATATAATACTCTTTATACAGATTGCCTACCAGTATAGATCCATCAATTAATTAATTCTAGCGCAGTATTCGTCAATTGAATTACTAGAAAATATTCTATTTTCACCATAATATTTCATTACTTCAATTCACACCTTTTCTTAGCAGAATCCCTAGGATTAATAATGAATATGCACCTTTCGGGCATATGGGCCACCACCGAGTAAGCCCCAAGAAAATGATGTGGGTGTACTTATTAATAATGCACGAACGAGCACACAAATATGGACGAATGATGATATGGAGAGCTAACCAAAAAATGAAAAGAAAAAAAAAAAAAAAAAAAAGAGGCGCGGGACCGGGCTCACCAGCAGGTCGGTCATGCCGTGAGCGTGGCCGGTATGTTGATACATGAAAATAACCAATCCTAGAATGGGTGTCCCCTTAACCCATTAAAGGTTCCCGTTTAGGATAAAGAGGCTTGGGGACTAGGACAAACCCATTAAGATAGGGAAGTCCTAGTTTACCCAAGAGTACACATGGGCAATTGGGCTTTGGCCTAAAGGGGGGAGCCCTTTACGGTTTGATATTAACTTAAGGAAAGGTAAATGGTAGTTTAGTAATATGATAATCTTATGGACACTTATCCATAAGAGGGATATTATAAAAGGGAAAGAAGGTACACTTCTTGAGGCATCATTAATTCCCCACTACTTCCCTAAACCTATCCTCTCCTTGGGAGTACTTTCTGTGATTAGGGTTAGTTCCTCCTTCCCACATTTTACCCATCAACATTGCGACCACAGTGGGAGGTTGTTAGCCTCTTTTCCAGCATGATACTCCCAGGTGTGAGTCAGGAAGTACCAGCAGGAGGAGCAATACCTAACCTGTATGGTGTTTTCTTAGAAGACGTACATGGGAAAGTGATGACGAGATATATTTCCGAGCGGTAGTCATAACACCTATCGTACAAGGGGCAGGAGAATTCCAGGGTGCAGGAGCACTCTAGAATAAATGAGAAATGCTTAAAGAGAAAGTTGTAGCTCAGACCAGCGAGCAGGAGATGTCTGAAATACAAGAGGAGTTAGACGTGTCCATTAAAAAGCAACAGGAGCTGCGCGTACGTCTGAAGAGAGCGAAGGAACAGAGCGCGGTGGCCACTAAAACAGTCGGCACAAAAAACACAACTCCGGGTATAACATAAGATGCGATCGCCAAATATCTGGAGGCCAATTACTGAGTAACGAAGCACAACGCTTACGATTCACTGGAACCCTCGTACTCTGCAGAGGTGGATGATTACCTATATCCCGAGGATTACACATCACCAAATTCAAGACATATGGAGGAAAAGGGAATGCGCGGGAACACGTGAGACGCTTCATATTAGCGATGAATGCTTACGGTCAGGATGAGAGTCTCTGCATGAGAGAGTTCCCTAAGTCACTTACGGACAATGCCTTTACCTGGTATGATAACTTGAAACCTAGAAGTATCAGTTCATGGTCCTCCATGGTACAACTTTTCCTGAATAAGTTTTATTCCGCACAAAGAAGAGTCACAGCAATAGATTTGGGAAGGTGCACCCAGCGGGTCGGAGAAGAGATCGGGAAGTATATCACCCGCTTCCAAGATTTCACACTAGAATGTCATGAGGACATCCCGGAGAAGCGCTTGGTGGATATTTTTATTCGAGGAATGGATGCAATCTTCCGGCTAAACTTGACGAATTTCAAATATCAAACTGTTGTGGAGGTCGAAGAGGCTGCAGCCCAGATATCAGACTGCGTGGATGTTATGAACTCGGGGACAAGCGGACACAATTGGCAATTACATTCTGTTAACGCTGCATCTAATGACCAAGGAGGCGATGATGATATTTTTCAATGATGTTGTAGTAAGATGATTCCTTCACTCAGATTTGTTGAGAATTTGTTTTAAGACTTAATAAAGAAAATAAGGAAAAATATATATACACAATTTGTCACAAGATGAAGAGACGGTGAGACGCGGGATTCCACTACTTTTAATATTGTTATGGTTCAGTCATTAACTCTAGAAAATATAGCTCAAACAAAAGAAGTTGTGACTCTAGTTCTTTGCCAAAAACAAATTTCGTAAAATATTATTTGTAAGTTAAAAGCATGACGCATCTAAAGTATTTAGAACTAAGCATGCAACATCTAACAAAATAACAAATAATTAATATAAATCATAAAGCAATTAAATCTATGCAAAAAGTCAATAAAAGAATTAATTCATTTACCACAATCATGAAAAGTTGCTTCCTCCGTCGTCCCAGTGATGGGGTCTAGCTCCGCATGGTGAAAACACACTCAAAGGAATTTTTCATTGCTCAAAAAGGTGTTTTCAAGGAGAAAATCGAGAAATAATTCAAAATCGGGTTTGTAACAATTATGTTTGTTACAAATCAGAGAACTACTGTTGCTCTAAGACTGTCTCCTGAACTACGACCCTCAGCTGTGGGTCGTTATCGTTGTAGCTTCTACGACTGTCACTATGTGTCGCAACCACTGTAGCAATTACGACTGATCCTTGTAGTCTTATGTTCTTCAATGGCAGTAGCAGAGACAATCTCTGCAACTCCCGATTCACTGTTGTATTCTCACCCCTAACTCTCCCTCCCCATTCTGATACTCGAAGCACCTATTTATACCCTTCACAGGGTCAAGAATATTGTGTAATAACTCCCAAATATCTTCATTAATCCGATTATTCTTTTCTTGCTGTCACAGGAATAATTTCCCTTTTTTATCTGCTGCATGCTTCTGTCAGCTGTCGAAATACTCCAACCTCACTGAGAACACGATCAGAAGGAATCAAACTCTCCCCATACACACGCAGAATTCCAAAATGTCTCGGAAAATCCCGAGAATACCTCATGTACGTGTGTGAATACCCTGTTCACTCAATCTTGAGTGAACTCTTCTCTTTTTCTATTCCATCACGTTACGACTCCTGCTTTAGAATAACAGGATATTCCCAATCAAAATCCAGGAGAAAATCTCGCCATAATCCTTCCATACTTAGCCCAAAAATCTCGTGTCACTCTGTTTTATCCAATCCCGAATTTCCAGCCATGGTGTATGGAGAAGATGTAATACTGCCAGCAGAAATTACAATACCGTCCGCACGCGTGGCTATGTCCAGCCTCACTACCCCGGATGAGGTCAGTCGTTTCGCTCACCTGGATACCTTAGAAGAACGACGAGCCAAGGCTGAACGTTTCGCGGATAAGTATAGGCAACAGGCGACAAGATAATATAACCAGAAAGTGAAAGAACGAGTCTTCAGCATAAATGACGTAGTGATGAAAATCGCACCACATGTCCAGCGTAATGAAAAGGCAGGAAAATTTGCTGCAAATTGACAAGGTTCCTATATGGTTAGCGAAGCAGCAGAAAGCGGATATTACTATCTGAAGCGAATGAATGGCTCACGTATCAATACTCCTATCAATGATAAATGACTTAAAACTTATTACGCTTAAGTAACTTAATGTACGCCGGATGGATGAGAAATTATAAAACAATTATCTTATATTATACTTTGAGTCACGTTAAATTCTCGCGTACGACCCGATAGGACGCGCCAATAGTCTAAGAAAGGACTAAGCTCCGTGCATGGCTTAGATGAAGTGCACCAATAGTCCAATAAAGGGCTAGGCTCCGTGCATGGCTTAGATGAAGTGCACCAATAGTCCAAGAAAGGACTAGGCTCCGTGCATGTCTTAGATGAAGTGCACCAATAACCCAAGAAAGGTCTAGGCTCCGTGCATGGCTTAGATGAAGTGCACCAATAGTCCAAGAAAGGGCTAGGTTCCGTGCATGGCTTACATGAAGTGCACCAATAGTCCAAGAAAGGGCTAGGCTCCGTGCTTGGCTTAGATGAAGTGCACCAGTAGTCCAAGAAAGGACTAGGCCCCGTGCACGACTTAGATGAAGTGCACCAATAGTCCAAGAAAAGGCTAGGCTCCGTGCACATCTTAGACGAAGTGCACCAATAGTCCAAGAAAGGACTAGGCTCCGTGCACGGTTTAGATGAAGTGCACCAATAGTCCAAGAAAGGACTAGGCTCCGTGCATGACTTAATAAAGTGCACCAATAGTCCCAGAAAGGACTAGATTTTATACTTAGCTTGACGAAGCATGTCAGTAGCTCCGGAGAATGATAGTTTCCGTGCATGATCAATAAAGAACGCTATAAGTGTAGGTTCCGACTAATCCAAGTAATAAGATATTTTATAGAAGTAATATTCTTAAAGGAAATTACGCGCGCATACGATACACAAAAAATAGCACAAATAATATGTTCATAAGCATCCCACACGACATACATAAAACATTAAACAATATACTATGTGGCAGAATCCACTAAGTCAAAGAAATGAAGATAGAATTGAGTTCGCGCGCCTCAGTCGGCCACGGACGACAACCAAGTCGCCTTCTTTGCACTCCATCCGGTCACGAGCGTTAGCAAACACCTCATGATGTGATTTTCAATTGAGTTGTACTAAGATGATTCGTTCACTCAGATTTGTTGAGAATTTGTTTTAAGACTTAATAAAGAAAATAAGGAAAAATATATATACACAATTTGTCACAAGATGAAGAGACCCTGAGACGCGGGATTCCATTACTTTTCATATTGTTATGGTTTAGTCATTAACTCTAGACAATATAGCTCAAACAAAAGAAGTTGTGACTCTAGTTCTTTGCCAAAAATAGATTTCGTAAAATATTATTTGTAAGTTAAAAGCATGACGCATCTAAAGTATTTAGAACTAAGCATGCGGCATCTAACAAAATAACAAATAATTAACAGAAATCACAAAGCAATTAAATCTATGCAAAAAGTCAATAAAAGAATTAATTCATTTATCACAATCATGAAAAGTTGCTTCCTCCGTTGTCCCAGTGATAGGGTTTAGCTCATCATGTTATTGGAAACACGCTCGAAATTCATTATTATTGCTCAAAAATGGTTTACAAATGATGAAAAGGGAGAAATATAATGAAAACCGGGTTTGTAACAGTTATATGTGTTACAAACCAGAACGACCCACAATATGTGTCACTGATACTGTAGCAAATAAGTCTGCCTCTGGTGTACGACCCTCGGCTGTGAGTCGTTATCACTGTAGAAAAACGACTGTCTTTGCTGGTCAGTTCTTCGTGATATTCAGTATTTTTCTGCTGCTGCTGCAGATTTCTCTGCAGCTTGATTTTTCGACTCGGTGGTGCTCTATTCTATCCCCTAACTCTCCATCCTCCCTCTATGAGTTCCCATCACCCAATATATACTCAACAGGACCAAAATATCTCTCCATAACTTCATATAATCTTCCATTACTCGGCATTATTCTTCACTGTCTGTTTAGGAAATAATTTAAATATTTGATTTCTCCACGAATTCTGAAGCTGCCAAATTACCATATTTATCTCCTTCACACTCAAGATGGTTGCTAGAGTCATCCTAGCATACGCAAACTCATTTCAACTCATGCAAATCCCGTGAATATCTCCATTCAATGACGTGCTCCCTGTTTTGCTTCTCGCGGAATATCCAGCCATTTTGGATCGAACCAAAGGCCTTTACCAAGCCTTTTAGGCTATATCACGTCCACCCATGAAGTTTCAGCGATTTAGTCTACCTCTAACCCATCCAAAATCCGATCGAGAAAACTGCTAGGAGTGAACTCTTCTTCCCGCCAAAAAATGAATTTGAAATGAAGAAGAAGGGTTGCCCCCTATCCGGTCCTGGGGTGCGATTAGCAGCTGCCTAGAAATGGGGTGCCCCTTAGTAATTAGGTTACCCCTTATCCAAAGTGATGATCTGTATAGCAAATGTCCTCCGGGGGTGCCCTGAGTAACTTTTCGAGCCGATTTTTCCAAGAATGTTTATTTCCCCTACAAACACATAAAACACCATAATAAGTACGAAATCGAGTACTAGCAATACAGAACATTGAGGACACATTAGACACATAAATGCGTCTATCAAATACCCCCAAACTTATTATTTGCTAGTCCTCGAGCAAAACTAAAAAATAGAACCGAGTTAATCTCGGGAGGGTTTACCAGAGGTGTACCCACAAAAACTTTACTCCAGACCCTAGCTACCTATGCATAACCTTGGAAGGCACTAAAGAATCTCCTTGGTTGGCATACCTATTGACTACATGAGGAAGTACCCTGATGCGAAATTCCAATTGCTGTACACGAGTTTGCACTCAAGTATACTAAAATTCATATAAAGTGACAGAGCTCTACTCAGATAGTTTCTGTACATCATAACCGTAGTCAACCAATCACATGGAAAGATTAAGAGGATGTATGAAGAGAAAAGATAGATGGTTTAAAGTGAACGGTGTTTCCCATATCTGTCTGAAGGCCTCTGCCAAGATGGACCTATCCTAATGGACTGAGATACCGGTCTGACTAATATCAACACAACTGGCATATACAAGGGGACCAGTGGTCGATAAACCTAACTCTAGGTCAACACAACTGGCATATCCAAGGGCACCAGTGGTCGACTTTATTGAATTTATTCCTGTTGGTCTGATGGTCTGGTCTTAATTTTGTTTTTCTTTTTTTGTATCTCAATCACCCTATTCCACCCTAGCAAAGGTAACAACTTGAATCGTGTGCCCCACCAAATCACTTAAAAAAATAAAAACAGAAGGATTAGGATTCAACGAGATATGGCGAAACTACCATGTTTTTTTTTAATTCTAACACCTGAGCTCTGTGCTTTTATGAATAGACTATTTAGATGTTTCCATCTAATCATATTGGTTCCTCAACTCCTACAACCAAAATGCTTCCATCCACTTAGACTGGTTAGTGTCATCCTTAATAAACATAAATTTCTAGGCTCTGGAGTTTGTTTTTTTTACCGCAACTAAAAAGTTTCTCCCATACCCCCAAACTTAAATCTAACATTGTCCTCAATGTTCTAAAGATAAAATTAAAAACATGAACAAGGAGAAACTGTTACCACTTGAAAGAAAAAGAGTTAAGGAAAGATATTATCATGTTGCATGAGCATGGGTTACCTCCCAAGAAGTGTTAAGTTTAAAGTCTTCAGCCAGACATTGGAAGAATTAGTCACCTCGTAGAATCATATAGCAGTAGCCGGAATAATTATGGGTCAGTTGGATCAAAAAGTATTACCCACAAGAAGAGGAAAGTGCAACAGACCAAGATACCAAACATACCCTCGCTTAAGACAACTACATCTAGTTGTGGTTCAGGTTCAGGCTCTATAAAAGGGTCTAAATAAAAAGCTTTCATCGGTTGGATTTCCTCAAAGCTAAGATCCGGTTCAGGCATTAGAGTCTGGAAAAACTCAACTAAGAACTTAGAACCACATAACAACAACCTGAATAATTGGGGATCCTCTAAGTCAATTAGATTTGACTCACACAGCTGACCACAATTAAAGAGGTGGTCTTCCTTAATAAAATGTGTCAACCCTAATATCCTACAGTAATTAGGTTTAGTCTTAAAACTTAATAACCGAAACATCTGAAAATCATATGTTCTCACAATTGGTTGAAAAGTTTTTGGTGGGAAAACAAAGTCAATCTTGGTATCATAGCCTGGGTTAACCACATCAACCAGAAGATGGGTTTCTAACAACTGAGCTTCTTTCTGGACATCATTAGGTTCGGTAAAACATGTATGAAGATAATCTTGTAAGATGGTTAAATGTCAAGTCCTACA
The DNA here is from genome assembly GCF_003573695.1 of Papaver somniferum. Classification (NCBI taxonomy): domain Eukaryota; kingdom Viridiplantae; phylum Streptophyta; class Magnoliopsida; order Ranunculales; family Papaveraceae; genus Papaver; species Papaver somniferum. Next base: position 192,505,094 of record NC_039358.1, on the reverse strand, counting down.
CGAGGGAACTTTCTAAGAGTTAAAGAACACGGAGAATGATAATCACCCCCAAACTTAGAGTTTTCTGTGTCTCTATAAAGACTAGTCACAACTTCCCTAATTTCTAGATCATCAGATTCCTGGAAATGGTCAATTGATTCTTCTAAGTTGGGTTCATCCTCACTCATTTCTACGAGTTTATCATCTTCTAAGACTAGTGTTTCTAAATCGCTAGATTCTAAAATAATATTCTCAGCGTAAACTCTTTCCTCTAAACCATCATCACAATCATATAAAGGATTATCAGAGAAAGTTTCATATAAAGGCTCATTAACCAAGGTGTTAATCATAATAACTTCCTCTGATTCACTGATAGGCACATCAAATAATGGATTATCCAACACACTGCAGGCTAAAGGATCATGAACTACATCGTCTAAAACGGTGGTATCTCTAGTCAAATCCTCATCCTTTTGAATAGGAGAATAATTATTAAAATTATTTGGATTTGAACTAGAAACAACACTATCATTATAAATCTCAATTGGAGTAACAAATTCCTTATCACTATGCCTACATATTTCATGTCGTTCATCAATACTATCCTCATCATAGTCATCATTATTATAACATGAAAATAATCGAACCTCGTCTAAACAAGTTGTGTCACCAATTCTAACCTCGTTATCTTGATTATGTAAATAACTATCTTCATTCTCAAGGGTATTATTGGATACATTATATTGGCAATTCAAGTAATTTCGAGTAATTCTTTCGTTCGTCTCAGCTATCCGCTTGAGGTGGTACTCTAAAGAAAGTTCACTCATTATTGTAGTTCTTTCGTCTATAATTATACTATTCATCTCAGCTAAATTACGCGTCGACTCAGCTAACTTCCTGAGGGACTCTTCTAAAGGAGGAATAGGCACAAAGGGATCATAAAAAGGATTACTTTTTAATAGTTTGATTGTATCCTCTAGAGACGAAGAACTAGTACTATAATCTTCTTGCTCGTAAGACTGATGCACGTGTGGATAGTAATTGGGCTCACCAGGGTATGACTCATAACCTTCAAAAGGTTGGCGTTCCCAACCACTATTCACACTATGGTCATAAAAAGAGTGATGTCCATATTGTTCAGTTGGATATTCATTGTGATGGCTATTATAATACCAGTTTGACATCCTAACTGCAAAGGAATTCTACACAAGCACAAACAAGGCTGACTCGACCACAACACACCTAATTTATCTAGCAAACAAAAAGCATGATGGCTCCACTTAGACTATTTCTAGACCATCTTCTAATCCTTCGAAAGGGAATTCGTTACAATTTAAGCAAACCCCTCTGGAATCAATCCGAGTCAAAGTAAGTTGAATAGAGGCGAGGGAAGCTGCATGGAGATTTGATACCCAAGGCCTCACCGCATTACAAGGCGGCGCAATCACGCATTCAACTGACACAAACCATCATGAACTTCGATGTATGCTTAAAAGAGTAACCAATATTTTTCGAATGACTTTCCTATTAAGCTCGTTACCCTATCGGTCTCGTTCTAGTCAAAATTTTAGGCTTAGGTTCGCTTAGGTTACGTGTTCCTAAGGCGGGCAAGAAGGAAACAGTGATGAAATCCGAGTCCTTATCTTGATTTGGCCAAGCCTTGCCCTTTACTAGAAAATTAAATCCGATTTCAGGTCCTCTACATATAGGCATACAAAATTATCTAGTAAACCCGCTGACAGGGGATTCGCGGGTGTTTAGAATTCTTACCTCCCGTTCCAGACGGGGGATGAACCGTTGAAGTCGATTCGGGACACGACTCCTATGTCATGTACGAACCCGAAGGGCCGAGGAGATATCGTAATCGCCGTCCTTCCCTGTGCAGTTTATATTTGAAACTACCTTTCTGTAGGGTTTAAAAAAATTAATGTCCAATGTTCAAAAATAAAGTACAAAAAGAAAAAAGGTCCAAAAATATATATATATATATATATATATATTACAAAAATATAACCCTATTTACAATTTCTTAAAAAAATAAAATAAAATAGAATATCTATATACAAAAAATTTCTTCTTCACTCCTTTTGGATTCCTCCTTTCTTTTCTTCTTTGGCTTCGCTTTTGTTTTCAGCACTTTCTCCCCTTTTCTTTAGCTCAGTTCCAAATCTGAAAGAAAACAAGAAATACCAAAAGGCGTAAAAAGGAACAAATAAAAAAAAACTAAAAACAAATTTATAAACAAATCCGCGTCGGCGGCGCCAAAAATTGATGTGATTTTCAATTGAGTTGTAGTAAGATGATTCGTTCACTCAGATTTGTTGAGAATTTGTTTTAAGACTTAATAAAGAAAATAAGGAAAAATATATATACACAATTTGTCACAAGATGAAGAGACGCTGAGACGCGGGATTCCACTACTTTTCATATTGTTATGGTTTAGTCATTAACTCTAGACAATATAGCTCAAACAAAAGAAGTTGTGACTCTAGTTCTTTGCCAAAAATAGATTTCGTAAAATATTATTTGTAAGTTAAAAGCATGACGCATCTAAAGTATTTAGAACTAAGCATGCGGCATCTAACAAAATAACAAATAATTAACAGAAATCACAAAGCAATTAAATCTATGCAAAAAGTCAATAAAAGAATTAATTCATTTACCACAATCATGAAAAGTTGCTTCCTCCGTTGTCCCAGTGATAGGGTTTAGCTCATCATGTTATTGGAAACACGCTCGAAATTCATTATTATTGCTCAAAAATGGTTTACAAATGATGAAAAGGGAGAAATATAATGAAAACCGGTTTGTAACAGTTATATGTATTACAAACCAGAACGATCCACAATATGTGTCACTGATACTGTAGCAAATAAGTCTTCCTCTGATGTACGACCCTCGGCTGTGAGTCGTTATCACTGTAGAAAAACGACTGTCTTTGCTGGTCCGTTCTTCGTGTTCTTCAGTATTTTTCTGTTGTTGCTGCAGATTTCTCTGCAGCTTGATTTTTCGACTCTGTGGTGCTCTATTCTATCCCCTAACTCTCCATCCTCCCTCTATGAGTTCCCAGCACCCTATATATACTCTACAGGACCAAAATATCTCGCCATAACTTCATATAATCTTCCATTACTCGACATTATTCTTCACTGTCTGTTTAGGAAATAATTTAGATATTTGATTTCTCCACGAGTTCTGAAGCTGTCAAATTACCATATTTATCTCCTTCACACTCAATATGGTTGTTAGAGTCATCCTAGCATACGCAAACTCATTCCAACTCATGCAAATCCCGTGAATATCTCCATTCAATGACGTGCTCCCTGTTTTGCTTCTCGCGGAATATCCAGCCAATTTGGATCGAACCAAAGGCCTTTACCAAGCCTTTTAGGCTCTATCACGTCCACCCATGAAGTTTCAGCGATTTAGTCTACCTCTAACCCATCCAAAATTCGATCGAGAAAACTGCCAGGAGTGAACTCTTCTTCCCGCCAAAAAATGAATTTGAAATGAAGAAGAAGGGTTGCCCCCTATCCGGTCCTGGGGTGCGATTAACATCTTCCTAGAAATTGGGTGACCCTTAGTAATTAGGTTACCCCTTATCCAAAGTGAGGGTCCGTATAGCAATTGTCCTCCGGGGGTGCCCTGAGTAACTTTTCGAGCCGTTTTTTCCAAGAATGTTTATTTCCCCTAAAAACACATAAAACACCATATAAGTACGAAATCGAGTACTAACAATACGGAACATTGAGGACACATAAATGCGTCTATCACCTCAGAAGCCTCATCCGCAGCCATCACATTTTCTATTGAAGGACCGATCCGACTAGCACTCAGTCGATCCAGATAAAGATCCATAGCATGGAGATACTGCATTTGGCTAACCCCAAATAGTTCCTCACATTCATGAACGAGTCGGGCATTACCAGCAACAGTAGCTTGCAACAATTTCATTTTTTGTTTCCTAAGAGACAAACATAAAGCACTGACTGATTCTTCCATTAGAGCTAAAACAAAAACAGGAGGAGAACTTTTGCTCGGAATACTTAGGCTATATACCCAAAAAAAAAAAAAAAAAAACAACGGGGGAGAACTTTTAAGTTGATTCAGTTATGAGCATGCGGCAACGTGTGATTTCTTGTTCTACATCTTGCATCATCACAAGTGTTTTTTCACATTGAATAGTAGCCACAGTTAAAGCCGCCCGCAAATCTCCTAGCACCTGATCTACCTCATACAAAATCCTCTCAGAAACATTATTCTGGCGAGCCATGTTGGAGGTCTCATCCTGCTCCTCGAATGCTTTGTGTGCATTTTCTTGAACATCCAACCTATGAATCCGCAAAGCTCTCAATTCACTCTTCAGGACTAGCAACCGTGCCAATTCCACCTGTTTATCTGAAGGACGCACCAAGGCGCGTATCATGCACAAAGACAAGGCATAACCATGCATACGACGACTTGGTAGATGAGAAGAGGACACATCATAATCCGTGATGACCTGATTAATACATGATCATGAGATTTATCTCTCGCAACAGTCGATCAGCCTCATGGTGAGCGGAGACAGCATCATCCAATGCACTATGAATCCTGAAAGAAACTGGCCCGGACACTTGAGCCTTCCGAGCTGTTAAAAATATTTTGTATTGTTTGTCGAACTGAGCGCGCGCTTTCGTACGACTCGCAAGCCTTCTCTCCCTAATCAATTCTATTTAGGCTCTCACGAGCCGCAAGCGATCTAGCTCTTATCATCTCCTATACGGGGATATTAATGATGACACAGAAGCCAAAGATAGCACATAACCATGCAAATGTTCAGCCATGTAGAAAATAATAGCATAGACAATGAACAGAGTATAAAAATGAAGACTTCATACTAACACAAATAGTCTATTTATAGGAAATACATGCACCAAGGCATTTATTACCCCACAGCTACCGTCATAATTCCCACTAAAAAACAAAAAAAATCATCATGGCAACATATTAATCTCCAAGAGAACTTCAGCAAGGTAAATCTCAATGGATCTAACACTGTGATCCGCCTCAACACATCGAAAATGGGTAATCATACGTTGCTCACGGCAATAACCACGACACTCCAAAAAGGTTAAATTAGGAAGACCACCTTCACTCTGAATCCTCCTCACCAGATGATCCGCAACAGACAGTCGTTCATGCCAACTTGAGTTCTCGATCTTGAAAGTATCTCGAGAAAGGCACATCACCCGGAAAAGACGGTTTAGACATTCCATTTCAAGAACTAATCTCACACGATTAGCCATAAACCCGAAACAAATGAAAAAAAAAGGAGAAAGAAACTCAAGGAATATTTACGGTGATTAATCAAAATAAACTCTCATATATATAATCAAGATAACGCAATATCCGAGGCAACGAATATTAAAAAAAAAAACGGGGGAGAACTTTTCAAGATGAGGATGATTCAGCTATAAGTAAGCGGCAGTAGGAAATGTATTCTTCCAAGTCTTACATCATTAATTGTGCTTCCCCATACTGGGTAGTGGAATCGGTATAAGCACTACGCACCTCCTCCAGTACTTGATGAACCTTATACATAACTTCACTAGAAGCACACGCTTTTTGAGCCATATCTAGTGTCTCTTTATGCTCGGCATAAGCTTTGCGGGCCTTATCCGGAGCGATCAGACGATGAGTCTGTAGCATCCCGACTTCATCCTTCAAAATGAACAGACGCGCCAACTCCGCTTTCATGTCAGCAAGACGAATAAGAGCAGACACGGCACACAAAGTCAAAACACACCCACGGAGATTCAGACCCGCTTGTTGAGTGATGAAAGCGCGACAATCAGCTATTGCTTGCTCAATATCAGTCGTCATAATTAGCGCTTCCTAAAATAGGCGCTCATCTTTGTTTCGGGCAGCTATAGCATCATCCAGTGCACGGATAATTTTATGCGTTCGGACGTCTATGACCTCCGAGCCATCGAATAAGTATCATACTGCTCGTTAAATCGCGCGCGTAGCCACTCTGTTCACCATTCTAACCTCTCTAAGTACCTCCACTTCAGCTTTTACCAATAAAAAGCGAGTCAGCTCATGATCCTTTTCATAAGGGATAACTAGTATTAATATGGGGCTAAGGCCAAAGTATGCCCGTGAAGACGATGAGCCATCAGCTGCACAAAAATATATAGCTAGCAACCAGAGGGTGAATGAAATACAGAAAGAAATTTGAAAGATGTCAGAGAAACTCCACTCATCCCTACTTATAGAAATGCATAGTGATACCATATTAAATACCATCCAACCATAATAATAAATGCAGTTAAACCAAATAGTAAAATATGTCTTGCAAAAGAAAAGAAAGCCATAAAATCCTCAGTCCCACCAAAACAAAACAAAACAAATAAATTGTTCAAGAAATCATCATCAGAAAATATTCAGAGCAACCAACTCGGCCCTCTTCCTACTTAGGCGCCCATTGACCTCCTCGGCAGCATCCCGAGCGGTCTTCAGATCCTTGGTAGCTCGACCTATATCCGTCATAAGTTGATCATAAGCTTCCTTCTTACCATTTGCAACATCGAGTAGTTGCTGGTGTTCCCGCTCCAACTCCTCGATCTCACAAGGTAACGTGGTCCACGCGTTGTGGCTAGCCTTCGCCTGGTCCAGCAGATTCTTGAGCCACTGAATGGGGAATCGAAGAACTAGATAAGTATGAAAGGTAGCGTCCCACTTCCTCAAGATATCTGGACCAATTGGAGTTTCATCCTCCAGGGAAAGACCCTCCGCTATGATGAGCAAATCCTCATTAGCTACGATCAAAGAATTGATGGGAATTTCCTCATGAACACACATGTGGCAAAGCTTCTTTGGACGAAGGGACCCAAAATCCATATACTAGCGCATAATGGTTGTCCACACCAGCCTCCGCCGCGGAAATGGTACGGGGATATTTGAACCGAGGATCCTCAGGAACAACCATAAACTCAGCATCCGCATCCACGCTTTGAGAAACCTTATGGGTCGTCTTGGAAGATTTCTGCCGCTTGTCATTGGAACTGCCGGACTCGCTGCCTTTGACCTGCTGGTTCTAGCCGCTTCCTTTACCATGAGCGTCGTCTCGTTTTCCTATGTTCTAAAAAAAAGGAAAGACAGAGAGAGAGAGAAACCATAAGCAAAACATCCTAATACAGTAAGGAAATGAAATTTAAATATAATGTATACCTGATTGGGGGAAGAAGGGAATTAGCTGGAGAATGAACAGATTGGCGAGAAGAAGAAGGAGAACTCGAAGTAGCCGGCTCCGAGTGACCTGATGAGAGATAAAAAGCAAGAGAAATGAAGAAAATAAAATAATCTTATCAAGAAGTATAGAAAGTGAAGATGTATATATAGATCACCAAATGCATTTAATAACTATAATATAAATATTACTACCGGCACGTGTCGGTATATGAAACTTAACAATTATGAACATAGTACACTCACGGGATTTAGAAGGGGAAGATCTCTGATTTCGGGCGCCACTTTGAAGACCACTACCCTTTTGGGAATAGTCACGTACATAATAATCCGACTCAGACTCATCCCCTACATCTAACATATAGGAGGGAGTGTGAAGAGGATGATTGGGATCTTTAATTGTCTGTACGATTAGGGGACGAGTAGAGTGAAGAATCATACGAGGAGAGAGTATCTCAGGACCACTTTGACTAACTGATCGACCAAGCTACTGCTCCACACGCTCGATGAAAGTACTCGCGGATGACGACCCCACTTTGGGAGCCTGCATGGAAAACGGAGGAAAAAACATTAGCAGTGCGGATGAAAGGCAACCGCGGAATAGGCAGCACGCCGACGTCCCGCTTCATCTTCTTAGCCAGCCGACCGTCCCTCCATTCATCAAGAGGCAGTTTGATGTACTTCAAAGAAGAGACCTCTAGGTTTGCAGCCGATGGGCGGAGAGTTCTAAAAGAATATGGCAAACTAGCATAAAGAAACTAAACGCGGAACTAGATTAAATTGACAACCAAAGGAGAAGGAAGATACCTTAGCAGGAGGAGATGCGGCTGAAGGGATATGCAAGGGCTTCAATGACGGAACGCGCCTTCTTTTCTTGGAGCCAGATGGAGGTAGAGCACTACCCTTCCCATCTTCTTGAGAAGACGGGGCGCCCGAAGGAGGGTCCCAGCTGGTAACTATCGGGAGAAGAGGACGACCCTTGTTACTAGAAGATAGCCTATACTTCTTGGCAACCTCGGCATTTAGCTTAACGTGGCCTGATGCATGCATTTCTTTGAGGTCTTCCTTGGTTAAAGCTGGAGGAGCAAATGGCTCTTTGATGAGTAGATTCAGCAGAATCCGATTAACATTATTACGATAGCCGGGCCACTCATTGGTAACACCTACATGCCGGCGGAGCTGAGGTTGGCAGAAATCAAAGAAGCATGTGTGGTCGCTCATCCGAAGACCTCTTTTGAAAACAAAGCGATCAAAGCTCTTCCGGACCTCCTTATCTTCCTCTATCGAAGAAGGGAGAGGAGGGTCATAAGGAACTCCTTGGTCAAACCCTAGCTGTCACGCCACATGGATGGTATTGTAAGCCTCAGAAGAGAACTTCCCACCATAAAAGCCGGGGAGACGCCCGGGTAAAATAGAAACAATCATGTCAAACTCCTCAGCCGAAGGTATCTCCGTTGAACATATCCTCCTCCGGGACTGGCTAGCAAAAGTATAATGAAGAGAACCACTGCGACCGTCCTGATAAGTGATAGGGTTGAAATCCGCACCCTTATCCATGTAATCCTTGAGATTTTCCTTTGGAAGATGACCCTTCTTGTGGTAAAGAGCCATCCGAGGATGAGACTCAGCTATTGTCACTATACGCTTGGAACCATCCTCTTGACCAACTTCTTCTTGCCGAGAAAGTGCGAGGGGATTCAGCTAAGAGGGACTATACTTGGGGAAACGTTCCCAAGCCCATGCCTGAATAAAGTTAGCAGGAAGGAAAGTTTCAACCTCATGGGATCAGTCCCGCGACGGATGTCACTTACCAGCAAATCTAAATGGTGGTACAAACCACCCAGGAACATGGGAGCAAGCAAGAACGACACGCCGCGAGACATCAACATGGCCATAGGAATCAGTTCATTCTTGATGGTGTCCCGGGGACTGTATTCGAAGACGTCGTGACACAGCCAAAAGAGGAGGAAAGCATCCAGCTCTGCTCTATCTGTTTCCCCTTCTCGAGGAGGAATACCTTTGCCAGCACCAGACTGCAGAGGATCCCATTATTTGATCCAGCACGAGAAGGAAGCTGGACGTTGCCCGAATTTTGGCTTCTGGTCGCTCTTTACTTCTTTCACATAATCAGCTTCTTCAGTAGCATAAGGCTATGGTCGAGCAACTTTTATTGCGGACGCCATGAGTTTCGAAGAAGATGAGACATTTGCGGGAAAACCTTGAGAAGCTGACGCGGAGGCTTTACCCTTCCCTTTATCCGTTGGGACTCCAACCTCGTCCGGAGCTTCAGCCTTAAGCTCCTCAGGAAGCTGATAGGTTATAGAATTTGCCTTGGCTTTAAGCAAACGGTCGCGGAGATCTCTGTCATCCTTTTTTAAAGATTTGTGAAGGAAGCAACTGCCGTAAACTACGTCACCGTGGACGAGTAGACCCGTGAGCGCCACCACCTCCTCGAGGATAGGGGTCGCCTCTCCCCAGGAAAATATTAACGTGTGAGGATCGATCCCCCAACGTGCACATAAGCGATTTATGCTATCGTGGTCCTGTAGGAAGTATCTAAACGTGGAGGCCTGTAGAGCTGTTTTTATACCTAGAGAGCGGATGACCCTTGCGTTCTCCGGATTGGAGCGAATGTAGTCGTTCCAGGGATCCCAAGCGGCATGAGATTCAGCGGATGAACGTAAATGGATCGGAGGGAAGACATAATCTCCTTTATGTACCGCCAAGCGGGGCAAGTCCTCAAAGGAAAGCGCAGGGGGCGATTCTGCCTGAGGGCGGATAAGCCATTCTTATGACCCGAACGGAGGAAATGGATGGGGGTTATGCATGCGAGTAATCCAAATATCATCGCCTGGGAAAAGAACGGTACCATCATCCGCAACGGGCGGTCGAATTTCATCCTTGAGACAGGGATTATTCTTGAACTCGTCGAGTGTATAAGATTCGAGCCGGGGAGGCGAGTCGCGGATAGGTGATTCGTTAGACATGGTAAGCAGCAGAGAGACAGAGAGAGAGGAAAGAAGACAGTGAAAAGATGGGATTCTGGGGCGAGGTCTCTTCTATTTATAGGAGGGTAAAATAAGGAGCAGTTACTGAGCAGATTAGTAACCGTCGTATCCTAAAGGTCATAAGCATTAACCGCCCATAACTCCCCAATGATAACAGCAACATATCAAGAGTCGTGAATCAAGACTGCCTATAACCGCCTATTGCAACCGTAGCATCAACAGGTGACTGTTGACACGGTCCCTGACCGATCAAAAAGTCAGGGGACTAATGTTGATACATGAAAATAACCATTCCTAGAACGGGCGGCCCCTTAAGCCATTAAGGGTTCCCTTTTAGGATAAAGAGGCTTGGGGACTAGGCCAAACCCATTAAGATAGGGAAGTCCTACTTTACCCAAGAGTACACATGGGCAGTTGGGATTTGGCTTAAAGGGGGAAGCCCTTTAGGGTTTGATATTAACTTAAGGAAAGGGAAATAGTAGTTTAGTAATATGATAATCTTATGGGCACTTATACATAAGAAGGATATTATAAAAGGGAAAGAAGGTACACTTCTTGAGGCATCGTTAATTCCCCACTACTTCCCTAAACTTATCCTTCCTTGGGAGTACTTTCTGTGACTAGGGCTAGTTCCTCTTTCCCACATTTTACCCATCAACACGGTCCCACACATCTCCGTTTCTTTTATTTTATTTTGTTATTATTCCACAATAATCCTGGACTCCCACATTCGAGCAAACCCTCGGTTCTTCATGTTTTTTCAAATATTGTTATATTCTCCAGAAAGCCTACAAATCAAATAGTCCCATGACCATTAGGTCCTTTTCACCAATAAATATTAAAATATTATTATTTAATATTCTTAAATATTGTACGTTTAAACAATAATCCTACTTGTTCATTCAAGAAAAATTGAGAATCTCAGTCAAGATCAAATTCTTCTGAAAATCCAAAATGTTGCATAAATGTGGAACTGATTCAACCACGATTTCTCACATCCCCATTCTTCAACTCCTCTGCAACTGTCACACTTACTGGATAACAATGTGTTAACTACCCTGCAATATAAATAGGTTCATCAACCTATTTGATAACTCTATATTCTCAATCGAACTTAACTGAACAAAACTCAACCAGATCAGGATTTACCGACAGTCCATCAAATTTTCAGAAGTCTCAACACATCCACAATACATCAATCATCATTGATCTCGCACAATTCTTAGTTTCCTTCTTGCAGATCGACCCTCATCCATCTTTGTGACCGAATTGACTCTCGAACGGCTTTTGTCTTGGTTTAGGCCAGAGTCATACATATTGATCTCTCGAACTCAAAGCATTCCTGTGCAGTGCATATGTTAAAGGTTTGGGAAATTTTCTTAATTGAGGATCCGCCTACTGCACAACTCTCCACTTTTCCTCAAAAACCAGCAAATCGTTTTTTTCCCATTAACGGATGCTCAACAAGTACAACGTCTGGGAACGCGTAGACTAATGACATTAATGAAATTTATGAAGCATTGATCAGTCTGTGGGATCAATGAAATTCAATTTACTGGCATTGATCGAACTATGGAATCAATGGCACACAAAGTAAATATTATACATTGATCAGGATCAAAAACATAAAACACAAATATCAAGTGTTTTCCAGTTTGTGGATCAATGGCACATAATGCAAACATTAGACATTGATCAGTCTATGTGATCAAATGACATAAAACCTAAATATTAGACAATGATCATTATGTGGATCAATCTTACAAAATGTAAATGTTTGACACTGATCATTCGGTGGCATACTGTTACCCATATACATGCATTTTATACGTTGAGTCCCAGGGATACCTGGAAATTGATCCCTAGAATTTTGTGGGCGTCGAGTCCAAGGAACTTGGAGTTCCTCTTTTTTTTTTCTTTGTGTTTTTTTTTCCTAGGAAATTTTTTTATTTAATAACTAAGTTAATTACAAAAAGCTAACGGAAAAAAACCTCTATAAGTTTAGAAAAAAAAACATCTAACACATCAGGGTCATCTTTTGTCTTGTTCATGTCTTGATTTGGTCACAAATAGAGAAAAGGGTTGGAAGTAGAGAAAGTGCTAAGATCAGAGTGTAATACACAATGAAACGTGATTGATGTGTATTATTGTATGTGAAGAATTCTTTGTGTATGATCGAGAGAAGGCTTCTGATAGGTGTCTTAAACACCTCGATATTTATCTATTATTTATGCTTTCTTTGTTAGTTTTCTTGTAAATTATGTATCTTATGTGTGTTTTTGAGCTTTTGGGTACTTCGGAGTTATTTGGAGCAAAATAAGAAGAAATCATCAATTTGGAGTCAGAAGCGAAAAATTATTATTTCACAAACGAATGATATTAGGAGCTCATATGAAGATAAAGTACTACCAGCTGGAGTTGAGAGAGTAGAACAGTGGCACCCCTAGTTTGGTTGCCTGGATCCAAGCAGTGGGTGCCTAGACAAATCTTCATTGCCATTCACCATAAAATTAGAGAAAACATAAAGAGGGGCCGCGTGACTGAGATTGAATAACAGAGGGTTCGTCCTCGGGGGAGTTGAGTGTAGTTCAGTTTTTACCCGTTAGTCGTAAGGGAGTTCGAAGGAGTCTCTCAAGATCCCCGTTAGACGTTGGAGAGTTTAGAAGAGTCTCCCAAACTCCCTAGAAAACCCTGTTGGTCGTGAGGGAGTTTGAAAGAAACTCTTTGTAGATGGTGGATTTTTGACAAAGGGTAGAATTGTGAAACTATACTCCAGATTCGGCAACTGGATGAGTATTGAAACTCATGTCTCTCATTAAAGCATGAAATCTCATGTCATAAATCTCTGACTGAGAAGGTTGTCTCTTAGAGTACGTATAAATGTGTAGTCTCTCAGCTGAGGCCACGACACATCTCATGAATACTGAGAAATTTCAGTAATTACTCCGGATCCGGCAATCAGATGAGTATCGAGACTCATGTCTCTGTGCATGAAAGCTCATGCCACCTCTAATGGAGAAAGTCTCTCAGAGAAGATGAAGATGTGCAGTCTCTCAGCTGAGGCCACGACACATCTCATACTGTATAGAATCGAAAGATTGGGCGGCTCCTAGACAACATGTCTGCTAGTATAGAGAGACAACGTCTTCGGGATGTAACCAGATTTTCCCCGACTATGCAAGAGGAATATGACACTCCAGCAAGTTCATGTTGCTCAACCCTCAGATAATTAATGCTCCTAGACAGGAAGCCATTCTAGTATAGAGCCAGCAATTAATTATCTTAAATCGTCTGAATATCCAGAAATATTCTACGAGCCATCGTCTGAATATCCAGCAATATTCTACGAGTCTTCAATTAATCGCCTGAATATTTAGCAATATTCTACGATTCCTCGTTATATTTCTTTACTTCAATCTGTTGGAGAAAGTACTAATAATGTAACTGAGAAGAAGATACTTAGCTCAAAATAATGTTGCTGATGTTGCTGCACAGAAAATGTAGAGGCACGTAAACTACGCTGTCCTAAAGGAAATATCGCCTGCCACTCCTCTGAGATGCTACAGCAGTTGGCAAGTCACCTCCAGGATACAACTACAGTTAGTACCCCTCAATGTAGCATACAGTGAGGGTACCCTTAGAGCTTGGAAGAACTTAAAACAATAGAAGAGATGTTTACAGAAAAACAGAGGGAGAGTAGAAGAGATGTTTCTCTGTGGTGTATCAAATGAGCTCAAGACTCCTCCCTTATATAGTGTTAAAGACGTTACAAACGAGAGGAAAAATGCATGCAACCAAACCATGCGTATGACAGAAATACTGGTAATGTTGGGTTAAAACAGTGTTGCTTTTGTCAGGCTTAGAGCAGTGTGTTGTCAAGAAGCCAAGCCAAACATGTACGGACAAGAAACCCAAAACAAATACGTACAGACAAGAAAGCCAGGACAAACATGTGCAGACAAGGAAAGCAAGACAAACACGTACAGACAAGAAAGCCAATACAAACATGTGCATACAAAGAAGAAGATTCTTCTACATGTGTGTAAAACACGTACCAAAAGTTTCAACAAAAATATAGGATCTAATGAACCCACACCCACACCCACACCCGAGCCCGAGCCCGAGCCCGACCGACCGGACGGACGTCGGCGGCGTGCGTGCTTCTGTGCGAAGCACCGCGCGTACGGGAAAGGCAACCTTGCCCTAGTCTAAGCCTTCCCTCCAAGCACAAAAGTCTAATGACCCAAGGGCCATGCCCTTATAGCCAATTCTATGGTATTTATGTCTAAAAATCTTTAGATTTTAGTCAATGTGGGACTATTGTTTTATCTATTCAAAAGAAAAAACAATTAATGGGAAATAGGTCTAGGGATCAAAACATAGTCCATGGAAAAATTGGTAATTTTAAAGCGTTTTTTCTAACAATCCCCCACATGAATGATAAAGCATATCGACGAAATACGAGAAAACATAATACATCAATATTAGGCTAAGGTGTCCCAGAGATTGAACCTTAACATAGTGAGAGGTTACCGGAACTACTTGTTGTTTCGGTGAACACAATGTCTTGAACCGTCAACAGTGAGTGCAATTCAGAAATAACAACCACACTTTGATGTCTCAAAGAAAAAAAAAAGCTGCCAAGCTCTTGCCGTTGTGCCCGTTTTGGCCGTGGGCTGAATCCCGGACTTAATGAATGTCTCTAGAGAAAAAGCTCAAATTCTCATAGGAAGCGGCCCCACTTCCAACATCCACATAGTTGAGTCCATTAAGAGTGTCCTGCCACACTCCGCTTTAAGAAAAGCCATGGAACTCATTAAGATCTTGACAGATCATCCTAAAACATGCAGGCAGCACTATCATACGGTTACACCATAGGTAGGGACAAAGATAGTGCTTTCTCTCGACATGACCAAAAATTAGTTATCTCATTGAACCTTGATCTTGGAGCTCCATTCACAAGGTTGAGTGTCCTTCATGGCGATTTATTCTATGAGCTTGAGTCCCATCCCCTTCGATGTGGATCTAACTACCTCTCTAGATAACCCTTTCGTCAAAGGATCTGCAATATTCTATTTAGACCTTACAAAGTCTATAGAGATGATGCCAGTAGAGAGTAGTTGTTTCACTGTCTTGTGTCTTCTTCGAAGATGTATAGACTTTCCGTTGTATACACTATTCTTTGCGCATCCAATAGCAGCTTGACTGTCACAGAGGATTGCGATCGAAGACACAGGCTTGGGCCAGAGTGGAATTCCACCCAGGAAACCTCTTATCCATTCATCTTCCTCTCCAGCTTTCTCCAAGGCTATAAACTCAGACTCCATGGTGGATCGGGCTATACATGTCTGTTTGGTAGACTTCCATGACAGAGACGCACCACCAAGTGTGAAGATGTACCCACTAGTGGATTTGCACTCATCTGAGTCTGATATCCAGTTAGCATCACAATACCCTTTTAGCACAGCAGGATACTTCCCAAAACTTAAGCAATAGTTTGAAGTTCCTCTCAGGTACCGTAGAACTCTATAGAGAGCATTCCAGTGATCCTTCCCAGGGTTGCAAGTGTACCTGCTTAATCTACTCACAGTATAGGAAATATCAGGTCTTGTACAGTTCATTAAATACATAAGACTGCCAATAACACGAGAATACTCAAGTTGATAAATACACTCACCCTTGTTCTTTTTCAATTTGCAATTGGGATCATAAGGAGTAGTTGCAGGTTTAGCATTTTCATGATTAAATCTCTTAAGCACAGTTTCAACATAATGAGATTGACTAAGACTATATCCATCAGACATCTTTCTGATTTTCATCCCTAAGATTACATCAGTAGGGCCTAAGTCTTTCATGTCAAAGTTTTCGTTAAGCATGCTTTTAGTGGTATTAATACAATCAAGGTTACTACCTAATATGAGCATATCATCAACATATAGGCACACAATAACATGAGAATCATCCACAGATTTAATGTAAACACATTTATCAGATTCATTAACCTTGAAGCCATTAGATATCATTACATGATTAAATTTTTCATGCCACTGTTTAGGTGCTTGTTTTAAACCATACAAAGATTTTTTCAGTTTGCATACTTTATCTTCAAAACCTTTCACAATAAAACCTTCAGGTTGGTCCATATAAATTTCTTCATTCAATTCACCATATAAAAAAGCAGTTTTAACATCCATCTGATGTATATGCAAATCATAAATAGAAGCAATAGCAATCAGCATCCGGATAGAAGTGATTCTAGTGACCGGTGAATAGGTATCAAAGAAATCTAATCCTTCCTGTTGTCTGTACCCCTTAGCTACCAACCTAGCTTTGTGTTTTTTTATAGTTCCATCTGTTCTAAGTTTCCTTTTGAAGACCCACTTGCAACCTATGGTTTTACTACCAGGAGGTAAATCTACAAGCTCCCAAGTTTCATTTTGTTGAATGGAATCCCACTCATTATTTGAAGCTTCTTCCCAGAAGGGAGCTTCCGGAGAAGTCATAGCTTCCTTATAGGTTTTGGGTTCAGACTCTACCGTAAGAGTCACAAAATCTGGACCGAAACCTTTCTCGGTTCTGACCCTCTTACTTCTTCTAGGTTCGGTTTCAGCATCTAGAGACGGGGGTTGACTAGTCGAAGGAACATCTGAGATATCATCGCGGACCCTTTTATGAGGTCCAGACCCTAAAGGGAAAATGTGTTCGAAAAACACTGCATCTCTGGATTCCATTATGGTGTTCTCACCAATTACCATGAACCTATAAGCACTAGTGTGCTCAGGATATCCTAGGAAAACACAATCTACAGTTTTAGGTCCTAGTTTGGTTTTCTTGGAACGAGGAGTGGCCACCTTGGCCAAACACCCACACACTTTAAAGTATGTATAGGACGGTTGTCTTCCTTTCCATAACTCATATGGAGTTTTGTCGGATTTCTTAAATGGAACTCGGTTCAAGATATAGCAAGCAGAGAGAATTGCTTCCCCCCACAGGTTCGAAGGTAGCCCTGAACTAGCTAACATAGCGTTCACCATATCTATGAGTGTTCGGTTTTTCCTTTCAGCTACTCCATTCGACTCAGGTGAAGAAGGTGCAGTAGTTTCATGAATGATGCCATTAAGTTTGCAGAATTCTCCTATAGGTATCACATACTCACCGCCTCGGTCCGACCTAAGAGTTTTAATAGTAACACCTCTTTGGTTTTCTACTTCAAGTTTATATAATTTGAAAGTGTCTAAGGCTTCATCTTTACTTCTAAGAAGATAAACCTGACAGTATCTTGAGTGATCATCTATAAAAGTGATGTACCATTTTTTACCTCCTCTAGTTGGTGTTGATTTCAAATCTCCCAAATCTGAGTGGATTAATTCTAGGGGAGTTGTACTACGTTCAATCTTTTTGTTAAAGGGTTTTCTAGCATATTTAGATTCAACACAAATTTCACATTTATGACCTCTGTCAAAGTTTATTTTAGGAATGCATCCTAATTTAGAAAGTCTTTCAATAAATTTGAAATTAACATGTCCTAGTCTATCATGCCAAACATGTGAGGAGTCACAAACATAAGCAGAAGAAGATGCATTATCATTCAAGTTCAAAGAAAGTACACTAAGCTTAATCATGTTATCAGTGACATATCCTTTTCCTACGAAATCACCACCTTTAGAGATTACAACCTTGTTAGACTCAGCTACAAATTTAAAACCTTTCCCAAGTAAGATGGTTTCTGAGATAAGATTCTTGCATATGTCCGGGACGTGATACACGTCATTCAATGCGAGAGTTTTTCCTGAAGTGAGTTTCAATTCAACCTTGCCTTTTCCCACCACTTTAGAGGTAGAAGAGTTTCCCATAAACAATTTCTCATCGTCTCCTACTTTGTTATAGGAGGAGAAAGCATTTCTGAATTTACAGACATGCCTAGTGGCTCCAGAATCAAGTCACCAGTCTCTCACATTGGTCACATTAGAGACAAGGTTGACTTCAGACACCATGCCAGTAAAATATCCAGAATCATCTACTACGTTTGCCTTATTTTTCTATTTAGGATCATTTTTGGTCTTTTTAGGTGCCCTGCAATCTTTGGCCATATGACCAGTTTTCCCACAGTTATAGCAGTCGCCTTTGATGGTGTTTTTGGAGACACCACCCTTTGGCTTAAGATGGTTACCTTTGGAGTTACGTTGTTTGTTACGTTTACCATTTTTGCTGGATTCTCCTTGCCTTTTCTTTGACGCAGCATTATCGTCCAGGACATGAGCTTTGTTGGACATGTCTTTGCTCAGCATCAGGCTTTTGTCCTTGCAGCACAGAAGTTCCTCCACCTGGATCTTTTTCCCCAGCTCCACCATGGTGATTTCACGATTCTTGTGTCGCAGCCTCCTCTTGTACTCGTTCCATGAGGGTGGTAGCTTTTCAATCACTGCAGATACTTGTAGAGATTCATCAATATGCATGCCTTCAGCAAGAATTTCGTTGATGAGTAGCTGGAGTTCGACGAATTGTTCTACAACAGGCTTTTCATCAGTCATCTTATATTCCAGGAACCTAGCCACCAAGAACTTCTTGCTTCCAGCAGCTTCAGCAAGATATTTTTCTTCTAGGGCTTCCCATAAATCAAAAGCAGTAAAATTCTCTTTTGCATTATAAAAGTCGTACAAGGAGTCATCCAGACAGTTAAGAATATGGTTTTTGCACATGTAATTTTTCCTAGTCCACTTATCCAGTCTATCTTCATAACCACGGTCATGAAGCCTTCTTGAGGGTCTTTCTAAGGCAACTTCATCTAGCCTTTGGTCTTTTAAGAAGAATAACATTTTGGACTGCCATCGTTTAAATTCTTTGCCACTAAACTTTGGGGGTTTGTCTACAGTACTCTTTCCCATGTTGTTATAAAATATAGTAAAGAGGATATTGCCTTTAGATTGTTGGGTATATTACTAATAAAGTAACTGAGAAGAAGATACTTAGCTCAAAATAATGTTGCTGATGTTGCTGCACAGAAAATGTAGAGGCACGTAGACTACGCTGTCCTAAAGGCAATATCGCCTGCCACTCCTCTGAGATGCTACAGCAGTTGGCGAGTCACCTCCAGGATACAACTACAGTTAGTACCCCTCAATGTAGCATACAATGAGGGTACCCTTAGAGCTTGGCAGAACTTAAAACAATAGAAGAGATGTTTATAGAAAAACTGAGGGAGAGTAGAAGAGATATTTCTCTGTGGTATGTCTTATGAGATTACAACTACTCTCTTATATAGTGTTTGTGTAGTTACAAACAAGAAAGAAAACCCATGCGTATGACAGGAAAAACTGGTTATGTTGGGTTAAAGATAGTGCAAGAAAAGTTGTTTTGACAGGCATGGAGCAGTGTGTTGCTGCCAAGCCAAATACGTACATACAAGAGAGCCAGGACAAAACACGTACAGACAAAGAAGCAAAGACAAGCACGTTCAGACAAAGAAGTCAGGAGAAAACTCGTGCAGACAAAGAAGCCAAGACAAGCACGTTCAGACAAAGAAGTCAGGACAAAACACGTGCAGACAAAGAAAAGATTCTTCTACTTGTGTGGAAAACACGTACCAAAAATTTCAGCAAAAAGATAGGATCTAATGAACCCACACCCGAACCCGAACCCGCACCCGAGCCCGACCCGACCGACCGACCGGACGGACGGACGGCGGCGGCGGCGTGCGTGCTTCTGTGCGAAGCACCGCGCGTACGGGAAAGGCAACCTTGCCCTAGTCTAAGCCTCCCCCCCAAGCACAAAAGTCTAATGACCCAAGGGCCATGCCCTTATAGCCAACTCTATGGTATTTATGTCTAAAACTCTTTAGATTTTAGTCAATGTGGGACTATTGTTTTATCTATTCAAAAGAAAAAACAACTAATGGGCAATAGGTCTAGGGATCAAAACATAGTCCATGGAAAAATTGGTAATTTTAAAGCGTTTTTTCTAACAATCCCCCACATGAATGATAAAACATATCGACGAAATACGAGAAAACATAATACATCAATATTAGGCTAAGGTGTCCCAGAGATTGAACCTTAACATAGTGAGAGGTTACCGGAACTGCTTGTTGTTTCGGTGAACACAATGTCTTGAACCGTCAACAGTGAGTGCAATCCAGAAATAACAACCACACTTTGATGTCTCAAAGAAAAAGAAAGCTGCCAAGCTCTTGCCGTTGTGCCCGTTTTGGCCGTGGGCTAAATCCCGGACTTAATGAATGTCTCTAGAGAAAAAACTCAAATTCTCATAGGAAGCGGCCCCACTTCCAACATCCACATAGGTGAGTCCATTAAGAGTGTCCTACCACACTCCGCTTTAAGTAAAGCCATGGAACTCATTAAGATCCTGACAGATCATCCTAAAACATGCAGGCAGCACTATCATATGGTTACACCATAGGGAGGGACAAAGATAGTGCTTTCTCTCGACATCACCAAAAATTAGTTATCTCATTGAACCTTGATCTTGGAGCTCCATTCACAAGGTTGAGTGTCCTTCATGGCGATTTATTCTATGAGCTTGAGTCCCATCCCCTTCGATGTGGATCTAACTACCTCTCTAGATAACCCTTTCGTCAAAGGATCTGCAATATTCTCTTTAGACCTTACAAAGTCTATAGAGATGATGCCAGTAGAGAGTAGTTGTTTCACTGTCTTGTGTCTTCTTCGAAGATGTATAGACTTTCCGTTGTATACATTATTCTTTGCGCATCCAATAGCAGCTTGACTGTCACAGTGGATTGCGATCGAAGACACAGGCTTGGGCTAGAGTGGAATTCCACCCAGGAAACCTCGTATCCATTCAGCTTCCTCTCCATCTTTCTCCAAGGCTATAAACTCAGACTCCATGGTGGATCGGGCTATACATGTCTGTTTGGTAGACTTCCATGACACAGACGCACCACCAAGTGTAAAGATGTACCCGCTAGTGGATTTGCACTCATCTGAGTCTGATATCCAGTTAGCATCACAATACCCTTCTAGCACAGCAGGATACTTCCCAAAACTTAGGCAATAGTTTGAAGTTCCTCTCAGGTACCGTAGAACTCTGTAGAGAGCATTCCAGTGATCCTGCCCAGGGTTGCAAGTGTACCTGCTTAATCTACTCACAGTATAGGCAATATCAGGTCTTGTACAGTTCATTAAATACATAAGACTGCCAATAACACGAGAATACTCAAGTTGATAAATACCCTCACCCTTGTTCTTTTTCAATTTGCAATTGGGATCATAAGGAGTAGTTGCAGGTTTAGCATTTTCATGATTAAATCTCTTAAGCACAGTTTCAACATAATGAGATTGACTAAGACTATATCCATCAGACATCTTTCTGATTTTCATCCCTAAGATTACATCAGCAGGGCCTAAGTCTTTCATGTCAAAGTTTTCGTTAAGCATGCTTTTAGTGGTATTAATACTATCAAGGTTACTACCTAATATGAGCATATCATCAACATATAGGCACACAATAACATGAGAATCATCCAAAGATTTAATGTAAACACATTTATCAGATTCATTAACCTTGAAGCCATTAGATATCATTACATGATTAAATGTTTCATGCCACTGTTTAGGTGCTTGTTTTAAACCATACAAAGATTTTTTCAGTTTGCATACTTTATCTTCATAACCTTTCACAACAAAACCTTCAGGTTGGTCCATACAAAACCTTCACTGTCTTCCTTTCCATAACTCATATGGAGTTTTGTCGGATTTCTTAAATGGAACTCGGTTCAAGATATAGCATGCAGAGAGAATTGCTTCCCCCCACAGGTTCGAAGGTAGCCCTGAACTAGCTAACATAGTGTTCACCATATCTATGAGTGTTCGGTTTTTCCTTTCAGCTACTCCATTCGACTCAGGTGAAGAAGGTGCAGTAGTTTCATGAATGATGCCATTAAGTTTGCAGAATTCTCCTATAGGTATCACATACTCACCGCCTCGGTCCGACCTAAGAGTTTTAATAGTGACACCTCTTTGGTTTTCTACTTCAAGTTTATATAATTTGAAAGCGTCTAAGGCTTCATCTTTACTTCTAAGAAGATAAACCTGACAGTATCTTGAGTGATCATCTATAAAGTGATGTACCATTTTTTACCTCCTCTACTTGGTGTTGATTTCAAATATCCCAAATCTGAGTGGATTAGTTCTAGGGGAGTTGTACTACGTTCAACCTTTTTGTTAAAGGGTTTTCTAGCATATTTAGATTCAACACAAATTTCACATTTATGACCTCTGTCAAAGTTTATTTTAGGAATGCAGCCTAATTTAGCAAGTCTTTCAATAGATTTGAAATTAACATGTCCTAGTCTATCATGCCAAACATGTGAGGAGTCACAAACATAAGCAGAAGAAGATGCATTATCATTCAAGTTCAAAGAAAGTACACTAAGCTTAATCATGTTATCAGTGACATATCCTTTTCCTACGAAATCACCACCTTTAGAGATTACAACCTTGTTAGACTCAGCTACAAATTTAAAACCTTTCCCAAGTAAGATGGTTTCTGAGATAAGATTCTTGCATATGTCCGGGACGTGATACACGTCATTCAATGCGAGAGTTTTTCCTGAAGTGAGTTTCAATTCAACCTTGCCTTTTCCCACCACTTTAGAGGTAGAAGAGTTTCCCATAAACAATTTCTCATCGTCTCCTACTTTGTTATAGGAGGAGAAAGCATTTCTGAATTTACAGACATGCCTAGTGGATCCAGAATCAAGCCACCAGTCTCTCACATTGGTCACATTAGAGACAAGGTTGACTTCAGACACCATGCCAGTAAAATATCCAGAATCATCTACTACGTTTGCCTTATTTTTCTGTTTAGGATCATTTTTGGTCTTTTTAGGTGCCCTGCAATCTTTGGCCATATGACCAGTTTTCCCACAGTTATAGCAGTCGCCTTTGATGGTGTTTTTGGAGACACCACCCTTTGGCTTAAGATGGTTACCTTTGGAGTTACGTTGTTTGTTACGTTTACCATTTTTGCTGGATTCTCCGTGCCTTTTCTTTGACGCAGCATTATCGTCCAGGACATGAGCTTTGTTTGACATGTCTTTGCTCAACATCAGGCTCTTGTCCTTGCAGCACAGAAGTTCCTCCACCTGGATCTTTTTCCCCAGCTCCACCATGGTGATTTCACGATTCTTGTGTCGCAGCCTCCTCTTGTACTCGTTCCATGAGGGTGGTAGCTTTTCAATCACTGCAGATACTTGTAGAGATTCATCAATATGCATGCCTTCAGCAAGAATTTCGTTGATGAGTAGCTGGAGTTCGACGAATTGTTCTACAACAGGCTTTTCATCAGTCATCTTATATTCCAGGAACCTAGCCACCAAGAACTTCTTGCTTCCAGCAGCTTCAGCAAGATATTTTTCTTCTAGGGCTTCCCATAAATCAAAAGCAGTAAAATTCTCTTTTGCATTATAAAAGTCGTACAAGGAGTCATCCAGACAGTTAAGAATATGGTTTTTGCACATGTAATTTTTCCTAGTCCACCTATCCAGTCTATCTTCATAACCACGGTCATGAAGCCTTCTTGAGGGTCTTTCTAAGGCAACTTCATCTAGCCTTTGGTATTTTAAGAAGAATAACATTTTGGACTTCCATCGTTTAAAGTCTTTGCCACTAAACTTTGGGGGTTTGTCTACAGTACTCTTTCCCATGTTGTTACAAAATATAGTAAAGAGGATATTGCCTTTAGATTGTTGGAGAAAGTACTAATAATGTAACTGAGAAGAAGATACTTAGATCAAAATAATGTTGCTGATGTTGCTGCACAGAAAATGTAGAGGCACGTAAACTACGCTGTCCTAAAGGCAATATCGCCTGCCACTCCTCTGAGATGCTACAGCAGTTGGCGAGTCACCTCCAGGATACAACTACAATTAGTACCCCTCAATGTAGCATACAATGAGGGTACCCTTAGAGCTTGGCAGAACTTAAAACAGTAGAAGAGATGTTTACAGAAAAACAGAGGGAGAGTAGAAGAGATGTTTCTCTGTGGTGTATCAAATGAGCTCAAGACTCCTCCCTTATATAGTGTTCAAGACGTTACAAACGATAGGAAAAATGCATGCAACCAAACCATGCGTATGACAGAAATACTGGTAATGTTGGGTTAAAACAGTGTTGCTTTTGTCAGGCTTAGAGCAGTGTGTTGTCAAGAAGCCAAGCCAAACATGTACGGACAAGAAACCCAAAACAAATACGTACAGACAAGAAAGCCAGGACAAACATGTGCAGACAAGGAAAGCAAGACAAACACGTATGGACAAGAAAGCCAAGACAAACATGTGCAGACAAAGAAGAAGATTCTTCTACATGTGTGTAAAACACGTACCAAAAGTTTCAGCAAAAATATAGGATCTAATGAACCCACACCCACACCCACACCCGAACCCGAGCCCGAGCCGACCGACCGGACGGATGGCGGCGGCGTGCGTGCTTCTGTGCGAAGCACCGCGCGTACGGGAAAGGAAACCTTGCCCTAGTCTAAGCCTTCCCTCCAAGCACAAAAGTCTAATGACCCAAGGGTCATGCCCTGATAGCCAATTCTATGGTATTTATGTCTAAAACTCTTTAGATTTTAGTCAATGTGGGACTATTGTTTTATCTATTCAAAAGAAAAAACAATTAATGGGCAATAGGTCTAGGGATCAAAACATAGTCCATGGAAAAATTGGTAATTTTAAAGCGTTTTTTCTAACACAATCTGTGGTTCTTCCTAGCAGAATTCCACAGGTTAGTAATAAATATTCAACGGAACAGGCATCTGGGCATCGAATAAGCCCTGACAAAATGGCGCAAGTGTAATTAGCAGATAATACACAGACCAGCATTTTGAATGCGCAAACGAACATTTCAGAAAATACGAATGAACGAGGAACCTATACAAAATAGGAAGGAAAAATAGTAAAAATATTAGCAGAGGCGCTAGGGGACTGGGCTCACCAACCGGCCGGTCATGCCGTGACCAGTCCCACGCCCAATAATATATTTTTATCATATTTTACTAATTTTCTCTAAAATCATGAAAATTACCCAATTTCATGTATTTTTATCTAAATCACATGATTTTATCAAAAAATAATAAAATTAGGGAAAGGTGTCGCGGGACCGCCAGCCGGCCGGTCATGCCTTGGTCGTGGCCGGTCCCACACCTCACGTCTCCATTATTTTATTATTTCTCTTAAATTATGAAAATTCCTTGATTTTATGAATTTTCAAAATCATGAAAATTACCCAATTTCATGTATATTTATCTAAATCACATGATTTTATCAAAAAATAATAAAATTAGGGCAAGGTGTCGCGGGACCGCCTGCCGGCCGGTCATGCCTTGGCCATGGCCGGTCCCACACCTCACCTCCCATTATTTTATTATTCCTTCTCAAATTATGAAAATTCCTTGATTTTATGAATTTTCCCTAAAATTACCTAATTTCATGTATTTTCTCTAAAATCATGGAAAATATTAAAAAATTAGGAAAAACTTGTGGGACCGGGCTCTAGCCAGTCGGCCATGCCCTAGCCGGTCCCACACACCCATTATTTTATTATTATTTAGTGTTTTGTTTCCTAATTTCATGAAGACTCCCTGATTTCAACAAAATATCTTGGTTTTCAACAAATCCTTTTGATTTTATGAAAGTTAGCTAAAATCATCAAAAATTACATAAAATTGGGAAGAGTGGCTTGGGACCCGCGCTCATGGACGACCGGCCATGCCTTAGCCATGCCGGTCCCACACTCCCATTCCCTATTTTATTATTATTTTATCTCTCATGAGAGTTCCCTAATTACTTAAACTCTCCAGTTTCATGATCATCTAAATCAGCTACGGTTGGTTTATGATGATTGAATCATCAATCCCTACAACATCAGGGATTAAAAATCCTAATGGTAGTCATGGGTTTTTTGCTGATATTCTCAAAGGAAACAAAACCCTAATTCCAACATCTGTTGATCTTTCCAAGTTACCTAATCCAACTCTTAAAGAAGGTGAACCTGCTTTAGAAATCCCTTTGGATTTGTTTCAAGAGGGTTGCATCAGATTTCAACATAGTTTTATTGCTAGATTAGACTTCACGGGTTTGAAGTTTTCTGAAGTTAAGACTCAACTTTTAGATCAATGGAAACTTGAACGGATTAAATTTCTACCAATGGCTAAAGGTTTATTCATAGTTATGCTTTCGTGTGCTGAAGATAAAGAGAAGATTCGCAATGGTCCAGCTGCAACTGTTAACAATCACTTGTTGAAGCTAATTGATTGGTATCCAGGTTTTAACCCAAACAAACAACGTTCTTCACATGCTGCTGTTTGGGTTATGTTTCCAGATTTACCGGTTGAGCTTTGGACTGAAAAGTCTTTGCTTTCAATTGGTAAGATTCTAGGTAATCCAATTGTGGTGGATGAAAAAACTTTACAGCTTGATTATGGTTTTTATGCTTCAGTTTTAATTGATATTGATTTTGCTAAGCATATTCCAGAGAGAATTCATATAACCTCAGGTGGAAAAGAGTTTTGGCAATATATTGATATTCAAAAATGTCCAAAGTTCTGTTCAAAGTGTAATATTATTGGTCATGCGGATGCTGAATGCAAGAAGAAGTCGACTAAAATTGATGGGAACAAAGAGAAACAACAACAAGTAGTCGTGGGAGAGAAGACTTTTAAGGGTAGTTATGATCCTAATGCTGGTAAGATATGGCAAATAAAATCTAAAGTTGTTTTACCAGAAGTTAGTGTGGGCGTGGATGGTAATACTAATCAAATTGAACAAGATTTTGAGAAGCACAAGGCTGCAATAGCCCACGCAGCTCATGCAAATCAGGAAACTATACTTTGTGCTTCAGATTCAAGTACTATTGGAGTTACTAATGATAAAAGAATTGAGGCTACAGTTCAATCTAGCAATGAACAGTTGTAGAATGAGCTTGATATCTCTTCAAAAGAATTCCGTGAGGCTCAATTCAGGTTAATCAAGTGCAAAAACGTGATTGCAGCTAAGGAAGCTATTGCTGCACGTAAAGGA
Organism: Papaver somniferum; assembly: GCF_003573695.1. Lineage (NCBI taxonomy): Eukaryota > Viridiplantae > Streptophyta > Magnoliopsida > Ranunculales > Papaveraceae > Papaver > Papaver somniferum. The sequence continues at coordinate 192,477,818 of NC_039358.1, read as the reverse complement.
GCTGTGACTAAGCCTGTTGATGCTGGTATGTCCGGGAACAAGATTGGTACAACTAACGTTTGTGGAGGCAAGTCCGTGCAAAACCAGAATTCTGAAATCAAGTCCAAGCAAAATTCTGAAACCGTGTCTAATTTGGTAAATACGCATGGGGCTAATTTAGAAGAGACGTCCGTGACTTCCAACAAGAAGTCCGTTTCCAAGTCTGATTTGGAAAACAAGTTAGTTTCCAACCCTAATACGTTTACTAAGGCATCTAATGAGAATTGGACACCAGTGAAAGGTACAAAATTTTCTTTTACGCCTCTAACTGATGCTTTACTTGAATCTTCTGAAAAAGTTAGGAAACATAAATATGAAGTATTAAGTTCAGAATTGGGTTTTAGAGATGACGTTGAGGGTGCTAATTTGGAGGAAGTTCAGCAAAGTATTGTTGAAGATTTAGATGAGGAAGAGGCTGAATTGCTTGCTGCTAATATGGCAGCTGAAGTTAAAAATTCTACTGAATGGGGTACGATTAGTGATCACAATAAAAACAAGAATAACAATGTTTCAAAGGCTACAGATTTAGTTGAGAGCTCAACCGAAACTATTGATGCAGAAAAGAAGAAAGCTTTTCTTGATAGATTAGAAGCTCTAAGGCAACAAAGGACGGAAATATTCTCAATGAAGAGGAGCTTGTAGAGGTAGGCACCATTACGAATGATGAAGTTCGGACTAACTTTATTAGAAATCCAGCCTATAGAAAGGAGTATTTTAAAGAAAAAAGAGAGAAGAAAAAACCTCAAACTCCTATTAAGCTTGTTCCTGGTGGTAATTATGCTTCGGATGAAGATGAATATGATGATATTTATGATGATGAATATAATGAGTTTTATGGAGACCCTGATGTTTTGGCGGAAATCCTTGCTGGTCTCCAACCTAAGAAGAAGAATTTTAAGGTGGGAAAGGGGCGCAAACGATGTTAAGTTCCTATTTTTCTTCTTTTTTGTTAGTTATTTAAGTTTAGGAGCTTATTTTATGAGTTTCTAGTAATTTTTTGATGTTATTTTTTCTCCCCTTTGGTTTATGGGGGTGGGGAGGCCTTGAGCCTCCCACTTTGTAATTCTTGTAATTACGTTTTTTTGCTTTAATAAACCATTTTGACCTAGCAAAAAAAATGAAATTCCACGTGATCGAGCAAGAGCCTGACTACCACCTGATACTTGGGCGACCTTGGATCCATGACAACAAGGTGGTTCCATCAACCTACCATCAATGCATGAAGGCCTTAATCAATAACAAGATCGTATGCATAGCTGCTTCATCATCTCTTTATGCTCTGTCTTACGATGCTGAATTCATCGAATCCCAGAGCGTCCCTGAACCTCCTAAGAAAATCTATACTACTCCACTTCCAAGTTGGAAGGCTATTGAGGCATCCGCATCATCACCATCTTCGGAAGCGGAACTAGTCGAATCGCCTGCTACATCGTTCAAGTGCCGAAAAGATGAAATTACGAGCTCAGGATCCAATTTTATGACCACTCATGACGCAGAAGGAAGGGTCATTTACAGGCGACGCAAAGATTAGCAATTAATAGGGGAGATTGATCAAGAGTCTCCCCGCACTGGTGAATCGTGTCAGAATGAACAACTACCCGAGGCTGAAGTTCAGGAAGCTCCACAACAGTTGCAAGATGGAACGAGTTCTACCACTGATTATCTTGAGACGGTTAACATCGGCACAGAGGAAGATCCACGACCGATCTTTGTCAAATCTGCGCTATCACCGAAAGAGCTTGCAGGTCTGGTAGAACTACTGAAGGAGTATCGGGATATATTTGCTTGGACGTATGAATAAATGCTTGGCCTGGATGACAAACTGGTCACTCACCCTCTACATATCATTACCGGCTCCAAGGCTGTCAAACAACCGCCCAGGAAGTTCAGGCATGAGGTCGAGGAACAAATCAAGGTCGAAATTCAAAAATTGCTGGTAGCAGGATTTATCAAGCCTATTCAACATCCAACCTGGCTGGCTAATGTCGTCCCAATTAAGAAGAAAAATGGCCAAATCAGATGTTGTGTAGATTTCAGAAACCTAAATAAATGCTGCTCGAAGGATGACTTTCCTTTACCCAACATTGATATGCTCGTTGATGCGACCAGCGGTCACGGTATGTTCTCATTCATGGATGGTTACAGTTGGTACAACCAAATCAAAATGTTCGAACATGATGCCGCCAAGACCACGTTTCTCACTCCCATTGGGAATTTTCACTACACTGTGATGCCCTTTGGGTTGAAGAATGCTGGCGCCACCTACCAACGAGCCATGACAGCAATATTTCATGATATGATGCACAAGCAAGTAGAGGACTATGTTGACGATGTCGTGGTGAAATCGAAAGCTCAAACATCCCATCTAGAAGTTTTGAGACAAGTCTTTGAAAGATGCAGAGAATACAAGTTGAAGATGAATCCTCTAAAATACGCTTTTGGAGTTTCTTCTGGAAAGTATCTGGGATTCTTGGTCACTGCCGAAGGGATCAAAGTCGATCCGGACAAAGCGAAATCCATCTCCACCATGCCTCCTCCATGCACTGTGAAGGAACTGCAGAGCTTCATGGGTAAGGTGAATTACATCAGATGCTTCATACCAGGATTGGCTCAACTTACTGCTTCATTCACCCCTTTGCTGAAGAAGGGAGCGAGTTTCACGTGGACAGATATTCAGCAGGAAGCATTTCAGAAAATACAACAGATACTTTTATCACCTGCAGTCCTGAGGTCTCCAGTGCAGGGTCGACCGTTGATATTATACACAGCCTCCAGTGATGTTGCTATTGGAGCATTACTGGCTCAAGAAGACGAAGAAGGCGTCGAGCATCCGATTTACTATTTCAGCCGAACCATGAAGGATGCCCAACTCAGATACCCGAAATCTGAAAGAGCATGCCTAGAGTTAGCTCATGCAATGCAAAGATTCAGGCATTATTTACTATCCAACAGAGTTTTGCTTGTATCCAAAGCTGATCCCATAAAGTTTTTACTCTCAAATCCCGCTCTGATAGGAAGACCTGGAAAGTGGCTGCTTCAGATGTCGGAATTCGACATAGTGTGTGTTTCCCCCAAAGTAATCAAAGGTCAAGCAGTAGAATATTTACTAGCAGCGTTGCCAGGAGAAGATTCCGCGACATTACCAGATGATGTACCAGAAGAACTTCCAGGAATCTCAGTCGTTAAAGAAGAAATATGGTTGTTATACTTTGATGGATCCGCCACTCCTAGTAATGATACTGGAGGAGCGAGCATAGTCTTGGTCTCGCCATCAGGAGAGGTATTCTCACACTCATTCAAGCTGGATTTCCACTGTACAAATAATTCAGCAGAGTATGAGGCCTTCTTGCTAGGATTATCCTTAGCTAAACAAGCAGGAGCAATGCATCTGGAGATCAGAGGAGATTCAAAACTACTAGTCAATCAAATGAATGGGGTGTACTCTCTCAAAGAGATAACACTTTCTCCATTCAGGGCTGAAGCACAGCGACTCCTGACTCATTTCGCCGACGCGACCATCACCCATACTGGCCGAACCAACAATAGGCATGCTGATTGCTTAGAAACTCTTGCCTCCAAGTTGCAATTCGAAGGATCAGAGAAATCCATTATAGTTCAAAGACGAGTTGTGTCATCCACGTGGCTTAATCAAACTGAAGAATCTCAAGAAAATGACTGGAGTTCACCTATCATCATGAACTTAGCACTCCATTACACAAGGTACGATCAGCCTTAAAGAACTGAAGAACTTCTTCTTGCTTCATGGAGCCTTATACCATCACCCGGATGCCTCTCTATCACGATGCCTGGGTGATGAAGAAGCGAAAGAAAAACTCCAAAGTGTGCATCAAGAAGTGTGCGGACAGACGCTGGTGATAACACTTTATAGAAGACTCCAGAGACTCAAGTACTATTGGCCTTCCATGGAAGCACAGTCGAGGACTTTTCAGGGAGCTTGTCTTAATTGTCAGACACCTCCTCATCATTTGGAGGTAATAACACTCCTTCACACCGTGGACTGGAGGCAGCCTTACATCGAATATCTTCGAGACAAAAAATCGCCACCAGAAAAGAAAGATGCAATCAAACTCATACAAAGAGCTAAGAGATTTGTTTTTCTTGACGAAATCTTATACCACAAAATCTTTGGAGGAGACTTGTTGAGATGCCTAGCCGAAGATGAAACCTTGACAGTCCTGAAAGAAACTCATGAAGGAGAACATCAGGGGAAAAAGAAGTTGTTTCTCCAAATCCACGAGAAATACTACTGGCCGACTATGGAAGATGATGCAGCCGCATACGTTCAGAAGTGCCATAAATGCCAGATTCACGGTAATCTCATTCATACCCCTTGTCTTCCATTACACTCTGTGAATAGTCCATGGCCTTTTTATAGCTGGGGACTTGATATCATCGGGAAGATCAATCCAGCATCCTCAAAGCAGCATGAATACATCATCACAGCTACTGAGTATTTTACTAAGTGGGTCGAAGCAATCCCGCTCAGAGGTACCACAGGGGTAACTATTGCAGCCTTCATCAAGGAGCATATTATATGTAGATTCGGCGTCCCTAAACATATCATCACGGATAATTGGATTCCTTTCGCAAATCAAGATGTCGAGAAATTAATCAAGGAGTACGGGATTAAACAGATCTTCTCCATACCATACTACCCCCAAGGAAACGGTCAAGCAGAGAGTACCAACAAAACTTTGATCCGGATTATCAGTCGAACAATTCATGACAATCCACGATCGTGGCATGAGCAACTTCCCATGGATTTGTGGGCTTACAGAACTGCACCAAGGAGCTCAATTGGGACGTCACCGTATTCTCTCGTCTATGGGGATGATGTTATACTCCCAGCTGAGATAAAAATTCCTTCAGCAAGGATTGCAGCGGCTAGCGGAATACAATGGGATGAAGCTGAAGTGTCCAAGTCAAGAGTTGCTGAACTAGACATGCTTGAATCAAGGAGAGCTAAAGTATAAAAGTACGTGGAGGCTTATAAAAAGAGGGTATCCAGAGCTTACAACAAAATGGTAAAACCCCGAACTTTTCAAGTAGGAGATTTGGTATTAAAGACAGCAAAGCACATTCAACAAGACATGTCTGCTCCCAAATTATCTCCGAAATGGGAAGGGCCGTATGTTATCATCAAAGTGGTGTCTAGTGGATACTACAAAATTTTAGCACTCAGTGGAGGAAATGAAGGAAATATTATCAACGATAAATGGCTCAAAGCCTATTACGATTGATCAACAGCAGATAATTAACCTTTATTTCAAATACATCTCAAATGTAATTTATTTACTTCAAAGAGCATGCAAGATGCTCATTCGTTCATCAAATATTCAACAATTGAACAAAAACCCCTCATACTATCAGATTATTCTACCTTGTCAGAAACCTACATTACAACTCTCCTGAATATTCACTTAGAGCAAACCATCCAGCAATGGATAATCCCTATAGGAGACCCTGTCGAGTTTCTTCTGGAAGATCCTAGTCTTTTCTTGAAATCCTCAACTGCCTTCTCAACTCTCGCTGACTCCAAAGCTAGTATCTTTTCCTCCTCTAGTAAAGCAGTGGTCATGGAAATCGCATCAGCAGCTTCCGCCGCCTTATGGATCTTAATTATCTCAAGACGACGACGAAGCCAGCTCACATTGAATCGCAATATCTCAAAATTGGAAATCATCTCATCTCACTTGTGCAGTTCCTGATTCTTGACGTCTCGCAGGTGCATTTGGTTCATTTCTTCAATGATCGGTAGCAGCCCTGCAACTGTAGTAAAGAGAGTGGGTAGAAAACCTTTCCACACTTCCGTAGTAGCAATATTCCCATACTTTTTCCATATCTTGGTATACAGAGGTGCATGACACTTGGTAATGACAAATCCACCAACCATCTCATTGTCCGGGAAAGTGTTAACCAATAGAGCTTCAAACGAAAGTCCAGCTGTCGGGTATTCACAGGCGTGAACACTGTCTTCTGTCTCCACGGATTATGCAGAATCTTCACATGCTCGATTGCCACTGTCTTCAACCTCGACCACAATCACGTACTTTCCACCCTTCTCCTTCTAGCATCAACAACGACACGAACATCCGCCTGTGATGAATGGGGAAGTGTTTAATTTCGCCTGAATTAGACATGGTAAAATTTCATGGATTATAAGATTGCTTACAGATGATCCAGTCTCAGCAGGAGCCGACCTATACTGTGCAGGAGTTCTAGCAGTCCGCTTAGGCCTAGAATTGTGAGAAGAAAGATTCTTCTGGTCATCCTGCAACAAATCATCTTCTACGATCAGTAACCTCAACTGAACGAGATGGAAAAGATGTGCAACTTACCAAGATGGGCGCTTCTACTCCATGTTTCAACCGAAGTCCGTTTTGAGAAGAAGTATTATCAGCAGACATGATATGAGAGGTATGATGATCGAAATTTCTTCTGTGATGAAACTAACTTAGGAATAGAGGAAATATTGGCGCAAGTGATAAACCCTAAATCTACGAAGATATATACAAGATACAACAAGCACTTATCTCCAATTCAGTTACGAGTTTTACTGAAACCCTAAGTCTTGAACAAGGTCAAACTGGAGATGAGGAAGTAAAATAGTACACTGGGGACTGACCAAGGTCGATTGTGATCGGAAAGTCACACGGCCCCTGTAGGATCAAAATCTCGCAACAATTATGTCTCAGCGAAATTATCAATGGCATTGCACAATAGCGTCGTAGAACAATTTCAGAAACGACGTCAGTAAGGATCATGAGAAAGATGTGATAGTCTTGCGAAAATTAGAGAGCTTGCGAAGTTAACATTTGTAAGGTTGCGAGAATGTCGCAAACCATATCCGAAAATAAAGGACAGATTAGCTGTCATCCACTATGTATTTCCTTATAAATAACCATTCGAGTTGTAAAAAGAGGGAGGGATCTTTTTTGAGTAAGAAACAAGTAAATAGAAGAGAGAAAGTTCAGAGCAGAGTTCATTCTTGATTTCTTTATCTTTCTTGTAAGAGCATTCAAAAATTAATCAATAAAATTAAGAGTGTAAACCTAAAAATGAGTTGATCAACAATGAAATCATATGAGGGGTGTAGTGTAGGATTTCCTGCAACTACATAATGACGCTAGAAACAGGGAATTGAAGATCGAAAGTTGAAGATTGTTGGTTGAGAATATTCAAATCAATAAAGTGATTAAATAAATCAGTGAATCAGTTAAAAGAAAGATAAGCATAATTAATGAAAATGGCAAAAGATTGGAGTGTAATATCATAACAAAAAGCTTGATCAATGAATTTCATGAAAACGTCAAAGGAATAATACATAAACGAAATTTTGAAGGAAAGAAAATTATAGTGGTAGAAAAAATATCACCCTTGAAAGAGTGGGAAAAGCAAAAAATTGCATTCATGGCGGAAGAAATACCAAAGGAAAATTTAAATCATACATCTCCGTTGGTCATCACAGTGCCTGTTACACGAAAAGAGAAGGATACAACAATAAAATCCGCAGGAGAATGGATGTTGAACAGAACTTTAATCGATACAGGAAGTTCAGTTGATATAATATTTTATCATGCATTCCGGGGAATGGGATTTAAAGATGAAGAAATGTCCAGTTCGGCATATTTTGTTTACGGCTTTGGAAAATCCACAACAAAACCTAAAGGAGAAAT